>NC_071390.1:67617728-68297302 GCF_022682495.2 Desmodus rotundus | reverse complement strand
AGTGCATATCTGATAGGACTTAATTGCTCCAATTGGAGCTAGGCACCTTGCTTTATAAACTTGCTAAGTTACTGTAGATGACCAATCTGAGTTGAGCTCCCATGCACTAGATCATTGATGAAATTAGAATTGTTATTTTGTTTGGAAAACACTGTCTGAGTTGTATTTATGTGTGTGGAGGACAAGGAGGATGGAAATTACAGATATCCCAAAGTGAAAATCCACTTAGTAGAATTCCCCTGTATTCTAATAATGAAATTAAGCTGGTATATTAATGTCCTTTCCTCCAACCTTATTCATTTGGTTCAGATAGCTATGGAAAACGTTACTTTTAAATATTGCTGTGGCATTGATTATCTAGAAACCTACTCTGTTAGAGGGGTGATGCTAACTTCATTTTTTAGTCTCTCCCATGATTTATGTGTATATTTCTCTCAACTGAGGTAGTGGGGGTTTACACAATCTGACATGATACCTTGATTTATAATTCCTGCCAAATTAATTTACATGTACTTTTCTTATGCTCCTACTCATTACAAATAAACTCTATATTCCTTTTGGGTAAGCTACAGACACTTTCATCTAAATGTAACATCCCATTTTACACTGGAAGGATTTTTGTAGTAAATGTTATCTAAAGATAAAAATAATAGCCCTGGCTGGGGTGGCTCAGTGGATTGACCACTGGCCTGAGAACCAGAAGGTCGCTGGTTTGATTCCCAATCAAGACATATACCTGGGTTGCAGGCCAGGTCCCCAGTACAGGGTGTGTGAGAGGCAACAAGACATTGATGTTTCTCCCCCTCTCTCCCTTCTTCTCTAAAAATAAATATTCTTTAAAAAATAATAAGAGGAATAAAAACAATATAAATCTGTCTTTCAAATTTATATACTGTTTAGTGTGTAGCCTATATAAACAATACATTAAACTTGGTCATAAAGACAAAACAGGTTCATTGTTCTCTTGATGCAGAGAGTACACCATTAGCATCATGTTAGCTGAATCTACTTAGGACTGAGCCAAAAGTCTTCTCCATTATTTTACTGTTGGTACTAGTCATGGAAAGTTCTTAGCCATGGTAATGACTAACTGCACAAGACAGTCAGATTCTAAAAGCTGTTTGAGCAATTATTCCTAATAGTGTTAAAGAAGTTTTAATAGGCCAAGTACCTTGGTATAGTACCAAGGTACTATAGTACCTTGTTGCCTCAGATGCTCTTTGATACATGAAAAGCACTATAAAAAGACATTTGCTGCAACAAGAACCATTTCCAGCATAGTGAAATATGGAATATTTTCAAATGAACTCCCAGTGATGGAATTGGTCTAATCTGCCTCAGCGCTGGGAAGCCAGTTCAAAGATACACAAGGTGTTTTGATCCATTCAGGCTGCTGTAACAGGATACAATAGACTGGATGGTGGATAAACAACAGAAATTTATTTCTCATAGTTCTGGAGGCTGGCAGTGTCCAAGATCAGGATCTTGGCAAATTCAGGCTCTGGTCTCTTTTAGAAAGGCAGTAGTTCCAATCATGAGGACTTAATGCTCATGACTTAATAACCTCCCAAAGGACTCATCTCTTCATACCCTCCTATTGGGGACTAGGTTTCAACATATGAATTTGGGGGTGGGGACACAGTCATTCAGTATAGTACAAAGGCATCTTCCACTTGGAGTGGATGTTAAAAGTGCTCATTGTCATAGTTCACTGAACTGAATTGAGCAGCCTTACACAGACTCTTTCCCCATAGTTTACTTCCGACTCTCTCTATAAACTTTTCTTTCTTCCTGGTCTACTGCTTAAGTTGCAGGTGATTTCAACTTCAATTCACTTACTGACTTCTTAGGGGCTTCACTCTATTTCCTCCCAGAGCTATTCTACCCTTGTAGGTAATCCTTAGTGTTTGCTGAAACATCCCATTTGATTGTCTGTGGTAGAGACTATGGTGGTGCTTATTATTGGGAGGTTTCCTATGTACCAGGTATAGTGTAAGCAGTATGTCTTAGCATTTAATTCGCACAACTACCCCATTAGGTACACACTATTAATATTTCCATTTTACAAATGAACTAAATACCAGGGCTGAGAGTTTACGTAACTTGCATGTGATGAAAACAGGGATTTCAACCTAGGTGCCTCTCACTCCAGAGTGTAGCTCTTAACTACTATACTCTGTTGTGGTAGTTCACACCTGTGAGTGATTCTGCTTCCAAGGAGATGCTTGGGAATGCCTGGAGACGTTTTTGGTTCTCACAAATGGGAAGGAGGTGCTACTGGCTTCTGGTGGCTAGAGGTCACAGATGCCACTAAACATTCTACAGTGAAGAGTCTGACACTTCCTGTGACAAAATTATCCAGCCCCAAAGGTCAGTTGTGCCAAGATCAAGAAACCCTGCTCTGCTGCAGTGGTTCTTAAGGTGGGGTTCCTGAACCAGCAGCAACAGCATCACCTGGGAACACGTTAGGAATGTAAATTCTCTTGCCATACTCTAGACCTAGTGAATTAAACTCTGGGGGTGAGGCCTAACCTTCTGTGTTTTCATAAGCCTCCAAGTAATTCTGATGTACATGAAAATTTGAGAACCACTGCTGTACTCTTAACATCTTTCTCAAAGCTCTCTTTGAATAGTATCTGTCCCACAATTTTTTATCTTAGCTGAAGGAGCTTTTCCTGTTGGCAGTTTGTCATTCTCAGATGGAACTTGTTGGGAAAAAAAAGTAGTTGTTTTTCTCCTCAGCCTCTACTGCTAATTCCTGTTCAATGTTGAATTATTTAACCCTCTTCTAGATCTGTGAAAACCCAGGATACACTTGTAGATCTGGGCTGACACAGATCTAAAGCTTTGGGTCTCTACAGATCTACATATGTGGGTCTCAGCTTTTATTAGTGCACTGTGGTGCCTGCCATCAGAGCCAGCCTTTGATTTAGCACCTGGAGAGGAACTGAGTCAACCATACTGTCCAAACATTAGGTCATCTGGAAATGGATAGGGAAAGGGGCAGAATCATCATAGAAACTAATTGACTAAAGTTAGGGAGGCCCAATAGTTAAAAGATTTTACTTATAGGTAGAAAGAAGAGGTTAGAAAAATTCTCTAGCAACAGGTGGCTTTAGTGGCCAATGGTCTTAGATCAGGCATTATTTAAAAGCACTGATTTAGGGAGGGCACCTGCCAACATCCAACAGTCTTTGTTCCTTAGAATCCTTTGCCATCTGGTTATATCCCTTTTCCTATAACTTTTTTTTTACATTTTTTTTTAATTGTTGTTCAAGTACAGTTTTCTGCCTTTTCCCCTCACCCCTCCCTAGCCAGATGGTGAAAGACAGATACCATATGATCTCACTTTTTCCTATTCTTATCTGCCCACCCTTAACACCTCTTTTCCTCTTAGTCCCTGACATCAATCAACTTGGGCAACATTTTTTTCCTCATGAATTTTATTTATTTATATATTTATTTATTTACTGATTGTTCAGTTACAGATGTCCTGCCTTTTTCCCCTTTGCTCTCCCTTGCACCGTCCCCTGCCACTCCCACAGTCCATCCTCCCCACCCCTCATTGTCTGTGCCCATGAGTCTTTTATTTGTGCTCTTTGGCTTGCCCCTTCCCCTGCTTTCCCCTATTGTCCTTCTCTCCCCCTCTGGTTCACAGTCAGTTTGTTCTTTATTTCCATTTCTCCGATTCTATTTTGCTCATTTGTTTGTTTTGTTGATTAGGTCTTTGTCTTTTACCACATGGCTTATTTCATTTAGCATACTACTTTCCAGTTCCATCCACTCAGTTGTGAAGGGTAGGAGCTCCTTCTTTCTTTCTGCTGCATAGTATTCCATCATGTAAATGTACCATAGTTTTTTGATCCACTCATTTGCTGATGGGCACTTAGGTTGCTTCCAGCACTTGGCTATTGTAAATTATGCTGCTGTGAACATTGGGGTGCATAGGTTCTTTTGAATTGGTGATTAAGGATTCTTGGGTATTATCCCAAGCCAGGGGGTTGCTGGATCAAAAGGTAGTTCCATCTTTAGTTTTTTGGGGGGAAATTCCATGCCGTTTTCCTCAGTGGCTGCACCAGTCTGCATTCCTACCAACAGTGTACTAGGGTTCACTTTACTCCCCAACCTTGCCAGCACTTGTTTGTTGATTTGTTAATGATGGCCATTCTGACCGGTGTGAAGTGGTATCTTACATGGTTTTAATTTGCATCTCTCTAATGGTTAATGATGTTGAACATCCTTTTATGTGTCCATGGGCTGTCTGTATGTCCTCCTTGGAGAAGTGTCTGTTCAGGTCCTTTACCATTTTTTTAAAAATTGGATTGTTTGTCTTCCTGGTGTGGTCATTTGAGCTCTTTATTTATTTTGGTGATCAAACCCTTGTCTGAGGTATCATTGGCAAATATGTTCTCCCATACAGTTGGTTCCCTTTCCATTTTGTTGATGTTTTCTTTAACTGTTCAGAAGCTTTTTAGCTTGATGTAGTCCCATTTGTTCATTTTTTCCTTATATCCCTTGCCCTAAAGGATGTATTGATGAAAATATTGCTGCATGGGATACTTTGCTTAGTATTGATGTTGATGAACTATGTGCTAATCTTACTCAAGTCTGTATGTGGGACCCTCCACTATATTAAACTTTATGATCAGTATGACAACTTGTGATCAAAAATTGGACCTGGTTATTTGATGGGCAAATTCCTTCTCTAAGATTATGACTTCTGAATTTCCTAAATAGCCTCCTAGTTTTCTACTCTCTATTCTTTCCCCAACTTCTGTTTTTAAGGCTACTTCTTCTATTCCTTTTTTTTCTGAGCCACTGTCCCCCAGGTTGTGTTGCTCAAATATTTGTAAATAAAGAGTTGAGTGAATCATCAGTTTATTATGTTGTATATTATATCCGCCTACTGAGTAATTCTGAGGAGTCTTACAGTAAAGAAACTTGCTTAGTTTTGGTTAACTAAACATTTTTCCCACACTTGTTTATAAACAGAACCTCTTTGTGTGTAACAGCTTATGATTTCCCTTGTAGCTAGTGTTCTGTGGAACACACTTTGCAAAATAATTAAAATCTATTGGTTCTCTTCTGCCTTCCTAAATCTAACTGTCCAACCTGGTGCATGTAGTCTACTTTTTCATCTAGTTCCTCCTGACCTTTGGTATCTGATAGTTTCCAACTCTGATAGCATCCAGGTACTTGCTTCCTTTGCTCTTAACAAGTAAGTTATACTTGTTAAAAGAAGAAGGGAGGGGAGAAGGCAGGAAATAAGTCATAAATTTTACTGAAAGGCTTTACTGAGAATTTGTATTATTGAATTTTAACTTGGCCTTTGGTTCTTTCTGTCATCTTTTATTTGTTTCTTTATTATCCTTTGGTTCTGAACCTTTTGATCTCTAATCTTTGCCCATACTCTACTATCCATCTGCTTCTATTTCATACCTCATTGAGAGGTTTGAGACCACCTAAAAAGGTAAATTCTTTCAGTTCCTTTATTTTAGGTTTTTAATAGTCTTCATCTCTCTCTTGCTACCTCAAAAGAAAAGCTAGTCTTACTCCATTCTTCAAACTTAGCTTAGGGTACATATGTTACCATATGTTTTCTGGCCTTCTTCCCCCAAAGTCTGATTAATACTTTTTATTTGTCCATTTCCCATGCTCTTTCATGAAGGAAGTTCTGATTTCTTCTTTGTTATGTCCTATCACTTAACATAGTGTCAAGAGCTTGACCAATTAATGCTGGGCACATCCATATCTTTTTTTTTTTTTAATTGTTCAAGTACAGTTGTCTCCTTTTCCCCCCTATCACTACCCCTGCCCCACCCATCCCCGCCTACTACCCTTGATCCTATGCCCTTTGGCTTTGTCCATGTATCCTTTTTTAAAAAGTATTTTTTATTGATTATGCTATTACAGTTTTTCCAATTTTGCCCTCTTTATACCCTCTCACCCTGCCCCCCAAACCTCCAGCATTTCCCCCCATAGTTCATGTCCATGGGTTGCACATAAAGTTCTTTGAGTCCTCTGTTTCCTATAACATTTTTTCTCTCTCCCTGTCTATTTTATACCTACTAATTTTGCTGCTTCTTCTCTGTACCTTTTCCCCCCTATTCTTCCCTTTCCCTTCCCCACTGAAATCGCTCCTGTGATGTCCATTTCTCTGATTCTGTTCCTGTTCTGGTTGTTTGCATACTTTTTGTTTTTGTTGTTTTTTTCTTTTCTTTTAGGTTCATTTGTTAGTGAGTTTGTTGTCATTTTACTGTTCATATTTTTTATCTTCTTTTTCTTAGAGAAGTCCCTTTAATGTTTCATGTAATAATGGCTTGGTGATGATGAACTCCTTTAACTTGACCTTATCTGGGAAGCACTTATCTACCCTTCCATTTTAAATGAAAGCTTTGTAATCTTGGATAAAGTAATCTTGGATGTAGGCCCTTGCCTTTTATGACTTCAAATACTTCTTTCCAGCCCCTTCTCTCCTGCAAGTTTTCTTTTGAGAAATCAGCTGATAGTCTAATGGGAACTCCTTTGTAGGTAACTGTCTCCTTTTCTCTGGCTTCTTTTAGGATTCTCTCCTTATCTTTAATCTTGGGTAACTTAATGATGATGTGCCTTGGTGTGTTCCTCTTTGGGTCCCACTTCTTTGGGACTCTCTGAGCTTCTTGGATTTCCTGGAAGTCTCTTTCCTTTGCCAGATTGGGGAAGTTTTCTTTCATTGTTTGTTCAAATAAGTTTTCAACTTCTTGCTGTTGTTTTCCTTCTGGCACCTCTATAATTTGGATATTGGAATGTTTCAAGTTGTCCCAGAGGTTCCTAAGTGTCTCTTCATTTTTTTGGTTTCTTGTTTCTTCCTTTTCTTCTGGATGGATGTATGTTTCTTTCTTTTGTTCCAAATCATTGCTTTGAGTCCTGGTTTCCTTCCTGTCACTGTTGGTTCCCTGAATATTTTGCTTTATTTCACTTTGGGTATCCTTCATTTATTTTTTTCATTTTTTGACCAAGCTCAGTCAGATCTGTGAGCAGTTTGATTACCAGGGCTTTAAATTCTCCATCAGATAAGTTGGTGATCTCCTCCTCCCTCAGTTCTCTTTCTGAGGCTTTGCTGTATTCTTTCATTTGGGCCATATTTCTTTGTCTTGGCACAGCGGATAGGTTGTAAGGGGGGGTGGGGCCTTAGGTATTCACCCAGGCTGGGCAACCCTCTTTGCTGCCCTGCGGTGCTGCCTGTGGGGGAGGGGCCAGAGAGGGAAAGGTGCAGCTTGCCAGCTTGTGTCTGATGCACTTTTCATCAAACTCTCCTGTGAGCCTCGGGGTATCTCCCACTACAGCAAGCCCAGCTGTATACCACAGTCAGCTCTGGGTCTCAGTTTGCCCTTTAAGTCAGCCCCTCCCACGCAGCCAGGGAGCTAGGCACCCAGCCCCACCCCTAAGGCTGCCCTGTCCCTGCAGTTTTTCTGGGTGGCCTGCGTTGTCAATTGCCTTACTGTTCTGGTGGTTCTGTTTGATTTTTTCTGTAATTCCTTGGTTGTTGGAGTTCCATGCAGTTTGATTTTCTGGTGCTTTTGGTGGTTTATTGATTTTAGATTGGTTGTTATCCTTCTTTTGGTTGTGCGAGGAAGTGAAGGGTTTCTACCTAGGCCTCCATCTTGACCGGAACTCCTCCATGTATCCTTTATAGAGGTTCCTTGACCCTTCCCCTGTTTTCCCCCATAATCTCTCTTCCCCCTCCCCTCTGGTTACTGTCAGTTTGTTCTTTATTTTAATGTCTCTGGTTATATTTTGCTTGCTTCTTTGTTTTGTTGATTAGGTTCCACTTATAGGTAAGATCATATGATATTTGACTTTCACCTGGCTTATTTCACTTAGCATAATGCTCTCCAGATCCATTGGTGCTGTAGCAAAGAGTAAGAGCTCCTTCTTTCTGCTGCGTAGTATTCCATTGTGTAAGTGTACCACAGTTTTTTGATCCACTCATTTACTGATGGGCACTTAGGTTGCTTCCAACACTTGGCTGTTGTAAATTGTGCTGCTATGAACACTGGGGTGATTAGGTTCTTTCGAATTGATGTTTTGGAATTCTTTGGGTATAATCCCAGCAGTGGAATTGCTGGATCAAAGGGCAGTTCCATTTTTAGTTTTCTAAGGAAATTCCATGCTGTTAGCCACAGCAAGTTTGAGAAAGAAGAACAAAGTTGGAGGGATCACCATACCTGACATCAAACTATATTATAAGGCCGCTGTAATTAAAACAGTCTGGTACTGACATAAGAGCAGAAACATAGATCAATGGAACAGAATAGAGAACCTAGAAATAAACCCAAGTCTCTGTGATCAATTAATATTTGACAAAGGGGCCAGGAGCATAAAATGGAGTAAAAATAGTCTCTTTAACAAATGGTGTTGGGAGACCTGGAGAGCTACATGCAAAAAAATAAACTCGACCACCAACTGACATCATGCACAAAAATAAAGTCAAGGTGGATAAAATACGTAAACATAAGTTGCGATACATCTAAATCTTTTGTCTTCATCTCTTTCTCTCTGACAGCTTCTTATATAAAGACACAATAATTTCCAAAATACTTCTCAAGTCTCACCTTTATTTCTGTTTCACTTTTCTAATTCATGCTGTAATACTGTTCAGTGTTGCTCCCTTCAAACACATCCTTCAAGCTGTTCACCTACAGTAAGCTGGGTGAAGTATATATCCTCAAACATTATGTGACACCTCATGTATTTTCATATCTATTAGATGATATTTATGGTATTCCATGGCTTTGCTTCTGCCCACTTCTCAAGCATCATGTCTTGCCACTTTCCTTCTGAAAACTTGATATTCTAATGAATCTGAATTGCTTGTGGTTCTTTGACATGCTGTTTGCTTGCCCTTAATTCATTTTTCCAAGCTCAATTCAGTCTTCATCTTTTCCATAACTCTTTTGTGTCGTTCCAACCTCTACTGAAAACTCTCTGTGCTCACAGCAATACTTGTGAATGCCTCCATGCACTTGCTACAGAATGCATGATCTGTCAATAAAATCTCTACATCCTTCATGAGGCTGAACTTCTTTGGGCATCTTAGTGTTTTCTAGCTTATAGTTGATATTTCTTAATTGTTTCAAAAACTAACTTTAAGGTATTCAAGGAAAGTAGATCAGCACAGAAACGTGCGGGTCTGAAGCCACAGTCTCTCTCTCTCTCTTTTTTTTATTGTTGTTCAAGTATAGTTGTTTTCATTCCCCGCCCCCGCCTCCCCCCAGTCTCTTATTAGTGTGGCGATGGTTGACCATTTCAGATCAGCAGCAAAGATAAAATGTAAGGCAGGTACACATAATCCTCGTGGCTCTTTACATGGCATTTTTACTTTCAAAAGTAGTATGTTTCTAGAGGACATAGACCTTGTATCGTTTGCCTTTGTGTTTATTCCTCACAGTGCTCAATATGAGATCCTGGGGAAAGTGGGTACTCAAATATGTGCTTGAACTAAATAGCAACATACTATTGTTGAGTATAAAGTAGAGGCTGGACCTGCTGGGCTGGTCTCTTAGATTCCTGAGCTCAACTAATCCACAGTTCAGGGACCCATTTACCCTTTTACCTTTTTATTCTCTCCTTATAAAAAAAGAATTAATGAACCAGGTCATAGATTGAACCTGACTTCCCTTTTTTTTTTTTTTTTTTTTTTTAAACCCTCACCTGAGGACTTTTTTTAAAATTGCTTTTAGAGTGAGAGGGAGATAGAGAAGCATTATTAGGAGAGAGAAGCATTGTTGCTTTCCTTGCCTGGACTGGGGATCACATGTGCCTGGACCAGGGATCAAATGCACAAACTCAGTGTGTGCCCTGACTGGAAATCAAACCAACAACCTTTCTGTTATGGGGACTATGGGATGATGCTCAAACCAACTGAGCCACACCAGCTAGGACTGAGCCTGAGCTCTTAACATGTTTCTTTGTTTATTTTTTGATGTAGGTAAATGCTGTATCACCTGTCAGTCACATGCCTTCATTTTATATAGGCTATAAAGCCAAAATTATTTTAGAAGGAATATTTGAATTGAATTTTAAAATGAATTGCAGTTTCCGAAACTAGCCCAAGGTAGTTGAATAAAATTAGGTGCATTTAAAAGTCCTGCCAAAAAAGATGCAGATTTAACCTTATGTATTTGTACCATCTAGTCATATGTATATCTGGGAACCTTTGGATCTTCTTTGGAACACTGTGGTGACTTTTGTTGGAATGGAGTAGAGTAGCAAGTAGAACTAAATCTGTGTTGTCCATACAGGAGCCAGTAGCCATATATGGCTATTTAAATTGAAAGAAAGTAAAATAAATATATTGGCTGGTGGTTACCATCTTGGACAGTGTAAAAATTTTGTTATGCACTGTGCTAGGTCATCTCTAATGTTCCTTTTGTTTTGACATCTTGCTATTTTTGCTCCCTAGAAGCTGCCGCTGGTCAGATTTCCTCACGGGGAACTTCACAGATACATCAATCTTCTTTGGTCATATTTTGAACTTTTTTCTAGATTGGCTGTTACCTGAAATAATTGAGTTGCTGAGCAGAACTTGGTCAACTTTTTAAAAACTTATTTTCATTGTAATAGCATTTCTTTTAATTACTAATGCAGTTTTATTTTTTCTCTAAAGAGATCTGCCACCAGGGAGTGCCCTCAAACCTTTCAGGAAAATTACTTTTGTTTCCACCTTATTAACGGAAGTGAAGTTTGGACCGTAATATTGATTATTAATTCATAGTGAATAATTTAATAATTAAATTAAGAATTAAGAACTATAATGTATGTGTGCACATTACTTGATTTATATGGCAAATTATTTTCCTAGTGGTGTGAATGCAAGAAGCTATCATGGAATAATCTTAAAAATTACTTAAAAGTAAAAATAAGTAAAGTATTTCTTATATTTCAAAAATATTCTTACTAATTGAAAAATATAAACTATATTAAAAGCCTGAAGTTTTTGCTCACTTACATTTCTTGGACAAATTAAGTCCATTTTGCCTCTAGGACTATAAGACTTACATTACTATTATCTATGTATCTGAAATCTTGTCATGTTGAGTTTGATTGCCTGTCTATAAAAGATGAATAATAGTGTGACTGTATGACATTGTAAATACCTGTTGGCTTGTATGTAATAGCATTGGGATTTGGTGGTGTTTGCTAAAGTAATTGGTGGTTTGGCCATGTAGTCATACAGTAATAGGAAGAGAGATGTGAAAGACCTGTCAGAGTATCTTATGCTGGGGTGGGATTATTACCTAAAGATAATCATGTATCATAACAGTATTGAGAAGTATGTTCTTCTTTGGGGACAGCAAATAATGAGGGTGTATTATTATGTTTTGTACTTTCTAAGGTAAGAATGATTTGTGAATTTTGCTATTAGCATGAAAAAAAGATAATGATTATCAGTAAATACTGTTTAGAGAAGAGCTTCCTTCATGGGTTTTTTTTTCATGTTTCATAAAACTATATAATTCTGTTCTTCATGTATATTCTAATGAAATTTGTGTAGGAAATGGTGTGGCTGTTTGATTAAATGCGATTTTCTCTCAAGAATTGAAGATACTCTTCCTAAATTGCTTGTGTTCTGATATTAGTTGTTAATTACTTGGATTTAGGAGTACATGCTATACTCCTATCACAGTACTCCTTGCTGTACTACAAAATTACAAAATTTTGTAAATTTTGTAAAATTTATAAAAGTCTTTAAATTTTAAGCCACTGATGGCTTGTTTTCTGAATGAAGTGAGAAACTAATGGAGAGTTATATCATGAGAAACAAAATTAAATTGGGAGAGATTGGATATGGAGTTGTGGTAAGGATTAGCAGGAGGGCTTTTTCACTTCATTCTTCTCTCCTCTTCTACTACTGACTAATAAGATCTTGGCTATGGGATAGGGAATTACTAATAAAAGGAGATTCCATTACATCACTCCTTTTAAAAAAAATATGTATTTATTCTTAGAGGGAGAGGGAGGGAGGAAGAGAGGGAAAGAAACATTGATGTGAGAGAGAAGCATCGATTATTTGACTCTCGCACATGGTCCAACCAGGGACTAAGCCCACAACCCGACTTGTGCCCAGAATCGAGCTGACAACCGTTTGATATGCAGACTGGCACTCAATCCACTGAGTCACACCAGCCAGGGCTTAATTTTCATTTTTCTTTTTCCTCCTTCACTGGCAACCGGTGATGAGGAAGTATCTATAGGAGCCTGATTTATCCCATATTAAACAACTATCAAAATAATATAATGACAAAGATTATTTCCAGTGTGAGTTACAGGACAAATACTTTAAAGCACAGGTGGCAAACACAATCTGGCCCTCCACCTTGTTTCTACCAGGTGGCAGCGCCAACTCTTTGCCTCTAGTTAAGGAGTAGTTACATTTATACAGTCCTAAAATTACATTCGGCCCTTTGAAGGCAATTGCAAGGCTGATGTGGCCCCCAATGAAAATGAGTTTGACACCCCTGCTTTAAAGGCTCTTTTGTGTTTTCCTTAAAATTACTTCAGATGCTTATAATGAGCTGTGATTTTTATCATTTCTTCTCAGATTGAGTCATAGGACTTTGAAAATTCATAGGAAAACTCTTAATAGCTATTTGAAGATGAAAATCAAACCAAGCCAAAAGAGGATGAAGAGGCAGGAAGGCTTCTCAGCATAGTCTTTTTTCCTGTGTCATAACTGCTGACCTTTTAGCACTCAGCCTGTCATATCACCTTGCTCTTGGTACCACATTCATTTTGTACCATTTTTGACGTCAGAAGATACAATTTCTGGACAATTTTATTTAGGTCCACAAATTAGTTAAATAATTTGGGAAATACGCCTTCTTAAATATGAAAATATTAGTCTAGCTATTTTCTGAAAACCAATTGGACTTTATTAAAATTTGATAAGAACAGATACTACATTTGATCTTAGCCAAAAGGCCGAGAAGCGATTAAAATTTAGAGAACATTTTTATTAAAGTCATAATTGTCATGGGTGATGCACATGAGAGATCACTCTGTGGTTGCCCTGTCAAACTTGCATGAGTCTTCAGAGATTACAGTGAATGAGTGAGTTTGTTTTCTTGTAAGCTGTCACATTCTCTTCAAAGTATCAGCCTGAGTTGTGAACAGATACTGTATTTTTTAAGACCATAAGATGCACCTAGGTTTTAGAGGAGGAAAATAGGGGGAAAAAAATGTGGTAAAATATTGAATAACATAAATAACATAATGTCTCCCCCCACCAAGCGAGCCAGGTAAGTTACATTCGGACTATAAGACACCCCCCCCCCCCAAATTTGGGGGAAAGGTGCATGTTATAGTCTGAAAAAATATGGTAAATGTTAGAAACATTCACTTTCTCCAGTTGATTTTGTTACCCTTACATAATCTAGTACTATAATTGGTTTGTTTTTTTTTTTGTCTAATGTTTAATTTTTTTAGTCTGAAAACATGCCTGAAGAATAGGTGAATCTGAAAGATCTTAATACTTCTGACTTAGAACGCTATTTCTTTTTAATTTTTGAAATATGAACCTGTCTGTTGGACTTGGAGCTCTAGATGTAGCTCTAGTAAGTTTAAGGTATTTTATAGAAAGCTCAGTCCATATGCAGGTTAACTTAACTTTTCTTTGAGAAACAAATGCCCTGGCTGATGTGGCTCAGTGGATTAAGCATCAGCCTATGAACCAAAAGGTCACTGGTTCAGTTCCCAGTCAGGGTACATGCCTGGGTTGCAGGCCAGGTCCCCAGTTGGGGTTGTGTAAGAGGCAACCAGTTGATGTTTCTCTCACACATCAATGTTTCTCTTTCTCTCTTTGTCCCTCCCTCCCGTCTCTCTAAAAAGAATGAATAAATAAAATCTTTAAAACAAACAAATCCTAGTATTTGCCCTAAGCCTATAGAGATTCTGATAGGCAGTAGAGAGGAGAAAGAGTAGGAGCTTTGCAAAATTACCTTACTGTGATAGAAATTGTATGAACATCACTGTTGTAGATGTAGTAAATTAACATAAATTTCATCTCAGCAGAGCTTCTAGTAAGCACTAGAAGACATATCTGTAAATAACTACGACATAAAGCTGGAATTCTTTTTTTTGTGGTTATTTTTTATTGTATTTTTTTCCATTACCATTTGTTATCCACCTTATACCTCTTCCACCTCCACCCACCACCCTCCCTCCCCTACAAGCATCACACTGTTTAAAGCAGGAAGTCTTAATTGTCTTGTGAAAAGAAGTAACAGATAAATTCCAACAGAGTTACATTCTAGCTAGTATGTCAATTTGGATAGCCTTTGAAGCAACCTGTTGCTTGAGCAAGACATTAAAAGGTTAGGTAAGTTTTAGAGCTAAGTAGGAACGATATTCCAGGCATAGTGCAAGTTGTCTCTGTGGAAATACAGGTAAGGTGCTAGAAAAGAATAAATTGCTGAGTTGTCTAGTATGTAAAATGCTCAGAAGGTAGTATGTGTGTGTGTGTATACTTAGAATAGTAGACAAGCATCTAGAACCAGATAGCTTTATTAGTTCACAGAGTTAGTACTGTATTGAAAAGGCAATGAAAAGCCATTGAAATCTTTCAAGTGGAGAAAGGACACCCCAGGGTATACTGGAGCAGAAACTGAAGGTGGGCTAACAGCAGGGCAGCAGCTAGATTACTGTAGTAATCTTGGAGAGATTGGTGAGGAGCTGAGGCAAGGTAATTTGATAGTGATTAAAAACAGCTAATGAATATGTAAGGCTCTGCTGGGACAATCAATAGGACTTGGCAGGTAATTGATGTGGGGGTGATGAAAGAAGGAGGAGGCTCCAGAAAGGTTGTAAAATACTGGCACATTAGATAATAATACTTCGTGTTTATATATGGAGCTTTAGAATTCATAAAATACAGTTATATCTGAGCCTTCATAACTCCATAAATTAAATAAAGATAGAATATCTTTATGGATGAAGAAATAAAGAATTCAGGGATTTCTCTGTGTTAATACAGAGAGTCAGTGCAGATCTGGGCCTCTAACTAGTTTTCCAGTCTCTTGGCCAGTGCTCTGTATTCTAAAATACTCATCCTTGTGAACCAGGGAAGAAACCCCCTGCCATCTTATCCCAATGTATACCACTAGGTTTGAATATGAGAAATTGCTTTACCTTTTTTGATCTTTAGTTTCTCCAGATATCCTTATGCATTTTACTTTACAGGGGCACTTCCAGGATGAAATGTAATGCTTTTTATTTTTATTAACTTTATTCAGCAAGTAATAGTGAGTATTAGGTACTCTGCTTGGTACGGGAGTGCAAGATATGTAAAATGCAATCCCTGCTTTTGCAGTGCTTCATAGACTAGAGAAGGCAAGTAGACAAACGTAAATAAATAATTATAATAAACCATGATAAGTGCTACAGCAGTCCAGGTGCATGCCTATGACAGAGGAAGGAACAATTAGGAAAATCAGGGAAAGCCTCAGGGAGATGTGAACTAAGTTTTGATGCATAATTAATGGCTTAACTATAGTTAAATGTTAAGGCAGAGGGTAAAATAATACATCATCATCATGATAGTAGCTACTGTTTGTTGAAAGCATCCATAAGCCAGGGAACCTCAAGGATTGCTGGTAGTCACAGGTTACGAAGGGGCAAGAAAGGAGTCTTCTCTAGAGCTCAGAATCAGTGGGAGCATGATTCTGCCAACACCTTGACTTCAGACTTCTGGCCTCCAAAACTGTGAGAAAATAATTTTTTGTTGTGTTAAGCCACCCAGTTTGTGGTGCTAGGTTATAGCAGCCCAAGGACACTGATATAGTTCGGTAGTGGCATAAGAATCAAATTAATAAAAAAAACTAGAAATAGACCTATGATTATACAATCATTTAAAAAAAATTCATTGGGGTGACATTGGTTAATACGAATATATAGGTTTCAAGTGTACATTTCTATGATACTTGACCTGTATATTGCATTGTGTACCCACCCCCCAAAGTCAAATTTTCTTCTGTCACCGAATATTTGATCCTCTTTACCCTTTACTACCCCTACCTCTTTCCTTCTGATAACCACCATTCTGTTGTCTGTATCTATGAGTTTTTGTTTGTTTTTCTTGTTTATTCATTTGTTGCTTTCACTTTTATATCCCACATGAGTGAAATCATACGGTTCTTAACTTTTTCTGCCTTATTTCGTTTAACATGATATTCTCAAGATCCATCAAGTTGTTGCAAATGGCAGTATTTCATCTTATGGCTGAGTAGTATTCCATTGTTTATATGTACCACATCTTCTTTATCCTGTCATCTATCAAAGGATGACTGTTTCAAGGTGCCAAAACCATCCACTGAGGGAAAGAAAAACGAACTGGGCTAGACACAGAAAGTGTCCAGGGTACTCCTGGTCAGTGTCTCCCTTCATTGGATACAACTGATGCCTGTTCTCTCTTTTCAAGGAGTGAATTGTTTAACTGTGATCCCTCCTCTAGGTTGTGGCCTTAGGAAATCACATTTGGGGAGAGTCTCTTTCTTCATGACTGGCTGATGCTAATTTGGCCAGAGATGACCTCAAGGTCCAACAAATTAAGCACAACTTCCCACTAGAGGCTTTGGTTCTTGATCTTCAGCTTGTGTCCATTCTAAGAAAAGCCCATTAAAACAATGCTTTATGACTCAAGTGGAAATGTAATCATTTTGGCTGCTGCCCTTTAGTCTTCCTCTAGAATGCATGCATTCCAAGGAGTATAAAAATTGGCTGTATAGGGAACCAAGGTTAGTTTCATGCTCTTGGAAAACAAATTTCTAAAATTACAGTTCCAAAGTTACAGTTATTTGTACTGTCATTTAAAGTTGTATCCAGTATTAGCTCTCTAATTTCAACATTACTAATATCTTAAAAAATTCACAATTTAATTTAATTTTATCTTGATTTTATAACGTTCATCACCAATTTTTTTTTTTTTTGCTTTTTAACATTATTTTTACAAAATTTTTTATTGTTATTCAATTACAGTTCGGTGCCATTTCTCCCAATCCCTCCACCCCACACCAGCCGAACCCCCCTCCCTCCCCCACCCTCCTCCTTGATTTGGTCCATGTGTTCTTTAAAGTAGTTCCTGTAATCCCCTCTCCTCACTGTCCCCTCCCCACTCCCCGCTGGTTATTGTTAGATTGTTCTTAACTTCAATGTCTCTGGTTATATTTTGTTTCCTTTTTTCTTCTATTTATTATGTTCCAGTTAAAGGTGAGATCATATGATATTTGTCCCTCACCGTCTGGGTAATTTCACTTAACATAATGCTCTCCAGTTCCATCCATCCTGTTGCAAAGGGTATAGGCTCCTTCTTTCTCTCTGCTACATAGAATTCCATTGTGTAAATGTACCATAGTTTTTGGATCCACTCGTTTGCTGATGGGCACTTAGGTTGCTTCCAGTACTTGACTATTGTAAATTGTGCTGCTACGAACATTGGGGTGCACAGGTTCTTTTGGATTGGTGTTTCAGGGTTCTTAGGGTATAATCCCAGCAGCGGAATTGCTGGGTCAAAGGGCAGTTCCATTTTTAGTTTTCCGAGGAAAGTCCATACTGTTTTCCACAGTGGCCTCACCACTCTGCATTCCCACCAACAGTGCACTAGGGTTCCCTTTTCTCCGCATACTCTCCAACATTTGTTTGTGGATTTGTTTATGCTGGCCACTCTGACTGGTGTGAGATGGTACCTCATTGTGGTTTTAATTTGCATCTCTCTGATGGCTAGTGATGCTGAGCATCTTTTCATATGTCTCTGGGCCCTCTGTATGTCTTCCTTGGAGAAGTGTCTGTTCAAGTCTTTGCCCATTTTTTAATTGGGTTGTTTGTCTTCCTGGAATGGAGTTGTGTGAGTTCTTTATATATTTTGGAGATCAGGCCCTTGTCTGAGGTATCATTAGCAAATATGTTTTCCCATACTGTTGGTTCTCTTTGTAATTTGGTGCTGTTTTCTTTAGGCATGCAGAAGCTTTTTATTTTGATGAGGTCCCATTTGTTTATTCTTTCCTTTATGTCCCTTGCTTTAGGGGATGTGTCTGTGAGAATCTTGCTGCGTGGAATGTCTGAAAATTGCCTGCCAATGTTTTCCTCAAGGACTTTTATGGTGTTACGACTTATATTTAAGTCTTTTATCCATCTTGAGTTTATTTTTGTGTATGGCGTAAGTTGGTGATCGAGTTTCATTTTTTTGCATGTAGTGGTCCAAATATCCCAATGCCATCTGCTGAAGAGGCTGTTTTTGCTCCATTTTATGCTCCTGCCTCCTTGGTCAAATATTAATTGACCGTATAGACTTCAGTTTATTTCTGGGCTCTCTGTTCTGTTCCATTGGTCTGTGTGCCTGTTTTTATGCCGGTAGCAGGCTGTTTTGATTACAGTGGCCTTGTAATACAGTTTGGTATCAGGTATTGTGATCCCTCCTGCTTTGTTTTTCTTTCTCAAAATTGCTGCAGCTGTTCGGGGTTGTTTATGGTTCCATATAAATTTCTGAACTGTTTGTTCTATATCTGTGAAATATGTCATGGGTACTCTAATAGGGATTGCATTGAATCTCTAAATTGCTTTGGGTACTATGGCCATTTTGATGATGTTAATTCTTCCAATCCATGAGCATGGTACATGCCGCCATTTGTTTGTGTCTTCCTTAATTTCTTTGTTCAGTGTTGTGTAGTTTTCTCAGTACAGGTCCTTTTACCTCCTTCATTAGGTTGATTCCTAGGTACTTTATTTTTCTTGTTTCTATATCAAATGAGATTTTTTTCCTGATTTCTGTTTCTGCAGTTTTGTTGTTGGTGTACAGGAATGCCTTTGATTTCTGAGTATTGACTTTGTATCCAGCTGTTTTGCCAAATTCATTTAGTAGGTCAAGTAGTTTTTTGGTGGAGTCTATAGGATTTTCCATGTACACTGTCATGTCATCTGCAAACACTGACGGTTTCATTTCCTCTTTTCCAATTTGGATGTCTTTTATTTCTTCTTCTTGTCTGATTGCTGTGGCTAGGACTTCCAATACTATGTTGAATAAGAGTGGTGAGAGAGGGAATCCTTGTCTTTTCCCTGATCTTAGTGGGAAAGCTCTAAGTTTTTGTCCATTGAGTATGATGTGGGCTGTAGGTCTCTCATATATGGCCTTTATTTTGTTGAGAACTGCTCCCTTTATTCCCACTTTGCTGAGTGTTTTTATCAGAAATGGGTGCTGTACCTTATCAAATGCCTTTTCTGCATCTATTGATATGATCATGTGATTTTTGTCTTTGCTGTTGTTTATGTGATGTATTATGTTTATTGATTTGCAAATATTGTACCATCCTTGCATCCCTGGGATGAATCCCACTTGGTCATGGTGGATGATCTTTTTAATGTAATACTGGATGCAGTTTGCCAATATTTTGTTGAGAATTTTAGCGTCTATGTTCATCAGCGATATTGGCCTGAAGTTTTCTTTCTTCGTTGTGTCTTTATCTGGTTTTGGGATTAGGATGATGTTGGCTTCATAAAAAGAGTTTGGGAGTCTTCCATCAGTTTGGATTTTTTCGCATAGTCTGTGAAGTATAGGGGTTAGCTCTTCCTTAAATGCTTTGTAGAAATCTCCTGTGAAACCATCTGGTCCAGGGCTTTTGTGTGATGGGAGTTTCTTGATGACTGCTTCAATTTCGTCTGATGTTATTGGTCTGTTCAGGTTTTCTGGTTCTTCTTCATTCAGTTTTGGAAGATTATATTTTTCTAGAAATGTGTCCATTTCACCTAGGTTTTCAAATTTCTTGGCATACAGTTCCTTCTAGTAATTTCTTACAATCCTTTGTATTTCTGTGGTATCAGTTGTAATCTGTCCTCCTTCATTTCTAATTGTGTTTATTTGGGTCCTCTCTCTTTTTTTCTTGATGAGCCTACTTAAAGGCTTGTCGATTTTGTTTATCTTTTCAAAGAACCAGCTCCTGGATTCATTGATCCTTAGAATTGTGCTTTTAGTCTCTGTGTCATTTAACTCTGCTCTGATCTTGGTTATTTCCTTCCTTCTGCTTGCTCTGGGCTGTCTGTGTTGTTGTTCCTCCAGTTCCTGTAGGCGTAGGGTTAGGTTGTTTGTTTGAAATGTTTCTATCTTTTTAAGGTAGGCCTGTATTGCTATGAACTTCCCTCTCAGGACTGCCTTTGCTGTGTCCCATAGGTTTTGGGTTATTGTGAGTTCATTTTCATTTGTTTCCAGAAAGTTTTTGATTTCTTCCCTAATCTCATTCTTGACCCATTGATTGTTTAATAGCATGCTATTCAGTCTCCATGATTTTGAGTGTTTTGGGTTTTTTCCTTTGGGGTTGGTTTCTAGCTTCAGACCCTTGTGGTTAGAGAAAATGCTTGATATGATTTCAGTTTTCTTGAATTTGTTGAGGTTTGCTTTGTGTCCTATCATGTGGTCTATCTTTGAAAAAGTTCCATGTACACTTGAAAAAATGTGTATTGTTCTTGCTTGGGATGAAAAGCTCTATATATATCAGTTAAGTCCATTTCCTCTAGGGTATTGTTAAGTGACACAATATCCTTCTTGATATTTTGTTTGGAAGATCTGTCAATTTTTGAGAGTGGGGTGTTAAATTCCGCTACTATAATTGTGTTGCTGTCAATCTGTCAATATCTTTCTTGAAATCCTCCAAGATTTTCTTTATGTATTTGGGTGCTCCTATGTTGGGTGCATATATATTTACAATGTTTCTGTCTTCTTGGTGGATTCTTCCTTTGAGTATTATGAAGTGACCTTCTGGGTCTCTCTTTATGGCCCTTCTTTGGAAGTCTATTTTGTCTGATATGAGTATTGCTACCCCTGCTTTTTTTTCCTGTCCGTTTGCTTGGAAAATTTGTTTCTAGCCCTTCACTTTCAGGCTGTGTAGGTCTTTTGTCCTGAGATGGGTCTCTTGTAGGCAGCTTATGTGTGGGTCATGTTTTCTTATCCATTCAGCTATTCTATGTCTTTTGATTGGAGCATTTAATCCATTTACGTTTAAGGTTATTATCAATAGGTAGTTATTCATTGCCATTTTTTCCTACCTGTGTTCCTCTGTCTTTCTCTTTTCCTTCCTTTCCTTAAAGCAGTCCCTTTAGCATCTCTTGCAGAGCTGGTTTGGTGGAAGTGTATTCTTTTAGACTTCTTTTGTCTGGGAAACTCTTTATTTGGCCTTCTATCTTGATTGAGAGCCTTGCTGGGTAAAGTAGTCTTGGTAGCAGGCCTCTGTTTCTCATTTCCTGGAATATTTTTTGCCATTCTGTTCTGGCTTGGAGTGTTTCCATTGAGAAGTCGGTTGCTAACCTTATTGGGGCTCCCTTGTATGTTACTTCCTGTTTCTCCCTGGTTGCCTTTAATACCCTCTCTTTGTCTTGGAATTTTGCCACTTTAACTATGATGTGTCTTGCAGTGGGCCTCTTTGGGTTCCTGTTGTTTGGGACTCTCTGTGTTTCCTGGATTTGGGTGACTTTCTCTCTGATCAGATTAGGGAAATTTTCCATCATTACTTTTTCAATCAGGGCTTCTATCCCTTGCTCTTCTTCTTCTCCTTCTGGTATCCTTACTATACAGATATTTCGTTTCATGGTGTGCTGCATTTCCCTTAATCCGTCTTCATTTTTTCTGAGCCTCTTTTCCTTTTCTTGCTCTTTCTGGGTGTTTTTTTCTACTTTGTCTTCCAGCTCGCTGATCCGATCCTCTGCTTCATGAAGTCTGCTTTTCATTCCTTCTACTGTGTTCTTTAGTTCAGAAATTGTATTCTTCGTTTCCTCTTGGTCCTTGTTGATCATTTCTGTTTTCCTTTTCATATTAATATAGTTTGTAGTGAGTTCATTGTAGTTTCCCTGTAGTTTCTTGTAGTTCTCTGTGAGCTCAGTGAGCTCAGTGAGCTTCCTGATAACCATTGCTTTGAACTCAGTATCTGATACTTCAGTTGCCTCTTCTTCAGTTAGCATTCTTTCTGATGCTTCCTCCTTTCCTTTCATTTGGGGATTGTTTCTTTGTCTTCCCATTGTTTGTGAGACTCTTCTTGTTAGCCTCTGCTTGTTAGATTGATCTATTCTGACTCCCTGTGGTTATGGTATGAACTTCTATGGTAGAATGCCAGTGGGATTCATTGGTGCTATCTTCTTAGTCTCCTGTGCTCACTGGTCTTGAGCTGATGTTTATGGGTGTAACACGGTCTAACTCTGGTCTTTTCAGCCCTCCAGGTTTTATTGTCTCACCTGTGGGAAAAAGAGAAAGGGGGGGGGAGGATAAAGAATGAAAGGAGGGAAAAAGGGAATAGAAAAGGAAACGAAGGAAGGGAGAAGGAATAAAGAAAGATCGGAGGCAAGATAAGAGGTAATTTTAACAAAAGTTAAAACAAAAGAATAAAAGAAGGCAGGAAGAAGGAATAAAAAAGGTAAAGGATGGAAGAAAGAAGGAATAAAAAAAGAAAGAAGGACAGAATGGAAGAAGGAATTCAGGGGGAAAGGAGGAAAGGGAAAAAAGAAATGTCTTTTGCTGGCTTTAAACAGGTCAGGTTAGTTCTGCTGGTCTTCCTGTCTTGGAACGGGAGGGGGTGGTTGAAAGGATTGGTTTCACTTTTCTCCCTTCCTGAGTTCGCTGTTTTCAGCCTGCAGTCCAGGTCCTCAGTGTCCTTCTGCTCCCCACTAGGCCTTTAGTTCACCAGTTGTGCTGTCCTTGAGTTGCACCAGTTAGGGGCAACTCACACTCCCCCTTCTTGCTCTTTGCTGTCTTAGATGCTAGGGGCTCTTGGTGCTGCTATGGGGTAGTTCAACCCCCTACTGGGTGGAGTCTTTCCGGGGAATGCAATCTCCCCTAGCCCTGCAGCTCCCCTCTTCTGGGTGTTCTGCCTTCCTCCTAGAGAGCCAGTAGGCCCTGCACGGCTGTGTGCGCAGGGGCTACGTAGGAGTTGTTCAGAACCGTAGGAGTTGTTCAGAACCGGCGCTTTTAGGTGTGGTCCCTGGCAGGCAGCCAGGCTTTTGATCAGCGGATCTGCTGCTTTGTGCCTGGGTCGCCCACAGCCGTCTTTTCGCTGCTTTGATCCTAAGTCGCACCCACGGCCGGGGCGGGACCAGCCGCTTTGGGACTAAGTTGCGTGGGGCAGGCGGGTCTGCAGTTTTGGGACCTAGTCACGCCCGGCCAGTCTTTCTGCTGCTTTGGGTGTGAGTCGTGCGCGCGCCTGGTCGGTCTGCCGCTCTCTGCCTGTGCTTGGGGCAGCTAGCCTCTGCTCCCAGTGCGCACCGAGGTTTCAGGTGTGGGTATTCAGGTGTGGGCGCCCCGCCGTGGTCTCAGGTATGGGTGGCCAGCTGGGGTTTCAGTTGTGGGCCCCCAGTCCGCTGATCTGGGTGCCCGCAACTGGGCTTCAGGTGAGCACTGGGGCTGCTTATCCCCCGTTCACAGTCCAGGGGCTGAGGGGGGAGGGGCTGTGGAGAATTCTCTTAACTAGCCCCTGATTATCTCTCTTTTCTTTTTCTTTTTGAGAAATTCTTCCTATGCAATCCCGCCTGGTCCAATCAAGCATCTGGCTGCTCACACAGCTCAGCCTGGCTCTCTACCAAGAATCCTGCAGCAGACCCTGCGCCCGGGGCCAGTGCTTCAGCTGCCCTGGTCCCTGCGCAGGTCCCAGGGACCTTATTGTCCTTAAGCACTCTTCTTACCATCAGATCTTTCAATGTCCTTTATCTTTGGTCTCCGATCTTCATATATGCTAGAATACCGTTGGCTGTTCGCTCTGCTCCTCAGATAAGCTTGGTGTTTCACTGGTGTTGGGGCGAAGTGGACTCTGCTCCCATGTATCTCGCCGCCATATTCTCCTCTATCACCAAATTTATTGATGTCTCTTTTGTCATGTCAACTTTTATTTGTTTTCTTTAAAACTAATTTTGTGTTTGTTTTGTCTAATGAACAAAATGAACTGATGAACAAAATAAAGCCAGAGGCATGTATATATGGAACAGAATGACACATCTCAGATGGGTGGGGGTTGGGGGGAGTAGAAGAGATTAGCCAAAGAACATATATGCATATATACAGAGCCCAAGGACACAGAAACAGTGTGGTGAAGTGGAGGGAAGTGGGGGACCTAGGTAGAGAATGAGAAAATAAATTGTGGTATATTCAGCAATAGAATAAAAAATAAAAGAGAACAAAAGCACAAGTACACACAACCTAGATGCATCTCAAAAATATTGTGTGTGGGGGTGGGGAAGTCTTACATAATATAGTACATGTCCTATGTTTCAAATATATGAAGTTTTACAAGGGTCAAAAGTAACTCATGGTAGAAACATTTAAAACAATGGTATTCAATCAGGAGTTGCCTGGAAAGGGGCACGAGGGAACTGTAGGATGATGATAATGTCCTGTATCTTGATAAGGCAAACAAAAAAGTATGCTTTTTGATAAAGCATTTTCATTGTAGAGATATTCAAGCATAAAGATGTATGTAGCAGGAGGAGGTGGTAGAGGAGTAAGTGGAAGCTACACTAACCTCTTCTGGAATTATAGCTACATTGTAGAGAAATGATCCTAAATAACCAACTAAACATTAGCTGGAGAGAAGCCTTAGAATAAAGACAGACAGAAGAACCACGTCACCACATAGTGACTGGTAGGGAGTGCAGAGACAGGAAAGGGCTGACTGGGCTCCCAAGGGTGGCAGCTAAGGATCCAGAGGGATATTTCAGTGGCTGGAGGTTCCCCTGAGAAGAGTGGGGTCTAAACCCCAAGCTGGGCTCCCTAGCCTACAACACCAGAGCTGAAAAGGAACCCAGATAATATCCAGCTATGAAAAACAGCAGGGTTTCTGTCTGCCAGGGAGAGATGGCTGGAGAGTACAGAGTCTCTTAAAGAATCAGTGCACAAAATTATGCTTGGAACCACTTACCCTGGGCTCTGTCAGAGGGAGGGCAGAGTGGACTAAAGACATTTGTGGAGAGTCTGGGGATGGTGGCTCATGGGAGAGAACTGAAGGAACAGCTGCCAGTATCCTTGTGCTGACTCATTCCCCATACTGCAGGAGCCACCTTTCTCAGTCAGAGCACTCCTCTCCAAGTTGCTGCAGCATGAGGGGAAGCAATAGCCATGTCCAAAGGAATTACTCAGCCCTACCCTGTGGAGCTTAATCCCAGCTGGTAGTTACAGGTTGATTACTTTAACAAACTGATCAGTTTAATGACTGATTAGTTTAGCAACTAAGGTGAAGAATACAAATAAGCAGCCAAAATGGAAAGACAAAGAAACAGACGCCAAATGAGAGAACAAGAGAATTCTCCAGAAGAACTAGATGAAATAAATGGAAGCAAGCAATTTATCAGACAGAGTTTAGAATAATGATTATAAGGATACTCAAGCATGAGAAAAGACATAGAAACCATTAAAAAGGACCAGTCAGAAATAAAGAATGCAATATCTGAAATGAATAATACCCTGGAAGGAATACACAGTAGGTTAGATGAAGCAGAGAATTGCATCAGTGATTTGTAAGACAAGGTGGGAAAAAACCACCCAGGCAGAGAAGGAAAAAGCTAAAAGAATTTTTAAAGAATGAGGAGAGCTTAAGAAACATCTTGGACAACATGAAATGTAACAACATCTGCATCATGGGAATACCAGAAGGAGAAGAGAGCGAGCAAGGGCTCAAGAACGTATTTAAGAAATTATGACTGAAGACTTCCCTAAACTAGTGAAGAAAAAAGTCACATAAGTCCAGGGAGCTCAGAGAGTCCCAAACAAGTTGGACCCAAAGAGGACTACACAGACACATAATAATTAAAATGGCAAAGCTTAAAGACAAGTAGAGAAACCTAAAAGCCACAAGAGAAAGACAGGCAGTTACCTACAAGGGAACACTGATTAGATTGTCATCTGATTTCTCAACAAAAACATTTCAGGCCAGAAGGCAGTAGTGTGAAATACTGAAGGTAATGAAAAGCAAGGACCTACAACCGAGCAAGGCTGTCATTTAAAATTGAAGCAAATAAATGATACCCAGCAAGGGTATCATTTAAAATTGAAGGAAATAAGAGGCTTCCCAGACAAGAGCTAGCTAAAGGAGTTTGTTAACACCAAGCCAGTGCTGCTATAGCTGTTAAAAGAGCTTGCTTCAAGAAGATGAAAAAGAAAAGAAAGGAAAAGAAAACAGAAGATAACTGTCTTAACAAAATGGCACTGCATATGTATCTGTCAGTAATCACCTTAAATGTAAATGTCTTAAATGCTCCAACCAAAAGACAGAGGGTAGCTGAATGGATAAGAAAACAAGACCCATATATATGCTGCCTTCAGGAGACCCATCTCTGATGGAAAGATACACACAGACTAAAAGTAAAGGGATGGAAAAAGATATTTCATGCAAATGGAAAAGAGAGAAAAGCTGGAGTAGCTATAGTCAAATCTGACAAATACAGTTTCAAACCAAGGCTATAGTAAGAGACAAAGAAGAACACTACATAATGATAAAGGGAACAACCCAATAAGAGGATATAACCCTAGTAAATATTTACCTACCCAATGTAGGAGTTTGTAAATATGTAAAGCAAATCTTGATGGACATAAAGGGAGAGATGGACAGAAATAGTCATAGTCAGGGATTGTAACACACCAGTGATTTAAAAGGATAGAGAATCAACAAGGGGATAGTAGTCTTAACTGACCCACTAGATCAAATGGACTTAATTGATATCTTCACAACATATCTCCCCAAAGCAGAAGAATATACATACTTTTCAAGTGCACATGGAATGTTTTCTAGGACATGTTAGGACACAAAACAAGTCTCAATAAATTTAAGAAGATTGAAATCATACCAAGCATCTTCTCTGACCATAACACTATGAAACTAAAAATCACAAGAACACGGAAAAACATACAAAGACATGGAAGCTAAATAATGTGTTATTAATGAATAGGTCAACGAGATCAAGGAAGAAATCAAGATACCTTGAAACAAATGAAAATGATGACTCAATATACAAAAATTTGTGGGACACTGGGAAAACAATACTAAGAGGGAAATTCATAGCATTACAGGCCTATTTCAAAAAAGAAAAAGCTCAAACAGTCTACGTTCACACTTAAAGGAACTTGAAAAAGAACAACAAAGACCAAAGTGAGTAGAAAGAGGGATATAATAAAGATCAGAGCAGAAATAAATGCAATGAGTCTGAAGTTCTTTTGTATTGGTGTTTTGGGATTCTGAGAGTATATTCCCAGCAGAGGAATCACTGGGCCCAAAGACAGTTCCATTTTTAGTTTTTTGAGGAAATTCCATAATTGTTTTCCACAGTGGTTGCACCAGTTTGCATTCCCATCAACAGTGCACTTGGGTTCTCTTTTCCCACATCCTCGCCAGCACTTGTTTGTTGATTTGTTAATGATGGTCACTCTGACCACTGTTGAAGTGGTATCTCATTGTGGTTTTAATTTCCATCTGTCTGATATCTAGTGGTGTTGAGTATACTTTCATATGCCTATGGGTCCTCTGTATGTCCTCTTTGGAGAAGTATCTGTTCAGGTACTTTCCCATTTTTAAATTGGATTGTTTGTCTTCCTGGTGTTCAGTCATATGAGTGCTTTATATATTTTGGGGATCAAACCCTTGTCCGAGGAATTATTGGCAAATATGTTTTTCCATATGGTTGCTACCCTTTTCATTTTGATAATGTTTTCTTTAGCCATACAGAAGCTTTTTAATTTGATGGGGTATCCCATTTGTTCACTCTTTCCTTTATTTCCCTTGTCCGAGAGGACATATTGGTGAAAATATTGCTGAATGGGATATCTGAAATTTTACTGCCTATGTTTTCCTCTAGGATTTTTATGGTGTAACTACTTACGTTTAAGTCTTTTTTTCCATTTTGAGTTTATTTTGGTGTATGGTGTAAGTTGGTGGTCTAGTTTCATTTTTTTGCATGTACTATTCCAGTTCTTCAAACACCATTTGTTGAAAAGGCTATTTTTACTCCATTGTGTGCTCCTTCCCCCTTTGTCAAATGTTAATAGACCATAGAGACATGGGTTTATTTCTGGGCTCTCTATTCTGTTCCATTGACCTACATGTCTGCTCTTAGACCCTTACCAGACTGTTTTGATTACAGTAACTTTGTAATATAGTTTGATAACAGGTACTGTGGTCCCTCCTACTTTGTTCTTGTTTCTCAAGGTTGCTGAGGGTCGTTTTTCAGGGTCGTTTTTGCTTCCAAATAAATTTTTGAAGTATTTTTCTAAATCTGTGAAATATGTCATTAATATTTTAATAGGGATTCTGTTGAATCTGTCAATTGCTTTGGGTAGTATGGACATTTTAATGATGTTAATTCTTCCAATCCATGAACATAGTATATGCTACCATTTATTTGAATCTTCCTTAATTTCTTTCTTAAGTGTTTTGTAGTTTTATGAGTACAGTTGTTTCACCTCCTTGGTTAAGGAGATTCTTTAGGAATAAAGTATCTATATTAAGTGGTATTTTTTTTTTATAGTTTCTGCTCCTGATATTTCTTTGTTGGTTTACAAAAATGCCTTCAATTTCTGAATATTGACTTTGTGTCATGCTGTTTTGCCAAATTTTAGTATGATACAAAGTCAATATTCAGAAATTATTAGGTTGAGTAGTGTTTTGGTGGTGCCTATAGGGTTTTCTCTGTACACTATCATGTCTTCTGGAAATAGTGACACTTTTAGTTCTCCTTTCCAAATTGGATGGCTTTTATTTCTTTTACTTATGTGATTGCTGTGGCTAGACTTCCCCCTACTATGTTGAATAAAAGTGTTGAAAGCAGACATCCTTGTCTTGTGCTTGATCTTAGGGGGAAAGCTTTTAGTATTTGTCCATTGAGTATGATGTTGGCTGTAGGTTTCTCACATAGGGGCTTTATTATGTTGAGGTATGCTCCTTCTATTCCTACTTTGCTGAATATTTTTTATCATAAATGGATGCTGTACTTTATCAAATGCTTTTTTATCTATTAATGTGATTTTCTTTCATTTTGTTTATGTGGCTTACTACATTTATTGATTTATGAATTTTATACCATCCTTGCATCCCTGGGATGAATTACACTTGGTAATGATATAATGTTCTTTTTAATGTATTGCTGGATAAGATTTGCCAATATTTAGTTGAGGATATTAGTGTCTATGTTCTTCAGAGATATTGGCCTATAGTTTTCTTTCTTTGTTGTATAACCTGTTTTTGGAATTAGAATAATACTGGCCTCATAAAAAGAGTTTGAGAATCTTCCCTCGTGTTGAATTTTTTGGAATAGTTTGAGAATAGGAGTTAGCTCTTCCCTAAATATTTGGTAAACTTTGCCCGTGATGCCATCTGTTCCAGCACTTTTGTGTGCCAGGAGTTTTTTTTGGTTTTTGCTTCAATTTCACTAGTTGTTATCCGTATTCAGGCTTTTTGCTTCTTCTTGATTCAGTTTTGGAAGATTATATGTTTCTAGAAATTTGTCTATTTCACTGAGGTTGCCAACTTTCTTGACGTTTAAGTTGTTCATAGTAATTTCTTGCAATCCTTTGTATTTCTGTGGTATCAGCTGTTATCTCTCTTTGTTTCTGATTTTATTTATTTGGGTCTGCTCTCTTTTTTCATGATGAGTCTGGTAAAAGGCTCATTGATTTTGTTTTTTCTTTTCATTTAATTCTGCACTGATCTTGATTATTTCCTTCCTTCTACTCCAAGCTTTGATTATTGTTACTCCTCTAGTTCTTTTAGATGTAGAATTAGGTTGTTTGTTTGATATGTTTCTATCCTTTTTAGGTAGGCTTGTATCACTATGAACTTCCTTGTCAGCACTTCCTTCATTGTGACCAATAGGTTTTGAGCTGTTCTGTGTTCATTTTCATTTGTTTCCAGAAAGCTTTTGACTTCTTCCTTGATCTCATTATTAACCCATTCATTATTTAATAGCATGCTGTTCAGTCTCCATGAGTTTGAATGTTTTTGTGTTTTTTCCTTGAGGTTGGTTTTCTACTTCTAAGCCCTTGTGGTCCAAGAAAATGCTTGATAGGATTTCACTTTTCTTGAATTTGTTGAGGCTTGTTTTGTGTCCTGTCATGTGGTCTATCTTTGAAAATGTTCCATGTCCATTTGAAAAGAATGCATTGAAAGGTTCTGTATATAACAATTAAGTCCATTTAATCTAGAGTATTGTTCAATGTCACAGTATCCTTGTTGGTTCTTTGCTCAGGAGATCTATCCATTGTTGACAATGAAGTGTTAAAATCCCCTACTATGAGTGCATTCCTATTTATATCTTTCTTGAAATCCTCCTAGATTTTCCTTATATATTTTGGTGTTCTGATGTTGTATACATGTATGTTCACAAGTGTTATATCTTCTTGATGGATTATTCCCTTAAGTATTATGCAGTGTCCTTCCTTGTCTCTTTCTTCTTGTTTTTGAAATCTATTTAGTCTGATACAAGTATTACTACCCCAGCTTTTTTTCATGTCCATATGCTTGGAATATTTTTTTCTATCCCTTCACTTTCAGTCTGTGTAGATCTTTTGTTCTGACGTGGATCTCTTCTAGACAGCATATATGCAGGTCATGTTTTCTTACCATATCAGCTGCCTTGCGCCTTTTGATTGGAGCATTTATCCATTTATATTTAAGGTTATAATTGATTGGTAGTTATTCATTGCCATTTTTCCCATTGGTACCTGTGGTCCTATCTGTCTGTCTCTTTTTCTTCATCTTCTTAAAGCAGTCCCTTTAGCATCTCTTGCAACCCTGGTTTGGTGGAGATGTATTCTTTTAAACTTTTTTTTTTGTTTTTGGTCAGGAAAAGTTCTTATTTCACCTTCCATTTTAAATTAGAGCCTTGCTGGGTATAATAGTCTTGGTCTCAGGCCTTTGCTTTTCATTACTTGGAATATTTCTCCCCAGTCACTTTTGGCTTGTAGTGTTTCTGTTGAGTCATCAGTGGCTAGCCTTATCAGAGCTTCCTTGTATGTTATTAGCAGTTTCTTTCTTGGTGTCTTTAAGATTCTCTCTTTGTCTATAAATTTTGCCATTTTAATTATGATGTGTCTTGGAGTGGGTCTCTTTAGGTTAATCTTGATGGACCCTCTCTGCTTTCTGGACTTGTGTGACTTTTTCTCTCATCAAGATAAAGAAGTTTTTTGTTACCACTTTTCCAAACAAGTTTTCTATCCCTTGCTCTTCTTCTTCTTCTTCTGGTATCTGTATTATACAGGTATTATTACGTTTCATGTTGTCCTGCATGTCCTTAACCCCCTTCCTTCTTTGAGTCTTTTTTTCATATTGTTGCTCTGTCTGGGAGTTTTTTTTTTACCTTATCCTCCAGCTTGCTGATTTGATCCTCTGTTTCATCCAGCCTGGTTTTAATTCCTTCCACTGTGTTCTTCAATTCAGAAGTTGTATTCTTCATTTCCTCCTGGCTTTTATTGATAGTTTCTATGTTGTTTTTCATGCTGGTGTAGTTTCAGTAAGTTCCTTGTAGCTTCCCTGGAGTTCTTTGTAGTTCTCACTAAGTTCATTGAGCATCCTTATAACCATTATTTTGAATTCAATGACTGATAGTTTGTTTGCCTGTATTTCATTTAGCACTGTTTTTGGGGATTCCATCTTTCCTTTCAGTTGGGAGTTCTTTGTCTCCCCATTTTAGTTGACTCTGCTTGTTTGTTTCTGCATTAGATTGATCAGCTTTGACTCCCTGTTTTTGTGGTGTATTCTTGTGGTTGGAGACCTGTGGGACTCAGTGGTGCAGTCTCCTGAGGTTGATGCTTTCAGATGCCCTTTTTGGTGTTTATGGGGGCCCTGTGGTTGTAATTGGCTATTGCTTATTGTTGGGTTGGTCTTCGGTGGGTCCTTCTCTCTGGCTGGCTGAGTCACTCCACCCACCACGTCTAGTGTGCTATGTACAGGTCCTACCAGAACAAAACCAAACGGTCCAGGAAACAATCCCACAACCGCAATGGTAACCCCTACTCAGAAGCACAGTATCAACAGCAAATGACCCAATATTTTAAAAGGTGTAAAGAGATTAAGAGGCTTATGAAATGAAAAACAAATATGAGATGACTAACTGAAAGAAAAATGATTTTGAGAGGGTAGAAAAAGTAATAATAATAGTAAGGAATAGAGATCAAGGGAAGAAAGGAAGAGAATAAAATTTACATTGTAAATGAAAAAGGGAGGGAAGTGGGTGGAATGGATTAAGAGAAGGGAAGTATATAGTATTAAGTTTAAATAGTAATTTAAAACAATATAGTGAGAATGAAAAAATATAGGGACCAAATTTGAGAAAGAGGGTCACCACAGCAGTATCAACAACAAATGAGCAAAGATTAATATAGATGGGATGGGAATAAGAGGGGAAAAAGGAAGAAATAAAAGCTTAAGAGATGTGTAGAGGAAAGAGAAGAAATTTTGAGAGGATAGAGGGAGAAGGAATGCTAAGAGTTATCAATGAAAATCAGGATAAGAAAGGGAAAAATTAAAATGTAAAACAACAACAATAAAAAGAAACAACAGGAGGAAGGCAAAATGGAGTAGGAGAGGGGAACGGTAAAATTTGAGATTTGAAATACAAAAATAGTGAAGATCTAGAAATAAAGTTGAAGAAATGCAACAACAATCACCATATCCACAAGCAAAGACTGATAAAAGTGTAGAGAGAATAAGAGTATCTTAAGAACAGGAAGACGTATGTGAGATGACTAAAGACAAGAAAAATGATTTTGATAAGCTGGAGCAGGGAGAAATAGTAAAAATAGGAATGGAAAGAAGTCATAGCAAGAGAGAAAATAAAATTTAAAACAAAAATAGGAGGAAAGAAAGAAGGTAAAATGCAGTAAGGTAAGAGAGGAGTAAAATATGAGATTTGAAATAAACTATAATATAAAAACTAGTGACCTATTAGGCACAAACCTGAAGGATAAGAAATGAATGTTAAAAAGCTATACAGAAGAGAAAATATCGCAAATCATGAAGAAGACTCAGTGGAATTTTTCAGTATAATCCAGTGTTAACCAATGTCTTTTCTTTCTGGATCCACTCCTGGTGATGTCAGATGGTGTCCCAGTCTGGCCCTAGGCAGCCTGTTCGAGACTACCAGGGATCCACATTCTTTGGCTGTCTCCTTCCGTTGTTTATCTAGTCAATCTGTAATCATTAGGCTTAAGTACCAAAGGGTGGGGTAGAGTAATTTCTGTAGACGGGACTGTTGCTTCCCCTGAGTTTGATGCCACTTGGAGAGAAATTCTTGCTTTGCCTGAGAAGCTCCTGCAGTATGGGGGATGATTCAGCACAAGGATCCTCGCAGCAGGCTGCTCCTGCAGTTCTCTCCCTAAAGCTACCATCCCCAGACTCTCCTTAAGCGTCTCAAGTCCACTCTGTACTCCCTTTGCCAGAGCTCAGGGTAAGTGGCTGCAAATGAAATTTTGTGTGTTGGCCCTTTAAGAGACTCTCTACGTCTCCAGCCCCCTCTCACATTGGCAGACAGAAACCCTGCTGCTTTTCACAGCTGGATGTTTTTTAGGTTCCTTTCCAGCTCTGGTGCTGTAGTCTGTGGTGGTATAGTCTGTGGACCTCACACTTCCTAAGGGAAAAACCCCTTGGCTGCTGAAATTTCCCATCAGCACTTCAGCTGCCGCCCATGGGAGTCCAGCCAGCCCTCTTGCGTCTCCTCTGCACTTTGTACCAGTCACTTCGTGGTGAAGTGCTTTCTTCTGTCCGTGGTTATAAGGCTTCCCAGCTATTGTTCAGTTGGTTATTACAGATGATTTCTCTACAATTTAGTTGTAATTCCAGATTGGTCTGGGAGGAGGTCAGTGATCATGTCTATTACTGTTTATTGTTCTATCTTTATTTCTGGCACAGTGTCTGGCACATGATAAATACTCAAATATTTGTTTACAAGCCAATTGAATGGACAAACAAGTCCAAAGTCTACAGAGAAGAGATGGGCAAAATTGCATTATAATTTTGAGACTCATTGTATCAATTCTGAATTATACACATCCATAATTGACTTGTGAGACTAGTAAATAAAGAATTTATGCACACCTATGCTGAAATATTTACTATCAATATGTATAATTCTGCAGACGATCCAATAGGGGGCAGGGTGTTACTTGTAGAAGAATTTAGTAAAGTTTGTTTTTTTTACCATAACATAAATGCTTATATTCATTTATAATCATCATCATCATTAAAACTAAATATATTATAATACATAATATAAATGTTTATTACTTAAGATTTTTGCTATTCTTTTTTAAAGGTTTTATCTATTTATTTTTAGATAGAGGGGAATGGAGAGAAAAAGAGAGGGAGAGAAACATCAACATGTGGTTGCCTCTCACATACCCGCTACGGGGGACCTGGCCCACAACCCAGGCATGTTCTGTGACTGGGAATTGAACCAACGACCCTCTGGTTTGCAGTCTGGTGCTCAGTCGTCTGAGCCACACCAGCCAGGGCGTTTTTTGCTACACTTGAAGTTGAAAGATTTATATTTTAAAAACCTTTTACTACTTATATCTCGGTTTGCGTTGTATAGATTGATAAATAATAATTTGTAAGATTTGCATAAAATATTAACATATAAGAAGGGATAAGATAATCCTAGTTTTTTTTAAATTGTGCATTTCATTTCAAACAGTAATTGGGTTGGTTATGTTCTTAAATGATTTTTTTTACATTCCTATTTGTGTTTCCAAAGCAGCATTAGACAGGTCTGAAGCATTGATAGTTTTGAAGAAGTCCAGTGCAATAATTCTCTTTCAGATAAATAAGTTATACTTTAAAGCTTGTGAAGTCAGTAAATCATGGCAGCAGCTAATATGCCAATTTTAAAAGACACAGACAGGTGGCCAAAGGAGAAAAAACTTTCAGACTATTTTTAGACACTTTAAGGTTAATTGTCTTTGGGCTAAAAATAAATGTTTGGGTAGATACTTTCTCCTTTCCATCTTCCAAAATACAGCCAATATCCTGGACACTATAGAAACATATGGTTCTGAAAGATGCAGAGAATACTGACTAGCTGGCTTCTATGGGGCCCTAGAAAAGATACAACATCAGGGTGGTATTGGCAGAAGTTTAGTGGGTGCCTGAATTCTAACCCCCCACCCAGAGGTATCAAGGTGACTGTCTCCCTCCATGCTCTGGGAACCAATAAAGACTGAATAGAGAACCCAAGTTTCCATTCTCAGCAGGCAGTAACAAGGTGGCTATCCCTTCCCCTGTCACAGAAGGTCTACTAAAACAATATATTTTTAAAGACTTTATTTATTTATTAATTTTTAGAGAGGGGGGAAGGGAAGGAGAAAGAGAGGGAGAGAGAAATCAACGTGTGGTTGCTTGTTGTGTACCCACTGTTGGGGACCTGGCCCACAACCCAGGCATGTACCCTGACTGGGAATCGAACCAGTGACCCTTTGGTTTGCAGGTCCACACTCAATCCACTAAGCTATACCAGCCAGGGCATAAACAAGATTTAAATAAGATCCAGCATCTCATGACATAATACCTAAATGTTCAGTATTCAATCAAAAATCACTCATCACCAAGAACCAGGAAAATCTCTACTGAAATAAGAAAAGACCATTAATAGACACCACCCTGAGAAAACAGATATTAGCATTATCTGACAAAGATTTGAAAGCAGCCATCACAAAAAGGTTTGAATGAGCAATTACAGACCTGCTTGAACCAAATGAAAAAATTGTCCCAGTGGAGATATAGAAATTATGAAGAAGAACCAAATAGAAATTTTAGAACTGAAAAATAGAATAACTTGAAACTTTTGAAAGGCTCAATGGAGAAATGAGATGGCAGAGGAAAGCATCAGTGAGCTTGAAAAAGAACAATGGAATTAATCTGAACAGCAGAAAGAAAGTAGACTAAAAAAAGAGAACAGTTTAGGGACAAGTGGAAGTATAACAAAAGATCTAACATTGATGTCATATAATGCTTTTGGAGAGGAGAAAGAGGGCAAAGCTGAAAAAAATTACTCAAAGAAATAGTTGCTGAAAAGTAGAAATAATAACTGAAAATTTCCCAAGTTTGAGGAAAGACATAAACCTACAGCTTCAAGAAGTTGAGCAAACCCCAAACAGGATAAACACAAAGAAATCCATGCCAAGACACATCTTACCCAAACTTCTTAAAACTAAAGGCAAATGAATGAAAGCATCAAAGGAGAAATGACATTGCTTATGGGGAAAAGCAATGAGAGTTAGATTTCTCATCAGAAAACATGAAGCCAGAAAGAGAACTGCCAGCCTAGATTTCTATATCCAGTGAAACATTCTTCATGCATTCTCAGATGAAGGAAAAGGAAAGGAATTTGTCATTAGAACTCTTCTTAAAGAATGTTTAGAGAGACTTCTTGAAACAGAAAGGAAATGATAAAACATTGAATCTTGGAACATCAGGAAGGAAGAACAACAGAAAAAGTAAAAATAAGTAAATGTAATAGACTTTTCTTCGTGAATAAGTTGTGTTTGATGCTTTGTTTTACTGTTTTCAAAAATTATAGCTATTTAATATGCTTCTGATTTTTTGTAGGGAAATATTGAAGGCAATTATAAGTGAGGGAGGGTAAAGGGACTTAAAAATAAAAATTTCTATACTAGAGCTGGTAAGGATGTTGACACGAGTAAATTGTTATAAGTTATATATAATGTAATGCTGACAACAGCCAATAGAAATATTGATTCAAAGACATGTATTCAAACCCTTAGATAAATAAAAGTGGAATTCTAAAATATGTTCACATAACTTACAGGAAGGAAGGAAAAAGATAACAAGTAAAAGAAATAGATTTAAAAATGAATATGCTCCTACATAGAAATGATTAAATGTATTGGGTTGGCCAAAAAATCCGTTTACTTTTCCCCTAAAATGAAATATACTTTTCATTTTCACCAATAACTTTATTGATTTGGATATTGTGAGTATTGTCAGTTATCTCCTGTGTGGTATAATATTGTCCTCAATTACTGTCTGGATTTGATCACTATCAATTTCAATTTGTCTACCTGACCATGAGGCAACATCCAGCGAGAAATCTCCAGCACAAAACTTTGCAAACCACTTTTGACACATTTGATCAGTCATAGTACCTTCTCCATATACTGCACAAACCTTTCCTTGCGTTTCAGTTGCATTTTTACCTTTATTGAAATAATAAAGCATAATATGCTGAAAATGTGTATTTTCTTCCACCTTCAATATTAAAATGGCTACACAAAAATTCACCAATTTTCATAACTATTTTTTAAAAATGCACACTGATATGACAGCTGTCACAATACAATCTAACACAGTTGTTTCGATTGAAGTTAAATAAAACTAAGCACTACTAGAGCCATCTTACAGAATAAACCAAACAAACTTTTTGGCTAACCCAATATATGGTCTAAATTCACCAACTAAAAGACAGATTTACAGAGTATATTAAAACACACTATATGCTGATTACAAGAAATCATTCCAGACATAATGATAGAGGCAGATCGAAAGTAAAAGGCAGCTTTATTTGTAATAGCTGAAAACTGGAAACAATTAGTATATCCTCAGTAAGTAAATAGATACACAAATTGCATTATTCATACCATGGCATACTAAGCAAATAAATGAAAACAATAAACAAATTGTATCATTCATACCATGACATACTAAGCATACTTAGCAATAAGAAGAAATTAACTATTTATACTTGTGTATATCTAAATAGATCTGAAGAGTTTCTTCTTTTTTATGGCTAAGTAGTATTCCGTTGTGTAAATGTCCCAGAGTTGTTTTATCCACTCATGAACTAATGGATACTTGGGCTGCTTCTGTATCTTGGTGATTGTAAATAACACTGCAGTGAACATAGGGGTGCTTATGTTCTTTTGAATCAGTGTTGTACCTTTGGATATATTCCCAGAAGTGAGATAGCTGGGTCAAAAGGCAGATCCATTTTTAATTTGGTGAGGTATCTCCATACTGCTTTCCAGGGTGGTTGTACCAATCTGCATTCTCACCAACAGTGCAAAAGGGTTCCCCTTTCTCCACATCCTCACCAGCACTAATTTGTTGATTTATTGGTGATGGCCATTCTGACAGGTGTGAGACGATATCTCCTTGTGGTTTTAATCTGCATTTCTCTGATGATTAATGACATTGAGCATCTTTTCATATGTCTGTTAGCCATCTGTATGTCCTCTTTGGAGAAGTGTCTCTTTAGGTCCTTTGGCCGTTGTTTAATTGGGTTGTTTGTATTTTTGGTGTTGAGTGTTGTAAGTACTTTATCAATTTTGGATATTAACCCCTTATTAGATGTATTGGTGAATATGTTCTCCCATTCTGTGGATTGTCTTTTTATTTTGTAGACAATTTCCTTTGCTGTGCAAAAACTTTTTACTTTGATTTAGTCCCATTTGTTTATTTTTTTCTCTTGTTCCCTTGCCTAGGGAGATATATCCAATAAAATATTGCTATGAGCAATGTCTGAGATTTTACTGCATGTGTTTTCTTCCAGGATTTTTATGGTTTTGTGTCTAATATTTAAGTCTTTGGTCCATTTTGAATTAGTTATTGTGTGTGGTGTAAGAAGGTGGGTTAGTTTCATTTTTCTGCATGTGTCTGTCCAGTTTTCCCAACACCCTTTATTGAATAAACTAACTTTAGCCCATTGTGTGTGCTTGCTTCCTCTGTTGAATATTCATTGACTATAAAAGTATGAGTTTATTTCTGGGTTCTTTATTCTGTTCCATTGATCTATATATCTGTTTTTATGCCAGTACCATGCTGTTTGATGCCAGCTGTTTGATGCTGTTTTGATTACTATGGTTTTGTAGTACAGTTTTGATATTAGGTAGCGTGATTCTCAGGATTGCTGTTGCTGTGTGGGGCCTTTTCTGGTTTCATATAAACTTTTGAAATATTCTAGTTCTGTGAAATACGTGATTGGAATCTTGATAGGAGTTGCATTGAATCTATAGATTGCTTTGGGTACTATGGGCATTTTAATGATGTCATTTCTTCCTATCCACGAATGTGGTATGTGCTTCCACTTATTTGTATTTTCTTCAATTTCTTTCTTCAGTGTCTTACAATTTTTCAAGTACAGGTCTTTTACATCCTTGGGTAGGTTTATTCCTACATATTTTATTCTTTTTGAAGCAGTTGTGAATGGGATTGTATCTTAATATTCCTTTCTGTTCATTATTGACGTATAAAAATGCAGATGATTTTTGGATATCAATTTTGTATCCTGCAACTTTGGTGAATTCATTTATCAGTCCTTGTAGTTTCTTGGTGAAATCTTTAGAGTTCTCTATTACAATATCTTGTCATCTGCAAATGAAGATAGTTTTACTTCTTCCTTTCCAATTTGGATGCCTTTTATTTCATCTTGTTTGATTGCTGTGGCTAGGACTTTGATACTGTTTTGAATAACAGGGGTAAAAGCAGACATCCCTGCTCATTCACAATCTTAAGGGGAACGCTTGTACTTTTTGCCTGTTGAGTATGATGCTGGCAGTGGGTTTGTCATATATGGCCTTTATTGTGGCCTAATCCACTTTGGTGAGAATTTTAACCCTTTGTGACAGCATGGATGGATCTGGAGGACATTATGCTGAGTGAAATAAGCCAGTCAGAGAAAAACAAACACCATATGATTTCACTAATATGTGAAATCTAATGAACAAACTGAACTAACAAGGAAAATTGGGACAGTCTCATAGAGAGCAGAATGACAGCTGGGGATGGGGTGGGGTTAGGGAAGGAGGTGGAGAATTGAGCAAAAAGGAAAAAGGACTCATGGACCTGGACAGCAGTGTGCTGATTGCTTGGGAAAAGAGGGGTATAAGGGGACTGAATGGTAATGGAATAAATACAATAAAGATTGAATAAAAAAATAGATCTGAAGGGCGTTATGCTTGGTGAAAAAGGTCAATCTTTAAAGGACATACTTGTCATATACTCTCTGATTTCATTTATATAACATGACAAAATTTTACAGATGGAAAGCAAGAGTACTGGTTGCTAGGTTTAGGAATGGTTAGAGGAAGGTGTTTGTGACTGTAAATGGGCGGCATGAGGGAGATGTTTGTTGTACTGGAGCAGTTTTTTATCTTCATTTTGGTGGTGGTTACAGGAATGCACATGTGATGGAATAGCATAAAATGATACACATAAACTTATCCAATATTAATTTCCTGGTTTCAGTATTGTGCTGTAGTTATGTAAAATGTAACCATTAAGGGAAACAGGGTGATGGGTAAATTGGACCTCTGTGTATACTATTTTTGCAACTTCCTATGAATGTATAATTATTTCAGAGTAATTGTTTTACAAAAATAAGTTATAAGTAAGAGTTTGAATATTTTAATCAAGTGCATTAATATATATTGTGTGTTTTCAGGTACAGGAAAGCAAGTAAAGATGGGAAATTATAAAAGACAAACAGGGGCCATGAATGTCATTTTTATGCTTCAAATTATGATTTGGAAATTGTAGTTTTAACTTACCAAGGGTACCCAGAAAAGGAAAAAATTTGAGATTGTCTTGTGTGTCTCTAAAATAGTAGAATGCCTTCTATGAGTGTATTGTTTTTTTAACTTAGCTTTTATTTTTATTAGAGGCTTAAAGGCTCATATGGAAGAGGCAGCCATTTAACCACTTTGGATTCTTGAGCTGTTTCGTTTTAATATGTAAATTTCCCAATTTAGAAATTAGGATTTAGCAACCATTCACTTCCCCATCACCAGCAGCAAAGCCTCATTTCTGTTTTCCCATTTTCCTAGTATAGTTATATTTACTTCAATTAGATCAATATTCTGTTTTCTTAGTAGGATGGTAAAAACACTATATCTAATATGTGATTACTTTTCCGCTCTTCTACAGATTTTTGTTTTCCCCAGAATTAATAATTATCTTGTGTTGTTCACTTGCTTAGTTTTCTGTATACCTGTGATTAATAGATATACCTGTATATCCCTGAATTACAAATATATTTCTGTTCATTTTGACTAAAAATTTTCTCATTGTGGTAAACATAGGTTACATTTTAGAGCTTTGGTGTAAAAGACGATTCTTAGTGTTAGGAACTCCCTGTAAAACAACCAGAGTGAATATAAATTATCTTTGTTACTTTTTCTATTTATTCACAAACGCAGTCCAGCTGCAGGTAGGTGAATGGATATTTTTTTATTTCAGCTTATAGCAAAGGAAATTATAGATATTTTTGAATATCTGTATTCTGATAACAGAGGAAATCTATAGATATTTATGAAGAGTCTTTACAATTTGAGATTGATGAATCCCAAATACTGGTCCCATAAGGAAGTAGGAAGAGATGTGGAATAGAGGTGAGAACACTGGGGTTCTACTTCTGAGTAGTTGTTTATTTGATCTTCACAATCTAGGATGATCAACCTCCTTTGCCTCAGTTGTCTTTTCGCTGCAATGGTGACAGTATCAGACTGGATTATAAATGTGACCTCTTGTAGTTTAAGTGTGATTTCAAGTAGATAAATGATTTACTTTAATCTTGACTGTATCTCCTAATTAAGAGTGTTGTCATTTTTAGTACTTTTAAAGAACTGCCCTGATATTTATAGTGAAATTAGATTAAAAGGCCTAAAGTAATTTCTGAAACCTAGTAGAGATAGGAAATTATAAAAGACAGAAATGGCCCTGAATGTCATCTTTGTTGTGCTTTAAATTATGATATAGAAATTGTGGCCCGGAAAAGGAAAATTCTAATGTCATCAGAAACTTCACTGTTTACTATCCAATAATGTGGTCTGAAATAATGAGTGTGGCTTTTATGGTGATTTCTTTAAATTCTAGAGTATTGAAGTCGGATGGGTCCTTGGGGGCTTCTGAGAGAGTTCTTGATGGTCAAACAGTTTTTAGTGATATAATCAAGGGCAGAGTGCACTATTTTTTATTTGTTTTTTTTTTAATTGTGAATGCTGATATGAGAGGTATTTGATATTTGGCATACTTAATTAGTTTTCAGAGGGCATTAAGGTGAATTACATACATTTGGAAATGAATCTGTAAGTTTGTCCTAGTGCTCCTGTTAGTACTGATAATGTGTGTTATTATGAAATCCTATAAAAAGCAGGTATGTAATTTAAGTTCATAGCAAACATCATTCACAACAGATTTCATTGGTTTTCAGGTGCTTGAAGAAGCAGAAGCCCAACATTTATATCAGTCCATTTTGCCTGATATGGTGAAAATTGCACTCTGTCTGCCAAATATTTGCACCCAGGTTAGTGGAAATACCTTCTTCCCTGGTAGCTTTCTTCTGACTCACAATTAAACTCTTTAATGGCCAAGGTCAAGAAAGCAGAAGAGAGAGAGGGGTAAAAGTTTTTGCCAGAGAATATGATGATTTTGCTAGAAAAGGTTAGAGGCTAAAGGAATGCTAGAAAAGGACATTAAAAATGCAGCATTCAATTTCTGAGCTTCAGTTTACACTGTTAAAGTTTGCTTACTTAGACTTCTTTTTCTTTTTTTTTAAACAGACTCTTAACTTTTAAAAAATACAGTAGTAATTATTTCAAAAACATACTAATGGATTATCTTCCAAATGACTTAATAATACATACTCCTTCTTCCTCTACTCCCCAAAGTGGTATATTATATAATAAATGAACTCATGGTATTTTCTTAATTTTTAAAAATAGAAGAAAGAATCTGGTAATATTCCATTTTGTCTGGAGTTTTAAAATTGTTTATTACTATATAACAAACTACTTCAAACTTTAGTGCCTTATGGGCCTGCCTCTATTTACATAGGCTGACTGGGTGTCCTCATGACCTGGTTGCTGACTTCCCCAGAACAAGCTGCTCAAGGGAGACAGCAAGGAGTAGTATTGTATTTTTTTATCTAGTCTTTAAAGACACCAGCCATCATTAGTGCTACTTTTCTATTCATTAGAAATTAGTTGCTAAATCTAGCCCATACTCAAGGAGGTAGAAATTAAAACTCTAATTCTTAAAAGAAGGAGGTATCAAAGAATTTGCATACACATTTTTAAACCTCCACAATGCTTTGTTCTTCATGATTTTCTTCCCACATTTCTTTCAGCAGTGGTTTGAATTTACCTCTGTCTTTTATTTCTAGGGCCAGCCCTCTGGCTACATGGATGCTAGCCAGGGTTCTACTTAACACTGTTTCTCCACAGAGGCTCTGGGGACATTTTGGCTGGAATAGTTTCTGCATTGTGGGATGGTCTCACATATTTTGATCTGTTATTGGGGTACCCCCAAAACCACAAGCATAGTCATTGGAACAACCAAAAACCATGTCCAGATCCCTGTGGGCCATCTTCAGTTGAGAACCATTGAGTGTTTTTCAGTGTGTTCTACTTGTTAGCATTTCACTTTGGTATTTCCAATTTTACGTAACTTTAATTTTGCCTCATTAATGCACTGTGTCTGAAATAAGTTTTTTTATTGGGCTGGGTAAATATATTTTTTAAAACTCACCTGGTTGTTTATGTTGGAAGTTACAGGCATACCTTGGAAATAATATAGTTCACTCCAGACCACTGCAATAAAGCAAGTCACATGAATTTTTGGATTCCTAGTGCATATAAAAGTTATGTTTACACAATACTGTAGTCTATTAAATGTGCAACAGCAGTATGTCTAAAAACACAATGTACATACCTTAATTATAAAATACTTTACTGCTAAAAAATGTTAACCATAATCTGAGCCTATTGGAAAAATGATACTAATAGACTTGCTGGATGCACGGTTGCCACAAACCTTCAATTTGTAAAAAACAAGGTAACTGCGAAGTGCAATAAAACAAAACTCAGTAAAACAAGTTATGCCTGTATTTGCTTGCTTATGTTTCATGTTTATTCTTTTTACCTTTCCCTCCTTGCTTTTTGCCTCACCTAGTAAAAGTTCTCTCTATCTCTTAGGTTCTAACTTTTACTTCCTCTGCAAAGCCTTCCCTACCTCTCCCAGCCAAATCTAATCTCTCCTGTAGCACTCAAATCATATTTAGCACATTATTTGTAATTTATGTCTTTATATATCTCATTTGATTATGTTCTTCCTCAAGGGAGCTCCTCTTTGTGTCCCCAAATTTAATAGTGCTTAATTAAATGCTTTTTTATTTTATTTATTTTTTAATTTATATTCAATATTATTTTGTATTAGTTTCAGGTGTACAGCACAGTGGTTAGACAATTACACATTATACTTTACAAAGTGTTTCCCCTAATATTTCCAGTAGCCACGTGGCACTGTACCTAGTTATCACAGTGTTAATGATTATATTGCCTATGCTGTACTTTACATCCCCATGATTATTTTGTAATTACCAATTTATACTTTTTATTCCCTTTACCTTTTTCATCTAGCCCCCAAGGCCCCTCCTTTCTGACAACCATCAATCTGTTCTGTGTATCTATGAGTCTGTTTCTGTTTTGTTTGTTCATTTATATTATTCTTATGTTCCACATAATTAAATGCTTTTGAACTCAATGTGTAGTTCATGATTGACACTGTATTGCCTTTAGACATGAATCACTTAATCTTCTCTTCCCCTCATGCTTAGGAGAGAATGTTTTCATATTTTATTTAATGATATATTTACTGAAAAGCTTATAAATTTGTAACCTATGACAAGTCACTTGGCAGAACCAAAATTAGACTTGTGGCTCCCCAACATTTTGTCCTGATTTAAAATAGCTTTATTCTACCATTACTATATTAATGGGGAGAACATTTTAAATCTGTGCTGTCTACTGAAAAGTAAATTCTGCTGCAGAAGTAACATTTCAATTTGGTATCAAAATATTTTTTGACAAGTTAAATTACATATATTGTTATTTAATTATTACATTAACATTCTCTAGACCAAATCTGAATGGTGAATATTCTATTTATAAAAAAAGATTATAGGAAGCAAATTTTGGACATGTACTTTGGGAAAGATCTTTGTTTATATTAATCAGCTTATTTTATTTAGCTGAGTGCTTGACAGTAAGATTTCCATCCTCAGATTTTCCCCAAATGAGCTTTCAGGCATTTCTTCCTCACCAAGAGAACAGAAATCATTTATTCTATTTAAAATTACACTATTTGGTTATTAGGGGGACAAGAAATGTTTGTGTTTAAAATCTCTTAAGCTTAAAATATCACCATTAATTTTTAATATCATACTATAGGTAACTTAGTATATCCTAGTTAAAATCTCGTTTCTTACTAAAACCAAGTACAAGTTTGCTTTAAGCCATTGACACGTTGTTACCTTTTCTAAACTTATTGCTGGATTGTAAATAAATATATAAGGTGGGAAATGGAGAGCAATGTGACAAACTTCCTCTTAGAAATACTGATTTCTAAGGCCTAAAAGGAGAAAATTTTGGATACCAAAGTGAAAATAAATTCTTTCGGCTTCCCTTGTTTGTTTACCTTTGTATTTTTCCAAGAGAAATAGTTGAACTGCAAGTTTAACCTTTTTTTCTAGCCAACTCTTATTCTAACAATGATGTATATTTTTTGTTACGTGGAGAAAAGTTCATTCTTATAGTATTGCAGTTTCGATTTCTCTTGCCTGCCTTTCCTCAGTGTCATTTCTGGTGTTGTTTCCTGAGATATGATCAGAACAGTTCTCTTCGCATAGTGGTTTGTAATTAATGCAAGTATCTAGGATACTTAATTTTGGCTCTTACTGAAAGGGAGAAGGAAAAACATCCCCTAAACATTTTGAATTTAACAACTGATGTGTAAAAGAGATGTTGGCAGTTGGTCTTTGGTTTTACCATTATGTCTTTACACATATTGTTTAAACATTTAGAATAGAATAAAACCCACTGGATATAATAATCAGGTCCTGTGGATTATATTGAAACTAAAAGGTCAGTAAGTTTGGGTTTGGTACAACTAGAAGGAATTTCAGACATCAAAATTTTGAAGATAAAATGCCCTGCTTCTTCCTTGAATTGGAATGCTTAGGTAGGAAATGCTTGTCTTAGAATTTGTACATAAGTCTGTATATATATATATATTCTATTAATTGCTGTCATAAAATTAGATTGAATTTCATAGAGAAATTATCAATGTGAAGTGTGATTCAGAATTAGAAGGAAAAGACTTATTTATTGAGTTATTTTTCTTAGATTATTTTATTTAGGACTAAAAGAGAAAAACATCTCTCTAACAATGTTTAATATAAGTGAGAACAAAATTTTTTATATGTGATAATAGTTAAACTCAACATTACATTATTCTCTTTCACTCTTTGCTTTAAGTTTTATTACATGGGTAATGTGTTTTTATTTCTTACTTGCTAAAGCAATCTGGCTTTTCACTAGTAAGTAATGTTTTGTGTTCTCTTCACTATCATTATTATTGATAAATCTGCGGTTAATCAAACAAGTATATTTTTCTAACAGTATTGCTGATTTAAGAATTCAAGAGTAGCCTGATGTTATTCCTACTTTAATTTAATAAATGCCATTTGCTGCCTCTGCTTTTGAAATTGCTGAACTAATCATTGCATTCCTTGTCTGTATTTTTTGTTTCCTCTGTCAGCCAATACCGCTCCTGAAACAGAAGATGAATCATTCCATCACAATGTCCCAGGAGCAGATTGCCAGTCTTTTAGCTAATGCTTTCTTCTGCACATTTCCACGTCGAAATGCTAAGATGAAATCCGAGTATTCTAGTTACCCAGACATTAACTTCAATCGGTATGTTTTCTGAAAACATCTCTCTAACAATGAAATGGAAAAGGAAGGAAAGAACTAATAATATTTATAGAGTAATTTGCCATAGGCCAAAGTTTATGTGTACTGATCTAATTTATTCCTTACAATACAGTGAGTTGAGTGGTATTCTTGCCACTTTGCAGACAAGATAAGCAAAGTTTCTAGAACTTGATTAGGATACAGGAGCCAGTAAAATGCAGAGCCGAGGTTTTATCTCAGGTCTGTCTTATTCCATGGTCCATATTCTTTCTACCCTATCAGAATGTCCTCCACCTCTTGAGTGTCCTGGATTCTGTATTCCTTTTCAGTGTGATTATTCGCAAGAACATTTATTGTATATTCTTTGTATACTGAAAAAATGTTAGAGCTGAAGTGCAAGTCCTCCTTTTTGTGAAGTCTTGAGTTTAAAGTCATGAGTCTGGCTATCTTAGGAGACTTGAAAAACATTCCTGTTAAGATGAAAAACAAAAATGAAAGTTGACTTTGATTTTTTATAGACATGACTAATTTGTCAATGTATTATTTTTAAATGGGAGACAAAAATGCTTATAATATTTGAATACAATATTACATTGTGAAGGTGTTGATAAAGTTTTAAATTCCAACCATTTTCCAGAGTGATTACTCTGTCATCATATACATAAACAATGTGAAATCTTCTTTACAAATGAATATTACATTTTTTTCTTTCTCCCACTTCTTATCCCCAACCACACACCCACCTTCCTGGGAAAACCAATTTTTTTCCTCTTTACCTGAGAATTATCCTTTGGCATCTGTGGATAGGATGTCAGTTTTCTTACCTAATATCAGGGACTGCCTTCAGGAAATTGTTACAATATATGCTCCTCTTTCCCAGTATACTGTGTCTTCCTCCACTACTTCCCTCCAGTCCCCATCTCTTGCCTCTGAGGGTGGGGCTGTGTGGGCAAGTTCAGAGGAGGAGGTGCCATCAAGGAGCAGAGTCACACTTATGTGTGCTGTTCTGTTTTAGTTGTCAAAGTTGAATGGTGCATTAATGCCACTTATTTTAGTTTACCTTTATAATGGTTTTAAAAACTTTTTATTTTCAATTAATTTCAGACATGTAAAAAGTTGCAAAGATACTCAGAATTCCTGTACGCAACTAACCCTGCTTCACCTAATGTTAATATTACTTTGATAACCATAGTAAAATTATCAGAACCAAGTGGAACCAGTATTGATATACTGCTATTAACTACAGAGCTTATTTGAATTATAGCACCTTTTCTAGTATATTTTTCTGTCCCAGGATCCTCCCAGTTTGCACATTGTATTTAGTTTTCTTTTCTCCTTCACTCTGTTCCTTAGTTTTTTTTTTCTTTCATGACTTTTGACACTTTTGAAGACTATTATTCAGTTATTTTGTAGAATGGCCCTCTGTTTGGGTTTGGCTGACATTTTTGTACAAATGTAATGAGGATCATACATTTTGACTCAAATACCACAGAACTGATATTGTGTCCTTCTCAGCGCATTCTCAGTAGGTTCACGATGTTGACATGTCCTGTTACTAGTGATCATCTGGCTAAGGTGGTATCTGCTTGGTTTTCCACTTTAGAGTTACTGACTTTTCCTTTTGGGTTAATAAATATCTTGGAGGAGATATGTTGGTACTATGCCAACATTTTGCTTCACATTCCCCCCACTAATTTTAGCATCCACTGGTGGATCTTGTCTGCAACAGTTATTACTGTAGTGTTTGCCTATTGTGATTTTTAATTCCATCTTCCTGCATTTATTAATTGGAATTATAAGGAAGAGTTATCCCTTCCCCTTCTCTCCTATATTTGTGTGTGTGTGTGTGAAATGTGAGGAAAAGCTGCTTTTTAAAAAATATATTTTATTGATTATGTTACTATAGTTATCCCATTTCCCCCCCCCTTTACTCCCCTCTACCCCATGTACCCCTTTCTACCTGCATTCCTGCCCTTTAGTTCATGTCCATGGGTCATACTTTATAAGTTCTTTGGCTTCTACATTTCCTATACTATTCTTACCCTCCCCCTGTCTATTTTCTACCTACCATTTATGCTACTTACTCCCTGTGCCTTTTCTCCTTCTCTCCTCCTCCCTCTCCCCACCTGGTAACCCTCCATGTGCTCTCCATTTCTGTGATTCTGTCCCTCTTCTAGTTAATTTGCTTAGTTTGTTTTTGTTTTTGTTTTAGGTTCAGTTGTTGATAACTGTGAGTTTGTTGTCATTTTAGTGTTCCTATTTTTGATCTTCTTTTTCTTAGATAAGTCCCTTTAACATTTCATATAATAAGCCCTGGGTGATGATGAACTCCTTTAACTTGACCTTATCTGGGAAGCACTTTATCTTCTCTTCCCTTCTAAACAATAGCTTTGCTGGATAGAATAATCTTGGATGAAGGTCCTTGCCTTTTATGACTTCAAATACTTCTTTCCAGCCCCTTCTTGCCTGTAAGGTTTCTTTTGAGAAATCAGCTGATAGTCTTACGTTACCTACAAACTTGTTGTAGGTAACTGTCTCCTTTTCTCTTGCTGCTTTTAAGATTCTCTCCTTCTCTTTCATCTTGGGTAATGTGATTATGATGTGCCTTGTTGTGTTCCTCCTTGGGTCCAACTTCTTTGGGACTCTCTGGGCTTCCTGGACTTCCTGAAAGTTTGTTTCCTTTGACAGATTGGGAAAGTTCTCCATTATGTTTTGAAATAAGTTTTCAATTTCTTGGTCTTCCTCTTCTTCTGGCACTCCTATGATTGGGATGTTGGAATGTTTAAAGATGTCCTGGAGGTTTCTAAGCCTTTCCTCAGTTCTTTGAATTCTTGTTTCTTCATTCTGTTCTGCTTGAATGTTTCTTTCTTCCTTCTGGTCCACACTGTTGATTTGAGTACGAATTTCCTTCCCGTCACTGTTGGTTCCCTGTAGATTTTCCTTTATTTCACTACAGATAGCCTTCATTTTTTTCTTCTAATTTGAGACCATATTCAACCAATTCTGTGAGCATCCTGATTACCAGTGTTTTGAACTGTGCATCTGATAGGTTGGCTAACTCTTCATTGTTTAGTTGTATTTTTTTCTGGAGCTTTGATCTGTTCTTTCATTTGGGCCTTTTATTTATTTATTTATTTATTTATTGTCTCAGCATGCCTGTTACGTATAAAGGGTGGAGCCTTAGGTGTTTACCAGGGTGGGGCAACCCCCCTCACTGCTTTGTGGTGCTGTATGTGGGGGAGGGGTCTGAGAGGGAACAATGCTTCTTGCTCCATTCTCTGCCAGTTTTCAGACACTTCCCCCGTTACCCACAATCAAATCGGGCCCTTCTGGTGCTGATTCCTGGGTGGGTGGGCTTGCGTAAGTTCTAGGACCCTGTGAGTCTCTCCAGTGAACTCTCCTGTGAGGCTGGGAGTTTCTCCTGCTGCTGCCTCAACCCCCACAGGTATTTTCTTTTTTAAAAAAATTTTTATTGTTATTCAATTACAGTTGTATGCCTTTTCTCCCCATCCCTCCACCCCACCCCAGCCAAGCGCACCTCTCTCCCCTACTTCCACCCTCCCCCTTGATTTTGTCCATGTGTCCTTTATAGTAGTTCTTGTAATCCCCTCTCCTCACTGTCCCCGCCCCACTCCCCCCTGGTTATTGTTAGATTGTTCTTAACTTCAATGTCTCTGGTTATATTTTGTTTCCTTTTTTCTTCTGTTGATTACATTCCATTTAAAGGTGAGATCATATGGTATTTGTCCCTCACCACCTGGCTTATTTCACTTAGCATAATGCTCTCCAGTTCCATCCATCCTGCTGCAAAGGGTATAAGCTCCTTCTTTCTCTCTGCTGCATAGAATTCCGTTGTGTAAATATACCATAGTTTTTGGATCCACTCGTTTCCTGATGGGCATTTAGGTTGCTTCCAGTACTTGGCTATTGTAAATTGTGCTGCTATGAACATTGGGGTGCATAGGTTCTTTTGGATTGGTGTTTCAGGGATCTTAGGGTACAATCCCAGCAGCGGAATTGCTGGGTCAAAGGGCAGTTCCATTTTTAGTTTTCTGAGGAAAGTCCATACTGTTTTCCACAGTGGCCTCACCACTCTGCATTCCCACCAACAGTGCACTAGGGTTCCCTTTTCTCCGCATCCTCTCCAACATTTGTTTGTGGATTTGTTTATGTTGGCCACTCTGACCAGTGTGAGATGGTACCACATTGTGGTTTTAATTTGCATCTCTCTGATGGCTAGTGATGCTGAGCATCTTTTCATATGTCTTTGGGCCATCTGTATGTCTTCCTTGGAGAAGTGTCTGTTCAAGTCCTTTGCCTATTTTTTAATTGGGTTGTTTGTCTTCCTGGAATGGAGTTGTGTGAGTTCTTTATATATTTTGGAGATCAGGCCCTTGTCTGAGGTATCATTAGCAAATATGTTTTCCCATACTGTTGGTTCTCTTTTAATGCTGTTTTCTTTAGCCATGCAGAAGCTTTTTATTTTGATGAAGTCCTATTTGTTTATTCTTTCCTTTATGTCCCTTGCTTTAGGGGACGTGTCTGTGAGGATGTTGCTGCGTGGAATGTCTGAGATTTTCCTGCCAATGTTTTCCTCTAGGACTTTTATGGTGTCATGACTTATATTTAAATCTTTTATCCACCTGGAATTTCTTTTTGTGTATGGTTTAAGTTGGTGATCGAGTTTCATTTTTTTGCATGTAGCTGTCCAGATCTCCCAACACCATTTGTTGAAGAGGCTATTTTTGCTTCATTTCATGCTCCTTCCTCCTTTGTCAAATATTAATTGACAGTAGAGGCTTGGGTTTATTTCTGGGCTCTCTGTTCTGTTCCATAGGCATGTGCCTGTTCGTATGCCATTAGCAGGCTGTTTTGATTACAGTGGCTTTGTAGTACAGTTTGATATCAGGTATTGTGATCCCTCCTGCTTTGTTCTTCTTTCTCAAAATTGCTGCAGCTATTCGGGGTCGTTTATGGTTCCATATAAATTTCTGAAATGTTTGTTCTATATCTGTGCAGTATGTCATGGGTACTCTAATAGGGATTGCATTGAATCTATAAATCGCTTTGGGTAGTATGGCTGTTATGATGATGTTAATTCTTCCAATCCATGAGCATGGTACATGCTTCCATTTGTTTGTGTCTTCCTTAATTTCTATCTTCAGTGTTGTGTAGTTTTCTGAGTCTAGGTCTTTTACCTCCTTGGTTAGGTTTATTCCTAGGTACTTTATTTTTCTTGTTGCAATATCAAATGGGATTTTTTTTTTCCCTGATTTCTGTTAGTGCAGTTTCGTTGTTGGTGTAAAGGAATGCCTTTGATGTCTGAGTATTGACTTTATATCCTGCTGTTTTGCCAAATTCATTTATTAGGTCGAGTAGTTTTTTGGTGGAGTCTGTAGGATTTTCCATGTATAGTATCATGTCATCTGCAAACAGTGACGGTTTCATTTCCTCCTTTCCAATTTGGATGCGTTTTATTTCTTTTTTTTGTCTGATTGAACCCCCACAGGTACTTTCAATCAGAGGTTTGAGGATTTGTTTCCCCACACTGGAACTCTGGTTTGTGCAGGCAGTCTTGCTTCCTGTTTTTTCCTCCTGGTTTATCTGCACATGAATGTGGGACTACCCAGTCCACAAATTGCCACCTCGCAGGGTCCGCCAGCCGCTGCTTTGTCTACCCTGGTCCTCCAGCTGCCAACTCCCCGCAATTCCTCTCTGCCCAGCTGCCTGTCTCCACCCCTTCTAGCTCTGTGGATGAATGTTTCTTTTTTAATTCCTTTGTTGTCGGACTTCCATAGAGTTTGATTTTCTGTCAGTTCTGGTTGTTTTTTTGTTTTTAAGTTTGTTGTTGTCCTTCTTTTGCTTGTGGAAAGAGGTACAGTGTATCTACCTATGCCTCCATCTTGGCTGAAAGTCTCTCCTGTATTTTTTAATATTAATATCAGAATGGACTTATGGATATTTGTGAGTTAGAATTTAACATTGTCATTTATTTTACTCCTCACATTGTTCTAGCTTTGGCTATTAGGGCTCTTTCATGTTGGCTTCTGTGTTCTTTCACCAAGCCCCAATCTTTATTTTGAGCATTTCTTACTTTCTGGTATCACAAGATGTTCCAGTCTCATCTTATATTTTCCATGGCTGAACTCTGGAATCAAACATTATTTCCAAGAATCCATGATTTCTTTTATTGGAGAATGGGATGGCATTTAGAACTAAGATCTGGGCAATAAGTGTGCTCTTGTTACTCGAATATCATTGTGTTTAATACCACTTTTATGTGGCCAGAATTTCTGACACTTTTACAAGGCCGTGTTAAAATGGATTCACAGTGACATGGAATGTTAGCCTCAAAGGCATTACGTTTAGCTTCTTGAAATTTAGAAAGTGTTCTGTCTTAAGATGTTAAAGATTCTAGGATTCAGCTGCTTAGTACTTAATATAAATTTTTATTAAAACTAAGCCATAGACACTTTAGTACAGCTTATTGCATTTTGTTTTATTTATGTGTTTGGCAAATGAAAGCATAGGAGATAATTTAACTGTAAGAATACTTTTAAACTAATAATTCTTGGACTATATTTTAAGGCTATCAGACACTAAAATATAAATGAAAATGTCTGTTGTTACATACAGTTACTCTACATTATCAACACCAAGGAGGAATGGGGCAACAAACTAATGAAAAATAATGCCATGTGTGTAAGAGAATGTCTTTAAAATTTCAACAAGATGGTATCCATGTTATGTCATATCTGCTTTGGTTGTGTAAATACCAGTTGTCAGGGGCTTGTTTTTAACTTTTTTTTTTCCAAATGAGTACATTAGCTAAGTTTATTTTAAGAGAATACCATTTAGTTATTTAGTTTATTCAAATATACAGTGAACAATTACAACATTCTCCACAGTGCGTTAAATGCCTTGGGATTATAAGGGAAGGGACAAGCTATTTCTGACTTTTGTGCCTTTCTGTCCTCCACATGGCTTTGACTCATCCTTCAAGCCTTAGTTCACACATCACTGTTCCTAATAGCTCTTTGATCCTGTCAGGATAGGTTTCCTACTCCTCTTGGTTCCTATGACAGCCTGTGTGTACCTCTGGTGATATAAAGGGCAGGTGCACAGCATCAAGACACTGTATTAGTAGAGGATATAATTTAATAAATGAAAGTTTCCTGGGGGAAATAACTTTTGAACTAAGTATGAAAGAGTGAGTAGGAGTTTTTGCCAAGGAGGAGAGGTGATTGCATTCTTGGGAGAGGAAACAACATGTATTGTACAAAGGCACTGTGGCAAGAAGGATGCCACAGGCCCAGGGACAGATATGGGGGGAGGGGGAGGGTGGAAGGAGAGACTGGAGAGTAAATGAATCAAGGTTGTTTTGACTACAATGTGGGAACCCAGTGGAGAGAGGCCAGAGTACAATAAGCTCACCTAGTTGGGGAGGCTATTGCAGTGCACTGGGAAAGGATGGTAGCTGGAATAATGTAGCGGTGGCAGTGGAGCTGTAGAGACATTTTTTAAAGATTTTATTTATTGATTTTTAGAGAGAGGGGAAGGGAGGGAGAAAGAGAGGGATAGAAACATTGATCTTATCCATCCCTTTTCTTGTTGATACATCAGTCGGTTGCCTCTTGCCTACCCCCAACCAGCGACCTGGCCCGCAACCCAGGCATGTGCCCTGACTGGGAACCAAACCGGCGACCCTTTGGTTGTAGGCTAGTAGAGCTCAATTCACTGAACCACTCCAGCCACGGCTATTTTCTCTACTTTTCTTACTGTACAGCCTACCTGTTTTGTTATTGCCTGTATAATCCTTTCAGTGGGGCAGGGATCTTATCCATCCCTTTTGTTGTTGTTTTCATTCTCTCATGTATTGTAGGCCTTCAATAAATTCTTGTGGAGTGAATGAAAAGAAATTTGCAGGTGAAACATTTGAGATATCAAGTGACTGGTTAGTGGCTGAGTGCTAGAACTGTAACTTAACCCCCTCGTCCTCAGTCTTCTTTTACTTTTCAAACTGTATCTCTTACGAATTAGGAGGTGTTTTATTTTTAAGGTACAGGTAATTAACAGTTTTTATCTTTTATGTCTCTGGTTTTTATAATAGGACTGAGAGAAAACAAAGAACATTGGTATCTGCTATTGCAGTTGTATATAGAATCTGTTTAATTAAATAAATTTTTTTTGCCTATTTGAAAAAATTATTAGGTATTTACTATATAATTAGATTCACTCACTAGTAGTTATGAGCTTAGCATCTCTTGTAGGTTTTCTTTTTTAGTACAGAAAAGGGAATGGTCAAAGTTTGTATGTAAGATGTAGACATTTCATTTTATAGAAATATAATTATTTCCATAAAGAGAATTCTTATGTTAATAATACGAATTCTGCAGACAGTAAGTATCTTTTTTATTTGGCATAAATGTTTGATCATCCCTAAGATCTGCAGAGATGCTGTAAATTTTAAAAATTCTATCCAAAATTCTGAAGATAATGCCAGTATTTCTGGGTATTTATCTGTTTTTTGATTTTGGAAAGAAGTTGAGCTAGTTAATAATGCTTTAAAATGAGTGTTTCAGTTGCTCGTTACAATTTGTTTCTGTGGAATAAGTAATCAGCTAGTGAATGTATCTTGATGTTCCCTAAGATAATCCTTTGCTGTCTTTGTTACAAGCTTTCTCAGAAGATTGATTCTTTGACTTAATTGTTGACTTTTTAAATTTATTATTTTTTTGATGAGTTGTGTGTTTTCTTAATAAATTAAGGTTGTATCAGAAAGCCTCTTTTCTGAAAAGTTATTTTTAAAAACTGTATTATGGCTATTTTCAAACATATCAAAAATAAAGAGAACACTATAATGAGCTCATATTTTAATCACCTAGCTTCAATACTTAGCAATATTGTTTTTACTTTTTTTCACCTATCCAATAACACTTTTTTTCTGTTGACTATTTTAAAACAAATTCCAGACATTAAGTTTCACTTATTAAGAATTCAGTATTTAAAACTCTTCACAGATAACTTTAGTCCTACATTTTGGTTAAGTGTTTATAGCCTCCTTCTCTGAAAAGCTTAAGGTTCTCTTGTGGATAACTATAAATATACATTCCTCATCAGTAAAACAAGAAAAAGCAAAAGAAAGGGAGTGAAAGGTTAAACGTGATAAGAATCAGCAGTTGTAGGTTTTAGCAAGGAATAAAAAATTGTAAATAGAATACAACCTCAATTATGTTAAAATATTTGTATCTATTAATATACTTCTGTGTTCACATCTCTGAATGTACGTGTATGAGCACGGAAATGGACTGACTAGAAAATGAATCAAAATATTACCACTGGGTGATGAGATTAAAAATGTTACTAATCCTTTTCTATATTTTTCAAACTGTTTATAATGAACATTTATTACTTTTATATCAGAAGAAAAATAGTTACTTAAGAGGAGAACAAGTCAATCATCAGAAATGGAGCAGAAGACAGTTATTAAAAAGACTGGACAGTTTTTTAAATTTGATTTTGAGGGTGGAATCCAACAGATTTTTTGAGCCTTTCTTGAACAACTGGAATAGATAGTTTATTCCTTCCTAATTACGGCCCCAAGGACATACTATTATTACTTCCCTTTTATCCTGACTTTCCCATTTAGCATGGAAAAGCAACACAAGCGCTCTCTGAGGGCTGGGCACCTGCACACTTGACAGCCTTTTTCTCTCAACCACAGGTTTGGATGGCTGACAGGTAAAGTCAAGAAGTCCTGGGAAGTTTGGCTTTGATGACTTTCCATTTTCTGCCACCAATTACCAGAATATATATTAATTTCAAAATATGTTTTAATTTTAAAGCATGTTTATTTTTCAGATAAACTTCTGACAGGAACACTGGGACTTCTTGGACACAGCATTGTTATCTTTTTGATTGTGCATGATCATTTATCCTGAAGACTGAGCTGGTCGGTTCTGAGTGTCAGCAATGTTAGGCTTGGTGGGAAAAGAGGATGAGCCACCTTTCTTCATGAAAGGAATGTACATTAGAACAATGTGAGCATTTTATGTAAATGACTTGTTGTTTTGCTGGCTATTATGTAATGCCTTATCCAGCACAAGTACCTCTGCTTTCTCAGTATTATCTGAAATTTCTTTTGCATAACAGTATCTCTTTATAATATCTAATATTTACTAAGTACTTACTATTTACCAATCACTATCTATTTTTAATTTAATCCTTGTATTAATCTTATAAATTAGGCATTTTTCTCATTTTTTCAAATGAGGAGACGAAAGCTTAGAGGGCAGGCAGTTTACTTCACCAAGGTAATTTGTATAATTGGGATTCAAACTCAGGAGGGTATAGACAGCAGCCTCTAGAAGCTGTATCCCTTAACAATTCTACTATACAGCCTCCTTTCAATGAATCACATTAATACTTCTACCTCATACCTAGTCAGAGATTAGAACTCTCCTTAGAAATAATTCTTGATCTGTAAAATGAACCATAACCATTCATCAGTCCAAAGTGACCATGAGAGATTTAAACGCAAAGTATCCCAGTAGTATTTTCACTAAATAGAGTTTCAGTAGGTCTGTATGTAGTTCTACTCTTGTCTTCCTGGCTGACAGATTTTTTGGGGGGGGGGGTCACCAGAACTGAAAATTAATAAAGGCAGGTAAAACCTATGGTATATACAGTTGTTTTAGGGACTCTTCAACAGCAGGATGTATGCACTTGCCTCTCACTGAGATGGTGTGTGTTTTAATAAGCCTAAACTAGCAAACAACAGGAACAAGGATTATACATGATCATTGATACAGTCTATTGACAGCTCACTTTGATTCCGGACGTTTCTAGGTGGAGAAGCTTTGTACTAACAGGTTGTGTTTGAGTAAATAACTTGTCAGCAGAACTGGGATTTGAATGTTGTCTTCTGTTTAAACTCTGTGCTCTTTCATTATGTCTTGCTTCCTCTCAAGAACAAAATGCTCTGAGTACTCTCCAGAAATGGGAAACAACCAAAAATTCCCTTTTCTATGTGGCTTATGAAATACCAAGTACCTAATTTGGTGTGCCATTTGGTAAGCTGATTATGGAACATGTTGTGTTTTCTCTTTTGCATAGTTGCTATTTATGATTATTGTTTCTGGCAGTTGGGAGCTATGTGTGTGTGCGTGCTCGCATATGGGTATTTAGTCTCAAAAGAGGTATGACTAGCTACTTGATTGAATAAGGAAAAGGGTTAAGAGTATGTGTTGGGAAGCTGACGTCAATAAATTAAATAAGTCTTCCTTTTTAAATTTATTGTTGTGTTGTTCTAGCCCTGCTTAGTTATATTAAATACCCTTGACCTTTTCCCCTGCTTGCCTTTCAGGGCCTAAATATTCATATAAAGGCTTCCAATGTGATTAGCATTGATGCTTCTAAGATTGCTTAGAAACCAACAGTCAGAGATTAATTGTGGGCTGTGGCACTGGTCAGCCCAGAAGGCTCTTACATTTGCCTCTTCCCTGGATTGAAAATGCTGCTGAGGCCATATGGCAGAGTGCTTCACAGAAAAGCCGAGAATGACTTTCTGGCTGGGTTTGGGATTATCATTTGCTTCCATTTTAACATGTAGGTTATAGTGCTTTGGGTTTGATTTACTATATACTAATGGGATTAATTCTGAACTTGAAATCCCAATGGGGGGTGATGTGTATCTAGAATCCAATTCTGGTAATGTTATCAACATGTCATTCAGGGAAAGGTATTATTAAATTATGTTTCTTTTTATGTGTATGGAAAGAAAAATACCAGTTAGTAAATATCGACATTGAATGACATATTCCCTTGAAAATAAAAAGTTTTGTTTAAAACAAACGTAAGGTTGCCTGACTAGCTTTTTCTGTTTGCTTTCTTTAATAATCTGTAATTATTCAGTTAAAGGCCAAAATGTCTTGCCTACATGCAGAGGGGTTATTATGGCCTAGTTTATGTTCATGTTTACATGCACACCTGCTGACTCAAAATATACCTTCAAATATACATGCCCAGAACCTCAAAACCTAAATTTAAAAATAACTAGGTTTTGAGAAGTAAAAAAAAATGGATAGCGCTTGATTATTATCAGAAGTCTAATTGTCTCACGAGTCTGTCTCTCTTTCTGTGTTTCTCTGTCTTTCTGTGTGAGTTTCTGCTTTTCAGAACCTCCCTCTGTCTCCAGCCCCATTTCTGTCTTTCTTTTCCCTTTATCTTTACTGCTCTATTTTTCTATTTCTGCCTTTTTCTGGCTTCATCCTCGCTCTTTTGTCTTCCTTCTTTCTCCGAAAAGCTGTTCCTCAGATAATATATACATCATTCTTGTGGTGACTTTAACTCATGCTGCTTGCCTGTATTTTTATGTTATTTTTCACTTGCTTTCATACCAGGATAATTCAGGTGGCTATACAATACATAGTACTATACAATTTTTCATCAGGAAAGTCTGAGAATTGGCATAAGAGTTTTAAATGTGCTTCATCTTCCCTGACTTTCTCTCCACCTCCCCCTTTACTGCATCTCCACCTCCTCACACTTCCCTGCTCCATCAGGAAGCCAGGAAAGCATATTTGGTTCCATAGTAATTTGAAATTAGGCTTTGAAACTCATGCACAATGGATAAACAGAATACACTGAGATTCTGCTTGACTTGTACCTCTAAGGTTTGTACCTGCAAAATAAACAATGGTGCTTATTTGTAGTTGGTGATGATAATGTCCACATAAATCTTCCAGGAAAATCATATTGCTTGGGTAGTAAATCTGTAGTCCTAAGAGGCTCCTGAGGTTAATAATTTGTCATCATAGTTATGAAATATGTATACTTTTGTGTGATTTTTACACAGCTGACCACATGTAGAACTTAGGGATGCTTTTTATGTTTGGGGGAAATATTTCTTAAGGTCAGCAGCCATTTTCTTCTCACAGTGCAACAGTTCTCTGGAAGAGAAACTTTTTTCCCTTAATTGAATTGTGTAAGTACATCAATTCATCTCTAAGAAAAGGTGGTGGCTGCCTTTATATTAATATTGCTTCCCTCTACTAAATAGTAAACCTAGAAAGGGATTTTGCAATGGATCCCAAGTTATTTATTTAGTAAATCATATTTATTTCATACAGGATGCTTAATTCAACTGCCAAGTGGCTTCTTCATTTTGACTATCATTTTGATTTAAACAAACTGTTCTGGTCAATATTACAGAAGAAACTAAGCTAAAAATTGCACTCTCAAAGATCCTTTCTTTTGGCAGGCAGCTGAATTTTTGAGTATTTATAATAAACATGTAAAATAATTTCTCTTACATGAGTAAAACACAGGCACTAATCTTTTAAAAACTCAGTTTGTGATTTGGTTAAAATGCTTTCTGACATTAATATTCTTTTCAGGAAATAAGTATTCACATAAATTGTTTTCTCAGGAACTCACCCTGAATATAGAATTTCAGATCACTGAAAAACAAGGTCATTTGAAATCTGCATTTCTTTCCCTTTTCCTAATTCATTTTACTTGCTCCATAGGATTTTCTCATGGAATAACTTTTTCCTCTCTACTGTAGTTAATGAACTTGCTTTTCTAATCATGAAAAATTTTACCCATTTTGGCACTTACTGAGGTGAACTTTTACTTAAAGTATTTATGGTTTTAAAGCCAGGGTATATGACTAGAAGCAGATGAATAATACCTTATCATTTATAGACACAGAATTTCTCTGTAATTTTTAAATGCTTTTGGAAAAGTAGGTATCATGCCTAAAAGCATGCTTTTGTGTTTGAAATCTTTAGTGAACTACTTACTCAGGTCATATGCTTCTAAAGCCCTGCTTTTCTTTCCTCAGGATAAATTGCATAATGTGTTACCAGTAACAATGCCACATCATTTCAAAGACAACTAAATTAAGTAGTACAAGTCCTGCTTGCTGGAAACTAGATGACACAGCGTAGGCACTGTTTTGGTTACCATGCACAGGGTATATTTGTTTAATTACCAAGGATTAGTCCGTCCCTCAACATCTTGTTATACCCACTTGTCATTCTACTCATTGTCGTTGCTTCCACCACTGCTTCCTCAATACAAACAACCATGTGGATTTTTTTTTCAGACACCTTTTATTTAATCATTTAACTCCCTAGTAATATTGTGAATTATAAATAGTATTTGCCTTTGGGTAAATAATTGAGCATTAACTCACTGGCTTATTTGACTTTGGGGGACCAGATGGTTGGTGCCTTCTGCCTGGAGGAAGGTAGATTGGAGGGACATAGTTGTTAGAGAATTCCATCTGACTTGAACAGCTTTTAAGAAGCCTGGTTCTAGTTGGTTTCAGTTCTCTCAGGATGCCATTTGAATCCAAATAGTTTTCCATTTCTTTATCATTATAGAATTGCCTTGTGGAAGAATTACTTTTTTTATTACTTTGTGGTAGTAATATAGATTTAGTTCTTTGTGAATCTTTTATTTTTGATCTCTTTCAGGTTGTTTGAAGGACGTTCCTCAAGAAAACCAGAGAAGCTTAAAACGCTCTTCTGCTACTTTAGAAGAGTCACAGAGAAAAGTAAATTCCTTTCATTCTTACGATAATTTTTATCACTGATGGGGACAGTTCAGATCAAGAACATTTTGTGTTCAAAATACACCTTCCTGCCCAAACCAAATAATTCAATGTTATAATCTAGAGTTTATGCACATGTGTATATACATAAATGTGCATTGAGTGTTTAGAGGGTTTTATATATTCTGAAATTAGATCAGTATAACATACTATAATGTGTTTTCATGAATAAAAGCAATAAATTGTTATTTTCAAAAGAAAGTATGTTGAACCAGGAAATACATTTTTGGCATGCTTTATTTAAAGAAGCATTGACTATTACAATTAGTTTATTTGTAGAAGTCAACCAATTCATTGTCTTTCTACTGATTCCTCTCTTCTGTGTCACCTTTAAACCTTTTGTAGAGTTCTTATAAAACAGTGTTGTACTTGGCCCTGGTTAAGTAGCTCAGATGGTTAGAGTATTGTCCCCATATGCCAAAGTTGTCGGTTTGATCCTTGGTCAGGGGCACATATCACAATCAACCAGTGAATGCACAAATAAGTAGAACAACAAGGCACTGTTTCTCTCCCATCCTTTCTCTCTAAAATGAATTTTTTAAGTTACTTTATTGTTGTTCAATTACAGTTGTCTGCATTTCTCCCCACCACTTCCCCCCACCCCAGCAAAACACGCCTCTCTCCCTTGCTTCCACCCTCCCCCTTGGTTTTGTCCCTGTGTCCTTTATAGTAGTTCCTGAAAACCCTTCTCCCCACTGTCCCCTCCCCCCTCCCATCTCGCTATTGTTAGATTGTTCTTAATTTCACTGTCTCTGGTTATATTTTGTTTACATTTTTCTTTTGTTAATTATGTTCCAGTTAAAGGTGTGTTGTACTTAGTGTTCACTTGTCTTCCTCTGTTGAACTTGACTATCTTGTTTTCCCAGAGGCTAATTATAGCACCTGAGGTAGTGGTGGTAAATACCTACCCAGTGATCCTAGTGACTGGTTGATTCTAGATTGGTATCGCTACTCTTATCCTAGAGCTGAGTGGCTACAGACAAGTTAGAGGCTTAATATCTCTAAGCTTCAGTTTCTTCATCTATAAAATAAAAGAATGATAATAATTATCTCACAGGCTATTTGTAAATATTAAATGAGAAGTTATATGCTTAATAATGTTAGCTATTATCAATGGGTAGTCTTTCTTGCAAGTCAGTTATTAAGAAGACTAGAACATCTCAAAAATTTGCTTTTGCTAAATAGAGCAAGTCTACTCAGGTCAAGTGAAATGAGTTCTTTTCAGTTTTGGACATCGAGGTTGTGGGATTATCTTAAAACACATCATTGAATCATTTTGAGGTCTTTTTTTTTTTCTCTCCTCTCATCTTTCCTTTAGTAAGTAATCTCACATCACAGTATACTTACGTGGCATTTTTCTCCTTTGAATGTATTCCTATTGGACATGGTTCAGACTTTTTAAAATAAATCAATTATTAGGATTTTGGAATTTAAGGAAAAAATTACATGTTTCTTTGATAGAGGGTTATTACTTAGCTTATCAGTTTTAGTTTTGTGCTTTGTGCTTTAATGAAATATTAAGGAAAATAAAGGCACATTCAGGCTTATGATACATAAAACCAAATTATAATTGTAATAATTCATTAGAAAAATAAGTACATTTTTTGCTATACTAAATAGAATGAATTTCATTATTATACCTAAGTAATTCAGTTTACTTTTCTGTCCTTATAGTCAAATTATGTATATCTTCTGTAAAGGCTAACTTGCCTTTCTGTGTCTAAGGATTTTAAATAATCTGAGAATAAAAAGCTAAAGTTTTGGTTTTTCAACTAGAAATTTATAAACCACTATAAGTGTTAGGAATTAGTCAAACTGAAAGATTGTAATTAGACACTTTATGTTCTGACTTTTTCACTATGTACTAATTTAGTTCTTTGAAGAAATATAGTGAAGCATACTATAGGTTTTCAGGATATAAAGCTACAGGCTTAAGGAGGAATACTAAGTGGAATAAAAGAGATTTGCAATTTAATGATTACTTTTTATAGAAGTTCTAGAGTCTATTGAATAGAAACAATAGAAATGTATTTAAAAATATATTTCATCAAATCTAGAACATTATAGATCGTAGGAAGTGCCATTATGTTATATATTATTGAGAAGGAAAAAAACCCTAAGGATGGGGAGTCATAGGAAACTTCTCTTACAAAGCTGGCCCACCAAAGGTTTGTATGGATAAATGAGCAAGTAACCTGCCTGTGCAGAAAAGGGACAGTAAACAAACTGCAATTGTTAGCTGTGGCACTGGGTAGGGAGGGGACCAAAAAAAATCTCCCCTGAGAACTTGAACCACAGAGCCCAAGTTTGGGGTCCAAAGTCATTATTACCAGTGCAATCCACAAAAGCCTGCAACATAGGATTTAATTCAGACTGATCTCAGGTTGGCAGTGCTCTTGGATGACAGCAGAAGAAGATGTATATCTTCTCTGGAAAAATTTGACTTTATTCCAGATCAAATGCAGATGTCTGGATTCCTTTGACTATGAAAGATGTATTCCGTTTTCAGAAATTTAATACATGAAAAAATGTGACTTTTAGAATTGATAAAATATAATTCCATCAGGACCAACTTTTGAGTGTTCTCAGACATTAATATTGAGACTGAAAGATTTTAAAACTTTCTGAATTAAATGATTTTCAATATAGTTTTAAATAAAATATCTTATAGATGAAGTATTTTAAAATTGATTCATACACAGTATATATTTTGATTTATTAATGAAAATGTGTAATTAACCAAAATAACCTAATCTGGAATGAAAGAAAGGTGCATTATTATGGAAGAAAGGTAAGAGGCACACTCTCAAGGTATTTTTGTTATATCTGAAGAACCATGGTTATCTTTTCTTTTGTTTTGCCATCAGTATTCATTTATGAATTTCTTTTGATCTCTCCTAGTGTATATGAAGGATATTTTTATTCTTCTCTCCTAGGTTACTGAATGATGATACTAACATTAGTTTCCTATTAATAAAATTACTTCTCTAGTGTTTGAATTGCTTGACTTTTTAGTTGTGAGTTTTAAATATGTTCTCTATTTGTCTTAAAGGAAGTTAGATATCTAAAGAATATTTTATAACCAATGTTAACAAAATACTGTTTTTTAATGTAAATACTCCATATGATTTTTGAGTTACTACTGCTTGCGACTGAAAGCAAAGAAATGTAGAATCATCCAAAGGAATGAAATGTTGCTGAGCTTTCATTGGGACTCGACCATCATTATCACTAATAGTTCCTGACATATTTCTCTTTGCTTAAGAGCTTTAAAAAAAAGAAAGAAAGAAAATAGAAAAAAAATGGCCTGGCCTTTTTAGTTTACTCTTCGATTCAAGTCAAACAAATTACTTACGGCCAGCTGATTTATTTGTTGCTTTTGCTACTAGTTAAAAAATAAATAAACCTAACAAAAAAGAATTTTATCCTCTAAAATATACTGTGTTTGATATTCTTACATCTATTGCTACTTAAAAACTATGTCATCTTTCTTCTGTAACCATTTAGAGCACAGTAATCTCTCCTTCTGGCTAAGGCACCTTATAAATAGAGCAATTGTATATTGTCTAAGCCTTGGGTTTGGCTGTGTTAACTCCAAAGGCATGCCAACAATTTTCTCTCTTTAACTCTAGACAATTTAGTTCATTATAACACATGTAAATGTATATACATTCACCAGTTTTTAGGTTGGGTTAAAGTTTTTCTTTGAGAGGAATCTACAGATTAAAATTCTATTTTGTCTTTATTGTGTAAGCTACACTCATTATGCATCTTTTTCCCCCAATTATTTTTTAAAAATGTTTGCAGTTTAGAAAATGTCACTAAAAAGTAGCAGTGCTCAAAGTCTCCTACTGTCGTGCTGTTGTTTATGTAGTTTTTTGTTTTAGTGAGGACTTAATTATCTTATAGAAAGAGTTCCTACTGAATGGACATTATTTTAAATCAGTCTTCTGTTGTATTCCGACACTAAGCTTGGGGCTTCCTGATTGTTTTATAACTATTGTTAGACCCATTCCTTTACTGAATATATGTATAATCTTTCTCTTTTTTAAAAATTTTTATTGTTATTCAGTTACAGCTGTATGCCTTTTCTCCCCATCCCTCCACCCCATCCCAGCTGAACCCCCCCCCATGTATAATCTTTCAAAATCTAAACTTATTTTGGGTGCTTTTTTTCTTTTATTGCTTTTTTGTAGAACCTACTGGGTTGGTGACATTTACAAGACAGAGTCTTGAAGATTTTCCAGAATGGGAAAGGTAATGATGATAAAAACAATCCTGGAACCTTAGAATTAGAAGGGATCTTTTTACCACGAGAGGAATTTATTTTACAGCCCCTGGAAAGATGTTTTTCCGACCTCTTAAAATTACCTGTATGCTAGGAAGTTTATTCTCATAAGTGATCCATTGATAGCTGTCAGTGTTAAAAAGGTTATACCTTTTGAACCAAAGTCTGCAACATTTTGACTTTTTCTACTCTTTTGCCTTAGTTTTGTCTTCTGAAAGTCTTATTTAGAATTAAGGAGTTTTGTGTGTGAAGACATTAGTTAAATGGAACACCAATATTTAATGTTCCCTCTTGTCCTCCTGTTTTGGTTAGTGTTTGTATTTTAAGACTTTTTTCCTGGGGACAAAGATTGGGAAAAGTTCCTTTATTAAACTAAAATGTAAGTAGTAATTACCTAGAATTTTGTCTGATGGATAAGAATTTTGAGGTTTTGCTGTCCATGTGTACTATTGGCAGATTTTGTGGAAGTTGCTAATTTACTGTGTTTTGTTCTTATTATTTATCTGCAAATACTAAGGAGAACGATAACCAATCTGAGTTCATCAGATTTGTAAAATTTTTAGTGTCTTGGAATAGTTAACACATTTCCTAATCTAGAGCAAATCCCCAAAGCACTTAAATAAGAATGGATCAACTTTTTCAGTGCACATGAGGACATGATTACATATACTGCATATTTTGAGTGTGCATTCATGTTAACCAGTGCATCTCATTTTTACTTTCTAATAATTTTTACTCTGATTTGTAATTGTTCTTTCTGGAGTTAGTGATGAAAGGGACTCACTCTAAGGGAGTTAACTTAAGGAGGCATATCTGCTTATGTGGCTTTCCCATAGTGTTTTCATTCATCAAACATGTTCATTTGTGAGGGGAAAGAAAAACAAACTTACTTTAGGAGGCTAACTGCATGGCTGAGATGGTAAAAGACTAAACACCTGAAGAGAAAAATAACACAATTGAGCCAATTGTGTTATAGGAAGAGGACATGTGCAACATTTTGGAGTCATGGCAGGTTAGAAATGAAGGGGACCCGAGGAAGTCATTTGGTCTAGCTGCCTACTAAAAATGTTATCAACTCTATAACACCAACGAGAGATGGAGACTAGACAGCTTCAATGGTGGCAAATTCACTATTTCATTTCAGTTGGCTGCTTGTGTTATTTATTTTCTAATACTTTCATTCACTTAAAAAGTCTGTCTTTCTACCTGGCTGGGTAGCTCAGTTAGTTAGAATGTTGTTCCCATATGCCAAGGTTGCGGGTTTGATTCCCAGTCAGGGCACATACAAAAATCAGCCAATGAAGGCATAAATAAGTGGAACAACAGATCAATGTTTCTCTCTCTCTCTTTCTAAAAATTATTTTTTAAAAAGTCTGTCTTTCCAGTTATTCTCCCCTCCACTCCTGGTTCATCCTTCTAGAGCTACAATAAATACATTTAATTTTCTTTAACATTTAACCTTCCTTCATGTATCTTAATGCTTTCTTGACTCACCCCACCTCTAACAATGCACATGGGCACATACAAAATGACTCCTTTCTTCTATTTCACTTAGTATGAATCCTAAGTGCTTTATCTCTGCTGTTTACATACCCCAAACCATTGGTCCCTCTTAAAATATGGTTCCTAAACTAAGAGTAACAATCTGCTATGTTACCTATCCAGACCAGATTGCTTTTCTTAGTTCTTCATTTAGCCTCTAATAGGAATACAGATTTTTTTCACATCATTTTGTAGTAGATTTTATAGGTCATTCAGTTGTCTTGTTTTTTAATTCAGCTCAGTATTTCTACTCTGCATTTGACATTCATTTGGCACTAATGTGAAAGTGCCCTCACTTACACATTACCATCTGGGAGTAAAGGGATAAGTAAAAATGCAGAGATCTGCAAGGCTATTGTATCAGTGAGATAACTGCCCTTGAGTAAGATTGAGATACTCCCCTTAACTTTGATAGAATTTAACTTGGTATCCTTTCTAACTTTGAAAAAATTTCTTTGGTCTCTGTTTTGTTTTAGCTGCTTCATAAGTGAGTTGGAGAGTGTAATTAATATCCATCTCCCAGACTCCACAGAACCAGAAACATGCATTCAATTAAAGAGGAAGGATGAAGAAGAGATGAGGATTGTTGGTGTTTCTAAGAGTAAGGGGCTACATGGGTACCAGGAAGTTAGAGGCTTTTCTGATTTCTAAGTTTCTGACATGTTGTAGTTAACCCTGGGAATGTCAGTACATTCCTTAGCCAGTCTTAATTATTCACTGAGAGCCATAATAGGCTATGTTTCTGATTCCTGGGACAATGGAATGGAGAATTTACAGGGGCCAGAGGGGATACCTATCAGGGAGTTGGAAGACGCTTAACAAAAATACCAGTTTCTAGCAATTTCATAATTTTATTGAGAACTGTACTCCAAGCTGACAACTTTAGTTATGGAGAATCGTTGACAATAGTTGAGATTTCTGTTTTGAAGTCCTGACTGACAAACCAGAGATTTCTGGATCATGCTTTTTAATCTTTTCAGTAGTATCCTCACAGGTGGTCTCTCTTGGAATAAATAGGAAAGTGGGACCCTGCCCCCCAAAAAAGAAGTTAAAAAAATCAAACTTGTACTATTTTCTCTGAGAGGTTTGCAAAGTAATTTTTTGAAAAGTGTAGCACACTGGTTAAGAGCTTGGACCATTGGCTTAGGTTACTTTAGGTTTAAATCTTCATTGCCTCATTTACTAGCCTTAGGCAGGTTAGTTATCTGCTTTCTATGCTTTGTTTTCCCATCTGTAAAAGAAGGTAGTGACAGGGCTATTGTGAGGATTAAATGAGTTAATACAAATTAAGCTCTTACAAGAGTACCTATGCTGAATTACTTTATGAGTTTAAGGCTTTCAATTCTGTCGGACTGGGCATAGTCTGAAATGTATTTGAACTCAAATGAAACCAGGAAAAAAGCAAAACAGTAAGTAAATAATGCTCTGTTACCAAATAGCAGGTGGGGTCCTGCTGCCCGCTGCCACCCTCTAGGTAAAATTTGAAGGCAAAGGTTTGGTGATAAAGGAAAGGAGTCTTTATTCAAAATCTACACAATTTTGGAATAACAGCTTTCCACATGCATTAGTCATGTAAGCCTATCAATTAAGGCTAAAATCTTTAAGACTTGAGTTCCTCTATCATTCTCCCTGTTAGTTTTTAATTATCTTAGTTCTATAAGGTTAGTTTACAAATTAAACAACATAAGATACCAAAGCTACACAATTTTGGAAGAATGGCAAGCTTCTGCCTCAGCTCGACCCCTCTAGAACACCCAAAGAAGAATAACCCTGCCACCCTCTACCAGGCCAGCCCAATCTTATGCTGCGCCTGGAGTTCCTTCCCATCCAAAATACCATTCTTTGGGAAACAGAGGCAGCTGCAGCACAATCATCCAGGCATCCTGGAGGAAGAAGAGCCCAAGAGCCAGTCTCTGCTCTCTTTATTTTAAATCTTCTGGCTGTAATTCCCTGTGCCTTGGAGGCATTCAGCTTGTCAACCAATTCCATCCTAGACTGTTTACCATTGTGTTGGGCGATCTCCTCCTACAGCCCCTCCCTATACCTAACCTGTGATCTGATCATATCTCTATCACTTCCTCAGCTAAATTGCTTCTAAAAATATATAATCCCTCTCCCTTATATAATTTAGGGAGTTTGGATATCATCTTTTACAATTATACTTTACTTCTTTTTCTTTAATTAGGGGGGAAAATCCCCTAAGAAAAAAAAATATCATAAACAAATGCTACTAATAAAATGCAATTAGTTTTTTAGTATAATGTAAGCTACATAAACAGTGTGAGGAATAAAAAAGTTTTTCCTGAATCTCTTAGGGTCTCTGTCTGGGTTTGAAAATTAAACTAACCAAGACAGATTAACAGGGGAAAGGCATACAAATTTATTTTATATAAGTTTTACATGATGTGGGAGCCTTCATAAGGAAATAAAGACCCAAACAAATGGATGTCTATACTTTTAGGCTAGGTTTGATGAAGAGTAGACAGTTGTGAATGGGTTAAGGAATGTGAGGTAATTGTAGTAAACTGGGGGAGACAGCATGGCCTTTTTGTCTTTGTTAGGATTCTTCTTGGGATCCCTTTGTGTTCAAAAATAAGAATACTCCTTTTATCTGAGCATAAGGAAGGTACCTCTCACATGTGGGTTTTATGGCCTGTTTCAAGGAAGAAGGGAGGTTTGAGTAACCTTGCTTCTGCCATCTTCTCAAACCTCTTCAGCTTAAAATACTGAATATGCCAAAGGGTAATGTGTCCTGAACTTCATAAACACTTTAGTGAACATGGTTTATGAAGGTAAAAGAAAATAATTGTTACTAACAGGTGCTAGATTCATCTGTCAATTTTATTAATAAAAAAATAGGACATCAGAATTTCTGTGGCATGTATTTGCATCAAGACATCCCCCCTTCCACACACACAGTTATCGAACTAGTGAAAATAGAGCCCATGTGAGAATCATGTATGATTTATTACCAAATTTTTCTGTATTTTTTTCTTAGGTTGCCAATGCCAGGATAATAAAATTTTATAGATCTTAATTTTAAAAAATACTGAGAAGTTTTCAGCTGTTAAGAGAAACTTTGATATTTTGTAGGGGAAAATAGTCTATTATCTCATTTTAATTTAAAAATGTATATTTAGTCCTGACTAGTATGGCTCAGTTGGTTGGGCATCATCCTGCAAAGCAAAAGGTTGCTGGTTCAAATCACAGTCAGGGCACATGCCTGGGTTATGGGTTCAGGCCCCAGTTGGGACCGTGTGAGTGGCAACCAATTGATGTTTGTACCTGACATCAATGTTTCTCTCCTTCCCTTCCCCTCTCTCTAAAAATAGATAAATATATAAATAAATTTTAAAGTATATTTATATATTTGAATTAGAAAATGTTTTGGGAGACTCTATACCAAGAATGTCCATAGTAGGCATCTGTTTCTATCTTTTGAGATTTAGAGTGGTTTCAATGTTTTTAATAGCTTACATATTTTCATTTTTTTTTGTAATGAAATACCTGTCACTAAAAAATAAATAAGGGAATTTTTTAAAAATTGTAGGTGTGAGAAATTTCTGACTCGACTGCATGTCACTTACGAAGGTACCATAGAAGGAAATGGTCAAGGCATGCTACAGGTAAGTGAATCACAGCAGCTTGTGTATGTTTGCGACTTTTATCAAGCTTCTGATAGCAAAGGGAATTTGAAAGCTGTTTATTTATTTCCTAAGCTAATTTAATACAAAGAAGCATGATAGCACAAGGGAGAAAAACACCAAATACATCATCTTGACACGTTTGGTAATGTTGTTACTTGCCAATGTACAGTCTCTGTTTCTCACATGAGCCACTTTTAAAAAAAGCCTTTGACAGAAAATCCCAAGATTTGGACAATACCAGGCCTCTTGGTTCAGATATAGATTGTAGATTGACAGTGAATGAAGTTCCCAGAGTATGGTCTTGAAAAGCTGTCACCAGACAGTTTTGTTCTTTTTCTTTAAAGGCTCTTGCTCTGCCCTAAATGATGACCAGCTTGAGATGTTTTTCTGCCACCAACCTTGTTTAGGTCTAGGAGGCAGACATCTAAAACTGATTGATAAGAAACTCCTTTCTCCCAAATATAATCATTTTAGTCATGTGAACCAACTATGCTTGTTGTCTTTTCCCTGTTGTAGAGCAGATATTTTTTCCATCTCTAAATCTTTGTTATTAATCTGTGTTACTGCCTTTACTTAAAAAAAATATTTTTGGAAAAAGGAGTTAACAAGCTGTAAATTGATGTAATGCCTAACCTGAACACATGTTTTGCTATTGCTTCAGCGTGATTTTTTTTTTCAAATCACTCATCACAGAAAATGTTAGTGATTTCTGTTCTTATGTCCTTATCTCATTTATAAGAGCATTGTAATCTCAGTTTATCTTAAAAAATCTTGTATATCGCCTCATTTTTACTGGGAATGGCTGATATTTTTTTTCTTAAATCCTTATTTGATACATGTACAGGGCAGGACAAAAGTAGGCTTACAGTTGTTCAAATGTCAAATAATACAATAATTAATAAATAATAATACAAGAATAAACTCTGTGTTTCACATACAACTATAAACCTATGTTTGCCCCACCCTGTACTGAGTCAGAAGCTGCATAAAGCAGTGGCCTGAGAATAGACTGATTTGTTTGAATAACAATATTGTAAAATGACTGGACTAATTTGGATTTGGCTAGTAACATGATGCTGTAAGTGCCTAATGATACCGATTCTTTTTAGCATTGCCTTTAATTAGATACATTTGTAATTGAAATCTATAAAGAAGCAAGCCATGTTTTTTTTTCTTTTTTTTTAAATTTATGAATAGATTTTATCTAATACAAATGCATTTGACATGGTCTTAAATTTTTTTTTTTAGGTTCTATAATTTTAATTTTTTATTGTTATTCAATTACAGTTGTGTGCCTTTTCTCCCCATCCCTCCACCCCACCCCAGCCAAACCCACCTCCCGGCCCCACCTCCACTCTCCCCCTTGATTGTGTCCATGTGTCCTTTATAGTAGTTCCTGTAATCCCCTCTCCTCACTGTCCAAGCCCCACTCCCCCCTGCCCATTGTTAGATTGTTCTTAACTTCAATGTCTCTGGTTATATTTTGTTTGCTTTTTTCTTTTGTTGACTAGGTTCCAGTTAAAGGTGAGATCATATGGTATTTGTCCCTCACCATCTGGCTTATTTCACGTAGCATAATGCTCTGCAATTCCATCCATGCTGTTGCAAAGGGTATAAGCTCCTTCTTTCTCTCTGCTGCATAGAATTCCGTTGTGTAAATGTACCATAGTTTTTGGATCCACTCATTTGCTGATGGGCACTTAGGTTGCTTCCAGTACTTGGCTATTGTAAATTGTGCTGCTATGAACATTGGGGTGCACAGGTTCTTTTAGATAGGTGTTTCAGGGATCTTAGGGTATAAACCCAGCGGCGGAATTGCTGGGTCAAAGGGCAGTTCCATTTTTAGTTTTCTGAGGAAATTCCATACTGTTTTCCACAGTGGCCTCACCAGTCTGCATTCCCACCAACAGTGCACTAGGGTTCCCTTTTCTCCGCATCCTCTCCAACATTTGTTTGTGGATTTGTTAATGTTGGCCACTCTGACTGGTGTGAGATGCTACCTCATTGTAGTTTTGATTTGCATCTCTCTGATGGCTAGTGATGCTGAGTATCTTTTCATATGTCTCTGGGCCCTCTGTATGTCTTCCTTGGAGAAGTGTCTGTTCAAGTCTTTGCCCATTTTTTAATTGGGTTGTTTGTCTTCCTGGAGTGGAGTCGTGTGAGTTCTTTATATATTTTGGAGATCAGGCCCTTGTCTGAGGTATCATTAGCAAATATGTTTTCCCATACTGTTGGTTCTCTTTGTAATTTGGTGCTGTTTTCTTTAGCCATGCAGAAGCTTTTATTTTGATGAGGTCCCATTTGTTTATTCTTTTCTTTATGTCCCTTGCTTTAGGGGACATGTCTGTGAGGATGTTGCTGCGTGGAATGTCTGAGATTTTCCTGCCAATGTTTACCTCACGGATTTTTATGGTGTTACAACTTATTTTAAGTCTTTTACCCATCTTGAGTTTATTTTTGTGTATGGCGTAAGTTGGTGACCGAGTTTCATTTTTTTGCACGTAGCTGTCCAGATCTCCCAACACCATCTGCTGAAGGGGCTGTTGTTGCTCCATTTTATGCTCCTGCCTCCTTTGTCAAATATTAATTGACCGTAAATACTTGAGTTTATTTCTGGGCTCTCTGTTCTGTTCCCTTGGTCTGTGTGCCTGTTTTTATGCCAGTAGCAGGCTGTTTTGATTACAGTGGCCTTGTAATACAGTTTGATATCAGGTATTGTGATCCCTCCTGCTTTGTTCTTCTTTCTCAAAATTGCTGCAGCTATTCGGGGTCGTTTATAGTTCCATATAAATTTCTGAACTGTTTGTTCTATATCTGTGAAATATGTCATGGGTACTCTAATAGGGATTGCATTGAATCTATAAATTGCTTTGGATAGTATGGCCATTTTGATGATGTTAATTCTTCCAATCCATGAGCATGGTACATGCTTCCATTTGTTTGTGTCTTCCTTAATTTCTTTCTTCAGTGTTGTGTAGTTTTCTGAGTATAGGTCTTTTACCTGCTTGGTTAGGTTTATTCCTAGGTACTTTATTTTTCTTGTTGCTATATCGAATGGGATTTTTTTCCTGATTTCTGTTTCTGCAGTTTCATTGTTGGTATACAGGAATGCCTTTGATTTCTGAGTATTGACTTTGTATCCAGCTGTTTTGCCAAATTAATTTAGTAGGTCAAGTAGTTTTTGGGTGGAGTCTATAGGATTTTCCATGTACACTATCATGTCATCTGCAAACAGTGACAGTTTCATTTCCTTCTTTCCAGTTTGGATGTCTTTTATTTCTTCTTCTTGTCTGATTGCTGTGGCTAGGGATTCCAGTACTATGTTGAATAGCAGTGGTGAGAGAGGGCATCCTTGTCTTGTTCCTGATCTTAGTGGGAAAGCTCTAAGTTTTTGTCCATTGAGTGTGATGTTAGCTATAGGTCTCTCATATATGGCCTTTATTATGTTGAGCAATGCTCCCTTTATTCCCACTTTGCTTAGTGTTTTTATCAGAAATGGGTGCTGTATCTTATCGAACGCTTTTTCCACATCTATTGATATGATCATGTGATTTTTGTCTTTGCTGTTGTTTATGTGATGTATTATGTTTATTGATTTGCGAATATTGTACCATCCTTGCATCCCTGGGATGAATCCCACTTGGTCATGGTGTATGATCTTTTCAATGTATTGCTGGATGCGGTTTGCTAATATTTTGTTGAGAATTTTTGCATCTATGTTCATCAGTGATATTGGCCTGAAGTTTTCTTTCTTCGTTGTGTCTTTATCTGGTTTTGGGATTAGGATGATGTTGGCTTCATAAAAAGAGTTTGGGAGTCTTCCATCAGTTTGGATTTTTTCGAATAGTCTGTGAAGGATAGGGGTTAGCTCTTCCTTAAATGCTTTGTAGAAATCTCCTGTGAAACCATCTGGTCCAGGGCTTTTGTGTGTTGGGAGTTTTTTGATGACTGCTTCAATTTCGTCTGCTGTTATTGGTTTGTTCAGGTTTTCCGCTTCTTCTTCGTTCAGTTTTGGAAGATTATATTTTTCTAGAAATGTGTCCATTTCACCTAGATTTTCAAATTTCTTGGCATACAGTTCTTCACAGTAATTTCTTACAATCCTTTGTATTTCTGTGGCATGAGTTGTAATCTGTCCTCTTTCATTTCTAATTGTGTTTATTTGTGTGCTCTCTCTTTTTTTCTTCATGAGCCTACTTAAAGGCTTGTTGATTTTGTTTATCTTTTCAAAGAACCATCTCCTGGATTCATTGATCCTTAGAATTGTGCTTTTAGTCTCTATGTCATTTAGCTCTGCTTTGATCTTGGTTATTTCCTTCCTTCTGCTTGCTCTGGGCTGTCTGTGTTGTTGTTCCTCTAGTTCTTGTAGGCGTAGGGTTAGGTTGTTTGAAATGTTTCTATCTTTTTAAGGTAGGCCTGTATTGCTATGAACTTCCCTCTCAGGACTGCCTTTGCTGTGTCCCATAGGTTTTGGGTTGTTGTGAGTTCATTGTCATTTGTTTCCAGAAAGTTTTGATTTCTTCCCTAATCTTGTTCTTGACCCATTCATTGTTTAATAGCATGCTATTCAGTCTCCATGATTTTGAGGGTTTTGGGTTTTTTCCTTTGGGGTTGGTTTCTAGTTTCAGTCCTTTGTGGTCAGAGACAATGCTTGATATGATTTCAATTTTCTTGAATTTGTTGAGGCTTGATTTGTGTCCTATCATGTGGTCTATCTTTGAAAAAGTTCCATGTACACTTGAAAAAAATGTGTATAGTTCTTGTTTGGGATGAAAAGCTCTATATATATCAGTTAAGTCCATTTCCTCTAGGGTGTTGTTAATTGACACAATATCCTTGTTGATATTTTGTTTGGAAGACCTGTCCATTTTTGATAGTGGGGTGTTAAAGTCCCCTACTATAATTGTGTTGCTGTCAATATCTTTCTTGAAATCCTCCAAGATTTTCTTTACGTATTTGGGTGCTCCTATGCTGGGTGCATATATATTTACAATGTTTATGTCTTCTTGGTGGATTCTTCCTTTGAGTATTATGAAAATTTGTTTCCAGCCATTCACTTTCGGTCTGTGTAGGTCTTTTGTCCTGACATGGGTCTCTTGTAGGCAGCATATGTGTGGGTCATGTTTTCTTATCCATTCAGGTATTCTATGTCTTTTGATTGGAGCATTTAATCCATTTACGTTTAAGGTTATTATCGATAGGTAGTTATTCATTGCCAGTTTTTGCTACCTGTGTTCCTCTCTCTTTCTGTTTTCCTTCCTTTTCTTAAAGTAGTCCCTTTATCATCTCTTGCAGAGCTGATTTGGTTGAAGTGTATTCTTTTAGACTTCTTTTTTCTGGGAAACTCTTTATTTGGCCTTCTGTCTTGATTGAGAGACTTGTTGGGTAAAGTAGTCTTGGTTGCAGGCCTCTGGGTCTCATTACTTGGAATATTTTTTGCCATTCTCTTCTGGCTTAGAGTGTTTCCATTGAGAAGTCAGTTGCTAACCTTATTGGGGCTCCCTTGTATGTTACTTCCTGTTTCTCCCTTGCTGCCTTTAAGGTCCTTTCTTTATCTTGGCATTTTGCCATTTTCATTATGATGTTTCTTGCAGTGGGCCTCTTTGGGTTCCTCTTGCTTGGGACTCTCTGTGTTTCCTGGATTTGGTTGACTTTTTCTCTCCTCAGATTAGGGAAATTTTCCATCATTACTTTTTCAAACAGGTTTTCTATCCCTTGCTCTTCTTCTCCTTCTGGTATTCCTATTATACGGATATTATTACGTTTCATGTTGTCCTGCATTTCCCTTAATCCCTCTTCATTCGTTCTGAGCCTCTTTTCCGTTTCTTGCTCATTCTGGGTGTTTTTTTTCTACTTTGTCCTCCAGCTTGCTGATCCGTACCTCTGCTTCATCAAGTCTGCTTTTGATTCCTTCTATTGTGTTCTTCAATTCAGAAATTGTATTCTTCGTTTCCTGTTGGCCTTTGTTGATAGTTTCTATTTCCTTTTTCATGTTGATATAGTTTGCAGTGAGTTCATTGTAATTTCCCTGTAGTTTATGGTAGTTCTCTGTGAGCTCAGTGAGCTTCCTGATAACCATTGCTTTGAACTCAGTATCTGATAGTTGACTTGCCTCTTTTTCAGTTAGCATTCTTTCTGAGGCTTCCTCCTTTCCTTTCATTTGGGGATTGTTTCTTTGTCTTCCCATTGTTTGTGAGACTCTTCTTGTTAGCCTCTGCCTCTTAAATTAATCTATTCTGACTCCCTGTGGGTATGGTATGAACTTCTATGGTAGAATGCCGGTGGGATTCATTGGTGTTATCTCCTTAATCTTCTGTGCTCACTGGTCTTGAGCTGACGTTTATGGGTCTAACATGGTCTCACTGTGGTCTTTTCAAAAGTCCAGGTTTTATTGTCTTACCTGTGGGAAAAAGAGAAAGGGGGGTGGGGGAGAAAAAAAAAGGTGAAGGGAAGGAGGGCAAAGGGGAATAGAAAAGGAAGGAAGGAAGAGGGAATAAAGAAAGATCAGAGGCAAGATAAGAAGGAATTTTAACAAAAATTAAAACAGCAGAATAAATAAAGGAGGCAAGAAGAAGGAATAAAAAAGTTAAAGGTGGAAGGTAGAAGGAATAAAAAAAAGAAAGAAGGACAGAAAGGAAGAAGGAATTCAGGGGGAAAGGAGGAAAGAAAAAAAAAAAAGTCGTCTGCTGGCTTTAAACAGGTCAGGTTAGTTCTGCTGGTCTTCCTGTCTGTGAAACGGGAGGGGTGGTTGAAAGGATTGGTTTCACTTTTCTCCCTTCCTGAGCCACACTCTTCGCTGTTTTTCAGACTTCAGTCCAGTTCCTCATGGTCCTTCTGCTCTCCCCACTAGGCCTGTAGTACACCAGTTGTGCTGTCCTTGAGTTCCACCAATTCGGTGCAACTCACTCCCCCTTCTTGCTCTTTGCTGTCTTAGACGCTAGGGGTTCTCGGTGCTGCTATGGGGTAGTTCAGCCCTCTACTGGGTGGAGATTTTCCGGGGAATGCAGTCTCCCCTAGCCCCAAAGGTCCCCTCTTCTGGGTGTTCTGCCTTTCTCCTAGAGAGCCAGTAGGCCCTGCACGGCTGTGTGCGCAGGGGTAGGTAGGAGTTGTTCAGAACTGGTGCTTTTAGGTGTGGTCCCTGGCAGGCAGCCAGGCCGTTTATTATCCGATCTACTGCTGTAGGCCTGTGTGTGGGGCAGCTAGCCTCTGCTCCTGGTGTGCACCCACCTGAGGTTTCAGGTGTGGGTGGCCAGCTTGGTTTGAGTTGTGGGCCCCCAGTCTGCTAATCTGGGTGCACGCAACAGGGCTTCAGGTGAGCGCTGGGGCGGGTTATCCTGCATTCATAGTCCATCAGCTGAGGGGGGAGGTGCACCAGAGGCCGCAACTGCTGTGGAGAGTTCTCTAACTAGCCGCTGAGTGCCTCTATTTTCTTTTTCTTTTTGAGAAATTCTTCCTCTTCAAGCCCCCCCTGGTCCAAACAAGCACCTGGCTGCTCATACAGCCCAGCCTGGCTGTCTCCCAAGAATCCTGCAGCAGACCCTGCAGTCGGGCCGTGGCTTCATCCGCCCTGGTACCTGGGCTGGTCCCAGGGACCTTATTGTCCTTAAGCACTCTTCCTACCGTCAGATCTTTCTTTCTTTCTTTCTTTCTTTCTTTCTTTCTTTTTTTGATATATTTATTGATTATGCTATTACAGTTGTCCCATTTCCACCCCTCCACTCAACTCCATCCTGCCCACCCCCTCGCTCCCACATTCCCCCCTATAGTTCATGTCCATGGGTCATACTTATAAGTTCTTTGGCTTCTACATTTCCTACACTATTCTTACCCTCCCCCTGTCTATTTTCCACCTACGATTTATGCTATTTATTCTCTGTAACTTTCCGCCCTCTCTCCCCCTCCCAATCCCCTATTGATAGATAACCCTGCATTTGATCTCCATTTTTGTGGTTCTGTTCCTGTTCTAGTTGTTTGCTTAGTTTTTCTTTTGTTTTGGTTTTAGGTGTGGTTGTTTATAACTGTGAGTTTGCTGTCATTTTTACTGTTCATATTTTTTATCCTCTTTTTCTTAGAGAAGACCCTTTAACATTTCATATAATAATGGCTTGGTGATGATGAACTCCTTTAACTTGACCTTATCTGAGAAGCACTTTATCTTCCCTTCCATTCTAAATGATAGCTTTGCTGGATACAGTAATCTTGGATGTAGGTCCTTGCGTTTCACGGCTTGGAATACTTCTCTCCAGCCCCTTCTTGCCTGTAAGGTCTCTTTTGAGAAATCAGCTGACAGTCTTATGGGAACCCCTTTGTAGGTAACTGTGTCCTTTTCTCTTGCTGCTTCTAAGATTCTCTCCTTCTCTTTAATCTTGGGTAATGTAATTATGATGTGCCTTGGTGTGTTCCTCCTTGGGTCCAGCTTCTTTGGGATTCTCTGAGCTTCCTGGACTTCCTGGAAGTCTATTTCCTTTGCCAGACTGGGGAAGTTCTCCTTCATTATTTGTTCAAATAAGTTTTCAATTTTTTATTCTTCCTGTTCTCCTTCTGGCACCCCTATAATTCGGATGTTGGAAGGTTTAAAGATGTCCTGGGGGTTCCTAAGCCTCTCCTCATTTTTCCGAATTCTTGTTTCTTCATTCTTTTCTGGTTGGATGTTTCTTTCTTCCTTCTGGTCCACACCATTGATTTGAGTCCTAGTTTTCTTCGCATCACTATTGGTTCCCTGTACATTTTCCTTTGTTTCTCTTGGCATAGCCTTCATTTTTTCATCTAGTTTTCGAACAAATTCAACCAATTCTGTGAGCGTCTTAATATCCAGTGTTTTAACTGTGCACCCGATAGGTTGGCTGTCTTTTCCTCGCTTAGTTGTATGTTTTCTGGAGCTGTGAAGTGTTCTGTCATTTCGGCCTTTTTTTTTTGTCTTGGTGCATCTGTTACTTAAAGGGGCGGAGCTTTAGGTGTTCACTGGGGCGGGCAACGCTGGTCGCTGTGCTGTGAAGCTGTACTTGGGGGAGGGTCCGAGATGGAGCAAAGACGCCTTCTCCAGTCTCCACGGGATTTCAGCCACTCCCTCTGCTACCCACAATCAAATTGAGCCCCTCTGGTGCTGGTTCCCGAGTGGGCGGGCTTGTGCACGCTCTAGGCCTCTGCGGGTCTCTCCAACAACCTCTCCTGTGCGGCTGGGAGTCTCTCCTGCTGCTGCCCCAACCCCCACGGGCGTTTTCAATCAGAGGTTTGAGGCTTTATTTCCCTGCGCTGGAGCCCTGGGTTACTTGGTCTGGTTCGCTCCCCACCGTTTGTCCCGGTTTATCTGTGCACGTGTGTGGGGTCGTGGGCTGCTACCCGCTGCTTCGCCTGCCCTGTTCTCCGCCACTCTGAGTCCGGCCTTCTTGGTTTATCTTGTGCGAATATAGTGCCACGGGTTCTGCCAGTGGTCAGACTGCCTGCCCCTTTTGTCCCACACTCAGCCAGTCTCGTTCCCGCTACGGCCACACGAGTCCTCTCCTCCCCGGTGCCCTTTTCCGCCCCTCGTAGTGGTCTGGATGAATGTTTCTTTTTTATCTACTTGGTGTCGGAGTTCCTTGCCGTTCGATTTTCTATCAGTTCTGGTTGTGCGAGGAGACGCAGTGTTTCTACCTCCGCCGCCATCTTGGTTCTCCTGTTTATCCGGTCAGATCTTTCAATGTCCTCTATCTTTGGTCTCCGATCCTCATATATGCTGGAATACCGTTGGCTGTTCACTGTGTTCCTCAGATCAGCTAGGTGTTTCACTGGTGCTGAGGGAAAGTGGACTCCTCTCCCACGTATCTCGCCCCCATCTTCTTCTGTCCCCCCCATGTTTTGTTTTAAATCATCTCTCTTAGTAGTGATTATTGAAATAATGAATAAAAATACTTACAATAAATGAATTAATATTTGTCTTGTACTTAAAAATTGTTTTAAATTTGTATTTACTCAGTACCTTTTCTTCTATTTAAAACAGTAATTTTGAAAGATGGTTGAAATTTGTTTCAAATGAATATCACTTTTTCCCCACATTTTCATCCTGATGTTCTTTCCTACTTTGAAGTCTTGGATTAACTGAGGGAGTCTTAATACACTCAAAATGAACAAAGCTACTGCTAGTTAGCACTGCAGGAATGCTGACTTTCGTTACAATACAGTTCAACAGGAACTATTTAACAACATTCAAGGTTGATATTCTCCATACTTTTCTGGAATATATTATAGATGAAATATGAAACTTCAGAGGATTAAAAGAATACCATAAAGGTTTCTATTAATTGTTCTCCCTATTCATGCCATGTATCCCTAGGAGATCAGGGAATGTTGTATTGCAGTGCCACAAAGCTTCATGTTTAGCATATAAATTATATGCTGAATGGCAACAACAACAGAACCTCTAAGGAGTATTATCATTTCTTTCTTTTCATCAAGTTATAATTCAGAAACTGAGTAATCTGAACAAGTAGCTTTAAAGTGAGTTGGAAAATGACTGGCTAAAAATAAAGAAACACTCACATGCTGTTTTCATGTACTGGAACTAGTTACTCACCTGTAATAGCTTTTTATTAAGAACTTTTTTAAATAGTAGAAACTTTGATTTTCTAAAGGACTCCTCCTGGTTTCAGAGGCATATTGAGTTTAATATATTTACTTCTGGGCATACCTTTCAAGTAATAAATGTTGGCCTTTTAAAAAAATGAACAATAGCATGGACGTTGAATGTATTTCATTTATCGTTGCCATGTAGTACATAGGTTGGATAAAGCTTATATTTGCATTTTGACTAACATGTTGCAATAAAAATTAAGTCTAGCTAATCTCAAACCTTCTTTATTTCTTATTTTTATTTATAATACCATTATACTTAGCTAATCTCTCAATTTTTAAGTGCTGTCTATTTTACATCTTTTTGGGGGTCTCTCCTTCACTTTCTTTCCAGTCAGCCTATTTGAGGACCTAACTGTGCTTGTATAAACTAATCAGTAGTCACCTAATCAGTGTCTGGTTTTAATTTTATACTTTTCCAGTTTATTCTTTAAACTGTAGACTGAATTATCTTTCTAAAACACAGATCCTTTGTTGTTAACTTTTTTTTTAAGAAAGTAAAAAAAAGTTTTTTTAACTTTCCCAAAATTAACTTCAAAATTAAGTGAAGGTTTTCTAGATCCCAGACTATCTCATCAAAAACTGTGACCCTTCCCATACTGTACATTGGTACCAGGTATGAGGAGTCTGCTTACCACTTTCCTCAGATAGCTCTTCACATTTGGTTTTTCTATGTTCTTGTGCAGCTATTCCCTCATCCTGAATGCCAGCAAAATCCAGATTGAATGACATGTCCTCTTGTAACGCACCCTATCCTCCTTCCCATGGTCTAATTTTGTTTAATTGTATAATTTGGGCAGTATCAGAGAAGTACTAATAAGTTCTTTAATAATTATTCTATTATTCGGCTTATGTGCCTGACTCCCATCTAGATTGTAAATGCTGTCAGGCCAGGAACCATGTTTTACTCATCTTTGTAGCCCGTGGTTGCCAGCCCAGTACTCAGTCAGTATTTGTTGAAATGGACAATTTAAGCAATACATCATCCAGTCCATAAAGACCTCATTATGTAGTAGGTAACTAATTTTAATCAATGGACTAGTGGTCTAATGGACTAGTGGTCTAATGGACTAGTGGTCTAATTTAACCAAAATTATTTTTCTATAAAAGCTAAAGAGTTAACTCTGTTTTTTAGCATTGATTTAGTAAACCCAAATATATGTAATTCTCTATGGTAATTCATTTCAAGAACTTATCTAGTTGTAATTTTCAGTATTTTCTAATAGTGAAAGGATACTTTGCCTTCTGTTAATTTCTGTCTTTTCTCAAACTTTTCCATATCAAAAGATTCATATTCTTGTTCTACTCTTTTGTAAAATAGACTTCAGATTGTCATTTAATATCATAATTGCTTTAGAGAACCCAAGTTTTAAGAAATCTTATATTTGAAAAATAGTCTGAACAAAATACCCTTGCCAGTGTGGCTCAGTGATTGTAGTGTCATCCTGTAACCAAAGGGTTGTGGGTTTAATTCCCTGTCAGGGCACATATCTAGATTGCAGGTTTATCCCCAGTCTGTGTGGAGGAATGTGTGACACCTGGTTTGGATGTTTATGGTCCCTGGTTCCTGCATGGATCCCTAGTCTGGGTGCAAAGGAAAGCAGCCAATCAGTGTTTCTCTTGCATCATTGTTTCTCTCTCCCCCTTCCTCTCTGTAAAAAAGCAAATGAAAACATCTGTGGGTGAGGATAAAAATTAAAAAAAAATAATACAAATAAATAAATAAATAAAAACATATATAGACTAATACAAAACTCTATATTAGTCTCTGCCCCAGCTTTTGGCATAGAGCTCCTTCCTAAAACCCAGGTTTTTATGTAAGTGATAAGAGCACTAGGATCATCTTTTGTTCTAATTTTTGGTCTTTGATTTTGATTCCAGAGTTTCTAAATCCCTTGGAATTTCCTGGGTGATGGGCATGTTTTTTGTTCTAATGAGAGGTGATTCTTGGTGGACTCCTGGATAGCTTCAGGATGGGGGCTGGTCACCAGAAAGTCAATGCCATGCTTTGAAGTTTGGAACGTTCTACCCAACCTCCCATACTCTGGGAAAGAGAGAGAGACTGGAGACTGAGTTAATGAGTCATGCCTACATTCTGTAGCTTCCATAAAAATCCCCAAAATAAGGGGTTCAGAAAGCTTTCCAGGTTGGTAAACAGGGAGAGTGACTTCTGGAAGCTCTGTGCTCCTTCCCACATATCTTGTCCTGTCTATCCCTTTGTCTGTTGTTCATCTGTATTATTTATTATATCCTTTTTGATAAATCAGTAAGTAAGTAAGTGTTACCCATAGTTCTGTGAGCTACTTTGGCAAATCATCAAACTCCAGGAGGGGGTCATGGGAACCCCTATAAACCAGTTAACTAGAAGTTGGGACTTGAGGCACCTGAAGTCTGGCAGTCTTGTAGGACTGAACCCTTGGCTTTTTGAATCCTACTTGGTTAACTCCAAGTAGGTGGTAGTGTCAGAACTGAATTGAATTATAGGACACCTAAATGGTATCGCAGAATTGCTTGGTGTGAAAAAACCCACACATTTTGTAGTGTCAGAAGAGTGAGTTTGGTAGTGTTATGAAAATAAAGGAAAGATACAGGAGTGGTTTTCCTGCACAGTAATAAGCCTTTCCTACATTACTTACTCAGTTCTGTTTTTGCGTGTTTGATTATATAGGTACACAGTTATATGTGTGTGTAATATAGCTTCTCAAACAGAACAATTTAAGGCAAAGATGGAAACCATTTCTTACAAATTCCCCCATAATTCCTAGCATAGTGTTGGACACTGTGGAGTGCTTAGTAAATTTAAGACAAATAAATAATGATGGCAAGTTGAGTTTGCTCTCTCTTGAGGATTGTGTAACTCATCATTATTAATTGGAGCTGGGGGATCCTATCTTAGTACTCCATAGCAAGCTTATGTATAGTTTTAAACTAAATTGGAAATATTAATTTAGTTGACTCTTTAATGTTAAACTAGACTTTGTCTTCATTTTTTTCTTTAGGTATATTTTAAAAACGTAGTTTATAATGTTTACATAGTTTGGAGTTTGCAATTCAATTTAGAAGGACAAAGTTTTTATCTCTTTATTCTTCCACAGAAGAAAAGGTTACGCAAAAAAGGTCAATTACTAAACTTTACAGTTCTTTAAGAATAAGTGTTTGATTGCCATATTATATAAGAAAGGTACAGTTATATTAAAGTCTATGAAATACATAAATGGAAATTGAATATTGAATGGTGGGGAAATGATATTTATAAAACCTTTCCAGATAAAACCTTTCTTGATCTGTGACCCTTGGAGCACAGGAAAGGTTTATAAACAAAGGTCCATGTAATTATTACATTGAGTCTTTTGCCTAAAGCTCCATTTTCCAGGTTTCTTGTAAGGTTTTGGGATTCAAAGAAATATGCAGAGATGTTAACTGCAATGAAATGGAAAGAATAGTCAACCACAATCTTTTCTCCCTGAGAAGATTACTAATTTTGGGATTGACTTATATGGGAAAGGAAAGCAAGATTAGAGCTTAAAAGTAGTATACTTCTTTGTCGTATATGTGGGTATTTTAGATCATCATTTAACATGCCACATTTTTTCAAATAGGTGGATTTTGCAAACCGTTTTGTTGGAGGTGGTGTAACCAGTGCAGGACTTGTACAAGAAGAAATTCGCTTTTTAATCAACCCTGAGTTGATTGTTTCACGGCTCTTTACTGAGGTGCTGGATCACAATGAATGTCTTATCATCACAGGTTAGTTTTGGGAAATCTGGACAATGGGATAGTTTCCCCATCTATGAATATCTATCATGAAGACTAGAGGCCACCCAAATAAGCTTTACTCTGTCATGGGTATTAGTCCCAATATTGTTATTCACTAATGTATACTTGGTTTTTCCAAATTGTTATATAGTTGACCCTTGAACACCAACCTCACCCTCCATTCCATGTAGTCAAAAATCCATGCATAATTTTTACTTCCCCAAAACTTAAATTGTTCCTTGGTATTGGTTCCAGGACCCCACATATATACCAAAATCCCTATAAAAATGGTGTAGATCAATAGATACAGTTGGCCCTCTGCATCTGCAGACTCCCAAATGGGGATGAAAGACAGGTTATTTATGGAAAAAAATCCATATATAAGTAGCACTATGCAGTTCAGATTTGTGTTTTCCAAGGTCAACTCTAGCTTTATTTTTTTTATCTTGAGTAAGACATTTTATCCCCAACATTTTTTTCCTAGACATCATTATCTGAGGAACAAGGGTAAAAACTATTCAGAATCCTTCAGTTTGAATTTTTCTGATATACCCTTAAAAAGAAGACAATGATAGGACTTTGAGTGTGTATTTTATTATTATTCTTGCATTGTATTTCTAAAGTGATTTGTTATACTTTAGTATAACAAATGCAAAAACCACAGTTAGTGTTTGGAGAGAGTCAGTATAATAGTGAGCTTTAAAAAAAAGAAATCAGTAATTTTATGGTTACCCTAATCTCTAAATCTAGGAGAAAAAGTGTAATTATCTGAGTATCTCTCCTTGATTTAAATTAATAAAAAGAGAGAGGGAAATACAGTCAACTTTATACTTTAAGTCTGTTATTGAGATTTTTATTCTTAAAGTTTTTTTTTTTTTTTTGGATGGAGATACCACTATGTCTCAGTATTTTCTTGTTGAATGAGCTACCAAAATTAATAGTTAAGTCATAGCTCTTAAGAAACTCTTAATCAGTCACCTTAGGTAAGGTCAACCTTTTATTCAAGTACCTAAAAGAACATTCTCACATAAAAACCATAATTACTCATCATTCAATACCTTTTTCTTTCTGCAAAAGAGGATTTGTTATTTCCTTTTTGAATCTGTGCTGTTTTGAAATTAGTGTAGGAGACTAAACATTCCAACTGAGTTGGGGAATTTGGTTGATTGTTAGTCCCAAAGATGACAATGGGAGAAAAACCATTCCCTATGAGTTATATCAAATGTATATTCAACTGATTCACCTCCAAAGAGATACATGAGAGAACTAAGATTCTCAGTCTCATCTTAACACCACATTCTTTGCCTCAGATTTATTTTAGGCCACCTTCAGGAGAGTATCTAAATTTTGTTTTATTTTTTGCTTTCAAGATTCCCTCTTTGTCTTTGTCTTTCAGTAGCTTGATTATGGTGTGTTTAGGTATGGATATATTTGATTATCTGGTTTGGAATTCATTGAGCCTCATGAAAGTTTAGATAAATTAGGTAAATCTTTGGCCATTATTTCTTCAAATATTCTTTCTGCTCCTTTCTCTCCTCTCCTTGTGGAACTCCCATTATACATATGTTGGTACCTTTGATGGTGTCCCATTGGTCTCTGAAGCTCTGCTCATTTATTTGTTGTTGCTGTTCTTTATTTTTTTTATGTTCCTCAGACTAGATTACCTTAAGTTCACTAATTCTGCCTTCTGCCTGCTCTGATCTGCTTTTGCAGTGAAATTTCAGTTCAGTTATTGTACATTTTAACTCTAGAATTTTCTGGGTTTTTTAATAATTTCTATCTTTTTGTTGAGAGTCTCTATTTGTGAGGCATTATTCTTATACTTTCGTTTAGTTCTATAGACATAATTTTCTTTATTGTTCTTTGAACATATTTAAATAGTTGATTTAAAGCTTTTTTAGTAAGTCCAACAGCTGGGATCCTTGGAGACAGTTCCTGTATTATTGACTAATTTTTTGTTTCTGAGTATGGGCCCTACTTTTTCATTTCTTTGCATGTCTCAATTTTTTGTTGAAAACTGGACATTTTAAATAATGTGGTAACTCTTAAAATCATATTTTTCTCTTTTCCCATGGTGTATTTTTGGTGCTTTTTGGTGGTATTTGTTTATTTACTTTTCTAAACTGATTTTGTAAAGTCTGCATTCTTTTTGTTTTAGTATCTGATCTTTTTAACTGAGGTATAATTGACAGATAATATTTATATCAGCCATTGTATTTTTTCAAGTGTACAGCATAATGATTCGGTATTTGTATATATTGTGAAAAAGATCATCCCAATAAGGCTAGCAACGTTCATTACCAAACATAGTTACAAAAATTTTTTTGATGATTTTTTCCGATTACTCTTTTAGCAAATTTCAAATATGCTATATACACTATGAATTTGATCTTAAAGGACAGAAGAATTTTTTAGCATGGCAATGCATATTAGTATGGAAGACCCTAAGTACCATCCTGAAGAAAAGTTCAGTTAAGTAAATTCTCCGAGGCCTTAGACACAGGTAGGAGAAGTCAAAGAGAAATAGGAAGTAACATCAAGCTTCTGTCCTGCAGGACTTATTTTGATGTCAGAGTGGAGATGGTCCTGTTCCTCTGTGCGAATACAGGAGATATGATTGATGGCATCCATTCCTGGGAAATAACAGCAGAACATGGCAGGTCACCCTGAGATTCAGGGGCATAGCAGAGAGGAGAAGGAGCCTGTTCAGGGGCAGCAGCAGGAGAAGGATCAAAGGAGTGAAGGAGACACAAAGCCTTAGGGAAAATATTCCACATTCCTCACATAAGCACTGGGCTCTTTCTGCCTAGTAGAGGACTGTGTTGGCAGTAGAAATCCGAGAGGGAATATATTTGGGAAGGACATGCCCTAACTTAGTTTTGTAAAAACTAAAGGTCTGTATTTGTGCGTGTGTGTGTGTGTGTGGCCACTAAAGTCTCTGCTTGGTTAGATTTGTGGTCAGCTAATGATTGGACAAATGTTTCCTTAAGTGCCTAGAACCAATAAGTTTCTCAGTCCTTGCTGAAGGGCTCTTTGTGCTATTGGTCTCATCCACCATTCCAGCAGGCAGTTGACACTTCCTGCTTGTACTTGACATTCACTTCCTGCATGAACAGAATCCCAAGGTTAGACAGAGAGGACCTTCTCATTTCTTAAGCATGTGGATAGCTATGGGCAGGTGTGTGTCCTTCTGTATTCCCAGGGATACTTAGATCTTTTCAAAGCCCATTATGGGCATCTTATTCCTCAGCTTTTTCTTTGAAACTTTTTGTTAGCCTGTTGTTTGCTCTAACTATTACTTACTGCCTCAAGCAGCTACAGTGTTAAACAATTGTTTATAATTGTTTTCAACAAACATCACTGGAGATTAGGCTTTGCTACTGGGCAAGCTCCAATTCAGATCAAATATAGTCTTGTGAGTAAGTCTTCCAGGAAAGCACCAGACAGGTTATATAATGACAATTCTCTGAGAATGGAGCTTTGAAGGAGCTTTAGCCCTCCTTTATCACCTCTGGTGGATACCAGGCTGCTAGGTCCCGTTGATTATAGGCTGTTGGTCTTTAAGGCTACCACAGAGCTTGGAAGAGTGGAATAGGAATAGGGCAAGTTAAAAACACCACAAAACTCACTCCTTTTACCAAGATTCAACCAATTTTCTTTGAATAAACATTCCTTGGACTGCTCCAGGCCTTTGATTAACTCCCACAGTTCAGAAAAAGTTGATTCTCACAATTTTTACTAGTCTTCTTATTGCTTTTATGGAGGAAAGAATTTACTTCATCATTTTTGCTGATATATTCTTATCTTTTTAAAGTACTTGTTGGTAAAAAGGCTTTCAAGTTATTTCACATCATTTAGATACCCCATGTTTTTTAGCATGATTTTTTATTGTATTTTTTCCATTACCATTTAGCCCCATTATACCCCTCTCCCCCTCATAATCACCACTCTGTTGTCTATGTCCATGAGTCCTTTTTCCTTTTTGCTTGATCCCTCCACACTCTCAACTCCCCCTGCGCCCTGCTATAGCTGTCACCCTGCTTTCTGTCTATTAATTTGTCCCTATTTTGCTTGTTTGTTAAGTTTTTTCATTAGATTCCATATATGAGTGAAATCATATGGTATTTGTCTTTCTCTGACTGGTTTATTTCACTTAGGATAATGTTCTTCAGGTCCATCCATGCTGTCACAAAGGGTAAAATTTTCTTCTTTTTACAACTGAGCAGTATTCATTATGACCCCAAAGCAGGAGACAGTCACGTTCCATACCTTCAGAGCTGTCTAAACAGTATAAGACCAATATTCAAAGTTTATATTTGTCCAGCAGTGGATTTATGACAGTTTAATTTTTTTCCTGTAATTCCTTGTACTCTCTTCTCTACTTACACCTTCCAACTGCATTATTTGTATCTGCATACATAGTAAACAACAAATAAATATAGCTAAACCAATATGTGAGCTGAGACAATACTGAGAATAAAAGGATATTATTAACCTCTCCATTTTATTACAGTTTGGATCACAACCTCTATCCAGAAGAAATCCTTTGCCAAGGTTCATTCTTAATTTCCTAAATAAACTCAGACAATTAACAGTTGTTATTTTTTGCCTTAACATATCAAAATAGCAGACTCTTGTTTCAGAGAGCTGTGAAGGTGTGGAATGTGACTGTCTCCAGCATTTGATTGTATCAAATAATACTTTAGAAGAAGTTTAAATTTTAGTAGATAAGCTAGATTTGAACTGAAGGCTCAGAAAAAAAAATAGTCCATCAATTTTTAAGATGTATATAAATTTGATCCTTGAACAATGTAAGTTTGAAAATTTTTTGGAGATTTCCTTTCTACCATGAAGCAATTGTATCAATTATGCTAGATTACCATAAGTGATCATATTGCTGCTTCTTTGTTATCAATACATGCATTGTTATACTCTTTTCATATTATCTTTTTGTGTTATCTTTTTGTTTTTGATGTCTTGTGTTAGTAATACATATAACAGTCTACAGTGTTTTCTATGATCTAATAACAGTATGACATAGGTAGTGGCAGACACTTGATTCATTTTGTAAACATGACATAAATTTACAGTATTAGTAAATACAGTACAGTACTGTAAATGTATTTTCTCTTCCTTATGATTTTCTTAATAACATTTTTTTCTCTAGCTTACTTTATTTTAAGAATACATTATAGCCCTGGCCAATGTGACTTGGTTGGGCATCATTCACAAACCAAAAGGTCGTGGATTCCATTCCTGGTCAGGGCCCATGCCCAGGCTGAGGGTTTGGTCCCTGGTCGGGGTGTATTGGAAAGGCAGTCAACCAATTTTCCTCTCCCACATTGATGTTTCTCTCCTTCTCTGTCTCCCTCCCTTCCCCTCTCTAAAGAAAAAAAAAGAATACAGTATGTAATACATATAACATACAATATATATGTTAATAAGCCCTTCAGTCAGCAGTAGGCTATTAGTAGTTAAGTTTTGGGGGAGTTAAAAGTTATATGTGGATTTTCAATTATGAGGGAGGCTTGCTCCTCTAACCCCTGTGTTGTTCAAGGGTCAACTGTACATCATTGAAAAAAAAAAGTTGGTAGAATGCTGGGCATTTAAACTCAGTGTTGCCCCTTTGCCTCTGGACTTCTCTGGGGCCAACAGCCGCCAGACCTGGGGCCGGGGCCCTCCGGCTTAGTTGACTACCATGGGCTCTGAGTCAAACCAGCAGTTTGCAGGTGGCTGCGCCAAGGCACCAGAGGACTTGGCCGCTGGATGGCAGAGGAGCCGCAGCTGTTGCACGGTACCAGCATCTGTAAGTGGTTCAATGTGTGAACGGGGTACGACTGCCTGTGCTGGGGTCCTGCTCCACCCCACTGGTGATTGACTTTGTGCACCAGAGTAGGCTGCAAATGGAGGGCTCCCAGAGCCTGAAGGAGGGTGAGGCAGTGGAGTTCACCTTTAACAAGTTTGCCAAGGGCCTGGAATCTATTTGAGTCACCAGCCCTGGTAGGGTGTTCTGTATTGGAAGTGAGAGGTGGCCAAAAGGGAAGAACATACAGAAGTGCAGATCAAAAGGAGACAGGTGCTACAACTGTGGAGGTCTAGACCATCATGCCAAGGAATGCAAGCTGCCACCCAGCCCAAGAAGTGCCACTTCTAACAGAGCATGAGCCATATGAAGGCCCAGCAGGCCCCCAGCTTACAGGGAAAGCCAGCCCACTTTTGAAATGAGGAAAAGATCCATAGCCCTGTCCTGCTCCCAGATGCCCAGAATTGAGCTGCAGTGGCTCAGACGCTATCCTTTTGTGATCAAGAAATTTCAAGGAGCGGGCATCAATCAGCAGAGTGGAGAAAGTGGAGACAGGGTGGGTAAGGAGCAGCTGGCACTGCCATGTATCACAGGCTGGGTTCTACAGCCTCAACTCCCCTTCCTTCTTGGTTGGGAGGAGGGGAGGGGGCAAAGGAACTCCAACCACATTCTGTCTAAATACATGTGAGGGTTTTGGGGGAAATCCCTCCTTGCATGCTTTATTTGAGTCTCCAGCTTTTGAAAGTGACCTACATAGGGAAGTTGTTTTCTTTTTAAAGAAGGATATGTAATGACAATATTTCCCTTGCCGGAATGAAAAGATTAGCATGAGACCAGATTGATGAACCCAGCCCACAAACGACTACATTCTATGAGAGGGAATCTCTCAAGGATACAGCAGGGTTTTTCCTTATCCCCCATTCTTGGGATAGGGTGCTGAGAATTGCCCCAAGCAGTGGGCTGTGACTATAGCATAAGGGATGGTTGTGGAACAGCTGCAGACCTGCTGTTCCTAACTTCACTCCCACCCTGTTTCCAATACAATTTTATTTTGTCCCTTGGGTAACTGCACCTTGGGTCCCACTATCTCCAGGATACCAACTGCACTAGCTATGTGCAAATGATATATCTTGTGCATTTTAACTTTTTTTTGGTAATATAAATATTCTGGTTTTTGTATTTTTGTGTGTTTTAATCTAAGGCCCTTATTCTTGCACTATGTTCTCAGGTACATGAGCAATCTCAGGGGTAAGTGGGCAGCAGCTCCGGGTCTGCACAGCAGGAATACTTTTTGTTGTTTTTATCATCAGGGAGAACAACTATTTGGAGTGTATAGCCTATTGAACTACCTCATTTTTGCCAATTAGAGCTGCATTTTCTGCCATAGTGCCTTTTTGAAACCCCTCCATCTTCAGTGTTTTGTGGAAGACTAGATTTTACTTGGGTGGCCCCATTACTTGATTTCCTTCTGCTGGAAGATTGCAGATTGCTCTAAACAGGAATAAGTGGTTGGTGCAGAGGTTAGGAGAGGCTGGGCTAGGTGAAAGGCACAGAGGGGAAGCCAGGATTAGGTGAGGGTTGTCTATATATGTGTAACCAAGCATTCCCGTTCCAGATTTCTAATTCTAGGGTTTGGGACTCATAACCCAAATATGTAATACCAGATCCATCCCTCACTAGATTGGGGTAGGCTTGCCATGCACAACAAGAGGGGTGTGTGTGTGTGTGTGTGTGTGTGTGTGTGTGTAAGAGAGAGAGAGAGAGAAAGAGAGTGTGTGTTAAAAAAAAAGAACAAGTTAATAAAGACAGGTTAAAAAAAAAACCCCTCAAAGGTAATTTGTTTCATTGCCTTCATTTCTCTTGTACTAGGAACGTAGTAAGTCTCTTGTCATCTGCCATTAATGCTGCTATGAACAAAGGATGTAACTTACCCATAAGAGGAAAAGAGTAGAAATTTTTTTCTTTTTTAAAAGATAGTTCTCCAATCTAAAAAACTCCAACACTCTGGAGTTATGTCTGGTCTCTGACTTACCTGCAGGCATTGTGAAATGATTGGAAAATTGCAGATCCATGACTCAACTTCATCTCTCTAATTGCTTCAGGCTAAGGACATCCGGGGTGACTTTTAACTCAGCATTTTCCCCCCACATCCTCTTAACTCTATTATAGAGCCTCCTAATTAATATCTGTGATGTGATGTTCCCTTAATGGAAATGGCCATTTCATCATCTATTTGATGTTGGATTTCTGCCATCTCCCTTCTTAGGAGACTCTTAACTGTGCACTGCCTGATCAATTCCATTCCTTCAGTGATTCATCTAGGTTCAGTGGCTGTGACTGTGTTCCCTGAATCTATAGAAGAGTTTGATAAATTGGAAATAAATTAAATTTATCATCATTGTGGGGCATCTGGTTGGTATCAGACTTTTAATGAATATGAACAGGTCATGCAAACAGGCAAATACTTTTATCCAGATAATGTTATCCCTCTTATTTTCTGTGATCCCTGGGGCAGCTGTAAGTTAAAACCTTTCAGTCAGTATAGTTAGAGGGAAGGAATTAAAACTCCAATCTTCCCTTTTCTTTTTACCCTTTTCCTCTCTCTTGTGTTCCTCTACAACACCCAGCAGCAAATACCTTCAATGCGAAAGAGTGTTACTGTGGTTCTGGAAGATTGTTATGTTGTTTCTGTGTAGTAAACATATAAAGTTGCCTTGATGTGAAACTTACTGAGCAGAATGTTAGTAAATTTAACAAAACCTGCAGTCTTATGAATCAAGTCATCCCAGAATCAGAGCCATTATATCATTTATGAGAGTCAGCAGAACTGATAGATAGGACAAAAGTGGACACCATTGCTTATAATACTGGTGCTTTTTATAGAATAATAACACTAGAATGCCCATTACTACAAAACAGCCTGTTGCTAACTAAATGACACCCACTCATTGGGAAAGATCCAGAATCATTTGGAATTTGGCTTTTGTTAATTTTTGTTAATCATGGCAATGAAAAGGCAAGATTCTTTTATCTGCTACAATAATTACCACTCTATGAATGATACTAATAAAAGGGTAGATGGCTTTCATAGAAACTTTCTTTACAAGGACACAACCCATTGTTAAGCAGAATATTTTTAACCTCCAAATATTTTTCCTATGTTCATCACAAACTTTACTTAAAGAGAAAATAAGAATGTTTTTTACTGCTAAATCTGAAAACTCATAAAGCTGTCATGAACTCTTGAAAAGATGTGTGTTCCTTCTAGTTTTTCCTTAAGTGAAGGTAGAGAGAACTATATCGTAAAGGTCATTCAGTCTTGACTCTTGTTTGCTGTTGTCACTGTTTACCTTTGTATTTCATCATGGTTTATCAGTAAATCGGAATTTAAAACAAGGGTCTTTTTTCAGAATAGCTGACATAAGTTCAAAAGATGTTTACTTAGAAAACCCATAATTTAACTTGTTTAGAGCAGAAACATATATGTGATTTTTAAATTTCCCATAACTGAAGGAAATAAATCCACCCTTGTTTATCTTAGGAGAGAAGACTGAAACCATTCTAACTTGAAATAAAAATATAATTGCTATTTATGTTTTTCAACTATTTATGTTTATTCACTTTTCAAAGGACAGAACAGGTATTTGTTTTGATAGTTAAGGGATCAGAGTAAATGTGTTTTGTTATTGTTCTTGTTGTTGCTTTTTAAATAAATGGAAAAAAATGAGGCATGGCCATTGCAGGGCAGAAAATAGAAAAGAACGCAACTGTTCCTGGTTGTCTTTATTCCCAGTCAGGCCAGTAGACCAGATTGCTTTTAAACCCCACATACTTGGAATCATATACCTTTGATTTCTCTACCCCCTAATAAAATTAAGTCTAAAGACACCAATACTCAATCCTTTATGGTTTAGAAGGATTTTAAATTGATCTTATTGGGTTTTCTAAGCAATGATATTAGGTAAACAAGATAAGAATTATTAACAAACCTGGTGACAAAATAAAGTCTAATGAGATTTGGTTAAGGATTCATTTTGGATTCCTCCTATCTCCTAATCTCAGTGTGGTGCTCTTTTTACCCTGCCACACTCTTTGTAAGTGTGGATTTTTTATGTGTGTCACTTATATAGTACTTTTGATTAAGTATTTCTGGACTTACTATTTTAACCTTAGTTAATACAATATTTTTTCTGCTTTGCTCATTAATTATGTTTCTATGGCAAGTACTTATCTACTTCTATATTCTTGAGTTACATGATACTATTACAGACTCAAATGTTAATAATTTGTAATCTCTGTCCTCGAGAAGCTGACGGTCTAGTGGGAGACTAAAATTATATTTGTATACTGCTTTATTGAGATATAATTGACATATAATAAACTGTATGTTATAAAGAATAAAATTAGGTAAACTTTAACCTACAACTATACATATGAAATCATTTTTTTCCCATGTTTTAATTGGGTTGTTTGGTGGGGTTTTTTTATTGTTGTTGAATTTTGAAAATGCTGTATATATTTTGGATACATATCCTTTATCAGGTATGTGGCATGTCTTTTCATTATCTTAATAGTGACTTTTAAAGATCAGAGTTCCCAATTTTGAAATTTAGTTTATTTGTTCTTTTGATTATTGTAGTTTTATAATAATTCCAAAATAAGTCACTGTGAGCCATCCAACTTTGTGCTTCTTCAGACATTTTTGGTGAATTTTACAAACAGATCATGCATAGCTACAAAAAGCTTGCTGAAATTTTACTTAAGAGTGCTTTGAATCCATGGATCAATTTGGGGAGAACTGACGTTTTAATATTTACTCTTTGACACATAGATGAGTTATCACCCTGTATGTTTAGGTTTTTTACTTCTGTTAGTAATATTTTATACTTTAATTGTATACTTTTACATATTCTCAGATATATCTCCAAGTATTTTACATATTATAAAGTTTTTATTTATTGAATTTGGGAGGGAGAGAGAAACATTGATTTGTTATTCCACTTATGGATGTATTTATTCATTGGTTGATACTTTTTTTTAATCTTTTTTTCATTATTGTTCGAGTATAGTTGTCTTCATTTTCCCGCCACCACTCACCCATCCCTGCCTCCCACCCTCGATCCTAAACACCTTTGGCTTTGTCCATGTGTCATTTCTTTAAACACTTGTTTTATTATTGTTATTCAAGTACAGTTGTTTCCATTTCCCCCTCACCACTGCCCCGGCCCCGTCCTACGCATCCACACCTTCCACCCTTGATCCTACCCCCTTTGGCTTTCTCCATGTATCCTTTACACGTGTTGCTTGATGACCCTTCTCCTATTATCCGCCATTATCCCTCTCTCCTTTGCCCTCTAGTTACTTCAGTTTGTTCTTTATTTAAATGTCTCTGGTTATGTTTTGCATGCTTGTTTGTTTTGTTGATTAGGTTCTGCTTATAGGTGAGATCGTATGGTATTTGTCTTTTACTGCCTGGCTTATTTCACTTAGCCTGGTAGTCTCCAGTTCCATCCATGCTGTCACAAAGGATAGGAGCTCCTTCTTTGTGTCTGCTGCATAGTATTCCTTTGTGTAAATATACCATAGCTTTTTAATTCACTCATTTGCTGATGGGCACTTCAGTTGCTTCCAGAACTTGGCTATTGTAAATTGTGCTGCTATGAACATTGGGGTGCACAGGTTCTTTTGAATTGGTACTTCAGATTCTTAGGTAATAATCCCAGCAGTGGATTGCTGGGTCAAAAGGCAGTTCCATTTTTAGTTTTCTGAGGAAATTCCATACTGTTTTCCACAGTGGCCTCACCATTCTGCATTCCCATCAACAGTGCACTAGGGTTCCCTTTTCTCCACATCCTCTCCAACACTTGTTTGTTGAATTGTTTATAATGGCCATTCTCACCAGCGTGAAGTGGTATCTCATTGTAGTTTTAATTTGTGTCTCTCTGATGGATAATGATGTTGAGCATCCTTTCATATGTCTCTGGGCCCACTGTACGTCCTTCTTGCACAAGTGTCTGTTTGGGTCCTTTGCCTATTTTTTAATTGGGTTTGACTTCCTGGAGTGGAATTGTGTGAGTTCTTCATATATTTTAGAGATGAAACCCTTGTCCAAGGTATCATTTGCAAATACATTGTCCCATACAGTTGGTTCCCTTTTCATTTTGCTGATGTTTTCTTTAGCCATGAAGAAGATTTTTATTTTGATGAAGTCCCATTTGTTTATTCTTTCCTTTATGTCTTTTGCTGTAAGGGACATATAGACGAAAATATTGCTGTGTGGAATATGTGAGATTTTCCTGCCTATGTTCTCCTCTAGGACTTTTATGGTGTCACAGTTTACATTTAAGTCTTTTATCCACCTTGAGTTTATTTTTGAGTATGGTGTAAGTTGGTGGTCGAGTTTCATTTTTATCCATGTAGCTGTCCAAATCTCCCAACACCCTTTGTTGAAGAGGCTGTTTTTACTCCATTTTATGCTTCCGCCCCCTTTGTTGAATATTAATTGACCATAGAGATTTGGGTTTATTCTGGGCTCTCTGTTCTGTTCCGTTGATCTATGTGTGTGTTCTTATGTCCATACCAGACTGTTTTGATTACAGTGGCTTTGTAATATAGTTTGATGTCAGGTACGGTGATCCCTCCTAGTTTGTTCTTTCTTAAAATTGCTGTGGCTATTTGGTGTCATTTATTGTTCCATATAAATGTTTGAAATGTTATATATCTGTGAAATATGTCATTGGTATTTTAATAGGGATTGCATTGAATCTGTAAATTGCTTTGGGTAGTATGGACATTTTGATGATGTTAATTCTTCCAATCCATGAACATAGTATATGTTTCCATTTATTTGTGTCTCATGGGTTGATTCTTTTCTTAAAATATATTTTATTGATTATGCTATTAAAGTTTCCCCATTTTTTCTCTCCTTTATTCCCCTCTGTCCTGTATGCTCCAACCCACCAGCATCCCCTCACCTTAGTTCATGTCTCTGGGTCATACTTAGAAGTTCTTTGGCTAATCAATTTCCCATACTATTCTTTACCTCTTACGTCTATTTTGTACCTACTATTTATGCTTCTTATTCCCTGTACCTTTTCCCACATTTTCGTCCCTCCCCTTCCCCACTGATAACCCTCCAGGTGATCTCTCTCTCTCTTTCATTCTGTTCCTGTTCTAGTTGTTTGCTTAGTTTGTTTTTGTCTTTTTTTTTTTAGGTTCAGTTGTTGATAGTTGTGTGTTTGTTGTCATTTTACTGTTCATAGTTTTGATCCTCTTTTTCTCAGATAAGTCCCTTTAACAATTATAATAAGGACTGGGTGATGATGAACTCCTTTAACACGACCTTATATGGGAAGCATTTTATCTGCCCTCCCATTCTAAATGATAGCTTTGCTGGATAGAATAATCTTGGATGTAGGTCCTTGCCTTTCATGACTTCGAATACTTCTTTCCAGCCCCTCTTGCCTCTAAGGTTTCTCTTGAGAAATCAGCTGATAGTCTTATGGACATTCCTTTGTAGGTAACTCTCTCCTTTTCTCTTGTTCCTTTTAGGATTCTCTCCTTACCTTTAATCTTGGGTAATTATGATGTACCTTGGTGTGTTCCTCCTTGGGTCTAACTTTTTTGGGACTCTTTGAACTTCCTGGACTTCTGGAAGTATATTTCCATTGCCAGATTGGGGAAGTTCTCCATTATTTTTTCAAATAAATTTTCAATTTCTTGCTCTTTCTCTTCTCCTTCTGGCACCCCTGTGATTCAGATTTAGGATTGTTACAGTTGTCCTTGAGGTTACTAAACCTCTCCTCATTTTTTTTGAATCCTTACTTCTTCATTCTGTTCTGGTTCACTGTTTATTTCTTCCTTCTGGTCCAAATCATTGATTTAAGTCCCAGTTTCCTTCCCTTCACTGGTGGTTCCCTGTACATTTTCCTTTATTTCACTTTTCATAATCTTCACTTTTTCCTTTTTTTTTTTTGCGACCATAATCAACCATTTCTGTGAGCATCCTGTTTACCAGTGTTTTGAACTCTGCATTTTGTCAAAGTTGTCAAATTTGTTGGCGTCTAGTTAGTTGTTCATAGTATTTTCCTAGAATGCTTTGTATTTCTTTGGTGTCAGTTGCTACTTCTCTTTCGTTTCTTATTTTGTCTAGTTGGGTTCTCACTCTTTTTTTCTTGAGGAGTCTGATTAAAGGTTTGCCAATCTTGTTTATCTTTCAAAGAACCAGCTCTTTGATTCATTGATCTTTTGTTTCACTTTTTTAGATTCTATTTCCTTTATTTCTGCTCTGATCTGTATTATTTCCTTCCTTTCTCTTACTTTAGGCTTTGTTTATTCTTTTTCAAATTCCATTTAAAGTTATATTGTTTATTTGAGCTTTTTTTTCTAAGGCATGTCACTGCAAAAAGCAAACGTTTATGTGGAGTTCAATATTTTTTTTTATAGTTTGCTCCTTTCTTTCTTTACTCCCTCCCTCCCTTCTTCCCTCTCTCTCTTCCTTTGTTTTCTTCCTTCCTTTTGAGATAAAATTTACACATACCAAAGAACACAATGTTAAGTGTATACTTTGTTGAATTTTGGCAAAGAGATATACCCTTGTAATTCTACATTCCTATGAAGACATGAAACAATATGTCCATTATCCCAGAAAATTCCCTTGGTCCCTATTCTGGTCAATGTACAGGCCAGCCCCAGAAACGACCTAAACTTTTCTTTTTGGTTGTAAATTTTATTTTTATGTTTTTTGCTGTTGTTATTCAGTTACAGTTGTTCTACCTTTATCCCTGTTTCTCTCCTGCCCCAACACCCCACAATCAATCCCAGCCCATTGTCTATGCCAATGAGTCCTCTATTTGTGTTCTTTGATTTGCCCCTTTCACTTCTTTACCTTGTTATCGCCCTTACCCCTCCCCTCTGATCACTGTCAGTTTACTCATTTCCATGTTTCTGGTTCTGTTTTGCTCATTTGTTTAATTGATTAGGTTCCGCTTTCAGGTCAGATCATGTGGTATTTGTCTTTTACCAACTGGCTTATTTCACTTAGCATAATACTCTCCAATTCCATTCATGCTGTTGTGAAGGGTAGGTGCGCCTTCTTTCCTTCTCCTGTGTAGTATTCCACAGTGTGAATGTACCACAGTTTTTTGATCTACTTATTTACTGATGGGCACTTAGGCTGTTACCAGCACTTGGTTATTGTAAGTAGCACTGCTGTGAACATTGGGGTGCAAAATCTTTTTTATTCCCATCATAAATTCATTTTGTTTTTTTTTTAGAATTTCATGTAAATAAATTTGCATAGTGTGTTCATTTCTTTCCCCCACTTCTTTTGCTTGGCATAATACATAACAGATTCACCTATATTTTTGGTTTTATCAATTATTTGTTCCTTTTTATTACTAAGTAATATCTGTATGATTATGGCACTTGCAAATTTCCTATTGATGGACATTTTGATTGTTTCTACTTTTAGGCTTATGATGGTGTTTTTTACATATCAGCTTGGCTATTGCCCCCAGTTTCAGTGAAACACTACTCTAGGTGTTATAAAGATATTTTATAAATGTAATTAAAGTGCATAATCAGTTGACTTTAAATAATGAAGATTATCCTAGATAATCTGGTGGTTCTAATTCAGTCAGTTTAAAGGTTTAAGAGCAATACTGGAACTTCTCTGAAAAAGAAATTCCTTTTGTGAACAGCAGTTGCAGCTGTGTCTGAGAGTTTTAGCGTGTCCATAGCACTTGTCTAGTCAGTCCCAACAATTGCTTAAGCCGCTTCCTTTAAATAAATATTTTAAGAGGTATCTTGTACTGCTTTTCTTCCTCTGGCTGAATCCTGACAAATATGAGATTTTAAAGCTGCTATGAAAATTCTTGTATGTAGTTTTTCTGGACATGCATTTTCAATTTCTGTTGGGTACATGCCTATTAGTGGAATTTTTCAGTTAAAGGGATGTATTTTTTATTTTATAAGAAATTACCAAATCATTTTCGAAAATTTTTGTGCATTTAGTGTCCTACCAGCAGTATTGGAACTCCACTTGTTCTAAATCTTTGTCGACATTTAATGTGGCCTTTTTTTCTTTTTAGCCATTTTGTTGCACATGTAGTGGTATTACACTGGTTATAATTTACATTTCTCTGATAACTAGTGATGTTGAACAGTATCTCATGTAGGCATTAGCCAGTATTCTATCTTCTGTAAAGTTTATGTTCAGGTCCTTTTTTCATTTTTCAAAATTCGGCTGTTTTTATTGAGTTTAAGGGTTCTTCAAAAATTCTGAACACAAATCTTTGTGACATCTTTGTTTTCTGAATATGTTTCTTCCCTTCTTGCCTAAGCATTTTCTGAAAGGTGTTTTAATATTAATATAATGTAGGTTTTAAAAATTTAATGAGGTTACCTTTGCCTTGATCCTGTCTAAGAAATCTTCACCTACCCCAGTGTCATAAAGCCATTCATCTATTCTTTTAGAGGTCTTATAGTTTTAGGTTTTATGATTATGTTTGTGATTTATCTCAAAATAATTTTTATTCATAATATGAGATAGCACTTGACTTATTTTTTATTTCTTTTTATTTTCAAATTATTTTATTGATGTTAACTTAAATTGGTCTGCATTTTCTCCCACCCCTCTATCCCACCCTAGGGAAACCTGCCTCCCTCCCCTGCTTCCACACTTCCCCTTGGTTTTTGTCTATGTGTCCTCTATAGTAGTTCCTGAAAACCCTTCTCCCCACTGTCCCGTCCCCCCCTCCACTCGCTATTCTTAGATTGTTCTTAACTTCAGTGTCTCTGGTTATATTTTGTTTGCTTTTTTCTTCTGTTGATTATGTTCCACTTAAAGATGAGATCATATGGTATTTGTCCCTCACTGCCTGGCTTATTTCACTTAGCAAATGAAGTCCAGTTTCATCCATGCTTGCAAGGGTAGGAGCTCCTCCTTTCTCTCTGCTACATAGAATTCCATTGTGTAAATATACCATAGTTTTTGGATCCACTTGTTTGCTGATGGGCACTTCGGTTGCTTCCAGTACTTGGCTATTGTAAATTGTGCTGCTATGAACATTGGGGTGCACAGGTTCTTTTGGATTGGTGTTTCAGTGTTCTTAGTGTATAATTCCAGCAGTGGAATTCCTGGGTTAAAAGGCAGTTCCATTTTTAGATTTCTGAGGAAATTCCATACTGTTATCCACAGTGGCTGAACCAGGCTGCATTCCCACCAACAATGTATTAGGATTCCCTTTTCTCCACATCATCTCCAACATTTGTTTGTTGATTTGTTTGTTTTGGCCACTCTGACTGGTGTGAGATGGTACCTGACTGTGGATTAATTTGCATCTTTGTGGTGGCTAGTGATGCTGAGCATCTTTTCATATGTCTCTGGGCCCTCTGTATGTCTTCCTTGGAGAAGTGTCAATTCAAGTCCTTTGCTGAGTTTTTAATTGGGTTGTTTGTCTTCCTGGAGTAGAGTCGTGTGAGTTCTTTTTGCATATATTTTTATATATTTTGCAGATCAGACCCTTGTCTGAGGTATCATTGCCAAATATGTTTTCCCATACTGTTGGTTCTCCTTTCATTTTAATGCTGTTTTCTTTAGCCATTCAGAAGCTTTTTATTTTGATGAGGTCCCATTTGTTTATTCTTCCCTTTATGTCCCTTGCTTTAGGGGGCATAACTGTGAGGATGTTGCTGGGTGGAATGTCTGAGATCTTCCTGCCAGTGTTTTCCTCTAGGACTTTTATGGTGTACAATTTACATTTAAGTCTTTTATCCACCTTGAACTTATATTTGTGTATGGAGATCGATTTTCTTTTTTTTTTTTTGCATGTACCTGTCCAGATCTCCCAACACCATTTGTCGAAGAGGCTATTTTTGCTCCATTTTATGCTCCTGCCTCCTTTGTCAAATATTAATTGACCATAAAGACTTGGGTTTATTTCTGGGCTCTCTGTTTTGGTCCATTGGTATGTGCCTGTTCTTATGCCAGTACCAGGCTGTTTTGATTACAGTGGCCTTGTAATACAGTTTGATACCAGGTATTGTGATCCCTCCTGCTTTGTTCTTCTTTCTCAAAATTGCTGCAGCTATTCGGGGTCCTTTATGGCTCCATGTAAATTTCTGAAATGTTTGTTCTATATCTGTGAAATATGTCATGGGTGCTTTAATAGGGATGGCATTGAATCCATAAATCACTTTGGGTAGTATGGCCATTTTGATGATGTTAATTCTTCCAATGCATGAGCATGGTACATGTTTCCATTTGTTTGTGTCTTCCTTAATTTCTTTCTTCACTGTTGTGCAGTTTTCTGAGTACAGGTCTTTTACCTGCTTGGTTAGGTTTAATCCTAGGTACTTTATTTTTCTTGTTGCTATATCAAATGGGATTTTTTTCCTAATTTCTGATGTTTCATTGTTGGTGTACAGGAATGTCTTTGATTTCTTTGTATTGACTTTGTATCCAGCTATTTTGCCAAATTCATTTATTAGGTCAAGTAGTTTTTTGGTGGAGTCTATAGGATTTTCCATGTACACTATCATGTCATCTGCAAACAATGACAGTTTCATTTCTTCCTTTCCAATTTGGATTCCTTTTATTTCTTTTTCTTGCCTTATTGCTGTTGCTAGGACTTCCAATACTATGTTGAATAAGAGTGGTGAGAGAGGGCATCCTTTTCTTGTTCCTGATCTTAGTGGGAAAACTCCATGGTTTTGTCCACTCAGTATGATGTTGGCTGTAGGTCTCTCATATACGGCCTTTATTATGTTGAGGAATGTTCCCTCTATTCCCACTTTGCTGAGTGTTTTTATCAGAAATGGGTGCTGTACCTTATCAAATGGTTTTTCAAAATCTATTGATATGATCATGTGATTTTTGTCTTTGCTGTTGTTGATGTGGTGTATTATGTTTATTTATTTGAGAATATTATACCATCCTTGCATCCCTGGGATGAATCCCTATTCATCATGGTGTATGATCTTTTTAATGTATTGCTGGATGCGGTTTGCCAGTATTTTGTTGAGGATTTTAACATTTATGTTCATGAGTGATATTGGCTTGAAGTTTCGTTCTTTGTTGTGTCTTTATCTGGTTTTGGGATTAGCATGATGCTGGCTTCATAAAAAGATTTTGGGAGTCTTCCATCTTCTTGAATGTTTTGGAATAATCTGTGGGGGATGGGGGTTAACTGTCCCTTAAATGCTTTGGAGAATTTTCCTGTGAAACTCTCTGGTTCAGGGCTTTTGTGTGTAAGAAACTTTTTCATTACTGTTTCAATTACACCAGATGTTGGTCAGTTCAGGCTTTCTGCTGCTCTTCATTCAGTTTTAGAAGATTACATTTTTCTAGAAATTTGTCCATTTCATCTAGGTTTTCACATTGCTTGGCATACAGTTCTTCATAGTAATTTCTTACAATCCTTTGTATTTTGGTGATATCAGTTGTAGTCTCTCCTCTTTCATTTCTGATTGTGTTTATTTGGGTCCTCTCTCTTTTTGTCTTGATGAGCCTGCTTAAGGGCTTGTTGATTTTATTTATCTTTTCAAAGAACCAGCTCCTGGATTCATTCGTCCTTACAATTGTGCTTTTAGTCTCTATGTCATTTTATTCTGCTCTGATCCTGTTATTTCCTTCCTTTTACTTGCTCTGGGTTGTCTTTGTTGTTGTTACTTGAGTTCTTGTAGGTGTGGGGTTAGGTTGTGTATTTGAGATGTTTCCATTCTTTTTAGGTAGGCCTGTATTGCTATAAACTTCCCTTTCAGGACTGCCTTTGCTGTGTCCAATACGTTTTGGATTGCTGTGAGTTCATTTTCGTTTGTTTCCAGAAACTTTTTGATTTCTTCCGTAATCTCGTTCTTGACCCATTCATTGTTTACTGGCATGCTATTCAATCTCCATGTTTTTGAGTGTTTTGGGTGTATTTCCTTGAGATTTGTTCTAGTTTTAGTCCCTTGTGGTCAGTAAAAATGCTTGATAATGATTTCAATTTTCTTGAACTTGTTGAGGCCTGTTTTGTATCCCATTGTGTGGTATGTCTTTGAAAATGTTCCATGTGTATTTGAAAAGAATGTGTATTTTGCTTCCTTGGTCTGAAAGGCTCTCTATATATCAGTTAAGTTCATTTCATCTACGGCATTTTTTAATGCCACAACATCTTTGTTGATATTTTGTTTGGAAGATCTGTCCATCTTTGACAGTGGGGTGTTAAAATCCCCTGCTATAATTGTGTTGCTGTCAATATCTTTCTTGAAGTCCTCCAAGATTTTCATTATGAATTTGGGTGGTCCTGTGTTGGGTTAATACATATTTACAATGTTAATGTCCTCTTGGTGGATTCTTCCTTGAGTATTATGAAGTGAGCCTCTGGGTATCTCATTATGGTCCTTTATATGAAGTCTGTTTTGTCTGATATGAGTATTGCTATGCTGGATTATTTTTTCCTGTCTGTTTGCTTGGAAAATTTGTGTCCAGAACTTCACTTTCAGTCTCTGTAGGTCTTTTGTCCTTAGGTGGGTCTCTTGTAGGCAGCACATGTGTGGGTCATGCTTTTCTTTTCTTTTCTTTTTTTTTTTTTTTTTTGGTAAATTGTTCTTTTTTTTCTTTCAATTTTTATTGTTATTCAATTACAGTTGTATGCCTTTTCTCCCCTTCCCTCCCCCCCACCCCAGCTGAACCCACCTCCCTCCCCCCGCCCCCACCATCCATCATGCTTTTCTTATACATTTAGCTATTGTATGTCTTTTGATTAGAGCATTTACTCCATTTACATTTACGGTTATTATTGATAGGTACTTACTCATTGCCATTTTTTTCGTACCTGTGTTCCTCTTTCTCTCTCTTTTCCTTCCTTTCCTTACAGGAGTCCATTTAGCATTCCTTGCACAGCTGGTTTGGTGGAGGTGTATTCTTTTAGACTTCTTTTGTCTGGGAAGTTCCTTATTTGGCCTTGTATCTTGATTGAGAGACTTGCTGGGTAAAGTAGCCTTGGTTGCAGGCCTCTTCTCATTACGTGGAATATTTTTTTGCCATTCTTTTCCGGTTTGTAGTGTTTCCATTGATATATCAGCTGCTAATCTTATCAGGGCTCCCTCGTATGTTACTTCCTGTTTCTCCCTTTCTGCCTTCAAGATCCTCTCTTTGTCTTGGAATTTTGCCATTTTAATTATGTTGTGTCTTACAGTGGACCTCTTTGGGTTCCTCTTGATTGGGACTCTCTGTGTTTTTTGGATTTGGGTGACTTTTCCTCTCATCAGATTAGGGATATTTTCCATCATTACTTTTTCAAACCGGGTTTCTATCCCTTGCTCTTGTTCTCCTTCTGGTATTCGTATTATACGGATATTGTTACGTTTCATGTTGTCCTTTGTTTCCCTTAATCCCTCTTCATTCTTTCTGAGCCTCTTTTCCTTTTCTTGCTCTTTCTGGGTGTTTTTTTCTACTTTGTCCTCCAGCTCGCTGATCTAATCCACCACTTCATCAAGTCTGCTTTTCCTTCCTTCTAGTGTGTTCTCCAATTCAGAAATTTTATTCTTCATTTCCTCTTGGCCCTTGTTGATAGTTTCTATTTCCTTTTTCATGTTGATATAGTTTGCAGTGAGTTCATTGTAGTTTCCCTGTAGTTTTTGGTAATTCTCTGTGAGCTCATGGAGCTTCCTGATAATCAATTCTTTGAACTCAGTATCTGATAGTTGACTTGCCTCTTTATCATTTGGCATTTTTTCTGAGACTTCCTCCTTTCCTTTCATTTGGGGATTGTTTCTTTGTCTTCCCATTGTTTGTGAGACTGTGCCTGTTAGCCCCTCCTTCTTAAGTTGCTCTGTTCTGACCCCCTGGATTTATGGTGTAAACTGTTGTGGTAGAATACCTGTGAGATTCAGTAGTACAGTCTCCTTGATCTCCCGATCTGATTGATCTTGAGCAGTGGTTTATGTTGGCTCTGTGTTTGTCTTTGGTTTTTGGTTGTTGTTGTGTCTTTCTTTGTTCGGTCTTTCCCACCCGCTGGTTATCTGCCGGTCAGTCTGTCCCCCGCCTCTTGTCTTCTGTTGTGCAGGTGTGGGCAGGTTATGTTTGCGCTGTTTCTTCCATGTGTACAAGGTTTTGAGGCTTTTCTCTTGCTGTAGTTCAGTTGTTTGTTCTCAGTAATTTCTTCAGTATTTATTTGTTTTTCCAGATAAGTCCTGGGTTTAGTTAGTGTGACTTCCACTCCCTCCTTCACTGTCTTCTGTTGTTCTTCTCTGTTGGTGGTTCCTGTGTTGGTGGGTTTCCTCTTCCAGGAGGTATCCTGGTGTTCACAGCTTCTACCTACCCTTTTTGTGATAGGTTGTAGTTGAAAGGCAAAATGGTTGAAGACAGCAGGAATGTATTCTATGATATTTAAAGTACCAGCCCTTAGAGAAGAGATAGGAGATCCTTTGGATATATATAGTGTTAACCGTGATAATTCACTCACCTAGCCACTTCTTAGAAAGGGTGGAAAGAAGATAAGACTCTTGTTCCATGGGTAGGGAGAAGGATTGTGAGTTGGTTCTAGAAAGCTGTGAGCTTGTGGGAGGTCAGATTATGAGGTAAAATGAGAGTAAAGGGTAGAAAATAGATGTAATGTGTGAGAGAATAGAGTTGACCACACCAGTAATAAAGTTCAGGAAACAGTGAACTGGGTTGAGATATGGGAGGGTTTCTGTGTAGTATTTACAAATGTATGGAACAGCTATTATTTACAATAGTAATGCAGCAACAATGATATGAGAGAATCTATGTGATCTGGATAACTAGAATAGGGAGTATAGGTCCTAGAGTAGTGTGCTAATGGAACACAAGTGAAGTGAAAGACAGTTAATTAACAATATACTGTGAATGAGAGAACAAGGGGACGCCAGTCAAACAATGCAAATTAACCAGTCAAGAGAAGAAGACTAAACAGAAAGAGATATAGAAATACTAATCAAATGAGAGATGTAAGAATAATGAAACAAATAATAATACAAATATACAATAACTTGCAAGTTCTCTGGAGTAGCAAAGTGAAATTTGTTTCACTGCCTCAGCCATTGGGATGCCCCCTCTTTTGGTCCAACTCTGGTCTTTTCACAGTTCCAGGTTTTATTGTCTCACTTGTGGTAATTTAAAAAAAAAATAAAAAGGAAGGAAGAAGAGAGATAAAGGGAAAGAAAGAAGGAATAGAATAAGAAGGAAGGAAGGAGAAGAAGGTGTGAAAAGAGAAAAAAAAAAAAGAATTACTTGAAAAAAAAACAAGAACAAAGCCTCCTGCTCCCTTCAAACTGGCCAAGCCAGTTTTGCTGATCATTTTGGCTTTATCAGGCTCAGGGGGCTTAGTTTAGCTCTTCCTTGTTACCTACCAGCACTAGGCCAGCCTCCAGCCCAGCTAGCTCTGCAGCAGCTCCTGGTCCAGCAAGTTCAGGCACTCCCCTTCCTTGGAGCTGTGTGTGTGCGGGTTGGGCCTTCTGTGGTGCGTACTCTCTCTGGTGCCTTGGATGTGGTCTCAGCTCCCTCTGAGGTGCTCACTCTCTCTGGTGCCTCGGATGTCGGCCCGGATGCCCTCCGATGTGTGTACTCCTCAGTGCCTCGAATGTGGTCTCAGTTCCCCCCAAACCTCCTTGGGAGTGCCAGATGGCTGGGTAGAGAGGAGGGTGTAGCTGCTGCTGCAGGAGAATTTTCCAAACTGCCCCCAAGTGTCTTTTTTTTTTCCACTTTGTCTTTTTGAGAAATTCTTCCTGTTGAATCCTGACGCTTCATGCAAGAAGGGGCCTGTCCTCTCACATAGCCCACCGCTCCAGCTAGACCGGGGACTGCCAGGTCAGGGCCCTACACAGCCCAACTCTCAACTCTCCCCAGCCAGTGCACATGGTCTCCATGGGTTTACCACTTCATCCTTATTCCCCTCCCTGCGACTTCAAGCAACCAGGTCTATCTCTGTTCTGCTCAAGCCTTGTTTGGCAGGGGAGGGAGCCGTTAACTCGGCTCTCTCCCAGGAGTCTTGCGGTGGGCCTGACAGGTGCAGGGCCTGGGGCTACAGTCACCCTGGTTCCCGCACACTGGTCCCAGGGACCTTATTGTCCTGAAGCAATCCCCTCACCATCTGTTTTCTCAGTGTCCTCTATACATTTTGGTCTCCTATCTTCATAAATGCCGGGGTACTGTTGGCTGTTCACTTTGTTTCTCAGTAGATCAGCTAGGTGTTTCACCCGTGTGCAGGGGGAAGTGGACTCCACTCCCACCTATCTCGCTGCCATCTCCTGCAGTTGAATTATCTTTATTTTTTTTTTTAATATAGCTTCCTACTTGTTCCAGCAACATTTGTTGAAAGGGCTATTCTTTTCCCAGTAAATTGTTTTAGCACTTTTTGGTGAAAAGGCAATTGAATGTACAAGTATGGATCTACGTATTAATTCCATATCATTCCATTGATCTATTGGTCTTTCCTTAGATGACCACCAAGTACAGTTGACCCTTGAGCAACATGGATTTGAATTGCACGGCTCCACTTACACACAGGTTTTTTTTTTTTTTTTCAAGTAATACCTGTACTGTTTTCTGTCTATATTTGGGGAGTTGGAGCATGTGGAGGTATGACTGTATGCATTGATTGACACCATTTTATACAGGGAACTTGAGCATCTGTGGATTTGGTTATATACAGGAGACAACATAAGTTTCGGGGAGTCAAAAGTTATACTCAGATTTTTGACTGTTCAGAATTTGGTTCCCTAACCCCTACATTGTTCAAGGATCCACTATAAATGTAAAATCCTCTAATTTAGTTCTTTTTTTCAAAAATCTCTTGGCTGTTCCAGGTTATTTGCCTCTCAATATAAATTTTAAATTTGTATTTATTGATTTCTACAGAAAGACAAGAAGAGGGTAGAAAGAGGGTGAGAAAAAGAGAGAGAAACATAGATTTTCTGTTCCACTTACTTACACATTCACTAATGAGTGTTAATTCTTCTGTGTGACCTGAGTGGGGATCCAACTTGCAACCCTAGCAATTAGGACAATGCTCTAATCAACTGAACTACCCAACCAGAGCCCTCCATATGAATTTTAGAATCACTTTTGCAGTTACTATTTTAAAAAAATCTTTTTGGAATATCAACAGAACAGAGGAAAATTGACGTCATAAAATCCCTGAGCATGGCTACTCATCTGTCCATTTATTTAGATCTTTTTTGTGTTTTCTCAATGATGTCTCTTCTATACCTTTTGTTACATTTACTAAGTTTTTATGGTTTTTGATGCTATTATTAATGGACTTTTTAAAAGAATTTATTGCTGTGACACTGGTTAACAAATTTATATAGATTTCAGGTGCACAATTCTAATATATATCATCTGTACACTATATTGTGTGTTCACTACCCCAAGTCAAGTCTCTATCCATCACCTTGTATACCCCCATATCCTCTTTACTTCCCTCCACCATTCCTTTCCCCCTTGGTATCACCAAACTGTCTTCTTTGTCAAGATTTTTTTTCTTTTATTTCTCAATCACTTCTGGCCCCGCACCAGCTATCAGCCTGCTCTCTGTCTATGGATCTGTCTCTGTTTTGCTTGATATTTCATTTTATAAATTATGTTCCATATATGAGTGAGATAATATGGTAATTGACTTTTTCTAACTGGCTTATTTCACTTCTAATATCCAGGTCCATCCATGGTTTTGCAAAGGGTAAAATTTCCTTCTTTTTTACAGCCAAGTAGTACTCCATTATGTGAATGTACCACAGCTTTTTTTTATCTACTCATCTACTGATTGACACTTGTGCTGCTTCCACATCTTGGCTATTGTAAATAATGCTGCAATAAACATAAGGGTGCACACATTCTTTTGAATTAGTGTTCCACCTTCTTCAGATACAATCCCAGAAGTGATGGCTGGGTCATAAGACAGCAGTTCCATTTATAATTGTTGTGGTAACTCCATACTGTTTTCCACAGTGGCAACACCAATCAGCATGCCCACCAACAGTGCATGAAGATTCTCCACATCTTTGCCAACACTTCTTTTTGGTTTATTGATGATAGCCATTCTGACAAGTGTGAAGTGATATCTCCCTGCGGTTTTAATTTGCATTTCTCTGGTGACTAGTGATGTTCAGCATCTGCCAAAACCACTGATGATGATGGTCGCTTGGCCATCTGAATGTTCTCTTTGGAGAGGTGTCTATTCAGGTCCTTTGTTCATATTTTAATTGGATTGTTTGTTTTTTGGTGTAGAGTTATATGAGTTCTTTATGAACTTAGGGTATTAACCCCTTATCAGATGTATTGATGAATATGTTCTCCCATTCAGTGGGTTGTCTTTTCAATTTGTTGATAGTTTCCTTTGCTGTACAATACTTTTTAGTTTGATGCAGTCCATTTGTTAATTTTTTCTTTTGTTTCCCTTGCCCAAGGAGATAAATACAATAAATGCAAATTTATAGTGTTTTTCAATTCTTTTTCACATTTTAGCACATACTAGTAATGAATTTATCTGTCGGATACATGCGACCTATGCTATAATTTTTTTTGACTACAACATCTGAAGGGTTAATAGATTTTTAAAATGTTTTATTTTCTCAGTTTGCTGCTGGTATATAGGTATACCTTTGATCTTACTAAATTTACTTGAGCTGTTTTCTTTTTGTCCCTCCCTCTCTCTTTCCCCCACCTATACTCTTTTCTTTTCTTAGTGATATGTTAGGATTTGGTACATAAACAGTCATGACATCTGCAAATAGCAACAGTGTTCGTTTTTACTCTTTTTGACTTTTATCTATTTTCTTGCCTTATTGCGGTGGCTAGCACCTTCGCTATACTGTTGAATGGAAGTGGTGAGAGTTGTAATCCTTGCCTCGATCTGTCAAAAAAGAGACAAAAAGCCCAAAATAGAGTCACCATGCTAAGCTCACATCACAAAGCCAAGACTTACAGTTTTTGCCTCCCCCAGGAGTAGAAGCTTAAACCAGTCAATCTGGAATTACTGTGTCAGCACTAATGAGATGATCTGCCTGATGGACCCCTGCCTTTCCATACAGAAGGTGACCTTGCTTGCAACAACCTGCTGTTTCCTTTCGTAACTTCCTTGTCATACTCTCTTGTTCCTCCTATAAAGGTCTTTTATTATTTACAGATCTTTAGAGCTCTTTTTTATCTCCTAGACTGAGTCCTGCCCGAATCATGAATCTCTGAATAAAGCCAATAAAGGTCCTTAAACTTTACTTAGTTGAATTTTGTTTTTTAAGACATCTTACTGTGGAATGTTTTTTTTAAATATATTTTATTGATTATCTTATTACAGTTTTCCCAGTTTTCCCCCCTTTGCCCTCTTCTGCTTGGGATGCCCCTTCCCTCCAGCAATCTCCCCTTTATTTCATGTCCATGGGTTGTGCGTATAAATTCTTTGGCTTCTCCTAATTTCCTATACTATTCTTATCATCATCCTGTCTATTCTGTACCCACCAGTTATGCTTCTTAATCCTGCACCTTTGCCCCCACCCCCCCTTCCAGATGATAAGTCTCCAGATGATCTCCATATCTATGATTCTGTTCCTGTTCTGCTTGTTGGCTTAGTTTGATTTTTAGATTCAATTGTTGATAGTTGTGTGAATTTGTTGCCATTTTAGTGTTCACAGTTTTGGTCTTCTTTTTGTTAAATAAGCCCCATTAACATTACATGTAATAATTGCTTGGTTATGGTGAACTTTTTTAACTTGACCTTGTTTGGGAAGCACTTTATCTGCCATTTCATTCTAAATGATAGCTTTGTTGGATAGAGTAATATAGGTTGTAGGCCCTTGCTTTTCATCACTTTGAATACTTCTTGACAGTCCCTTCTAGCCTGCAAAGTTCCTTTTGAGAAATCAGCTGGTGATCTATGAGAACTCCTTTGTGGGTAACTGTCTGATTTTCTTTTGCTTCTTTTAAGATTCTCTCTTTATCTTTAACCTTTGGCATTTTAATAATGATGTGCTTAGTGTGGTCCTCCTTGGGTCCAACTTGTTCGGGATTGTCTGTGCTTCCTGGACTTGTATGTCTATTTCCTTTGCCAAATTAGGGAAGTTTTCTTTCATTATTTTTTGAAATAAGTTTTCAATTTCTTGCTCTTCCTCTTCTCCTTCTGGCATCCTTATGATTCACATATTGGTACGTTTGGAGATGTCCCTGAGGGTCCTTATACTTCCTTCATTTTTTCAAAATTCTTTTTTCGTCTTGCTTTTCTGGTTGAATGCTTATTTTGTCCTTATGTTCCAAATTGTTTACTTGAATCCCAGTCTTCTGCCCTTCACTTTGGTTCCCTGTAGATTTTTCTTTATTTCATTTAGTGTAACCTTCATTTCTTCCTTTATGTTATTGATGTACTCAGTGAGTTCCTTGAGTGTCTTGATCACCAGTGTTTTGAATGCTGCATCTGATAGGTTGGTTATCTCCATTTTGTTTAGTTCTTTTTCTGGGTGTTTTTTTCTGTTTCATTTTTTTCTGTTGTTTCATATTTCTTCATCTCCTCAATTTGGCAGCCTCCCTGTGTTTGTTTCTGTGTATTAGGTAGAGCTGCTTTGACTCCCTGTGTTGGTAGCATGGACTATTAGAAAAGGCACCTGTAAATTGTGTAGGGTGGAGCTAACCCACTTCACTGCTTTGTGGCTCAGTGTGGGGGGAAAGCTCAGAGACGGGACAGGGCCACTGACTGGCTTCTGCAGGTTTGCTTGGTCCTTGCCCATTTTCCAGTCACTTCACCCACTCCCTGTATGCGACTGGCACCCTTCCATCTTTTGGTGAAGGTGGATCCTAGAGTGAGTAGCTCTGCATATGTTCTAAGTCCATGGAGGCCTTTTAAGCTGGGTCTCCTGAAAATCTGGCAGTTTCTTCTACTGTCCCAAACCCCACTGGTTTTTATAACCAGAAGTTATGGGGATTTATCTTCCTTGTGCTGGAAACCTGGGCTGTGGGGTCTCACCTGGTGTTGGGATCATTTGCTCTCAAGGTTTCTCTCCCGATTTTTATCAAACATAGGTGAATGTGGAATCGATCGTCCATTCCACTGCTGCCTCCTCCCCTTGCCACTCTGTGTCTCCACGCCTCTGCCCATCTCCACAACTCTGTCCCTCCTATCCATCTGGATGAATGTGGCTGCTTTAAATCATTGGCTGTCGGGCTTCCATTCAGTTCGATTTTCTGACAGTTTTGGATGCCATTTGTTTTAACATCTAGTTGTAATTCTTTCTTGGTTGTGCGAGGAGGTGTAAAGTGTCTACCTACACCTCTATTTTGATCAGAAGTCCTTACATGGAATATTTTCACCTTTGAATATGAAGTTAGCTGTAAGGTTTTATTTAATGATCCTTAATCAGATTGAGGAAGTTTTTCTTTACTCTCAGTTTTGCTGAGTTTTAATAATGGATGGGTGTTCAATTTTATCTTTTCTGCAACTTCTGACATGCTTATGTGTGATTTTTTAATCTGTTAATATGATGAATTACATTCATTGATTTTTTTAAATGTTAAACCAAAATAAAGCATACTTCTTATGTCTTTCTGATGAATTAACCCTTTTATCATTAGGAGATGTTCCACTTTATCTTTTATAATACTCTTAGTTGAAGTTAGTTTTATCCAATATTAATATAACTATGCCCACTTTCTGATTAGTGTTTTCATGTTTGTTTCTTTTAATTTATAGGTTTTCCCCTCTTTTTCTTTCCTTATTCTTTTTTAAAAATATATTTATTGATTATGCTATTACAGTTGCCCCATTTCCCGCCCCCCTCACTCCACTCCATCCTGCCCACCCCTTCCCTCCCACATTCCCCCCTATAGTTCATGTCATGGGTCATACTTATGAGTTCTTTGGCTTCTACATTTCCTACACTATTCTTACCCTCCCCCTGTCTATTTTCCACCTATCCTCTATGCTACTTATTCTCTGTACCTTTCCCCCCCGCTCCCCTTCCTACTCCCCTATTGACAACCCTCCATGTGATCTCCATCTCTATGGTTCTGTTCCTGTTCTAGTTGTTTGCCTAGTTTGCTCTTGTTTTTGTTTTAGGTGTGGTGGTTAATAACTGAGTTTGCTGTCATTTTTACTGTTCCTATTTTTGATCTTCTTTTTCTTAGGTAACTCCCTTTAACATTTCCTATAATAAGGGCTTGGTGATGATGAACTTCTTTAACTTGACCTTATCTGAGAAGCACTTTCTCTTCCCTTCCATTCTAAATGATAGCTTTGCTGGATACAGTCATCTTGGATGTAGGTCCTTGCCTTTCATGACTTGGAATATTTCTTTCCAGCCCCTTCTTGCCTGTAAGGTCCCTTTGGAGAAATCAGCTGACAGTCTTATGGGAAGTCCTTTGTAGGTAACCGTCTCCTTTTCTCTTGCTGCTTCTAAGATTCTCTCCTGTTTAATCTTAGGTAATGTAATTATGATGTGCCTTGGTGTGTTCCTCCTTGGGTCCAGCTTCTTTGGGATTCTCTGACCTTCCTGGACTTCTTGGAAGTCTATTTCCTTTGCCAGATTAGGGAAGTTCTCCTTCATTATTTGTTCAAATAAGTTTTCAATCTTTTGTTCTTCCTCTTCTCCTTCTGGCACCCCTATAATTCGGATGTTGGAATGTTTCAAGATGTCCTTGAGGTTCCTAAGCCTCTCCTCATTTTTCTGAATTCTTGTTTCTTCATTCTTTTCTGGTTGGATGTTTCTTTCTTCCTTCTGGTCCACACTGTTGATTTGAGTCCCAGTTTCCTTCGCATCGCTATTGGTTCCCTGTACATTTTCCTTTGTTTCTCTTAGCATAGGCTTCATTTTTTCATCTGGTTTTTGAACAAATTCAACCAATTCTGTGAGCGTCTTGATAACCAGTGTTTTGAACTGTGCATCCGATAGGTTGGCTATCTCTTCCTCGCTTAGTTGTGTTTTTTCTGGGGCTTTGAGGTGTTCTGTCATTTGGGCCATTTTTTTTTTTTTTCCCCTTGGTCTTGGAGCGTCTGTTACTTTAAGGGGTGGAGCCTTAGGTTTTCCCTGCCGCGGGGTTAATGCTGGTTGCTGTGCTGTGAAGCTGTACGTGGGGGAGGGGCCGAGAGGGAGCAATGGCGCCCCCTCTCCACTCTCCACCGGACCTCAATCTTTTACTCCACTACCCACAATCAAACTGGTCCCCTCTGGTGCTTGCTCTCGAGTGGGTGGGCTTGTGCACGCCCTAGGCCCCTGTGGGTCTCTCCAGCGACCTCGCCTGTGAGGCTGGGAGTCTCTCCTGCTGCTGCCCCAACCCCCACGGGCGTTTTCAATCAGAGGTCTGAGGCTTTATTTCCCCAAGCTGGAGCCCTGGGTTATGTGGTCTGCTTCACTCCCCGCTGTTTGTCCCGTTTATCTGTGCGTGAACGTGGGGCCACAGGGTCTGCTAGTGGTCAGACTGCTTGCCCCTTTCGTCCCACACTCCGCCAGTCTCAGTCCCTCCAGGGCAACGCGAGTCCTCTGTGCCCCGGCTTCCAGTCTCCGCCCCTCCTACCAGTCTGGATGAATGTTTATTTTTTATTTCCTTGGTGTCGGACTTCCTAGCCGTTTGATTTTCTGTCAGTTCTGGTTGTGCGAGGAGGTGCAGTGTGTCTACCTACGCCGCCATCTTGGTTCTCCCTTATTCTTTTTTTTATAAACACTCCATACTGTATATTCATAGAGTTTGTCATTATCTGACTTTTGCTGATTTCATCTTCATGGTGACATTTAATATGGTCCTCTGTTTTCTATATGTAGAGGCCATTTGTAATCTTGATCACTACATTTATTATTCTTTGTGTGTGAAAGATTCAGAGTTGTGCCCTGGCCAGGTGGTCCAGTTAGTTGGAGTATTATCCTATACACCAAAAGTTTGCAGGTACAGTTCCTGGTCAGGGTACATACCTAGATTGCAGGTTTGATCCCTGGTCAGGGCACGTACAGGAGGCAACCAGTAGATGTTTCTCTCTCACATCAATGTTTCTCTCTATCTCTCTGTCTCTCTCCCTCTCTCTTTCTTCCTCCCTCTCTACCTTCCTATGTCTCTAAAATCAATAAATGTGTCCTTCAGCAAGAGTTTTTAAAAATGATTCAGAGTTGTTTAAGTAAGCATGTAAGAAGTTACCCCAATTCCCAAGATGAAATTAGTTTAGTTTTGGATAAAGAGATGACAGTTCATAATTAGCATGTCATGATTTGATTTTGTGTTTTTTAAATTTTTTATTAAATATTTCTCTATTTTATATATTTGTATTTTCTCAGATACTGCATATTCATTTTTTTCCTGAATATTGTCTTTGTTATAAATATATCAGTATTGGACCTTTATTACAGGAGTAATCATTTGTTAACAAATAGTAGTTCAGCCGCCCAAAAGAGTCAGTGTCCTTGCAAAATTAGGGCAATTGTATTAAAATAAATAAATAATTTTAGTTATGAGTTGTCTAGTTTCTTCCTTTTTTCTTCTTTTTTATATGCAAATGTATTATTTTGCTCAGAGTTTCCAGCTCTTCATTTTTACTTAATTTTTAAAAAGTCAAGTGATTACTGAGCTGGCCACAGTTGGAATGAGTTTACTTAGTTAAATAGTGGAACAGTTTGACACCCTTTCTCCTCATATGTTCAGGTATAATGAATTAAAAATCTATGTCATGTGGTATGGTTGGTGCATGTTCTCTTCAGGTTAGTATTAATTATACTTTTTTCCCTTCCCTTCTTGTGTCATAATATTCTGGTTTTATAAAGGTTTTTTGAAGTGTCTTGCCTGTTAATAGGGAAATCTTAGGTTTAATTTTAATGACACTTGAAGCAGGGAATATCTTTATGTAAAATTTCTTTTCTCAACAATACAAACTTAATATTATCAGATTACTGACATTGAAAACAGTGGACTTCTGTAAAACACAGTCTTTATGTACTCCTCATAAAAGAAGGAAATGAATTTAAAGCGTATTTTGTTTTCTATGTTGATTGAGACATTAAGTCACTGTATGATAAACATTGTAGTGGCTTTCGAAGGCATCATTTTTTTTCCTTATAGGAAATACTTACAAGTAGTAACACTAATGGTTTTTCATTGTTGTTTTTTTTTTTTTTTTAGGAGTAGCTTTGAAGAAAATATTTCTGAAAAATAATATTGGCAGATTATTCGTTTCAGGTACTGAACAGTACAGTGAATACACAGGCTATGCTGAAACGTATCATTGGGCCCGAAGCCATGAAGATGGGAGTGAAAGGTGAGTTCACTTCTGATTTTACTAGTGCATAGCCAAAAGCCAGGGAATGTGGCCTTATACTTTCTGTCTCCCATCTATTTTTATTTTAGAAATTTAACTTTCTTTTAAAATTTATTACAGGTTCATTAGTAGTTATAACAGTATTATCATTTCCATATACCAAAGGGAAGAAAAGAGAAATAAATGCCAGAGTCTGTAGTTCTTGCATCCTAGCTGCCAATTATAAGCAGTCAATGGAGGTTAACCTCCAAGGCCAAACTTATTTAGATTATATTATGGTTATAGCTTAAAGCCCTTAAATGCCATAATTAGTTATCCTTAACTCTTCTGGGAGATTAAGTAGGTCGGAGAAATCTCTGTTCAAACAGTTTCCCTAATGTCATGTTTCAACTGACAGGAGAAATTACAATGAGCTTTGCTGCTGTCTTCTGTTTTTTTATTGAAATATATTTTTACATATTCTTGCTCTTCCACTAAATTGGTCTAACACAAGTGAATTTTTATGAGAATGGAAAGTGAAGGCTTCTAATGAAAAAGCCATTGTGGGTTCAAATGATTTCATCAAAACACACAGGGTGGCTCAGTAGGTAAGGAAACAAGACCCATATATACACTGTCTACAAGAGACCCACCTCAGAACAAAAGACACACACAGACTAAAAGTAAGGAAATGGAAAGAGATATTTATGCAAATGGAAAGGTAAAAAAAAGTTCAGGTAGCAATATATAATATCTGAAAAAATAGACTATAATAAGAGACAAAGAAGGACACTACATAATGATAAGAGGTGCACTCCAACAAGCAGATACAACACTTATAAACATTTATGCACCCAACATAGGAACACCTAAGTATGTCAAGCAAATCTTCATGGACATATAGGGAGAGACTGACAGTAATACAGTCATAGTAGATGATTTAACACCTCATTGATATAAATGGATAGTTCTTCCAGACAGAAAGTCAGCAAGGAAAAAGGCCTTAAATGACACACTAGATTAGATGGATTTAATTGATAACTTTAGAGCATTTCACCTCAAAGCAGCAGAATATACATACTTTTGAAGTGCACATGAAATCCTTTCTAGGATTGGCCCCACATTCGGGCACAAAAAAAGTGTCAGTAAATTTAAGAAGATTGAAATCATATCAAGCCTCTTCTCTGATCATAATGGTGTGAAATTAGAAATAAATCATAAGAAAAAAACTGAAGAACAAAGACATCAAGGCAAAATAACATGTTACTAAACAATGAATGGGTCAACAATGAGATCAAGGAAGAAACCAAAAGAAACCTTGAAATAAATCAAAATAAGAACACAACAACACAAAATCTATGGGACACTGCGAAAACAGTCCTAAGAGGGAAATTCATAGCATTACAGGCCTACATCAATAAATGAGAAAAATCTCAAACAATCTAACTTTACACTTAAAGGAACTTGGAAAAGAACAACAAACAAAGCTCAAATTGAGAAGAAGAAAGGAAATAAGGAAGGTCAGAGAGGAAATAGAGTCTAAAAAGATGATACAAAAGATCAGTGAATCCAAGAGCTGGCACTTTGAAAAGATAGACAAGATTGCCAAACCTTTAACCAGACTCATCAAGGAAAAGAGAGAACCAAATAAATAATATCAGAAAGGAAAGAGATGAAGTAACAATTGACACCAAAGAAATACAAAAGATTCTAAAAATATATCATGAACACCTACATACCAATAATTGGACAATCTGGATGAAATGTATAAATTTCTAGAAACATAACAGTCTTGTAAAACAAAATCAGAAAGAATCAGAGAATCTCAATAGATAGATTACAACTAGTGAAACTCAGCAGTAATCAAAAAAGCTCCCACCAACAAAAGTCCTGGACCCGATGGCTTAAGGTGAATTTTACCAAATATTCAGAGAATGAACACTTACCCTTCTCAAACTATTCCAGAAAATTCAAGAAGAGAGAAGACTTCGAGCTCATTTTGTAAGGCCAGAATGATCCTAACTCCAAAACCACACACAGGCACTGCAAGGAAAGAAAATTATAGGCCAACATCCCTGATGAACATAGGGATGCTAAAATCCTCAACAAAATATTGGCAAACCGAATACAGGAATACTTTAAATAGATCATACACCATGATCAGGTGGGATTTATTCTGAGGATGCAAGTTTTGCACAATGTCCAAAAGTCAATTAATATGACACACCGCATAGACAAAAAGGAAAGATTAAAAACCACGTGATCATATCATTAAATGCAGAAAAACATTTGATCAAATCCAGTACCCATTGATTATAAAGACTGTCAACAAACTGGGAATAGAGGGAACATACCTCAACATAATAAAGACTGTGTATGACCAACCCACTACCAGCATCATGCTCAATGAACAAAAAGTACAAACATTGCCCTTAAGATTGGAAACAAGACAGGGATGTCTGCTTTCACCACTCTTAGGACTTAGGACTTTCATACTATTGGAAGTCCTAGCCACAGCAATCAGACAAGAAGAAGAAATAAAAGGCATCCAAATTGGAAAAGAAGAAGTAAAATGATCTTTATTTGCAGATGACATGATACTGTACATAGAGAACCCCAAAGATTTCACCAAGAAACAACTAGAGTTAATAAATGAATTCAGCAAAGCAGCAGGATACAAAATTAGTATCCAGAAATCCACTGCATTTTTATATACCAACAATGAACTATCAGAAAGGGAAACTAAGATAACTATCCCGTTCACAATTGCTTCAAAAAGAATAAAATACCTAGGAATGAATTTAACAATGGAGGTAAAAGACCTGTACTTGGAAAATTATAAGACTCTGAAGAAAGAAATTGAAGAAGATACAATAAGTGGAAGCATAAACTGTGCTCATGTATATGAGGAATTGACATTAAAATGCCCATACTACTCAAAGCAATCTATAGATTCAACACAATTCTTAATCAAGATACCAATGGCATGTTTAACAGAACTAGAACAAATATTCTAAAAATGTATGTGGAGCCAAAGAAGACCCCGAACAGCTTCAGCAATCTTAAGAAAGAAAAACAAAGTTGGAGGAATCCTGATACCTGATTTCAAACTATAGTACAAGGCCATCATAAGTAAACAGCATGATACTGGCATAAAAACAGACACATAGATCAATGGAACAGAATGGAGAGCCCAGAAATAAACCTACACCTATATGGTCAATTAATATTTGACAAAGGAGGCAAAAATATGCAATTGTGTCAAGATAGTCTATTCAATAAGTGGTATTGGAAAAATTGGATAGGTGTGTGTAAAATATGAAACTAGACCATCTTCTTACACCATATACAAGAATAAACTTAAAATGGATTAAAGACTTAAATGTTATATTTGAAGCCATAACAATCCTAGATGAAAATATAGGCAGCAAAATCTCAGACATTGCTCACAGCAGTATTTTCTAAAACATCTCCTTGGACAAGGGAAACAAAAGAAAAAATTAACAAATGGACTGCATCAAACTAAAAAGTATTGTACAGCAAAGGAAACTATCAACAAATTGAAAAGACAACCCACTGAATGGGAGAACATATTCATCAATACATCTGATAAGGGGTTAATACCCTAAGTTCATAAAGAACTCATATAACTCTACACCAAAAAACAAACAATCCAATTAAAATATGAACAAAGGACCTGAATAGACACCTCTCCAAAGAGAACATTCAGATGGCCAAGCGACCATCATCATCAGTGGTTTTGGCAGATGCTGAACATCACTAGTCACCAGAGAAATGCAGATTAAAACCGCAGGGAGATATCACTTCACACTTGTCAGAATGGCTATCATCAATAAACCAAAAAGAAGTGTTGGCAAAGATGTGGAGAATCTTCATGCACTGTTGGTGGGCATGCTGATTGGTGTTGCCACTGTGGAAAACAGTATGGAGTTACCACAACAATTAAAAATTGAACTGCTGTCTTATGACCCAGCCATCACTTCTGGGATTATATCTGAAGAAGGTGGAACACTAATTCAAAAGAATGAAGAAGGTGGTACACCCTAATGTTTATTGCAGCATTATTTACAATAGCCAAGATGTGGAAGCAGCACAGGTGCCCATCAGTAAATGAGTACATAAAAAAGCTGTGATACATTTACATAATGGAGTACTACTTGGCTGTAAAAAAGAAGGGAGTCTTACTTTTTGCAAAGCATGGATAGACCTGCATAGTATTATGCTAAGTGAGATAACCCAGGGGAAGATAAATACCACATGATCTCACTTATTTGTTGAATCTAATGAGCAAATAAACTGACAAAATTGAAACCAAATCATATGTAGAGAAAAGATTGACAGTTATCAGAGGGCAGAGGGGTTATGGGGCTGGGTAAAAAAGGTGAGAGGATTAAGCAATTCAAAAAAATAGAGCCTTCGTGGCGGAATGAATCAGCTCTTCCTCATGTAGCCATACAAACTTATTCTTTGTAATATCTCAGTCCAGCCCCTGGTCTCTTTTCCTTTGTTTTCATTAAAATTAATGTTTTTAGCAGTTATCTATGTGGATTTTTAATTCATGATTAATTATTTACAGAATAACCTGAAGGCTTCTATTGATATTTTTCAGGGTGGAAAGTTTCTTGGCATATTGATATATGCAAGTTTATAAGAGATGAAATATTTGGAATTTCACATTTTCAAAATCAACATCTCACCCAGTCTTTTCTGTTTCCATAGGCAGTGTTTTTTTTGTCTGCTTTGTGTTGTGTTTGCTTTAGTGTCTGTCTTTTTAAAAATAATTTCACAGTCAACAGTTGAGCACAGTAGGTAGAATGTTGTACTGAGTCATTACACATTTTTTTTTTTAACAGTTGACTTCTTGGGATTATTTTTTGGGTAACTATATGGTGATGTTACATACCCAGTGACCTGAGAACAAATCTTTCAAAACAAAGAGGGAATGATCTTTCGTCAAAATACAAATGCCATGTCTTTAGTATTAGAGGAAAACAAAGACCTAAGTTCCTTTTGTTTGCCCCCTAATCCTTTAACCTCTGAGACTGGCTGTAAATGATGTTGTACCCATTTATAGTACGTCATTTGTTGTCTCTCCATAATTTTTCATTTTCAATGCCTAGCAGTTGACAATGTGTATGCCTTGGATCTAAAATAAGATGGTGTTTTCTGCCTTCCTGTTTTTCTGAGACCTATATCCATGGGTTTGTTTTTAATATTTTAACCCTGCTAAAGTCTCAGAAACATGTGAGGGTTTTACTTTGTGAATGCCTTTTCCCGTTACTCATCATTCCCTCCTCTCCCCTGCCCCAGGGACAGCTGGCAGCGGCGCAGCACTGAAATTGTTGCCATTGATGCCCTTCACTTCAGACGCTACCTCGACCAGTTTGTGCCTGAGAAAATCAGACGTGAGCTTAACAAGGCCAGTAACCTTATTTCTTAGTTCATCTGGCAGCTCTCATCTATTTACTGTCATTTTATTAATGCTGAAATTAATGCTTTCTGGTCATTCTTGCAGTGTCACTATGTCTGCCCACAAGTCTCCTGATTTAATGGATCTGTCAGCTTGTACAAAATGTACTTTCCATTTTGTAATTGTTTGATCACTGATGCCAGATAGACTGTTGCTTGACATTAAGCTCCACATGTGCATTTATCTCATCAAGTAATTTTAGCTGCTTTGGGACATTATCATTGTAAAACTATATAGAAATCAGTGAGCCTTGAAAATTTCTATAGATATACCCAATGACGTTTTTCTCTATAAGGTATACTGTCACGATTTAAACAGATAAACCATGAAAATCAAGTTAACATTGTTCGATTGTAGGGAAGAATCATGTGAATTGTTTATTGATTTGGTAATTTGTCATGTTTATTGTAGAATCTATGATTTTCTATGATGCTTAGTGCTGTCCATTATGATCATTTTTTTTTAAAATTGTATTACAGAAATATAAAAATGAGCAATTCCTATTGTTCAAATTTTCACCACTGTTAACCATAATAGATAAGCTATCATACAGTAGATTGCTGATACTATTTTCTAGATTTAGGGTCTTATCAAATAATTCACTTTTTCTGTAGTTCCTCTGAAAACCATTGTTTAACTCCTACAAGTAGGATTTAGTTATGAGATTGTTTATTAAAATAATGAGGTTTGTGGTTGTGCATGGTTACAAATGTGCCAGTACCTACACAGACTTTTGATAATGAGAGCAGACTGGGTGTATCATTGCAAGGGAATTGGGAGTGGCTTTGGATTGTCATGTCTGGTATTCAGTATATCATCTTCACATCTTCTTTCTGGGTCTTACCATAGGGACAGTCTCTCTTTGTTGTGCTCTGCTTATCCTAGATGAACTGCCTTGCATTTCATATTGTTAGTAAAATAAACAACCAAATAATCTCAAAAGGCTTTTACTACACTAACAATTCAGTAGATATTATGAGTGTAATAATTACATTTATAATCTTATATCCTAATATACTTGAGAATCTAATTTATTATTGAACATGTTTTTTTATATATAATTTATTAGGTGGTTGTTGTTTTAAACCTCACCTGACACATGCTTATTGATTTTAGAGAGAGGGGAAAGGAGGGAGAAAGAGAGGCAGATAAACAATGATGTGAGGGAGAAACATCAATTGGCTGCCTTTCCTATGAGCCCTGACTGGGAACTGAACCAGCAACATGTATAGGTAATATGCCTATAGTTACCCTAGGCATGTGCCCTGACCAGGAAATGAACCTGAGGCATTTCAATTTGTGGAATGATGCCCAACCAACTGAGCCACACCAGCCAGGGCTGTTACTTTGTTTTAATGTTTAACATTCTCAAAGGAATCTAATAAAAAGTGTGAAGAATAAATGTACTGTTTTCCAAAGTTGAACTTAAAATAATAGATATTGTTTATTTATCTTTTTAAAAAGCAATTTATCTACCCAGAAAGCCTGTTCTTTGTTATAGCAGCAGTTATAATTTCTCTCTTACCTGACTCTGAAATTCAGATATTTGCCTGGAGGATATCTTTTTTTTTTTTTTTTTTAAGGATTTTATTTATTTGTTTTTAGGCAGAGGGGAAGGGAGAAAGAGGGAGAAGAACATCAATGTGTGGTTGCCTCTCACATGCCCCCTACCTGGGGACCCAGCCTGCAACCCAGGCATGTGCCCTGACTGGGTCAAACCAGTGACTCTGGTTCACAGGCCAGTGCTCAGTCTACTAAGCCACACCAGCCAGGGCATGCCTGAAGGATATCTTTTATTATATTAGCTACGTTTTAAATGTAAGCCTGTTTCACTGGTCCAAACACTTTCCTTAAAGCATTTGTGTCCAAGCACATAATGTTTGTTTTAAAAAGTATATCAAAATATAATAAAAAATTATAAACTGACTTATTAAACATGTAGATGTGAATTTGTCACATGGTACATTGATACTAGAAGTCATTTATGTAAGCAATGGGTAGTTTGGAGAAAAATATATGAAAAGGAAGTATTTTTAAGTATAATCATATGTTAACCCAGATTTACATGTTTCTTTTTTAATGGATAAAGTCTCTATTCTCACAAATACTTACCCTAGATCATTCACTTTTAGAAATTATCAACAAATATGACCTTTTTAAAAGATAACCCTAGGCATACATAACTCTTGTCTTTTTTAATTCCCTTTTGCCAATTGATGTTCTCTAAATTTACTTGTATAGCAGTAACCTTCAGTTTACCCATCCTCAAAGACACCAGAAATTTTAAAAATGTGAAGCCTTGGTATATGTGAATAGGTTGTTAGTTGTGTTATCAACATTGAAACACATTTATTCATAGAATATAGAGAACTTATGAGGCATACTTTATACCAAAAAAAAATGAGTTTTATAATAACCTAACAGAAAAAGTTTTATTTCATTATTTGTCAGTCAGTACCCAGCATACTGCCTTGTTTATGGGAACTTCTCAAAAATATTTGTTAAATGAGTTAGTCAATGATTCATTAACTTCTTACATATTACTGATACAGTTTTTCAGATAAACTTTTTAGATATAAATGCACTGTCTCCAATTACTCAAAATGTTATAAATTTATGAATATTTCCTAAATATTCTGCAAATGCTAAATAAAGCCCAGTAAATCCAAGTGTCAATTGAAGGATGAAACAGATAAAACTACATGAAGCAGATGGATTGGTTTTTAATGTATAGTAATGCAGTTCTCTATTTGTTTTCAACCTCCCATTATTTATGTCAATATGCAATTAAGTCATTTATATTTCGTAAAAGATTCAGCTAAATACATGTAGAAACTTCAAAAAAATTATTCAAGTAACAGTTGTAAAAGTAATCATTAATGTTAAGTGATTGCTTACTGTATGCTAGGCACTGTACTTAGCACTTAAAATGCCATGTCTGATTTAATCCTAACCACCCAGAGAGATGTAGCCATCATTCCTATCTCCAAACTGAGCCTCAGGAAGTTGACTAACTTGTCCCAGGCCACACAAATAGGCCGTAAGTAAGCCGGGTTCCCTTCCTTTGAATTACTTTTTAGTCCTGGATGGTGTGGCTCAGTGCATTGAGCTCTGGCCTGTGAAACAAAAGGTCACTGGTTGGATTCCCAGTCAGGGCACATGCCTGGGTTGGGGATGTGCAAAAGGCAACCATGTATCTCTCACATATTGATGTTTCTCTCCCTCTCTTCCCCTCTCTCAAAAAGTAAATAATTAAAATCTTTTTAAAAAAATTACTTCTTAAAAATCTAACCCCTACCACATAGAGATTACTCTATCTGTCTTTCCATACTTTTAACCTGTTTCAATGTTAAATCACTAAGAATGTTTCCTGCATTTAGTTAACACAGGATCTTCTACAAGCATGTATGCCTGATTTACCTCTTCTCTTTCCTGAATCCTATACTGTGAGCCAGCTGCCCCTTGAATGCTCTTCTCAGTATCCTTTTCTGTTTGATATACTTTTTAAAGAAAATTTGAGGATTCTCCTTCCCCACCCCCCACAATGGGAATTTAATAAAATTAAATTGGAAATACCACAGGCGCAAAGTAGTAGCCCATCAACACATGGGCTACTCAATGAAAGCGCTTAGTTTAGGGCTTGGCACATGGGAAGTCATTTGATAAATGTATGTTTTTTTTATTCACTGCTATATTCATAAACATTTGCTCTTTTACCAAGGGGTTAGTTTTTTAACTTTTTAAAAAATGTATTGATATGAGTGAGAGAGAGAGAGAGAGAGAGAGAGAGAGACATCAATTTATTTTACCACTTATTTATGCATTCATTGATTGCTCCTTGTATGTGCCCTGACCAGGGATTGAACCCAAAACCTTAGCATATGGGGATGATGCGCTAACCAATTGAGGTACCCAGCCAGGGCCAATAATTAGTTTTCTAATTCATTCATTGAAAAAGAACAAAGGAGTAAATGGTTTTGTTAATTGGAGTAAATTGATAATTTAATTAGAAAACTAGTCCAAATAACTTTGGGCTTTCTAAATTAAAGGATTTTGCCATTTATTAGTTATGGTTCTATTAAAATAGAGTTAGTTGTGAATTTTATTACAAGCAAAGAGGAGTTTTCCAGAAACTGACAGCACAACTTGTGGAGAACATGAAATGTCAACTTAGGTCTAAAGCAGAAGTCTGTATTAAGTCACTTTAGGGATGACTTCCACAATTCTACTTTTTTTTTTTTTTTTTTTTTTTTTTGCATGCCAGAGAGAAAGTAGACATGAATAGAAAAACTTCATTTTTCTAAATAAAGCAACAAAGCCTAAGACCAGTTTTCACCATCAAAATTCAGTGTGGATCTTTGAACTCCAGGGGCCTATCTGCTGTTTTTAGCCATTGCTCACCAGATAATAATAGAAAGGGCAATCCCGCATTACTTATGGAAACAGTCTGCACCATCTAGGCTCCACCTGTCCTATTGGAGAGACATTGTGACTTGCAAGTAGAGTTGTTTTTTAAAAGAAGAGTCAGTCTCCTTTTATCTAACTGATACTGTGAAGCAGCATTTAATCCTGAGAGATCAGCAGGGTGACTTTCTAGAGGAGAATTATCTTTGTGATTGGAAAGATTTATGACTCCAGCTTGCAAAAGTGGCAAATACCTTAGCCAGGCAAGACAGAAATCATCTGTGAAAAGTTGTTTTTAGCCATGGTTAGACTCATTCAGGTAAGATTAAGTAATGAATATATTTTGTGGCGGTTTCTGGGTCAGAAATTTAACAAAGTAAAGAGACCACCCCAGCAGGAAGTCACTACCATTTACCTTTTTAAAATCGATTTATTTATTAATTTTTTTTATTACCCATCACCAAATTTGGAAGGGGCTTGTTATTAAACCAGATCTTAATTAACAAAACCAATCAGTACCTGCTGCTGTTTTAGGAAGTTCAACATCTGATCATTTATAATCTTTTCTTAAAGTATGTGTCACTTTACTTTTCAGGAATATTAGTTCAAAATGTATCATTTTAGTGAGCTTTCCTTAAGTCTTTCAATGTATAGAATCAGAATAACCAAAGACATAACATAATCCATCTTTGATTTCACACGTGAGGAAGGAAACTAAGGTCTGCATAATTTTTTCATTTTATATTGCATTTTTATAAAAGCAAAATCAATTGCCCTGGCAGGGTAAATCCTGGTTGGAGTGTTGTCCCATATACCAAGGGTTGCAGGTGTGATTCCAAGTCAGGGCACATACCTAGGTTACAGGTTTGATTCCTGGTTGTGGTACGTACGAAAGGCATCTGATTGATGTTTCTGTATCTCTCACTGTCTCTCTTCCCCTTCCTTTGTCTAAAATCAGTGAACATCCTCAGATGAGTATTTAAAAAGGGCAAAATCAATTTTCTAAAATTCTAATTATTTTAAAGACAAAAAAGTCACCCAAATTGTTGTTTTCACTTCTGTAGGGAATATTTAGTTTCATACAAATGTGTTAAAAAATTACCTATAATTTTGTATTTTATCGAATAAATTTAATTACATATTATAAATATTTTCATACTTTCTACTAATCTTCATAATAATATTTAATGGCCATAAAATTGGTTGCATTGATATACTGTGACTTTACTGTTTCTGAACAATTAGGTGGTCCCAAGTTTTTCTCTATGATACATGTACATAGTATAGTAATAAATATCTTTGTACAGTTGCTATTTAATCAAGTAACAAAAGAAATGTACAAAATTGTTCATACTGAATCTCAAGATAATGTTAAGACTCCTAATTAATGTTATTTTATTCTCTTCCAAAAGATTCTTTTTAAAAAAATTATTAATTTATTTTTAATTTAAGTTTAGTTAGTATACTGAAACATAATCAATAGAAGAAAAAAGGAAACAAAATATAACCAGAGACATTGAAGTTAAGAACAATCTAACAATAGCTGGGGGTGGGGGGGGACAGTGGGAAGAGGGGATTACAGAAACTACTATAAAGGACACATGGACAAAACCAAGGGGGAGGGTGGAGGTGGGGGAGGGAGGTGGGTTCATCTGGGGTGGGGTGGAGGGATGGGGAGAAAAGGCATACAACTGTAATTGAATAACAATAAAAATAAAACAAAAAGTTTAGTTAGTATATAATATGTTAGTTATATTATACTTTAATACCTTATTGTCTGGTCAACCCACTAGTATTAGTAATCATGTATTACTTTGCAAACTTAACAGAATATTATTGATTATGTTCCCAAGATTCTTAAGGGTCTTTTTATGTTATCTTTGTTTTTAAGAAATCACAATATTCTAAAACCTCAGAAAATCAGTATCAGTACCAACTATGTATTGTTATATGTTAAACAATTCTGGTAGATCGGCTTCATATAAATAACCAACTCTTTAGGAACCAAATTTATTAAATCATTTTTTAATATATATATTATTATGATATTAAAGTTGTCTCATTTTATTCTCCCCTTTATCCCCCTCTGCCCTGTATCCCCCACCTTAGTTCATGTCCATGGGTCATGCATATAAGTTCTTTGGCTTCTCTATTTCACATACTATTCCTAACCTCCCCCTGTCTATTTTGTACCTAATATTTATGCTTCTTATTCCCTGTACCTTCTCCCCAATTCTAACCCCTCCCCCACCCCACTGATAACCTTCGATGTGATCTCTATTTCTGTGAATCTGTTCCTGTTCTGCTTCTTTGCTTAGTTCGCTTTTGTTTTTGTTTTTTTGGTTTGGTTGTTAATAGTTGTGAGTTTGTTGTCATTTTTCTGTTCATAGTTTTGATCTTCTTCTTTTTGTTAGATAAGTCCCTTTAACATTTCATATAATAAGGACTTGGTGATGATGAACTCCTTTAACTTGGCCTTATCTGGGAAGCACTTTATCTGACCTTCCCATTCTAAATGAAATCTTTTCCGGGTAGAAATCTGAGACTCTCACAGTGTTGCTCAGGCCTTGTTTGGCAGCGGAGGGGGCCGTTAACCTGGCTCTCTCCCAGGAATCCTGCTGCAGGGCCCACACGGGCGGGCCCGGGGCTGCAGCTGCTCTGGTCCCCGCTTTGATCCCAGGGACCTTTTTGTCTTGAAGCAATCCCCTTACCTTCTGTTTTCTCAGTGTCCTCTGTACTTTTTGGTCTCCTATCTTCATAAACGCTGGGCTGCCTTTGGCTGTTTGCTTTGTTTCTCAGTAGAGTGGGTAAGTGTTTCACCCAGATGCAGGGGGAAGTTAACTCTGCTCCCATCTATCTCGCTGCCATCTTCTCTCTTAGCCGGGTCCAACTTTTTTGGGATTCTTTGAGCTTCCTAGACTTCCTGAAAGTCTATTTCCTCTGCCAGATTAGGGATGTTCTCCTTCATTGTGTTTTTCAAATAAGTTTTCAATTTCTTGGTCTTCCTCTTCTCCTTCTGGCACCCCTATGATTTGAATGTTGGAATGTTTAAAGTTGTCCTGGAGGTTCATAAGCCTCTTGTCATTTTTTTGAATTCTTATTTCTTCATTCTGTTCTGGTTGAATGTTTATTTCTTCCTTCTGGTCCAAATCATTGATTTGAGTCCCAGTTACCTTCCCTTCACTGTTAATTCCCTGTACATTTTCCTTTACTTAACTTTGCATAGCCTTCACTTTTTCCTCTATTTTGCAACCATAATCAACCATTTCTGTGAGCATCCTGATTACCAGTGTACTGAACTCTGCATGTGATAGGTTGGCTGTCTCTTTGTCGCTTAGTTATTTTTTGGGAGTTTTGATCTGTTTTTTCATTTGGGCCATATTTTTTGTCTCAGAGTGCCTGTTATGTAGTAATGGGAAGAGCCTTTGACCTACACATTGACCAGGGTAGGGCAACCACTGTCTCTGCTTTGTAGTGCTGTATGTGGGGGGAGGGTCCAAGAGGTAACAATCCTGCTTGCTCAGCTCTTGGCAGGCTTTCAGTCACTTCCCCTGTACACTCCAGTAAATTTGGCCCTTCTGGTGCTGATTCCCAGGTGGGTGAGCTTGTGTATGTTCTAGGACTGTGTGGGTCTCTCCAGTGAACTCTCCTATGAAGCTGGGAGTTTCTCCTGCCACTTCAACCCCCACAGAATTTTCCAATCAGAGGTTTTGAGGCTTTATTTCCCCACACTGGAACCCTGGTTGCGTGGTCTGTCTCGCTCCCCAGTTTTTCCTCCCAGCTTATCTGCACACACATGTAGGATCACCCGTTCTGCCAGCCATCGCCTTGCTCCATCCTCCAGCCAGCCGCCGCTGTGCTGCGATTCCTCTTTGCCCATCTGCTCATCTCCACCCCTCCTACCAGTCTGGATGAATGTTTCTTCTTTAACTCCTTGGTTGTCAGACTTCCATACAGTTCAATTTTCTGGCAATTCTGGTTGTTTTTTGTTTTTAAATTTGTTGTCCTTCTTTTGGTTGTACAAGGAAGCAAAGTGTATCTACTTACGCCTCCATCTTGGCTGGAAGTCAACAATCCATATTTATTAAATTATTGAATATTAATCCAGCAAACAACATAATGTATTTACAGTATAGTGAAAGGCATAGTTTAATTATATCTACCTGAGTCTGCTGAAATTATGTTGGAGATTGAGTTTGTACTTAAGTGTGCATATGCTCATGCACATTCGTGCATAGATATTTGTGACAGGCGTTTTCCCCAGTATCATCTATTTCTTGGACCCATTTCTGGGCCTGTAGGTTTTTACAGCTGTTTTCTTTGTATCCTTCCTACATCTCTATCTTCACCACTTCCTGGTTGAGTACTAGCTTTTAACTCTAGATTCCTCCTGCCTCTTATTTCTTAAAGCTCTCTTTTGAAACCTTTGGGACTGTAGATCTACCTTTATTCTCTCTTATCTTCCCTTTCCATGAAAATTCATTCTGAGATATGAGTATTCATAGATATCTTCCACTTACTGTCCTGAGGTATCAGTGTGATTTCTTTTTTCCCTGTTCAAAGTTGTTATTAGTAAAAATAATAATAAAATAAAATAAATAAGTAACTCTGTCATTGGTGAATGTCATGTGACTAAATTTTAAACTAGCTGTCTTTTACTTTTACTGTGCTGATTAATCTACTTCAGTTCTCTGCCTCTGGGTAGGGGAAAAATAAAGTATTTGTTGTCTGTGTGAGCTCTTAAGAACTCCTAGTACCTTTCCCTATGAAGTAAGAACTTGGAAGGTCTTTTAAAGTCTCTATCCTTATCTGATCTTTTTTCCTTTTGTTTTCTTTTTAAATTTTTTTAAATTAATTTTTATTCTATTACAGTTGTCCCAGTTTTTCCCCCTTTGCCCTCCTCTGCCCAGCCTGCTCCAGGCTCCCACAGTCAGTCCCCATTGTCCATGTCCAAGGGACATTCATACATGTTCTTTGACTAGTCCCTTCCCCTTCTTTCTACCGTTAACACCTCCTCCCCTTCCCTCTCACCTCTGTCACTCTGTCCCATGTTTCCATCCCTCTGGTTCTATTTGATCTTTGTTTCTTTTTAAAGTGGCTCAGTTACTCCTGTAAAAGGGAAAAGGATTCCCTGATGGCTGGCCCTTCTGCGTCTCTAGCATTTGAGGGAACCCCCCCTTACTGGAGAAGGGAGAAGCATCCCTCTAAAGAGGATTTAAAGGAACTTGCTGCTTCTCCTCTATTTCTAACATTGGAAATTCTCGGCTTTAACAGAATGAAATAATTTTGTATTTAATAATTATAAACAGTTTTTTATATCTAATTACTGTGTAATTTATATCATTTAATTTGATTATCTTTTTAAAGTTGTATTTTATTTTATTTGATAAAAACATTAAATACAAGTTATTTGCAGTTTTTATAGTTTTAGTTATGGCCATTTTTTAAGGTAGTTTTTTTTTTAAATGGTTAACATTTTACATTAGGTTTTGCTTCAAATAATTTAAATATTTCAAATTCTCTGTTGTTATGCTTTAGTGTCCCTAAGGTATTTTTGTTCATTAAAGAAAAGTTAGCCCAGCTATGTAGAGACAAGGGGTAAGGAAGATACTAAAACCATTCTGACAGTATGAAATAGAAATGATACAAACTAGGAAGCTAAGAAATCTTCCTCTTCATCTAGGCATTTTAGGAGTATTTGACAGGAAACCAGAGTTATGTCTGTTCTGACAGTTTGTATTTAGAACACCATGCATCTGATCATATAGGTCATTTGTGAGTTCTGATGTAAGCTGCATACCACATCATTGAGTAATGGTCTGGTGACAACTTATAATTAATTAATATCTGTCAGGATTTATAGCCTAGGAGAGGCTGGAAGAAATAGCTTTCTTAATCCACTCAGACAGTGGGTAAAATAAATTTGTATACCTTTGTGGAAATTTCACAGAGCAACTTACTATATTTCTGTGTGTGAGTTTCATAGAGCATCTTTCTTTATCCTTGGTTTTTCTCTGGGAACATCTGTCACAGATCATTTTTATTTTTTTTTACTATTATGCATAAGCCATATTTTTAGTTTTGTTTCATACTTGAGAGAATCCAGGGAGATTTGCTTTGCTCTTTTATTTAACATCCTAATATAGTCTGAAAGTTTTAGAAAAGTAAGAACCTTTAGGAAGCAGAAAGACCAACTAGGCTGACAGCCAAAAAATGAAAATCAGAAACTCTGGAACCTTAAACTGTAGTCTTCTCTTCTATAAAATGAACTGTTAATGTAATTAGTACATAACCAGCATCCTCAGGATATATTGTCCTTAGGTTACTGAGAAATATGTTTAAATATGCTAGTGTAAAACAGATCTGTGAAACTAGAAAATCTTGGAGCTGGAATGGATCTTAAGGTTATTTTGCAGTTAGGTGTAGGAATCCCTTTTGTAATGTAGCTGCTTGTTCATTGTTAAGCACTTTAGTGGCAGGAAGCACTTATAAAAGCTTTTCATAGCCCTGGCTGGGTGTGTTGTTCCAATTCACCAAGGTTGTGGGTTCTATCCCTGGTCACGGCACATACAGAAATCAACCAATGAGTGCATGGATAGGTGGAACAAGAAATCAATCTACCCCTCTCTCCCTCTCTCCCTCCCTCCCTCCCTCCCTCCCTCCCTCTCTCCCTCTCTCTTTTTCTCTCAAAAATCAATAATTTTAAAAATGAAGCTCTTCGCAGTTAACTAATCTGGTACCAATAACTCAGAGAAAGAAAGCTGAGGAAATATAATAGTAATGACCATTTACCTTAATGAAAAAAATGGTGATGAAAAGCCTTCAAATAACCCTGACTCGTATGGTTCAGTTAGTTGGGTGTCATACTGCAAAGCAAAAGGTTTCCAGTTCAATTCCTGATCAGGGCACGTGCCTGGATTGCCGGCCAGGTCCCTGTTTGGGGCGTGTGCAAGAGGCAGCCAATCGATGTTTCTCTCATACATTTATGTTTCTCTCCTTCTTTCTCCTTCCCTTCTCCTCTCTCTAAAAATAAATAAAATCTATTTAAAAAAAAAATCCTTCAAATAAAAGTGTCTTAAGTGTCTTTCCTTCCTTTAGTTAGTTCCTAGTAGTTTGTAATTATGATACTATCAGTTCTTGGAATGTCTCTGATATTTCTATTTATATGTCTTTGAATTAAAAAAAAAAGAAAAGGAACTGAGACCTATATTGGTTTAAGGGCTTTGATTTGTCCAGCATCAAAACAAATAAATATTAGAATTGATCATTTCTTACTCTCTATATAATCCACAATTCTCTGTTTTTCCTTCTATTTTGACCCCTAAGGGGAAAAAAGACAGATAACATAAGCTTGATAATGGAGAAAGATCCAATTACGTATAGTCAGAAAGACTGCTAGTGTCTTAATAACTCATATGCTTTGAAATTTCTTTCATCCTTCAGGCCTACTGTGGATTTCTCCGTCCTGGAGTTCCTTCAGAGAATCTTTCTGCAGTGGCCACAGGAAACTGGGGCTGTGGTGCCTTTGGAGGTGATGCTAGATTAAAAGGTAAGTGGTTAAGTTGTTAAAAGAATAGGAGAGAGAAAAGTTAGTCCTTCAAATTGGATTTCTAAAGTTCTATCCTAAGAGACCACAAAGATCTAAGAGGAGAGAACATTCGACACCACCCTCTTTTTTTTATTGTGTTTAAAGGAATTCTTATTTTTATTTACTATTTCCCTTCAGAAGTTACTTATTTCTCTGATCTACCAGACACAGTATTTAGGTGAATAGAGAGAATTTAAAATGGCTAAGAAGTTTCAAACCAAAGCACCCACACAAGCAAGTTCCTTTATGGAAGTGATTTTTTGGTGTACAGAACTGTATCCTTGACTCAGTCATTCATTCACCAAACTGATAAGACATTTGCTGTGCTCTTGGCCCAACAAGATCAAACTGTCACTCAGACAGACAGGAAGATAGACACTGAGTTTGCTGGCCTCAAAACCAAGCTCAAGACCAGACACTATCTGTGGTTGGCTCCAATAATACAAGGTGAATAACATGTGGTTCCTGCTTTGGAATTCAGTTTAGTAAATGACAGAGAGATGAACAAATGCTTATTACACATTTAAAGCACAGTAATAAGTGCTTTAATAGAGGAATACGATGTATGGGGGTGATGCTTGTCAGGAGTGCATAAAGGGCACAGTTAAGGAGGCATTTGGGTACCTAAGAAGGATAAACATTTCTTACATTTAATTGTTTGTGGCATAAAAATCATAAAACCTGATCAACAGAGCTGTTGGCCATTTATCAGATTGTAATATCTATCCTCAAAAGTATAGTTACAGAAAATAGTATTGTATCATTACTTAAATGGTTATTCTTCTGTGTCAGCCCAACTGGTCTGGCACCAACTGTGTGTGTTGCAATACAAGTATGTATAATCCTGACACTAACTACCTGGAGTTAGAGTAGACCTCACAGGTTAAGGGCAAACAAGACCACCCCTACTTCAGACTAGCCAAAGTGGAGGTGAATATTAACTAGACTTACTGTGGTGGTCATCTATTCTCACTATATACAAATATCAAATCATACTGTATACCTAAAACTAATATAATGTTATAGGTCAATTATATCTCAATTTTAAAAAGTCAGCCATCCGGATAGTACATGTTCCTCTTTTATAAGACCCCCTTCTCATTAGTCAAAATCACAGAATCCTAGATTAGTCTTTAAGAGGGGAGAGCACCAAGAAAGATAAGTTTGCTAATGAACCAGAATTAGGGAGCTAGAGTAGGTACATAAAGAAGAATTAGAGACTCTGATTCAATTCAAAGTATCAACAGATGACACAAAGCTGGGAGACCAAAACCCTTTGAGAGCAGATAAACACAGGGCCAGGATTAACATTTTCTCTACTGGCCATCCTTATCTGTCCCTAGGTCTTACTAAAGCTTTCATGAAGACTCTTCTGAACCATTAGGTGCTATCCCTACCTTATAAGAGAAAGAAAGAAGAAAAAATAGTAAAAAGGGAAATCAGAAAGGGAAAACGTGTTCAATATGTAACTTAAACTTGTATTTCTCTTGTTAGAAGTAAGGCAAAAATATTTTTAATGTGTGTTGCCTAATTGTACATGAGCATTGCAATTTATAACAATTTAATTTTGAACTGCTTTCATTATATATTATGCTTACAACTATTAAGGGAATAATTTTCATATATTTATTCAACAGACCATTATTAATAACTGTCCCAGGCAACCAATGGCCCTAGGAGACAGGGTAGGAAAGAAGGAACATGGGGAAGAGAGAGGGGCTTGGTGCCTGTCCTCCAGCAGTAGCCAGTCACCTCCTGTATACCATTACTACCAAAGGGGCACTGTCTGTTCTCCTGCCCCATCTTTCTGAGTACCCTGCAGAGGCACATAGAAAAGCTTTTGAGTGATTATGAACTTCCTATTTCTGAGGCTCCTAGATATTCCAAAGAGACCCCTTAGCCCACATTTGGCTTTTAACACATTTATTAGTTTTAACTGATTTATTCTTACCCATTTATATTGCGGCCATCTCTTTCTTCTGTGTTCTTTCAAAGATAATAGTTCCTGTGATTCATCTCTTCTTGAAGAGGCTTGTCATACTTTTTGTTGCCTTGTAAACTCAACTCCCTGGTACACTCAGGAAAAATTATGATGCTGTAGATCACTTGGCCTTTTCTCATTGTTAAGGTTGAAGCAATGTAGTATTTTTTTAAGCTTCACTCATCTCATCTCAGTAGATAACTATGGGGTGGGCTCCTGCCCTAAGTGTACTACCAGGCATACCTGAGATTTTTAGGAGGTAATTTAAAACCATTTCTAAACAGTTTGGTTTTTCTTTCTAAAAATGTTTCTTTTATCTCTCATTTCTAATTTTATTGTATTGTAATCAAAGAATAGACAATATTATTTCTACTTTTTGGAGAGTTTTGAGCTGCTCTTTGTGGCCTAACAGTCAATAATTTTAAATATCATGTTGGCAGTTGAAAGATGTCTCTGAATGGTATAGACTTTATTCTATTACATTTTATACCATTAGATTAGACTCTTTTTTTTTTTCACCAACAAATTTTATTTTATTATTTAAAAACTGAGTGGAATTCCACTACAGCTGTGTGTTGCTAAGTATTATCCTTCAGACATTAATTACAGTTCATTTTTCATTTAACAATATCAGCCATCAAGTAAAGCAAAACTATTTGTCCTATTTACCCAACTAAGGAAGTACCAAGGGTGGGGAGGCGTTCTGTCTTGGGTTAGACAATGAGGGGCTACATTGTCTGAAAACAATTAAGAGCAGTAACAAAGTCAACTAAAGAGCAGTGCCCTTGCCCCTCTGCACTCATAGTTCTCACTCCAAAAATCTTTGGTTCGTCTGAGTCCTAAGCTGAGACAATTGGTTCAGTTTCTGTTCAGTCTTTGTAATATATATTAAAGCTTCAAATGTATATATTTTATTAATTATTATTTAACAGATATTTTTTTCATTAATTTATTTTTATTCAGTTACAATTTTCTGCATTTTCTCCCCTTCCCTCCACCCCACTCCAGCCAGTCCCACCTCCCTCCCCTGCGATTTTGTCCTTGTGTCCTTTATAGTAGCTCCTATAGACCCCTCTCCCCACTATCCCCTCCCCAGTCCCCTGTGGCTATTGTTACAATGTTCCTAATTTCACTGTCTCTGGTTATATTTTGTTTGCTTTTTTCTTTTGTTGACTAGGTTCCAGTTAAAGGTGAGATCATATGGTATTTGTCCCTCACCACCTGGCTTATTTCACTTAGCATAATGTTCTCCAGTTCCATCCATGCAATTGCAAAGGTTATAAGCTCCTTCTTTCTCTCTGCTGCATAAAATTCCATTGTGTAAATGTACCATAGTTTTTTGATCCACTCATTTGCTGATGGGCACTTAGGTTGTTTCCAGCACTTGGCTATTGTAAATTGTGCTGCTATGAACATTGGGGTGCACAGGTTCTTTTGGATTGGTGTTTCAGGGTTCTTAGGGTATAATCCCAGCAGCGGAATTGCTGGGTCAAAGGGCAGTTCCATGTTTAGTTTTCTGAGGAAAGTCCATACTGTTTTCCACAGTGGCCTCACCAGTCTGCATTCCCACCAACAGTGCACTAGGGTTCCCTTTTCTCCACATCCTCTCCAACACTTACTTATTGAATTGTTTATGATGGCCATTCTTACAAGTGTGAAGTGGTATCCCATTGTGGTTTTAATTTGCATCTCTCTGATGGCTAGTGATGCTGAGCATCTTTTCATATGTCTCTGGGCCCTCTGTATGTCTTCCTTGGAGAAGTGTCTGTTCAAGTCCTTTGCCCATTTTTTAATGGGGTTGTTTGTTTTCCTGGAGTGGAGTCGTGTGAGTTCTTTATATATTTTGGAGATCAGGCCCTTGTCTGAGGTATCATTAGCAAATATGTTTTCCCATACTGTTGGTTCTCTTTGTAATTTGGTGCTGTTTTCTTTAGGCATGCAGAAGCTTTTTATTTTGATGAGGTCCCATTTGTTTATTCTTTCCTTTATGTCCCTTGCTTTATAGGACATGTCTGTGAGGATCTTGCTGCGTGGAATGTCTGAAAATTGCCCGCCAATGTTTTCCTCTAGGACTTTCATGGTGTTACAACTTGTATTTAAGTCTTTTATCCACCTTGAATTTATTTTTGTGTATGGAGTAAGTTGGTGATCGAGTTTCACATTTTTGCACATAGCTGCCCACATGTCACAACACCATTTGCTGAAGAGGCTGTTTTTGCTCCATTTTATGCTCCTGCCTCCTTTGTCAAATATTAATTGACCGTAAAGGCTTGAGTTTATTTCTGGGCTCTCTGTTCTGTTCCATTGGTCTATGTGCCTGTTTTTATGCCGGTACCAGGCTGTTTTGATTACAGTGGCCTTGTAATACAGTTTGATATCAGGTATTGTGATCCCTCCTGCCTTGTTCTTCTTTCTCAAAATTGCTGCAGCTATTCGGGGTCGTTTATTGTTCCATGTAAATTTCTGAAATGTCTGTTCTATATCTGTGAAATATGTCATAAGTACTTTAATAGGGATTGCATTGAATCTATAACTCGCTTTGGGTACTATGGCCATTTTGATGATGTTAATTCTTCCAATCCATGAGTATAGTACATGCTTCCATTTGTTTGTGTCTTCCTTAATTTCTTTCTTCAATCTTGTGTAATTTTCTAAGAATAGGTCTTTTACCTCTTTGGTTAGGTTTATTCCGAGGTACTTTATTTTTCTCGTTGCTATATCAAATGGGATTTTTTTCCTGATTTCTGTTTCTGCAGTTTCGTTGTTGGTATACAGGAATGCCTTTGATTTCTGAGTATTGACTTTGTATGTGGCTGTTTTGCCAAATTCATTTATTAGGTCGAGTAGATTTTTTGGTGGAGTCTATAGGATTTTCCATGTACACTATCATGTCATCTGCAAACAGTGACAGTTTCATTTCCTTCTTTCCAATCTGGATGCCTTTTATTTCTTCTTCTTGTCTGATTGCTGTGGCTAGGACTTCCAGTACTATGTTGAATAGGAGTGGTGAGAGAGGGCATCCTTGTCTTGTTAATGATCTTAGTGGGAAAGCTCTAAGTTTTTGTCCATTGAGTGTGATGTTGGCTGTAGGTCTCTCATATACGGCCTTTATTATGTTGAGGACTGCTCCCTCTATTCCCACTTTGCTGAGTGTTTTTATCAGAAATGGGTGCTGTATCTTATCAAATGCTTTTTCCACATCTATTGATATGATCATGTGATTTTTGTCTTTGCTGTTGTTGATGTGATGTATTATGTTTATTGATTTGCGAATATTGTACCATCCTTGCATCCCTGGGTTGAATCCCACTTGGTCATGGTGTATGATCTTTTTAATGTATTACTGGATGCGGTTTGCCAATATTTTGTTGAGCATTTTAGCGTCTATGTTCATCAGCGATACTGGCCTGCCAAGTTTTCTTTCTTCATTGTATCTTTATCAGGTTTGGGGATGAGGGTGATGGTGGCTTCATAAAAAGAGTTTGGGAGTCTTTCATCATTTTGCATTTTTTCGAATAGTCTGTGAAGGATGGCGGTAGCTCTCCCTTAAATGCTTTGTAGAAATCTCCTGTGAAACCATCTGGTCCAGGGCTTTTGTGTGTTGGAAATTTTTTGATGACTGCTTCAATTTCCTTTGCTGTTATTGGTCTGTTCAGGTTTTCTGCTTCTTCTACATTCAGTTTTGGAATATTATGTTTTTCTAGAAATGTGTCCATTTCACCTAGGTTTTCACATTTCTTGGCATACAGTTCTTCCTAGTAATTTCTTAAAATCCTTTGTATTATTGCGGCATTAGTTGTAATCTCTCCTCTTTCATTTCTAATTGTGTTTATTTGGATCCTCTCTCTTTTTTTCTTGATGAGCCTACTTAAAGGCTTGTCCATTTTGTTTATCTTTTCAAGACCCAACTCCTGGCTCCATTGATCCTTAGAATTGTGCTCTTAGTCTCTATGTCATTTAACTCTGCTCTGATCTTGGTTATTTCCTTCCTTCTGCTTGCTCTGGGTTGTCTTTGTTGTTGTTCCTCCAGTTCTTGTAGGCGTAGGGTTAAGTTGTTTGTTTGAAATGTTTCTATCTTTTTAACGTAGGCCTGTATTGCTATGAACTTCCCTCTCAGGACTGCCTTTGTTGTGTCCCATAGGTTTTGGGTTGTTGTGAGTTCGTTTTCATTTGTTTCCAGAAAGTTTTTTATTTCTTCCCTAATCTCATTCTTGACCCATTCATTGTTTACTAGCATGCTATTCATTCTTCATGTTTTTGAGTGTTTTGGGTTTTTTCCTTTGGGGTTGGTTTCTAGTTTCAGCCCCTTGTGGTCAGAGAAAATGCTTGATATGATTTCAGATTTCTTGAATTTGTTGAGGCTTGCTTTGTGTCCTATCATGCGGTCTATCTTTGAATATGTTCCACGTACACTTGAAAAGAATGTGTATTTTGCTTCTTTGGGATGAAAAGCTCTATATATGTCAGTTAAGTCCATTTCATGTAGGGTATTATTAAGTGACACAATATCCTTGTTGATATTTTGTTAGGAATATCTGTCCATTTTTGACAGTGTGGTGTTAAAGTTCCCTGCTATAATTGTGTTGCTGTCAATGTCTTTCTTAAAGTCTTCCAAGATTTTGTTTATGTATTTGGGTGCTCCTGCATTCTTTATTTCTGACTGGTCCTTTTTTATGGTTTCTATGTCTTTTTCCAGCCGTTGAGTATCCTTATAAAAATTACTCTAAACTGTCTGATAAATTGTTGCCTCCATTTATGTCATCTAGCTCTTCTTCTGGGAAATTCTCATGTTATTTCATTTGGTGTCTGTTCTTTGTCTTCCCATTTTTGTTGCTGTTAATTTTTTGCCTTAACTGTTAAACTAAGCAGCCATTACACCTATCAGTTGTTAAACTAATCAAACTGTAATCAACCATAAAGCTTAAGCTGTACAAGGTATGTTAGCGTAATTCCTGTGGGTGGGGCTATTGCTTCCACTCTGGCTGGTGGCATGTAGAGGTGAATTCTCTGCCTCAAAAAGTTGGCTTCTGCAGAATGAGGAATAACTCAGCAGAGGATCCTGGTGGCTCTTCCTTCAGTGCTCTCCCCAGGACCACCAACGCCTTCCTCAAGCATATCTAGTCCACTCTGCCCTTCCTGTGCCAGAACCCAGGGTAAGTGGCTGCAGATGTATTTTGTGCACTGGCCCTTTTAGAGGCTCTCTGCATCTCCAGCCTTCTCTCCCTGGCAGACAGAAACCCCAGCTGCTTTTCTCAGCTGGATGTTGTTATGTGAGTTCCTTTCTGACTCTGGTGCTATAGGCTGTGGAGCCAAGCTTGGGATTTAGACCCCACACTTCTAATGGGAACCCCACAGATGCTGAAACATTCCCCTGGAACTTCAGCTGCCACCCATGGTGCCCAGCCAACCCTCTCACGCCTCTTCCACATTCCCTACCAGTCTGGTTGTGGTGAAGTGGTTTGTTCTGTCTGTCCTTGGTTATAAGGCTTTTCTCCAGCCAGTGTTCAGTTTATTATTCAAGGTGATTTCTCTATAATGTAGTTGTAACTCCAGATTGGTCCTGGGAGGAGTTTACTGTTGTTTCCACTTACTCCACCACCATCTTGGGTCTCCTCAGTTTTGCATATTTTTAAACTATCTGTATCTGGCTAATTCCTTCTGTTCCTTTAAGATTTCACTGTTAACTATTCCACACAGATCCCTCTTCCTCTCTCACCCACCCCACTCCCTCACCCTGCAAAAAAAAGTTCTATGTTTGGATTCTTTCAGTTATAGGACACACTAATCTACCTTCTCACTTAACCACAAGAGATTATTATTGGCTGATGTGGCCAAGAAAGGCAGAGTAAGGTTGTTCTCAAGGATAACTGGATCCTGAGATTAAATACTTCCTTTTGTGTATTTGTTGCTGCCCTGCCTGCTTCTTTCAAGATGATGACATTATTTTCTCCTATTTCCATTTTGGTTATCTCTGCATGTCACAAGCCACAGCCAAATAGTTCCAGGCTTACAATATTTCAGTTGAGTCCCTAGGGTAAAAGAGATCTCTTTAGATTAAAAATCCCATGGAAATAATCTAATTTGACCAGCTTAGATCACGTTCCCCCTCCATTGGACTAAGTCATTGTAACCAGGGAGTCATTAAACATCAGACACATCCCCTAACAAGATTAAGAGCATATGCATTTGATTTTTATTTGCATATTTACATTAAACAAAAAGTTTTCTGAGATTATAGAAATGTTCTTTCATAATTTATGTCTCATTTATATCAAACCTAAATTGTGTCTTTACTAGTTATTTTGTTGTTTTGGAATCAAGATATGGAAACTCCGGAAAAACTAGTGTTCTGGAAAAGACTGGAACATAGACAATGCTGATAAATCATTTTCTACTATGCTGTGGCTGGCCTGCCTATATCTTTGGGATTTATGGGAGGTCTGGTTGTGTAAGTGGGGAAGGGGTGACTACTGACAAAAAATGGAAGGTAGAAAAATAGAGTTATGTGCCAGGTCACCCAGATTGACTACCACAGGTTCCTCTTCTGTTGACTTTCTTCTCTCAGAACATACCATACTCTTCATTTCTCTCATAGCCTTGCTCCTACACACTGGAGTAGATATTCATTCCTTAACAATTCTGCATTGTTCTCTTCTATGGGCCCAGTGCCTAGAATGTGGTCTTGTATGATAGTGTATTCAAAGTAACTAGTGAGTGAAATCGGTGTTATCAGCACCTTGGAGATGCCACTGAGTTAGATAATCTGGGAAATGCCTTTTGTATTTTTTTTAACTCTGGGAGTTGCTGATGATCAGCCAGGTTTAAGAAATGCTGCATTTTCTTCTTTAGTTTGCATAGTTACCCTTAAGTTTGTTAGCCTCATTTTTAAGATGATGAGACCAAGGTTTGTAGAGAGGCTAATAAACCTGTTCAAAGAGACAGCTAGTGTCAGAACTTGAATTCAAACTTGGCCTGTCTTCATCAAAAAACAATATATGTTGTTGTTGTTGTTATTATTATTATTGAACATGTTGAATGTGTTGTTTCAGGAATTATACTAAGTGCTTTCTTTACATTAGCTCATAACAGCCTGTTAAGTAGATTTAATTTTTCTCTTTAGTGTGAGATAACTGAGGCATAAAGAAGTAAGTAACTAGCCTGGTGTCACAGGATATCAAGTGGCAGTGTTAGGATGCAAACCAGGACTGATGCCCAAGAGTCCAGTGCCTTTGCTCTTGTTATTACTTTATTGGCCAAACTCTGGATCTGGATCTAGATTTGGGAGTTGGCATTTTAGAGATGGTGGTTGAATTCTTGTAGAAAGAGAGTGGTTAAAGCAGATGAAAAGACTACAGATTGAGCCTTTAGTAATATCCACTTTAGGGTTGGGGAGGGGACGTAGGCTGCAGGCAGATGGTGTCAATATTAAAAACAGTAGCCAGAGGATAAGACCAATTAAGAGAATAAGAGTGGGCCTGGAAGAGTCAGCTAAAAGCCTCTGGGGCTGGTAGCAGTGCTGGAGCTTTCAAGATAATTGGGGCATGTGAACTCACAAAACAGCTTGGGTTAATGAAGAAGGACATCTGTAATACTTTCAAATCTATGCTATTTTAGCTTGCTTGTCAGCATACATTTGAATAATGTAAATAAACAATTTGGGGTGGTTATTCTGATTGGCACATGGTAAATTTGCTCGGAGTAGAGCAGAATGACTTGGCATGGCAACTTTGCAACATAGTGGGTGAGGCAGGAGTTTTTCAGACTGTTAGGATTTGACTCCCAGCTCCACTCCTTTTTGGCTCTATGACCTTAAACAAATTACTTAACCTTTCATGGCTATATTTCCTTTTTTAAAAAATGAAAATAATACTAATATTTACCTTACTCGTTTTTTTGTAATGATTAAGTGACTTAACTGTTGTAAATCTTTTTGTTTGTTTTTAATACAGGTCTCATTTATTTTTTAACAGCTTTCCTGAGGTGTAGTTTACGTACCAAACAATTCAACCATATAAGGTGTACAATTCAATGATTTTTAGCATATTCATATGTGTGCCAACATCATCACAATTTTAGAACATTTTAATCACCCTGAAAGAAACTCCATATTCTTTAGACATCATCCCCTTACCCATCTACCCACTCACTCCCCAACTTCCTGCAACCCGAGACAACACACATGCACATGTCTTTATCCATTCATCTATCGAAAAGCATGTAGGTTGTTTCTTACCTTGGCTATTGTGAATAATGCTGCAATGGATATGGGAGGTGCAATTATCTAAGATAATTAATTCATTTTCTTTGGGTAGACTCTCAGAAGTAGGATTGCTGTATCACATGGTACATATTTTTAATTTTTTAAGCAAATTCCATACTGGGGTGGGGGGGTGGTAATTGCAGACAACTATACTTGAACAACAATAAAATAATTTTTTAAAAATGAACAAAGGACCTAAATAGATGTTTTCTCAAATAAGACATACAAATGGCCAACAGGTACATGAAAAGGTGCTCAACATCACTAATCATCAGGGAAAGGCAAATCAAAACCACAATGAGATTATTGTCTCACACCTGTTAGAATGGCTACTATTCAGAAGACAAGAGATAAGTGCTGGTGAAGATGTGGAGAAAAGGGTACCCTTATGCACTTTGGGTGGATATATAAATTGATATAATCATTGTAAATCTTGAATTTGTGCTTATGCAGCTGCTAGAAGAGGTCAGTATTAGCAGTTGTTACTAAAAATGACGCCCTGATGACCTCAAACAGCACTTGTGGTGTGAGTATGCATCATTTTACTCATTTTTTGTTTGGTTCATCTGTTGCAAAAGGACACTGTGAATTGTTTTTTGACGTTATTCATATTTATTTGAACTTTTTTCATAGCTTAACATTGATGCCAAAAAGAAAATTAAAACCAAACTCCCTGCAGGTTAATTTAAGTGATTATTTTGGCACCTACTTGTGCTTGAAGTTAGAATTTGATGCTTTTATATCATACTTGGAGTCAGTCCACACATCCTATTAGATTTGTGATGCAAGAGGGTTCACTTAACTCATAAAACATAATTCTCTAGATTTACAGAGGTCTTGGGAATGTTGTAGATAGTGAGTCTAAAGACGATTGTGTTTTAAATAATCTTTTATTAGTGATTACTGATGTATCTAGCATCAGTAATGCTAGTTACAGTAATTTGTGAGTTTATTGTCTAATATCCAATGTAAGGAGAAAAATTATAGCAGAGTTTATGGAATTTTACACTCAGAATGAGTCTTTAGGGGTCTGGTTGGACTCCTTTATTGTATAGCTGGGGAAAATGCTGGAAAGAGTAAAGTGACTTGCATGAAGTCACAAAGCTAGGTAGGTAGTAAAGGTTGAGGACTGAACTGGGTCTCCTGTCTCCAGTCCCAACTTGTCTAACATATGCTTTGTTATAATTTGTACCCAAACAGAAGTAGATGTGAAATCAAGAACATAATGTGAATTGTTGTCTCTTATTAGGATCTGGCCTATTTTCAGTAACTCTGTCAAGCTTATCACTATGAGACTATTCACAGGGACAGGGTGGCCTGTGAAGCATTTTTTTTTTTTAATTTTTATGAGAGTTTATGTGAGCCAAACTGACAACATATGCTGGGGAACAAGCTGTCAAATGCTCCTGGCCTGTGAAGCATTTTAAAATTCTTTTTAGGGGGATGAATTTTTAATGTTTTATCATATTTCATTTTCTTTAATGGCAAGAGACCACTTATATAGTATTTCCGTATATAAGAAAGAAATAGCATTAAAAGGACATTTCTTTGGGTCTCTGCCTCTTTTAAATAGGAAATGCTTAAAGCCAAATTTTCATTCAAATGGAGATAAGAAATATACCTCTTAGTAGAGAAAGATGACAAGTGATTAGTTTCCATTTTTATATGTAGTTTAGGTTAGTTGGAAACTTTTGAAATTGCGTGTATTGAAGCTTTAATGTATACACAAGTTGGATGAACAGTTTTAATTAAAACATCTCTATTTTGAGATTAATTACTTTCCATACTCTGAGATTAATGAGGCCTAGTCATATTGTAGATACCCAATAAATATTAGTGTGGAAATTAGGAAATACTTTGGTATTTTAAAATCTCGCATGTAGTATAGTATCATATATTCTTTCTTAAATCTGGGGATACACAACTATATCAAATTTACTAGTTCAATTTATTTATTTCTTTATTTTTTAAAATTTTTTATTGTTATTCAATTACAGTTGTGTGCCTTTCTCCCCATCCCTCTACCCCACCCTGGCCGAACCCCCCTCCCTCCCCCACCTCCACCTTCCCCCTAATTTGGTCCAAGTGTCCTTTAAAGTAGTTCCTCTAATCCCCTCTCCTCACTGTCCCCTCCCCACTCCCCCCTGCCCATTGTTAGATTGTTCTTAACTTCAATGTCTCTAGTTATATTTTGTTTCCTTTTTTCTTCTATTTATTCTGTTCTAGTTAAAGGTGAGATCATATGGTATTTGTCCCTCACCTCCTGGCTTATTTCACTTAACATAATGCTCTCCAGTTCCATCCATGCTGTTGCAAAGGGTATAAGCTCCTTCTTTCTCTCCACTGCGTCGAATTCCATTTTGTAAATATACCATAGTTTTTGGATCCACTCGTTTGCTGATGGGCATTTAGGTTGCTTCCTGGACTTGACTATTGTAAATTGTGCTGCTATGAACATTGGGGTGCACAGGTTCTTTTGGATTGGTGTTTCAGGGTTCTTAGGGTATAATCCCAGCAGCGGAATTGCTGGGTTGAAGGGCAGTTCCATGTTTAGTTTTCTGAGGAAAGTCCATACTGTTTTCCACAGTGGCCGCACCAGTCTGCACTCCCACCAACAGTGCACTAGGGTTCCCTTTTCTCCTCATCCTCTCCAGCATTTGTTTGTGGATTTGTTTATGTTGTCCACTCTGACTGGTGTGAGATGCTACCTCATTGTGGTTTTAATTTGCATCGCTCTGATGGCTAGTGATGCTGAGCATCTTCTCATATGTCTCTGGGCCCTCTGTATGTCTTCCTTGGAGAAGTGTCTGTTCAAGTCCTTTGCCCATTTTTTAATGGGGTTGTTTGTCTTCCTGGAGTGCAGTTGTGTGAGTTCTTTATATATTTTGGAGATCAGGCCCTTGTCTGAGGTATCATTAGCAAATATGTTTTCCCATACTGTTGGTTCTCTTTGTAATTTGGTGCTGTTTTCTTTAGGCATGCAGAAGCTTTTTATTTTGATGAGGTCCCATTTGTTTATTCTTTCCTTTATGTCCCTTGCTTTATAGGACATGTCTGTGAGGATGTTGCTGCGTGGAATGTCTGAGATTTTCCTGCCAATGTTTTCCTCAAGGACTTTTATAGTCTCATGACTTCTATTTAATTCTTCTATCCACCTTGAAGTTATTTTTGTGTATGGTGTAAGTTGGTGATCGAGTTTCATTTTTTTGCATGTAGCTGTCCAGATCTCCCAACACCATTTGTTGAAAAGGTTATTTTTGCTCCATTTTATGCTTCTGCCTCCTTTGTCAAATATTAATTGACCATAGAGACTTGGGTTTATTTCTGGGCTCTCTGTTCTGTTCCATTGGTCTATGCGCCTTTTTTTTTTTATGCCAGTACCAGGCTGTTTTGATTACAGTGGCCTTGTAATACAGTTTGATATCAGGTATTGTGATCCCTCCTGCTTTGTTCTTCTTTCTCAAAATTGCTGCAGCTATTCGGGGTCATTTATGGTTCCATTTAAATTTCTGAAATGTTTGTTCTCTATCTGTTGAATATGTCATGGGTACTCTAATAGGGATTGCATTGAATCTATAAATTGCTTTGGGTAGTATGGCCATTTTGATGATGTTAATTCTTCCAATCCATGAGCATGGTACTTGCTTCCATTTGTTTGTGTCTTCCTTAATTTCTATCTTCAGTGTTGTGTACTTCTCTGAGTACAGGTCTTTTACCTCCTTGGTTAAGTTTGTTCCTAGGTACTTTATTTTTCTTGTTGCTATATCAAATGGGATTTTTTTCCTGATTTCTGTTTCTGCAGTTTCATTGTTGGTATACAGGAATACCTTTGATTTCTTAGTATTGACTTTGTATCCAGCTGTTTTGCCAAATTCATTTATTAGGTTGAGTAGATTTTTTGGTGGAGTCTATAGGATTTTCCATGTACACTATCATGTCATCTGCAAACAGTGACAGTTTCATTTCCTCCTTTCCAATTTGGATGCCTTTTATTTCTTTTTCTTGTCTGATTGCTGTGGCTAGGACTTCCAGTACTATGTTGAATAGGAGTGGTGAGAGAGGGCATCCTTGTCTTGTGAATGATCTTAGTGGGAAAGCTCTAAGTTTTTGTCCATTGAGTATGATGTTGGCTGTAGGTCTCTCATATACGGCCTTTATTAAGTTGTGCAATGCTCCCTCTATTCCCACTTTGCTGAGTGTTTTTATCAGAAATGGGTGCTGTATCTTATCGAACGCTTTTTCCGCATCTATTGATATGATCACGTGATTTTTGTCTTTGCTGTTGTTGATGTGATGTATTATGTTTATTGATTTGCAAATATTGTACCATCCTTGCATCCCTGGGTTGAATCCCACTTGGTCATGGTGGATGATCTTTTTAATGTATTGCTGGATGCGGTTTGCCAATATTTTGTTGAGAATTTTAACGTCTATGTTCATCAGCGATATTGGCCTGAAGTTTTCTTTCTTCGTGTCTTTATCTGGTTTTGGGATTAGGATGATGCTGGCTTCATAAAAAGAGTTTGGGAGTCTTCCATCAGTTTGGATTTTTTCGAATAGTCTGTGAAGGATAGGGGTTAGCTCTTCCTTAAATGCTTTGTAGAATTCTCCTGTGAAACCATCTGGTCCAGGGCTTTTGTGATTTGGGAGTTTTTTGATGACTGCTTCAATTTCCTCTGCTGTTATTGGTCTGTTCAGGTTTTCTGCTTCTTCTTCATTCAGTTTTGGAAGATTATATTTTTCTAGAAATGTGTCCATTTCACCTAGGTTTTCATATTTCTTGGCATACAGTTTTTCGTAGTAATTTCTTACAATCCTTTGTATTTCTGTGGTATCAGTTGTAATCTCTCCTATTTCATTTCTAATTGTCTTTATTTGGATCCTCTCTCTTTTTTTCTTGATGAACCTACTTAAAGGCTTGTCCATTTTGTTTATCTTTTCAAGACCCAGCTCCTAGCTCCATTGATCCTTAGAATTGTGCTCTTAGTCTCTATGTCATTTAACTCTGGTCTGATCTTGGTTATTTCCTTCCTTCTGCTTGCTCTGGGCTGTCTTTGTTGTTGTTCCTCCAGTTCTTGTAGTCATAGGGGTAGGTTGTTTGTTTGAAGTGTTTCTATCTTTTTAAGGTAGGCCTGTATTGCTATGAACTTCCCTCTCAGGACTGCCTTTGCTGTGTCCCATAGGTTTTGGGATGTTGTGAGTTCATGTTCATTTGTTTCCAGAAAGTTTTTTATTTCTTCCCTAATCTCGTTCTTGACCTATTCATTTTTTAATAGCATGCTATTCAGTCTCCATGATTTTGAGTGTTTTGAGTTTTTTCCTTTGGAGTTGGTTTCTAGTTTCAGCCCCTTGTGGTCAGAGAAAATGCTTGATATGATTTCAATTTTCTTGAATTTTTTGAGGCTTGCTTTGTGTCCTATCATGTGAAAAAGCTCCATGTACACGTGAAAAGAATGTGTATTTTGCTTCTTTGGGATGAGAAGGTCTATGTATATCAGTGAAGTCCATTTCCTTTAGGGTATTGTTAAGTGACAAAAGTATCCTTCTTGATATTTTGTTTGGAAGACCTGTCCATTTTTGACAGTGTGATGTTAAAGTCCCCTACTATAATTGTGTTGCTGTCAATCTGTCAATATCTTTCTTGAAATCCTCCAAGATTTTCTTTATGTATTTGGGTGCTCCTATGTTGGGTGCATATATATTTACAATATTTATGTCTTCTTGGTGGATTCTTCCTTTGAGTATTATGAAGTGACCTTCTGGGTCTCTCTTTATGGCCCTTCTTTGGAAGTCTGTTTTGTCTGATATGAGTATTGCTACCCCTGCTTTTTTTTTCCAGTCTGTTTCCTTGGAAAATTTGTTTGCAGCCCTTCACTTTCAGTCTGTGTAGGTCTTTTGTCCTGAGATGGGTCTCTTGTAGGCAGCATATGTGTGGTTCATGTTTTCTTATCCATTCACCCATTCTATGTCTTTTGATTCGAGCATTTAATCCATTTACATTTAAGGTTATTATCAATAGGTAGTTATTCATTGCCGTTTTTTTCATACCTGTGTTCCTCTCTGTCTCTCTTTTCTTTCCTTCCCTTAAAGTAGTCCCTTTAGCATCTCTTGCAGAGCTGGTTTGGTGGAAGTGTATTCTTTTAGACTTCTTTTTTCTGGGAAACTCTTTATTTGGCCTTCTATCTTGATTGAGAGACTTGCTGGGTGAAGTAGTCTTGGTTGCAGGCCTCTGGGTCTCATTACTTGGAATATTTTTTGCCCTTGTCTTCTGGCTTGGAGCATTTCCATTGAGAAGTCAGTTGCTAACCTTATTGGCGCTCCCTTGTATGTTATTTCCTGTTTCTCCCTCGCTGCCTTTAAGATCCTCTCTTTGACTTCGAATTTTGCCATTTTAATTATGATGTGTCTGTCTTTCAGTGGGCTTTTTTGGGTTAGTCTTGTTTGGGACTCTCTGTGTTTCCTGGATTTGGGTGACTTTTTCTCTCCTCAGATTAGGGAAATTTTCCATCATTACTTTTTCCAACAGGTTTTCTATCCCTTGCTGTTCTTCTTATCCTTCTGGTATTCCTATTATACGGATATTGTTACGTTTCATGTTGTCCTGCATTTCCCTTATTGCCTCTTCTTTCTTTCTGAGCCTCTTTTCCTTTTCTTGGTCTTTCTGGGTCTTTTTTTCTACTTGGTCCTCCAGCTCTCTGATCCGATCCTCTGCTTCATCAAGTCTGCTTTTTATTCCTTCTACTGTGTTCTTCAATTCAGAAATTGTATTCTTCATTTCTACTTGGCCCTTGTTGATAGTTTCTGTTTCCTTTTTCATGTTGATATAGTTTGCAGTGAGGTCATTATAGTTTCCCTGTAGTTTCTGGTAGTTCTCTGTGAGCTCAGTGAGCTCAGTGAGCTTCCTGATAACCATTGCTTTGAACTCAGTTACTGATAGTTGAGTCACCTCTTTTTCAGTTAGCATTCTTTCTGAGGCTTCCTCCTTTCCTTTCATTTGGGGATTGTTTCGTTGTCTTCCCATTGTTTGTGAGAGTCTTCTTGTTAGCCTCTGCTTCTGAGATTGATCTATTCTGACTCCCTGTGGTTATGGTATGAACTTCTATGGTAGAATGCCAATTGGATTCTGTGATGCTGTCTCCTTAATCTCCTGTGCTCAGTGGTCTTGAGCTGATGTTTATGGGTGTAACACAATCTATCTCTGGTCTTTTCAGTACTCCAGGTTTTATTGTCTCACCGTCAGATCTTTCAGTGTCCTCTATCTTTGGTCTCCGATCTTCATATATGCTGAAATACCATTGGATGTTCGCTCTGCTCCTCAGATCAGCTAGGTGTTTTACTGGTGTTGAGGGGAAGTGGACTCTGCTTCCACCTATCTCGCCACCATCTTCCTCCCCCAATCTACTAGTTCAATTTAAAAAATGTTTCCTTCCTACATAACTTTTAAAACTTTTATTTTGAAAATAACTTCAAATTTGTAAAAAAGTTACAGAAACTAAAACTAATACCTCTTTCTGTGTGTATATAGACATACATATATGTGTGTATCTACGAGGTCTGCCCAGAAAAAGTCTAGCCATTTTTAGTATAATGAGAACAGTGTGAACCTGTCAACCAAGGCGAGTGGTCTGGAATGCGGATGTATGAACAATGACAACTTTACTGTAGTAGTGAATGGGGTAGATGCCATTGAGTGATCATGTGTACTCTGGCCATCACATTCAAAATGACTGATTGAGTAAAGCAACAAATCTGCATCAAATTTTTGTGTAAAGCTTGAACATTCTCCCACGGAAACTAGATGATTCAGGAGGCCTTAGCTGTGGGTGGCAGGTGATTGACAGCTTCATGACAACAACGCACCTGCTCATGCATCACATCTTGTGCAGAGTTTTTTTGGTGAAACATCAAATCACCCAGGTGATTTAGCCCCTCTACAGCCCAGATTGGTGCCCTGCGACTTTTGGCTTTTCCCAAAACTGAAATCATCTTTGAAAGGGAAGGGATTTCAGACTGTTGATGAGATTCAGGAAATACAACGGGCCAACTGATGGCGATTGGGAGAACTAGGTGAGGTCCCAAGGTGCCTGCCTGAAGGGGACTGAGGTGTCATTGTCCTATGTACAATGTTTCTTGTATCTTGTACCTTCTTCAATAAATGTCTCTATTTTTCATATTACATGACTGGATATCTTCTGTACAGACCTCGTATGTAGATATAGAAAGACACAATTTTTTTTCTGAACCATTTGAACTTGTTACATACCTTATTCCCCTTTTCCTAAGTGTTTCAGTGCACTTCCTAAGAATAAAATTTTTTCTATATGAAACACATTATAGTTTCCCTGACCCTCATGGGTGAGTTGGGCATCAAAATGCAAACTGAAAGTTCACCAGTTCGATTTGTAGTAAGAGCACATGGCTGTATCATGGGGGGGGGCCATGTTCCCAGTTGGGGGCTGGCAAGAGGCAGCCAATTGATGTTTCTCTTACATCAATGTATCTCCTCCTTTCTCCCTCTTCCTCTTTCTCTAAAAATAAATAAATCTTTTTAAAATTAAAAAAAACACATTATAGTTATTAAATTCACAATTACATATTGATAGAATATTTTTATCTACTCTGTCATCTATGTTCCAGTTTTGTCAGGTAGCCTAATAAAACTATTTACAGCCTTTTGCCCTCCAGTACAGGATCTAGAGTTAGGCATTGCATTTAATTGTCATCTCTTTTAGCCTTCTTTTGAATCTGGAGTATTTCCACAGCCTTTCTTTGTTTTTTATGACGTTGACGTGTTTTAAGAATACAGTGTTCCTTTAGTTTGCTCTTTCCTCATAATCCCGTTGAGGTTATGTATTCTCAGTCAGAGCACTGCATGGGTGATAGTGACATTTGATGACCATCTGACCCCAATGGTGATGTTAATTTTGATCACCCAGTGAAGATGCTGTCTGATTTCTCCACTGTATACATATATATTTTTTCTTTTTCTTTTTCTGTAGCTAATAAGCAGTCTGTGGGAAGTCACTTTAAGACAAAATACCTTAGATTTAGCATCCTTTAATGATTTTTACCAGATTCAATCTTTGCCATGATTGTTGCAAAAATAAGATTATCTCATTCTAGTAGTCTTTTCACACTTACTGGTTAGTCTTTGGCTTTCTCCTGTGAGCAAGTGCCCTTCTTCCTCTTCTCTATTTATTTGTTATGTATTATCAGTGTAGACTCAGCAATTCATATATTACTGTACTTAATATTTTGTGTTTAGCTTGTCCAGATTTGTCTCGTGAGAGATTTTCCAACTGGCTTTTGTATCCTTGTGACAAGCTCCCATGAATTTTTTCTCCCATCATTATTTTGAACATTTATTTACCTTCTGGCATAGCAAAATATTTTGGGCTCATCTTGGACCTGGTCTGTCCCAACCGTGTGAATCAGGCATGTCCCTGAGGAATCTAGCTCCTTTTTAGGGGAATAGTATTAGATACCAAGATCTGGGCACTGGGTGTGCTCACTGCTACAGAGATGTCTTTGGGCTTTTTCAGCAGACAAAGGTAAGAGATGTTTCCTTGCTCTTGCTCGCTCGCTCTCTATCTCTGACTCACTCACACACACAACACCCACACAATGTGCATATTTTAGATGTCAGACCACTTACCAGGGCCTTCCATTTCAATCTGTCTCCTCCCAGAATATTTTGTCTTTTTCCATTAGAGAGAACCCCAGCTCCCAATAATATCAACATTTACTCACTTGCTCAGTCTTGAAATATATTTACAAATACTTTCAGAATTGATTTGCCTATATTACTAGTAAGCAAACCTAAAAAGAGTGAGGAATTTGTTTGTAATTCTTTCTTTCATGCCCCAGACTGAGGATATATTAGTCAAATATTGTGTTAATAAGTTACATTAGTTCTCTCATCTTTTTCTTCCTTTCCCTTCTGTGTAGTTATGTTATTCTTTTGAAATAAAATTAGGTTCATTTGTTTTAGTTTGCTTTCAGGTATAGTTTCCTCTGCATTCCCATTCTTATTGTTTTAATTTTATTTTTTAAATATGTAGAATATTAACATGCTTTCAAAAAATTAAAACTATACAAAACCTACCCTGTTTTACTTTATTTCCACTTCCCTTTTTGTTAAGGAAAAAGATTTATTAAGCAAAAAGGCATTTATTGTACCCGTGTTCAGTTCTGTGGTTAGTATTTAAAATAAATTTTGTCTATTAAGAAGATTATAAAGAAACTTAATTTTTGGAAACATACTTGAGTCTCAGTGATTCATAACTTTGATTCCTGGGGACAGTGGTTCTGAATGATTTTCCCATTCCAGTACGCCAGAGTTAGAGTCCAGTGTTTTCAGTAACATTCACTCCATGCTGCCATGATTTGTAGAGATGGGAGTGCAGTAGGGATGAGAATGCTTGCTACAGGATTAATGATGGCATTACAGCCTTCTAAGTGGATTGGTCAGGGAAATTCTCAGAGACTCATATCACACAAAAGACCAGTGACTATATAATGAGACAAAACAATCAGGCAAACAAACATAAAAATTTTAGTTCCAGATTAATATAAGAAAGAAGAAATACCACCATAGTGCCTTGACTGTGCTGTGTCAAATGCATCTTGCTTTGTTTTCCCACAAAGGCCTTGAGTAACAATTCTGTGGCTTAATGATAGTCTCAGCAGCATGTCTGAAAAGTCACACAGGTAGATGATTTATACCCATCTTGTATTTACCATTTCTAATAATGTGTATATTAGGTTTATAAATCTTTAGTGCAGGATAAATCTTTGGCATAGCAGCTATAATTTAGCTAGTTGAAAGAACTAAAGGCGTCTTGATGGGAGGTGTCATCATAGAGCTATGTTTTTTCTCTTTGCTACAGCCTTAATACAGATACTGGCAGCTGCTGTAGCCGAGCGAGATGTGGTTTATTTCACCTTTGGGGACTCAGAATTGATGAGAGACATTTACAGCATGCACACTTTTCTTACTGAAAGGAAGCTGACTGTTGGTAAGTAGGAGATAGTTTTGACACTGGTGTCTAGATAGATTTAGCAGGAGGAACACTTGCTAAATCTGGATGGATCACAGTAAATAAGAAAACATGAAGTGTGATTTTGAGGGTTGGGAGGACAAAGTCTTAGGCAACATTTGTAGAATCATTTTTTCTGACAAAGTGTCATCCACAATCTTGAAAGAGTTTATCAGCTTATTAAAATAAGTTTGAGAAACTGGAGTTAGTGTCCATTTTTATGTTTGTGTATACTAAACTAAAAACTAAAAGAAGGAAGGTGTAGGAAGGTGAGTTCAAACCTAAGAGGCCTTACTCTGAGTCATATTTGTCAGATATGCCAGCGTGCTCATCTAGCGTATTTCAGCTGGACATGAAGGCCTTGCTACCACAGGAGCTTAATGTAGAATTAGAGTTGCCATGAACTCCCCAAACGATGCCTGATAATCCGCTATACAAGGTGGACAAAAGTAGGTTTATAGTTGTTCATATGGAAAATAATACAATAATTAATAAATAATAATACAAGAATAAATTCTGTTTCATGTACTCACAACTGTAAACCTACTTGTGCCCCATCCTGTATATAGCCTATTGTAATCATGAACTAATAAGTAGTTTCTTTAAGGTATTCATACTCTATTTTCAATAGTCAACTTTAAGCATTTATTACTTAAAGATAAAACTGAGTGTTCTTTGGTAATTTTATCCATCTGCATACCTTAATGTGCAAATTGGTCTGGCCTTTTACTCTCCAGGAGAAGTATATAAGCTGTTGCTACGATATTACAATGAAGAATGTAGAAACTGTTCCACCCCTGGACCAGACATGAAGCTTTACCCATTCATATATCATGCTATTGAGTCCTGTGCAGAGACCACCAACCAGCCAGGACAAAGGACTGGGGCCTGAGGAGCAGAGTAAATAGAACTTCCTTCTTTCCACCTCCTAGCAGAAACATCCTATTAGAGTTGTCAGGTGTAATATATGAACCGACTGAATATAAATGTGTGTATAATCCACACTTCTATGCAAGGATGCAGTCCCTTCCACACACATACCATTGTCAGTTTGTATATCTAAGCCCTCTCCTTTTTTTCCCATTTTTTTCTATTTCAGTCTTCATTCTTTGATTGTTCTTTCTTTGCCCATCAGATTTCTTGGGAAATCTCATGAAAGGTTGTTCTCATCCCATCAGGTCTCTTTATGATGCCTGTGTGTGATACAAACTGCCTCTGCAGCCAGCAGAGACCAGTGGTGCAGGGAAGAAGCTGGAATCTCAGAACCTCTCTGACGGGTTTGCTGAAGAGGTCTCTATGAGCCTTTCATCCCCAACTTTTGTTAATGATGACATAGTTTGAGTTTCTGATTTTTGAAATTTAAGAGTTGGGGCTTTTTATGCATGTTACACAATACAAATCTCCTTGGTTCAGACAGTTTTGTAGTCAAGCCAGAATAATTTCCAGAAACAGTTCTTTTGAGACATCACCTTCGTCTGTTATGGTTTGTCCATCCTGTTTCCCCTGATCAGTTTTTATTGATAATGGTTTCAGAAACTGACCAAGATGGAAGAAAAGGTAGAATAAAAGAGAACTTCCCCAAAAGGTGTTTAAAAATAATAGATTCAAGAGAGCTGAAGGAATTTTTGTTTCTTGGGATTTTTTTTCTTTTTAAATTAATATTATTGTTTGTTTCTTGGTGATTGAGGCATATTCATACAACCAAAGTTTAAGAACTTGGAACTTAGTGCTGATTTGTATATAGTGAAGTTTCTCTGGTATTCAAAGGTTATATAGCTAATAAATTTTCATTAACAGTCATTTGTCAGAAATTCCCACATTATCTATATTTTATATATAATATATCTTCTTTAAGTGTGTCTGTGTGCAACCATGTAAAATCTATAAATAAAACTGGAGTTGTGGAAATGATTATGTTTAAGCTTTATCAGTGCCTCTGTTTAAAATCCTTTATTTACAGTTGTATCCATTTAAAACTGGCAACAAACAATACCTTTCAAAGGTTAAAGTGAAAGCCAATACCAATTCTGTGTTAATGGAGAGTAGAGTTTAATCACAGAAGGACTTACTTCTATTTCTAAAGTAACCCTAAACCATACTGTTCTCTATTTTTCCAGACGAGGGTGATTTAAGATATTTATTCTCTTGTTAGGGAAGAGAGGTATAAACCATTTGCTCTCAATGTCCTTGGTTAGGGGAGATAAGGTCTTGCAATTCACCAGCTGGTATAAGTTATTCACATTGTTTGGCCTTCTTTAATTTTTTTGTTTCAGTTTCCCTATTCCACTTGCCCAGTAATTTTCCTAGCTTTTTACTGTCCTGTCAACAGTATCAGTATTGGCAGGGAGAAAATGGGGGCTTGGCCAATGTCTGTAACTTTTTTATTTGTATAGATTGAAAGGTTAATGGAATTTGGCACCTTATGGCAGCCACTTATTCTTAATGAAGTTATTTTACCATAGTAACTAAGATTTTTATTCATCTTCCTAAGTCCAAGGTGTCTGGCCCTATTTCTGCTCTTACTAAAGTCATCTCTTCCTTTCAAACTCATTCTATGTTTTGGTAAACATTCATAGTTATATTTCATTTCTTTGTTTTGTCTCCATATTTTTTCTCTCTCACCCAGTTCCAAGACTAAGTGAACAGTTTTTTTAAAACACTGTGTGAAAGTACAGGATGGTTCATGTGGTAGCTAAGTTGTTACATCTAGGTAAGAAGAGCACCCAGCCTAATATTCCAGAACACAGAATCTATAGCTCTTAGAGCTGAACTGAGCCAGCTAACTGACTACTTATCTTGCTGTTGAGGGGTTTCCGAATAAAACCTGCCTAGGGGATTGGAACAGTTTAATCAGATGGAACATAACAGAACTAATGTCCTTTTTTTTTAGGAGAGAGGAAGGTGGAAAGAACATAATTACTTTTTCTTAAAGGTCCTCTGGGAAGAGAGAAAAAAAATCAGACATCTAATTAACATTTGTATCTATTCTAAGACAGTTAATGGCACTTTTTATTCTCTTTCATTTGGGGTTTATTGGTTTATTTCATGTTGTTTGCCCTCCCTTCTTTAATCTGTTAAGGCATGAAAGGATATTTTTAGTTTAGAATTCTTAAGTTTTTACTACAGCTTCTTGATTTTCACTTTCTATCTAGCTTACTCAAATGTACAATAACAGTTTAGGCATATGCCCTGACCGGAAATTGAACTGGTGACCTTTCCCTTTGCGGGATGACATTTAACCGATGCAGATCAGGGCTGTTTTCTTGCTGGTTAAGTGACATTAAGGGCAGACAGACCCAAGTCAATATTTAAGAGAGAGGTTGAAAAGGAGATCTAACCAAGCTCCATGATTGCTATGCAAATACTTAACCAATATATATTGCTGTGGAAACCAAATATTGATGAAGCGCCACCCCCCTCCTAGAATATGATAGAGCAAAGAATTCATTGGGTTGAAGAGAAGCAGTTGTATAAGATGCTCACTAGTTTTTTTCTGTCTTCTGTATAGCTGCACATTCATGGCTTTTTTTTTTTTTCTGATGTAAGGAAGACCCGAAAACTGGCGTGTGCTTTAAAAATAAAGATTTAGCAGTCCTGTACTTTCTCTCAAATCTGTGGATTGGCCCCAATCCTTTGCCTTGTAGGGAAGGAGAAGACAGCATTGCTAGAACATGAGCTCAGAATATTTAATCCTGTCCTTTGGGGTCTGGGATAGATATGTATTAGAACAAAGTGATATGTATTAGAACACACTGCTGAAATCCATTGGCCCACTGCTCTTTTCTGTGCTAATACAAGAGTGCCCTTAGTGCCCCTTCACCAGATCCCACACAGGATCTGCAGAGCCTTTTGAGTGGAAGGTTTCCCAAACAAGACAACAATCACTGCATGTGTTCATCTGATAATGGTTTTATTTTTTCCTGTTTATTTTAAATGTAAGGTTAACATGTCATGATGACTTTCAACTTGGGGATAAGGAGAGCTCTGTGCTAGTATTTACGTGATTTTTGTAGGAAGAAAATAAGTTCTGTTCCCCTTGTCACCACCTCTTTTTTCTCAAATGCCACTTTTGATATTTTATGTGCGTGCTCTCATTTAAAAAATTTAGAGTGTGCCTTAGGCATTTAGTGAAAGTTTTTACATGTAGATTTGTTATTCCACATCAGGTATTAAGCATGTAGAGAAGGTAATTGGCATGAAGAACATTCCAAAAGTCAAGAGAATTCTGATCAAATTAGTTTTTCTTCCTTACCTAGGGTCTTGAGGTCATGTTTCCTAATTTTCCTCTTCTGTCAGGAGAGCTTAAATCAGGGACAGGGAGGATGTCTTGAAGGTTCTGAGGACACTGTCCTTCCATCCATTGACATGTTTTATAGACACTTATGAGTGCCTTCTCTGGGCAGTCACTGAATTCCTTGCTCAGGGGTACAAAGACAAATGACTTGTCTTCTGCATTCAGACCTAAACTGAGATCTAAACAGAGAGAGGGTAAGTAATCTAAACTCCTACAAATAGTTTGTGTGGGTTTTTTTTTACTATACTGTTCCAATCCAACCTAAAAAACAGTTTCATTTTACACTATCAATTTAGCAACCTGAATAGACCCCTGCATCTTGTCAGTTCACCATAGTGTTGAACTCTTTTACATATCTACCTCCTTTGGAGAGTGTGTAAACAAATGGCCTAACTTATAATGTTAAAAAGGGCTACCTGAATGCCCTTGCCTTAATATAGGAGCTGGTATTCAGCACCTGCCATCTTGAGTTCTGGCCATCTTGATTCTAAAAACGTAGTACTGGAGGCTAAAGATTTACTAATGGAAAATGATACTTTTACCTATAGGTGAGTCCATACAGGGTAGGTAAAAGGTCAAGTTTCTTCTATTTTAGCTGAAATTATATTGTGTATGTCTGAATATTTGATCAACAAAAAGTGAAGACAGTTTAACAAATGAATTTTACTTGATATCAAAGTATTTCAAAATATGGGGGCCTTGAGGATTAAACAGTATATGAGGTCCTTGGTTGTGAGAAGCTAAAACCATCATGTCAGAATGTTGCATTTTCTGTTAAGGTTTGTTAACAGTAACCTATAAACTTCGACATAAAAATTCAGTGTTTGGGAAGAAATATATTCACGGTAGAACTGGTAATAGCCAAAAACATATACCCTAATCTGCTATTAAGTATGTATGAAGCACAATATTTCAGAGTATTCATTTATTCCACAGATACCATATTTCATTAATTACAAAATGAATCTGTTTTTCACATTGTGACACCTAAAATCCAAATACTTCTAAAAATTGATGGTATATCATAATGTAATGTGCAGTAATGTTTTAAGAATGGTACATAAAATAAAGGTATTTTAAAATCTGTGGCTTCTTACGAGTGTATTTAAAGAAACATAGTGATATGAATACCAACTCTGTACCAGTCACTTTTAAGCTTTGGAGTTATAATTGTAACCAAGACAGACTGGGTCCTTGTTAATCAAGTTTATACTGTACCAGGGAGCATGGACAAGAGCCAATGATATGACTTAGAGTGGATGGTCAGGAAGTATTTTTTTTTAAAGGAGAATTTCAGACATATACAAAAATAAAATAGGGTTTATGAACCTGCATGTATGTATCACCCATCTTCAACAACTATCAATTCATACCTAATCTCACTTGCTCTCTATTCCTACCCATTACTGACCCCAAATTATTTTAAGTTTATCTCAGACATTATATTTAATCTGTAGATGAATGTCTCTAAAAGACATCACTGTAATATCATCACATACACATTAAAATAATAGAGAAAGAACTTTTGATTCCAAAATTTTTTTCCCTATCCTTCCTGGTAAATATAGCTAAAAATCCTGAACATGATATGTAAAACAAACAAGAAGACTGTGAAATGTGCATGGAAGAGAAAAAGGCAGACTAGCTGGGAGTCTGGGGAACCAAGGAACAATACAGAGGTGAATTTCCTGGATTTCCTTATTTTTTCATATATCCTATACTGATTATTGGAGAGAGTGACAACACAGAAATTTTGAGTGCAGATAAAGATCCCAGAAAATAATTTCTAGCCAAAGGACCAGGAAAGGGGCAGCCTATTAAGACAGAGAACTTTTATTTAATAATTGCTCTAGCCAAAAACCACAGGAAAAAAACAGGCTTCACCACCAAGGACAATGTTTAGAGCCTGGACTCCTACCCTCTCCAGTTACAAGTGCCCCAGTCAGTTATATGGTAAAGAGATTTGTTTGGGTTTTTTCCCCCTAATGCAGTGTGAGTAGAGAACACATGGGAACACAACTTCTTCCTCTACCTGGGGCTAATGAGGCTCCACGCCCCCTTCCTGGTATGTGTTCTCCCCTTTCCTATTAGGCAGTGTCAGAGGAAGCCTGAGTCAGAACTTTCACCACTGCTCAGCAGAATGCAGGCCACTTAAACACTTCCAACCACCGTTCTGAATTGTCAGTGAAGAATACATGGGGAGGAGTAACAGAGTGCTCCTCTTCCAAGCCAGGATTATATCAGCATTGCCTATGGTGGGGCCTGAACTACCCAGCAGTAACAAGGAGCTCCTTTACCCTGCATGTCAACCGATGCAGATAGGAAAACCTGAACTTCTATCTCCACCTGGCTGTAATGAGGCTCCCTAACTGCAGTGGTATTAGAGGAGGCCTGCTAAAGGCCCAGATTTAATGAAATCCAGTCTTACAACACAATATCCAAAATGTTCCACTTGCAATGAAAAGTCACGTATCAAGAACTGGAAAGATCTCAACTAACAAAACACAACAGCAACACTAAGATGACACAGATAGAACTGACAATAATTATAAAGCAGCTGTCATAAAAATACCCCAATTATGAACACTTGAAATAAATGAAAAGTCAAGGAAATAGAAAATCTCATCAAAGAAATAGAGATATGAGAAAAACCAAATGGAAATTTTAGAACTAAGAAGAAGAGCTCAACTGCAGAATTAGGAAGGGTAGAGAAAAGAATCACTGGACTTGAAGGTAGAATAATAGAAATTAGCCAATCTAAGACAATAGACTGTGGAATAATAGAGCTTCAGGGACATTTGAGACTATAAGAAATAATCTAACATCATTGCAAATGGAGGAGAAAGAAAGTGGGGACTGAAAAAGTAGTTTAAGAAATAATTTCTAAACCTTTCCCAAATCTGGCAAAAGATATAACCCTATAAATTCAATATAAACTAAGTGAATCCAAATAGGATAAACCCAAAAAGTCCACACCAAAGTGCATCCTAGTTAACCTTCTGAAAAACAGAAAAAAGTATTTAAAGCAGTGAGAGATGACAATACCTATAAGACAAGCACGATTCAAACAACAATGGATTTCTCATCAGGAACAATGGAGGCCAGAGGAAGGGGCACACCACATTCAAGTGCTGAAAGCAAAGAACTCAATACAGAATTCTATCCAGTGAAAATGTGATTCAACAATGAAGGGGAAATCAAGATATTCTCAGATGAAGGAAAACTAAGATAATTTGTAATAGACCGTCTAAAAAAAGTGACTATAGAACATTCTTGAAACAGAAAGGAAATGATAAAGAATCTTGGAACATCAGGAAGGAAGAAAACTGTAATAAAAATATAGATAAATACAACACACTTCATGAGTTTTCTAAATTATGTTTGTTGAAGCAAAAATTATAACTGTCTATTGTGGTTTTCAGTATACGTAGAGGGAATAAGACCATTATAAATGGAAGGGTATAGGAATATAAAGAAAGGTAAGGTTTCTGTACTTCACACAAACTGGTAAAATATCAGCATCAGTGGACTGTGGTAAATTATGAATTTATAATGTAAAACCTGGAACAACCAATCTAAAGACTCTACATAGAAAGACATGTACTAAAAAAAAACCTACTTCAAACAAATCAAAATAAAATTTAAAAAAATGTTTATTTTTAAGTACATTTTATTGAATGTACTATACAATTGTCCCTTTTTTTTCTCACCTTTATTCTCCACTCTGCACCACCCTCCCACCAGAATTTCCCCCCACTTGGTTCATGTCCATGGGTCATACATATAAGTTCTTTGGCTTCTCCATTTCCTATACTATTCTTAACCTCCCCCTGTCTATTTTGTACCCACCACTTATGCTTCTTTTTCCCTGTACCTGTTCCCCCATCCTCCCTGCTGATAACCCTCCATGTGATCTCCATTTCTGTGATTCTGTTCCTGTTCTAGTTCTTTGCTTAGTTACTTTCTGGTTTTTCAGGTTCCGTTGTTGATAGTTGTGAGTTTGTTGTTCGTAGTTTTGATCATCCCTTTTTCTTAGATAAGTCCCTTCAATATTTCATATAATACAGGCTTGGTGATGATGAACTTTAAATTTACCTTATCTGGGAAGCACTTTATCTGCCCTTCTATTCTAAATGATAGCCTTGCTAGACAGAGTAATCTTCAATGTAAGTCTTCCTTTTGATGATTTTGAATACTTCTTTCCAGCCCCTTCTTGCCTGTAAGGTTTCTTTTAAGAACTCAGCTTATAGTCTTATGCGAACTTATTTGTAGGTAGGTAACTGTCTCCTTTTCTCTTGCTGCTTTTAAGATTCCTTATTTTTAATCTCGGGTAATGTAATTATAATGTGCCTTGTGTGCTTCCTTGGGTCCAGCTTCTTTAGGACTTTCTGAACTTCCTGGACTTCCTGGAAGTCTATTTCCTTTGCCAGATTGAGGGAGTTCTCCATTATTTTTTCAAATAAGTTTTCAATTTCTTGCTCTTCCTCTTCTCCTGGCACCCCTATGATTCAAATGTTGGAACATTTAAAGTTATCCCAGAGGTTCCTAAGCCTCTCCTCATTTTTTTTAATTATTTCTTCATTCTTTTTTGGTTGAATGTTTATTTCTTCCTTCTGGTCCAAATTGTAGATTTGAGTCCCCGTTTCCTTCCCTTCACTGTTGGCTCCCTGTGCATTTTCCTTTATTTCACTTTGCATAGCCTTCACTTTTTCCTTCATTTAGTGACCATACTCAACCATTTCTGTGAGTATCCTGATTACCAGTGTTTTGAAGTGTGCATCTGATAGGTTGGCTATCTCTTCATCTCTTACTTCTGTTTTTGGTGTTTTGATCTGTTCTTTCATTTGGGCCACATTTGTCTTGGCACTCCTGTTATGTAGTAGGTGTTGTAGTCTTAGGTATTCACTAGGTTGGAGCAACCCACATCACTGGGTTGTGGTGCTATATGTGGGGGAGGGGTCAGAGAGGGAACAGTGCCACTTGCTCAGCTATCCGCAGGCTTTCAGTCACTTCATCTGCTACCCACAAGCAAATTGGGCCCTTCTGGTGCTGATTGCTGGGTGTATGGGTTTATGTACATTCTAGGATCCTGTGGGTCTCTCCAACACACTCTCTTGTGAGGCTGGGAGTTTCTCCCTTTGCCTCAACATGAACAGATTTTTACAGCCAGAGGTTTTGACGCTTTCTTTTCCCGTGATGGGATCCTGGGTTGCAGAGTCTGTCTCACTCCCCAGTTGTTCCTCACGGTTTATCCACACTCAAATGTGGGACTGCCTAGTCCTCCCCCTGCCACCTTACCCGCCCTGGTTCCCCAGCCACTGTCTTGCCATGTGTCCTCTCTTCCCCAGCTGCCCATCTCCACCCCTCCTACCAGTCTCAGTGAATGTTTCTTCTTTAACTCCTTGGTTGTCAGACTTACATACAGTTCAATTTTCTGGCAGTTCTTGTTATTTTTTGTTTTTAAATTTGTTGTCCTGAGAACCAAGATGGCGGCGTAGGTAGACACACTGCGCCTCCTCGCACAACCAGAACTGACAGAAAATCGAACGGCAAGGAAGTCTGACACCAAGTAGATAAAAAAGAAACATACATCCAGACCTGTAGGAGGCGCGGAGATGGGCACCAGAGCAGAGAGGATTCACATGGCTGTGGCGGGACTGAGACTGGCGGAGTGTGGGACGAAAGGGGCAGGCAGTCTGACCACTAGCAGATCCTGCAGCCCCACATTCGCGCACAGATAAACCAGGACGAACGGTGGGCAGCGAAGCAGACCAAGTAACCCAGGGCTCCAGCGCGGGGAAATAAAGCCTCAAACCTCTGATTGAAAACGCCCGTGGGGGTTGGGGCGGCAGCAGGAGAGACTCCCAGCCTCACAGGAGAGGTCATTGGAGAGACCCGCCCACTCGAGAACCAGCACCAGAAGGGCCCAATTTGATTGTGGGTAGCAGAGGGAGTGGCTGAAATCCAGTGGAGAGTGGAGCGGGCGCCATTGCTCCCTCTCGGCCCCTCCCCTACATACAGCTTCACAGCACAGCGACCAGCATTAACCCCGCCCCAGGGAACACCTAAGGCTCTGCCCCTTTAAGTAACAGATGCACCAAGACAAAAAAAAAAAAAAAAAAAAAAAAAGGCCCAAATGACAGAATACTTCAAAGCTCCAGAAAAAATACAACTAAGCGGGGAAGAGATAGCCAACCTATCGGATGCACAGTTCAAAACACTGGTTATTAAGATGCTCACAGAACTGGTTGAATTTGTTCAAAAACTAGATGAAAAAAAGGCTATGCTAAGAGAAACAAAGGAAAATGTACAGGGAACCAATAGTGATGCGAAGGAAACTGGGACTTAAATCAACAGTGTGGACCAGAAGGAAGAAAGAAACATCCAACCAGAAAGGAATGAAGCGACAGAATTTGGAAAAATGAGGAGAGGCTTAGGAACCTCCAGAACATCTTGAAACGTTCCAACATCTGAATTATAGGGGTGCCAGAAGGAGAAGAGGAAGAACAAAAAATTGAAAACTTATTTGAACAAATAATGAAGGAGAACTTCCCCAGTCTGGCAAAGGAAATAGACTTCTGGGAAGTCCAGGAAGCTCAGAGAGTCCCAAAGAAGCTGGACCCAAGGAGGAACACACCAAGGCACATCATAATTACATTACCCAAGATTAAGCAGAAGGAGAGAATCTTAGAAGCAGCAAGAGAAAAGGATACAGTTACCTACAAAGGGGTTCCCATAAGACTGTCAGCTGATTTCTCAAAAGAGACCTTACAGGCAAGAAGGGGCTGGAGAGAAGTATTCCAAGTCATGAAAGGCAAGGGCCTACATCCAAGATTACTGTATCCAGCAAAGTTATCATTTAGAATGGAAGGGAAGATAAAGTGCTTCTCAGATAAGGTCAAGCTAAAGGAGTTCATCATCACCAAGCCATTATTATATGAAATGTTATAGGGACTTATCTAAAAAAAGAAGATAAAAAATATGAACAGTAAAAATGCCAGCAAACTCACAGTTATAAACAACCACACCTAAAACCAAATCAAAAGAAAACTAAGCAAACAACCAGAACAGAAACAGAACCACAGAAATGGAGATCACATGGAGGGTTATCAATAGGGGATTGGGAGGTGGAGAGAGGGGGGAAAGGTACAGAGAATAAATGGCATAAATGATAGGTGGAAAATAGACAGGGGGAGGGTAAGAATAGTGTAGGAAATGTAGAAGCCAAAGAACTTATAAGTATGACCCATGGACATGAACTATAGGGGGGAATGTGGGAGGGAGGGGGTGGGCCGGATGGACTTGAGTGAAGGGGGGGAAATGGGACAACTGTAATAGCATAATCAATAAATATGTCAAAAAAATTTGTTGTCCTTCTTTTGGTTGTGGGAGGAGGCAAAGTGTATCTACCTACACCTCCATCTTGGCCGGAAGTCCAGAATTTTTAAAAATGTTTAATTAACCCACAGGTAGGTAAAAAATAACAACATTTTTGAACAACCAGAAAATTAAAAGTACCGGCAGACTTAAACACTCATGTATCGTAGTTACATTAACTATAATTAACGATACTAAATAGGGATTGGCAGAGTGAATAAAAAACATATGACCCAACTATATGAACTACATGCCGTTTGTAAGAAACTCATTTCAAATACAATGATTAGGTACATTGGAAGTGAAAGGATGGAATAAAATATACACATTGCAAACACTAATCAAAAGAAAGCAGGAGTTCCAGTCAAGAGGACAGACTTTGTGGTAAGCAATGTCCTTGCCTCATTCCATGACTACATCAAAAATACAACTAAATTATAGAACAATCCACCTGAAGAACCATGTGAAGACTAGCTTAATGGAAGTCCTGCAGCCAAGGACATAAAGAAGCCATGTTGAGACTGGTAGGAGGTGCGGATACATAAAATGGGCTGGCTGCACACCCACATGCTGCAGTGGAGAATCAAAAGGGATATCTCTCTTGCAGAGGTCTCTCCTGAGGAACAAGGGGTCCCATCCTTATACCAGTCTCCTCAGCCTGTAGCACCAGTGCGGGGAAGAGGAGCCCTCCAACAATGTCTGGCTATGAAGATCAGCATGGATTCTATCCATGCAGGTGAGTTGGAAGACTGGTGGAAACTCAGGTGTTCTCTTAAAGGGCATGCATATGGATGAGCTCCCAGGCACTCATCCTGATCTCTGACAGAGGGACAGCTCTCAGAAGGAACCAGAGATAAACAAGAATTAACTGACTTATGTGGCTTCAGGGGAAAGTTGGTGGTTTACTCCTCCTTGCACACAGTCAGCAAGTGCCATCTTTCCTATGTTGACCCCTCCCCCTACACTGCTAGGTCTTAATCTGCATTAGCATAGTGAACACCATTTGCCCTACTTTGATGACTCCCTGAGACCTTGCACCACCCAGCTTGTGCACCACCAGAGGTTCTTTTGGTTTTTTGCAGGGGTGTTTTTGGCAGGCAGCTAACCTTGGCATGGGCTCCAGTTCTTAAAAACTCAAAGTTCCATAGGCCCCAGTAAGGCTGTGGCTGGCCTCGGTGTGTACTGTGCATTTTGCCCCAGGTTCAGCACTGCATTCAAATCTAAAACTGCATTAACCTGGTGAACACCACTCACCTTACCCTGCAGATTCTCTGAGATCCCACCTCACCTGACTCATGTACCAACCACCCAAGGCTCTTACAGTGGCTGAACCTTATAGGAAGCCAGCAAGTGGCAGCACACTCCCAGTGTCCTGTACCTTTTGCTAAGTGGATCCAGGTTCCATACTGGTGGCTCGGTTCACAGCTTGGCATCTCCCACATGCCTCCTGGTCCAGCACAGCTACTAACTGTGGATCATTTTGTAGCTCCTACCAGGTAGCCCCAAGGAAGTCACAGGCAGCAACTGAACTTGGCCAGTACTAGAGGCCCTCCCAAGAGTCCCCAGAACCAACACCGAAGCCAGACTGAACCATGGCTGGCTTCAGTTCACAACAGAGCACCACCTATTAGCTCCACAAACAGCACATCCAAATGGGGGAGTTTGGGCAGGCATCAAAGCCCACTGGATTGAATGTCATCTCAATAAACTTAATAAAATTAAAAAATATATATGCTCCATGATGTATATCATTAGGGAATTGCAAATTCAAACAGCAGTGAGATGTGTGGTGTCAAATGAGTACTGGACTTATCAGGGTGATCACTTCATAAATTATATAAATGTCTAATCACAATGTTGTACACCTGAAACAAATATAATAATGTATGGCAACTATAATTGAAGTTTTTAAAAATAAATTTGAAAAACAAGAATGAGATACTACTACACATGTATTTAGAATGGCTAAAATTTACACTGACAATATCATGCTAGTGAGCATATGGATATACAGGAACTCTCATTCATTGCTGGTGAGAATGCAAAATGGTATATCCGCTTTGGAAGACAGTTTGGCAGATTTTTACAATGATAAACAGTCTTGCCATATGATTCAGTAATTGCATTCTTAGATATTTCCTGCAATGATTTGAAAACTTAAGTCAAGAGAAAATCCTACGTGAATGGTTATTCCCCATACTGGAAGCAACCAAGATGTCCTTCACTAGGTGAATAGATAAACTGGTACATCCATATAATGAAATATTACTCAGTGATAAAAATTCTACATATTAGAATATTTTTCATTAACAAAAAGACATTGCTAAGTGACAAGTCTATGCTTTTCCAACTATATGACTACAACTATATGATTCCAACTGTATGACTACAAAGACAGTGAAAAAATCAGTGGTTGCCAGGAGTTTGGAGTGGGGAGAGGTGAAAAGTTGGAGTACAGGTTTGTTAGCGTATTAAGACTATACCTTATAATAATGTAATGGTGGGTACATGACATTATGCATTTGTCAAACCTGTAAAACTGTACAACACAAAGAGAAAAATTAACATAAAGACTTGAATAACTATATCAAAATTGGCTTATCAGTTACAAATACACCAAACTAATTCAAGATGTCAAGAACAATGGAAACTGGGGAAGAGGGAACTAACTCTGTGTCCTATCTGCTTAACTTTTTGTAAGTGTTATATTTTCTAAAAAAATAAAGCCTCTTTTAAAAAAGAGAGCAAATAATATGAATTGATTTGGGGGCCATTTGCATGGCTTTGAGCTGCATTGATGATTTTAGTTTCTAAAAACAATAAGGAGCCATTGTTAGGACTTAAGTGCCCAGTGTTGAAGTTCTATGATTGAACACCTGTATTTCTGGGCCTTTTAATGATGATGAAGGTGGTGAGACTTTTTCATTAGTCTATTGAAATGTAATTCTCTACACCTTCATTTATCTATGAAAATATCAGCTCTTCCATTTCTTTTTTTTTTTTTGGTTTTATTTTGTTTTTTTATATTTTTTTAGATGAAAACTTTGTTTTGAAAAAATAATTTTATTTTTGTTCAAGTACATTTGTCTGCATTTACCCCCCAACACTCTCCTCCCACCCCAGCCATCCCCACTTCCCTCCCCTGCTTCCAACCCCCCTTGGTTTTGTCCGTGTGTCCTTTATGGTTGTTCCCAAAAACCCTTTCCCCCTCCACCCTCATTATCCCCTTCCACCACCCCTCTGGTTACTGTTAGATTGTTCTTAATTTCAATGCCTCTGGTTATATTTGGTTCGCTTGTTTGTTTTGTTGATTAGGTTCCACTTAAAGGTGAGATCATATGGTATTTGTCCCTCACCGCCTAGCTTATTTCACTTAGCATAATGCTCTCCAGTTTCATCCATGCTATCTCAAAGGGTAGGATCTCCTTTCTCTCTGCTGTGTAGTATTCCATTGTGTAAATGTACCATAGTTTTTTGATCCACTCATTTACTGATGGGCACTTAAGTTGCTTCCAGCACTTGGCTATTATAAATTGTGCTGCTATGAACATTGGAGTGCATAGGTTCTTATGTATTGGGGTTTCAGGGTTCTTAGATATAATCCCAGTAGTAGAAGTGCTGGGTCAAAAGATAGTTCCATTTTTAGTTTTCTGAGGAAATTTCATGCTGTTTTCTTTTTTAAAAAACAGCCTAAATTCAATAAACATTTGCTTCATATAGTGGATTTTTCAAGTTTACTGACATTGCTTCTAGCAGTAAAGTGGAATAAGTGCTAAAAAAAACAAAAAACAAAAAACACCAAACCTATATTCTAAATATAGCATATCTTTATTGCTTTTTTGTTCTTGAAACATCCCACGTCCCTATTACCTCTCCCTAGATGAGTTAAAATTAAAGCTAGGAAAGCAAGTGGTAAGCAAATGGGGGAGGCAGGGTTAAGTGCCTGCAACTTTAATATAATTTGCATTAATAAATGTTGGTTCAATAAGAAAGTGGGAATAACTGGGAAGATAAGAAAAAGAATCAGCTAAAACCTAAAGTAACTGAAAATAAAATTGGTGAAATAATTGCGATCTGGCTGATATACAAATACTTTGAATAAGTTAACAAGATGATTCTAAAATGTATGTAGAGCTCAATTCCACCCCTCATATTTAGCTAATAGAAAAGAGAGCAAATAGATGCAAAACTACCGGCACAAGAATATTCACAGAAGCTATTTACTAATAGTCTCAAGCTAGAAACAACCCCAAAGTCCATGAACCAGAGAATAAATAATCTGTGCTATATTCATACAATAGAACCCTACTCAGAAGTAAAAAGAAATAAATTACTGATAAAAATAACATGGATCAATCTCAAAAACATTACACTGAGAGAAATAAGCCTACACAAAAGACTACATACCATATGGTTCCATTTATATGGAATTCTAGAACAGGTAAAACTAATCCATGGTGGAAAAACCAGAACAATAATGTCTCTATGAGTATGGGATAGAGGATTTACTAGGAAGGGGCATAAGGAAACTGTCTAGGGTGATGGTGATGTTCTATACCTTGATAGAAGTTTGTGTTACACAGATGTATGCAATTATTAACATTTAGTAAATGTAAACTAAATATTAGTGCATTTCATGTTAAGTATATGTTACACTAAAATTGTAAAGAAATATTGAGCTCTATTTAATAATATACATAATAAAGTATTTAAGGCAAAAGTACAGATGTGAACAATTTATTTTCAAATATATAAAATATAAAGTGTATTAATTGATGATTAGATAGTTTCACCAATATGTGATAAACAAGAATTATAAAATGTCAGCTCATAGAATCTAAATGATAAATATGAGTGGTAGCTAGAAAACTATTTAAACTTTTCTGTAGATTTGAACATCCTCACAAAAATGCTAGAAAAGGGAGAACAATGAGTTGAATTCTGGATGGTAAAAGGAAAACAACAAGAGAGAGAAATACAGAATCTTGGAAGACAAAATGTTGTAACATGCATGAAATTCTCACACATATATCCTTCCCTCAAACCGTCTATGAAGGAAAATTCAATTAGCTACACTGAGAGAAGAGGGAGGGGTTTGGGGGGTAGGAATCTTGTAAAATGCTACTGTCACCACCAGTCCTGGTCATGGATAAGCATAAGCAGCTTTCATCTATACAAAGTTACAATGAGAATCAGAATATTTCAGTTAATGAAAACCTCCCTAAAACTACAAAAGAGGAGAAAACTGTAACATAACATTCCAATCTGTGTTAACCTAAAACAAGAATATAAAGATTTGAAAAATACATTGGATCAGAAATTTAAAACTTAAGAAAAGTGAAAAACAAAAAAATGAAATAAGAATTTATTGAATTCAGGGAAGGAGTCATCAGAAATGAAGTCTAGATTTCAGAAGTGCTCAGGGAGGAATAGAGTCAAATTAAAAGTTTATAAAGAATATTGAAGAAAAGCAGGAACATAACCAAGAAAATAAAAAGTGAGACTAAAAGTAAAAAAAACAAGAGAGAAAATGGTTTAAATAGAAGATAGACAAAGAAGAGCCAAAATACAGATATTAGGAACCGTGAGGAAGAAAAACAGAACAATAAAACAACTATTTAAAATTTCCATCCAAGAAAACTTTCCTGAGCTAAATTAATGCTTGAATCTACTTGATTGCAAGGGCCACTGGGTACCACATATAAAATTGACTTACAGTGTTCAACTCCAAGACAAATCAGTAAAAGTATGAGACTTTAAAGATGAAATATTTTCAGAGCTTCTGGGTCTGGAAAGACTAAACAACTTATAAGAGCAAGATAATTAGACTGACATCATCAGACTTTCCAAAAGAAACATACAAAGCAAGGTATTGGTGGAGCACTATTTAAAAATAAACTCAGGGTTCACTTAGGTCACAAAAAAGCAGGCCACCTTAATGAAAGTAATCAAACAGTAACAACTTTGTATCCCGCCAATCTGTCTTTCAAGAGTTAATGCTGAAGAAAACAATTTTAAATATGCAACAACTCAGGCTAATATGTGCCATTAGTACTTGGTTTGTGAGCAGAGGGGGGAAATGGCTTTTTAAATAATGCTGTTTGTATAACTGACTAGCTGTATGGATGAAAACTAATCTTAACCTTTACCTCACATTATACAGAAAAGTCAATTTAAGGTTGATTGTAAGTATAAATGTTAACATCAAAATAATGAAACATTTAGAATTTAGTAAAGGAGAATATCATTTTGACCTCAGGTTAGAAGAAAACTTCTTAAACAAGGCCCCAAAACACCAAACAAAAAGGAAAAGAATGATAAGTTGGACTACATTAAAACTGTAGACTTATTTTCATCAAAAGATACCAATTAAAGATGATAGAGCAAGCTCCTGAGTAGATGTTTGCAGCACATAGTCAACAAAGAGAGAATATAAAGGGCTACTACAAATCAGTAAGAAAAAGACTGACAAACTCCAGGGGGAAAAAAATGAACAAGACACTCCCAATAGGCAGTTCACAAAAGGGGAAGTAAAAGTTGTCAATAAGCTTAAGAAAAGGTGCTAAATATCATTAGTTATCAGGGAAATGCAAATTAAAACCACCATGAGATACCAACACACATTCCTTATGTTGGCTATTTAGAAGGAAAAAGACTAACAATACCAAGTGTTGGCAAAGGTGTGGAACAAGTGATACTTCCATTCACTGCTGGTGAGAGTATAAATTGTTAAAATCAGTTCATAAAATGAGTCTGACGTTGTTATGAAAGTTGAATTATAGCCATACTTCATAACCCAGCAATTTTACTCCTAAGTATTTAACAGAATTGCACGCACATGCACCATGAGATATGTAAAAGAGTTATCAGAATTATTTGTAATCTTACAGTGATAAACACTTCAATACCCATTAATAATAAAATAAGTACAGTGACATAATCCAGAGAAATAATTTAGGAATGATAGCTACACAAAACAACAGAAATGAGTATTTTTTAAAGTCAAATTTATTGATGTTTAAATTCACCACAAAAAAGGTATACAGTTGGATGATTTGACAAATGTAAACAATCATGTAACTGCCATCATATCAAGATACTGAATATTTTAATGACCGCATAAGTTCTCCTTTGCCCCTTGAAGTCAATCCCATAACCTTACTCCAGGCCCTGGCAAACACTGATCTGATTTGTTCCTATAGTTTTGCCTTTTTCATAATGTGATGGATCCTTCAGCTTGCAGCCTTTTTTATGCAACTTCATTCATTTGGAATATGTTTTGTGAGATTCATCCATGTTGTCTGATCATGGATCATCAGCTCATTTCTTTTTATTGATGAGTAGTAGTCCATGGTATAGAGGTGTACCATATTTGTTATTCATTTACCAGTTCATAGATACTGGGTTACTTCCAGCTTTTCATGATTATGAATAAAAATCCTATAAATGTTTGGACTTTGTGTGGATATATGTTTTCAATTATCTTGGGAATGAGATCACTGGGTTCTATAAATGTATGTCCACCTTTATAAGAAACTGCCAAAACTGTTTTTGAAAGTGTTTGTACTACTTTCTCCTCCCACCAGAAATGTACATGAGTGGCATTTACTCTGCATACTCACTAACACACGGTATTGTCAGGTTTCTTAATTTTAGACTTGTTAGTTGGAGTTGTTATTAAATTGCGCAGTGGTCTGCTTCTCTGCCTGCCGTTCGTCTGGTTTATCTGTGGGCGAATGTGGTGCCGCAAGGTGCTACCTGCCACTCTGCCTGCCCCACTCTCCGCCACTCTGAGTCCGGCCCTCTGGGTTTATCTGTGCAAATGTGGGGCCGCAGGGTCTGCTAGTGCTCAGACTGCCTGCGCCATTTGTCCCACACTCCGCCAGTCTCAGTCCCGCCACAGCCACTCGAGTCCTCTCCACCCCAGTGCCGTCTCCGCCCCTCCTACCAGTCTGGATGAATGATTATTTTCTGTTTCCTTGGTGTCGGTCCCCCTTGCTGTTCGATTCTCTGTCAGTTCTGGTTGTGCGAGGAGGTGCAGTGTGTCTACCTACGCCGCCATCTTGGTTCTCCCCTGTCTGTCCTTCTTGAACTTGTGTTTATTTCCTTTGCCAGGTTAGGAAAGTTTTCAGTCATTATTTCTCAAATATATTTTCACTCTCTTGCTCTATCTCTTCTTCTAGTTCTCCTATGATGCAAATATTATTACATTTGGTATTGTCCCAAAGGCCCCTTAAACTGTCTTCACTATTGTATTTTTTTCTTTTTGCTGTTCCACATGGTTGTTTTTTACTACCTTATCTTCCAAATCACTGATTTGATCCTGTGCTTCATCTAATCTGCTGTTTTATTTTTTCTAGTGTATTTTTATTTCAATTTTTGTGTTCTTCATTTCTGGCTGGGTTTGTGTGTGTGTGTGTGTGTGTGTGTGGTTTCTATGTCCTTTTCTATACTTGCTATCTCTTTGTTGAAGTTCTCACTAAATTCCTTGAGCATCCTTATAACCAGTATTTTGAACTCCGTATCTGGTAAATTGCTTTCTTCTATCTCAAATAAATCTTCTCCTGTTCTTTCATTTAGGACATGTTTCTTTGTCTTCTTATTTTGGCTGCCTCTCTGTGTTTACTTCTGTGTATTAGGTAGATTTGTTATGTCCCCTACTCTTGGCAGGGCGGCCTTATGTAGTAGGTGCCCTGTGGTACCTAGGAATTTTTCTTGTGTGGTTGGGTGTGTCCTGTTGTAGTTGAATTTTTATTGCCGTTGGTATCTCAGTGGGTTGGACTGAACCTCAGGCTAACTAGCTGTGAGGATTGCCATGACCAAAGCACAGGAGCTGCTGTGTGAGGCCTAACCTTACAGTGTGTGATTTGTCCTGCAGGATCTGGTCCCTGCCAAGACCACCATTTGAACGCCCACTTGTGGGACTAGCTGAATGGTGCTTTGTTGTGGTTCAATGCCAACAAACAGTTGGGTTGGCTTTTGGGCCTCTTGGGAGGGACTCTGGTGCAGACCATCCCAGAGTTAGTGGATAGGAGCTATAGAGCAATCCACAGCTGGTAGCTGCCTGTGCTAGACGACGAGGCAGGTGGGAGAGGCCATGCTGTGAACCTAGGCCAACTTCCAGCCAACAGGCCTGGGGCAGCTTAGCAAAATTCACAAGACACACTGAAGCCTGCAGCTGCTTGCTGGCTGCCTAGTATGCTCAGCTGCTAAAAGAGCCCCAGGCAGTATGCAAGTTAGTGAGGCAGGTTCTCAGGGAGTCACCAGGATGGTGTGAGTGGTGTTTACCAGGTTAATACAGGTTCAAATTTGGTGCAAGTGCCAAACCTGGTTTCATTCAGCAAAAGGCACAGGGCACATGGAAGCCAGCAGCTGTCTGCCTGGGGCTTACAGACCTTTGAGAATTTTTTAAAGAAATACTGAATCACTGACTCAGGCAGCTCCTTGCTGTAGAAATTGCTTCTGGAAGTGCAGAAGTTGGGTAGGATAAGGTCTCAAAGAGTCATCAGGATGGAGACAATGAAGTTCATCAGGCTAATGCAAATTCAGACTTGGCCCTGCAGGGGTAGGTGGGGCTCAAAACAGGAAAGATGGTGCTCACCATGTGTTGTGCCAGAAGAGGGACAATGACGCCTATTCCTCCAGCCCTTGACCTGAAGCCACACAACTCAGTTTCTCCCCATATGTCTCTGGCACCTCCCAAGCCACTGTTCCTCCATTAGAGCCCAGGTTGTGACCATGAACAAGTGAGTCTCTGTGGAACCTTTAAGAGGATGCCTGGCTTTCCGGCAGCCTTTCATCTTACCTGGACTGACAGAATCCCCACTGATTTTCACAGCCTGATGTTGTGGGGGCTCCTTTTCCAGGCACTGGTGCCTCAGGCTGGGAAGACCAGTGCAGGGCTGAAACCCTTCACTCCTTGAGGGGAACCTCTGCAGCTGAGTTATCCCTCCTGATCATCTACTGCCACATGTGGGCATGGGGCCAGCCCATTTTACACCTTCAACCCTCCTACCATCTCGATGTGGCTTCTGTATATCGTTAGTTATGGGACTTCTGTTCCACTAGTCTTCAGATGGTTCTCCAGTCTGATTGTTCCATAATTTGGTTGTAATTTTGAAAGTGATCCTGGAACAAAGAGTGCTCTTGACTTAAAATATTCATTTTAAAAAGTGAAGATATAATCTGTCCAAAAGCTTTAAGTGTTTACCTCTGGGGGATGACCTGTTCCTTTGATATCTCTCTTCAAAATAATAACACAGTGATATGGGAGAGGAAAAGAACAAAGGAAATGTACCTGTAAACTAAGCAGATTTAAATCTGGAGCTATCTGAGAGGGTGAAAGGGGGCCATCTCTACACTGCATGAGGATAAGAGCCCAAAAGAAGCTGCAATTGAGGGAAGGCCCTGGAGTCCTGAGTGTTTCTCAAATCAAGGAAGGAAGCCTCCAAAAAGAGCATGTGTTCATTTGTTGGGTGTCATAACAAAGTACTGTAGGCTTGAAGGCTTAAACAGAAGACATTTATTTCTTCACAGGTCTCGAGACCCGAAGTCCAAGATCAGAGTGTCATCAGGGCCTCTTCTGAGGCCTCTCTCCTTGGCTTGTAGGTGGCTTCCTTCTCTCCATGCTTCCATATAGTCTGCCCTGTAGGTGTGTGTATGTCTGTGTTCAATTGTTCTCTTCTTATAGGTATTCCAGTCATTTTGGACTAGGGCCCACCCTAAAGACCTTATTTTAACTTAATTACTTCTTTATTTTTTAATTTTATTTTATTTTATTATTATTTCTTTTAATTTTTATTGTTATTCAATTACAGTTGTATGCCTTTTCTCCCCATCCCTCCACCCCACCCCAGCTGAACCCACCTCCCTACCCCACCTCCACCCTTCCCCTTGGTTTTGTCCATGTGTCCTTTATAGTAGTTCCTGTAATCCCCTCTTCCCACTGTCCCCGCCCCCACCCCCCCCCCACCCCCTGCCCTGGCTATTGTTAGATTGTTCTTAACTTCAATGTCTCTGGTTATATTTTGTTTGCTTTTTTCTTCTGTTGATTATGTTCCAGTTAAAGGTGAGATCATATGGTATTTGTCCCTCACCTCCTGGCTTATTTCACTTAGCATAATGCTCTCCAGTTTCATCCATGCTGTTGCAAAGGGTATAAGCTCCTTCTTTCTCTCTGCTGCATAGAATTCCATTGTGTAAATATACCATAGTTTTTGGATTCACTCGTTTGCTGATGGGCACTTCGGTTGCTTCCAGTACTTGGCTATTGTAAATTGTGCTGCTATGAACATTGGGGTGCACAGGTTCTTTTGGATTGGTGTTTCAGGGTTCTTAGGGTATAATCCCAGCAGCGGAATTGCTGGGTCAAAGGGCACTTCCATTTTTAGTTTTCTGAGGAAATTCCATACTGTTTTCCACAGTGGCCTCACCAGTCTGCATTCCCACCAACAGTGCACTAGGGTTCCCTTTTCTCAGCATCCTCTCCAACATTTGTTTGTGGATTTGTTTATGTTGGCCACTCTGACTGGTGTGAGATGGTACCTCATTGTGGTTTTGATTTGCATCTCTCTGATGGCTAGTGATGCTGAGCATCTTTTCATATGTCTCTGAGCCCTCTGTATGTCTTCCTTGGAGAAGTGTCTGTTCAAGTCCTTTGCCCATTTTTTAATTGGGTTGTTTGTCTTCCTGGAGTGGAGTCGTGTGAGTTCTTTATATATTTTGGAGATCAGGCCCTTGTCTGAGGTATCATTGGCAAATATGTTTTCCCATACTGTTGGTTCTCTTTGTAATTTGGTGCTGTTTTCTTTAGCCATGCAGAAGCTTTTTATTTTGATGAGGTCCCATTTGTTCTTTCCTTTATGTCCTTTGCTTTAGGGGATGTGTCTGTGAGGATGTTGCTGCGTGGAATGTCTGAGATTTTCCTGCCAATGTTTTCCTCCAGGACTTTTATGGTGTTACGACTTATATTTAAGTCTTTTATCCATCTTGAGTTTATTTTTGTGTATGGCGTATGTGGGTGATCGAGTTTCATTTTTTTGCACGTAGCTGTCCAGATCTCCCAACACCATCTGTTGAAGAGGCTGTTTTTGCTCCATTTTATGCTCCTGCCTCCTTTGTCAAATATTAATTGACCATAGAGACTTGAGTTTATTTCTGGGCTCTCTGTTCTGTTCCATTGGTCTATGTGCCTGTTTTTATGCCAGTACCAGGCTGTTTTGATTACCGTGGCCTTGTAACACAGTTTGATATCAGGTATTGTGATCCCTCCTGCTTTGTTCTTCCTTCTCAAAATTGCTGCAGCTATTCGGGATCGTTTATGGTTCCATATGAATTTCTGAAATGTTTGTTCTATATCTGTGAAATATGTCATGGGTACTCTAATAGGGATTGCATTGAATCTCTAAATTGCTTTGGGTAGTATGGCCATTTTGATGATGTTAATTCTTCCAATCCATGAGCATGGTACTTGCTTCCATTTGTTTGTGTCTTCCTTAATTTCTATCTTCAGTGTTGTGTACTTTTCTGAGTACAGGTCTTTTACCTCCTTGGTTAGGTTTATTCCTAGGTACTTGATTTTTCTTGTTGCTATATCAAATGGGATTTTTTTCCTGATTTCTGTTTCTGCAGTTTCGTTGCTGGTGTACAGGAATGCCTTTGATTTCTGGATATTGACTCTGTATCCAACTGTTTTGTCAAATTCATTTATTAGGTCGAGTAGTTTTTCGGTGGAGTCTATAGGGTTTTCCATGTACACTATCATGTCATCTGCAAACAGTGACAGTTTCATTTCCTCATTTCCAATTTGGATGCCTTTTATTGCTTTTTCTTGTCTGATTGCTGTGGCTAGGACTTCCAATACTATGTTGAATAGGAGTGGTGAGAGAGGGCATCCTTGTCTTGTTCCTGATCTTAGTGGGAAAGCTCTAAGTTTTTGTCCATTGAGTGTGATGTTGGCTGTAGGTCTCTCATATATGGCCTTTATTATGTTGAGGACTGCTCCCTTTATTCCCACTTTACTGAGTGTTTTTATCAGAAATGGGTGCTGTATCTTATCGAACGCTTTTTCCGCATCTATTGATATGATCATGTGATTTTTGTCTTTGCTGTTGTTTATGTGATGTATTATGTTTATTGATTTGCAAATATTGTACCATCCTTGCATCCCTGGGATGAATCCCACTTGGTCACGGTGGATGATCTTTTTAATGTATTGCTGGATGTGGTTTGCCAATATTTTGTTGAGAATTTTAGCGTGTATGTTCATCAGCGATATTGGCCTGAAGTTTTCTTTCTTCGTTGTGTCTTTATCTGGTTTTGGGATTAGGATGATGCTGGCTCCATAAAAAGAGTTTGGGAGTCTTCCATCAGTTTGGATTTTTTCGCATAGTCTGTGAAGTATAGGGGTTAGCTCTTCCTTAAATGCTTTGTAGAAATCTCCTGTGAAACCATCTGGTCCAGGGCTTTTGTGTGATGGGAGTTTCTTGATGACTGCTTCAATTTCGTCTGCTGTTACTGGTTTGTTCAGGTTTTCTGCTTCTTCTTCATTCAGTTTTGGAAGATTATATTTTTCTAGAAATGTGTCCATTTCATCTAGGTTTTCAAATTTCTTAGCATACAGTTCTTCATAATAATTTCTTACAATCCTTTGTATTTCTGTGGTATCAGTTGTAATCTCTCCTCTTTCATTTCTAATTCTGTTTTTTTTGCTCCTCTCTCTTTTCTTCTTAATGAGCCTACTTAAAGTCTTGTCGATTTTGTTTATCTTTTCAAAGAACCAGCTCCCAGCTCCTGGATTCATTGATCCTTAGAATTGTGCTTTTAGTCTCTATGTCGGTTAGTTCTGCTCTGATCTTGGTTATTTCCTTCCTTCTGCTTGCTCTGGGCTGTCTTTGTTGTTGTTCCTCCAGATCTTGTAGGCGTAGGGTTAGGTTGTTTGTTTGAAGTGTTTCTAACTTCTTAAGGTAGGCCTGTATTGCTATGAACTTCCCTCTCAGGACTGCCTTTGCTGTGTCCCATAAGTTTTGGGTTGTTGTGAGTTCGTTTTCATTTGTTTCCAGGAAGTTTTTGATTTCTTCCCTAATCTCGTTCTTGACCCATTCATTGTTTAATAGCATGCTATTCAGTCTCCATGATTTTGAGTGTTTTGGGTTTTTTCCTTTGGGGTTGGTTTCTAGTTTCGGACCCTTGTGGTCAGAGAAAATGCTTGATATGATTTCAATTTTCTTGAATTTGTTGAGGCTTGCTTTGTGTCCTATCAGGTGGTCTATCTTTGAAAAAGTTCCATGGACACTTGAAAAGAATGTGTATTTTGCTTCTTTGGGATGAAAAGCTCTATATATATCAGTTAAGTCCATTTCCTCTTGGGTATTGTTAAGTGACACAATATCTTTGTTGATATTTTGTTTGGAAGATCTGTCCATTTTTGATAGTGGGGTGTTAAAGTCCCCTACTATAATTGTGTTGCTGTCAATATCTTTCTTGAAATCCTCCAAGATTTTCTTTATGTATTTGGGTGCTCCTATGTTGGGTGCATATATATTTACAATGTTTATGTCTTCTTGGTGTATTCTTCCTTTCAGTATTATGAAGTGACCTTCTGGGTCTCTCTTTATGGCCTTTTTTGGAAGTCTATTTTGTCTGATATGAGTATTGCTACCCCTGCTTTTTTTTCCTGTCCGTTTGCTTGGAAAATTTGTTTCCAGCCCCTCACTTTCAGTCTGTGTACGTCTTTTGTCCTGAGAAGGGTCTCTTGTAGGCAGCATATGTGTGGGTCATGTTTTCTTATCCATTCAGCTATTCTATGTCTTTTGATTGGAGCATTTAATCCATTCACGTTTAAGGTTATTATCGATACGTAGTTATTCATTGCCATTATTTGCTACCTCTGTTCCTCTGTCTTTCTCTTTTCCTTCCTTTCCTTAAAGCAGTCCCTTTAGCATCTCTTGCAGAGCTGGTTTGGTGGAGCTGTATTCTTTTAGACTTCTTTTGTCTGGGAAACTCTTTATTTGGCCTTCTATCTTGATTGAGAACCTTGCTGGGTAAAGTAGTGTTGGTTGCAGGCCTCTGGTTCTCATTACTTGGAATATTTTTTGCCATTCTCTTCTGGCTTGGAGCGTTTCCATTGAGAAGTCAGTTGCTAACCTTATTGGCGCTCCCTTGTATGTTACTTCCTGTTTCTCCCTTGCTGCCTTTAAAGATCCTCTGTCTTGGAAATTTGACATTTTAATTGTGATGTGTCTTGCAGTGGGTCTCTTTGGGTTCCTCTTGCTTGGGACTCTCTGTGATTCCTGGATTTGGGTGACTTTTTCTCTCCTCAGATTAGGGAAATTTTCCATCATTACTTTTTCAAACAGGTTCTCTATCCCTTGCTCTTCTTCTTCTCCTGGTATTCCTATTATACGGATATTGTTACGTTTCATGTTGTCCTGCATTTCCCTTATTGCCTCTTCATTCTTTCTGAGCCTCTTTTCCTTTCTTGGTCTTTCTGGGTCTTTTTTTCTACTTTGTCCTCCAGCTCTCTGATCCGATCCTCTGCTGCATCAAGTCTGCTTTTTATTCCTTCTACTGTGTTCTTCAATTCAGAAATTGTATTCTTCATTTCCTCTTGGCTCTTGTTTATAGTTTCTATTTCCTTTTTCATGTTGATATAGTTTGCAGTGAGTTCATTGTAGTTTCCTTGTAGTTTCTGGTAGTTCTCTTTGAGCTCAGAGAGCTCAGTGAGCTTCCTGATGACCATTGCTTTGAACTCAGTATCTGATGGTTGACTTGCCTCTTTTTCAGTTAGCATTCTTTCTGAGACTTCCTCCTTTCCTTTCATTTGGGAATTGTTTCTTTGTCTTCCCATTGTTTGTGAGACGCTTCTTGTTGGCCTCTGCTTCTTAAATTGCTCTATTCTGTCTCCCTGGGTTTATGGTATGAACTTCTATGGTAGAATGCCAATGGGATTCGGTGGTGCTGTCTCCTTAATCTCCTGTACTCACTGGTCTTGAGCTACGTTTATGGGCTTAACACGGTCTAACTCTAGTCTTTTCAGCACTCCAGGTTTTGTTGTCTCACCTGTGGGAAAAAGAGAAAGGGGGGAGAAAGAAAAAAAAAAGATGGGAAGGAGGGAAAAAGGAAATAGAAAAGGAGGAAAGGAAGGAAGGAGGGAAGAAGGAATGAAGAAAGATCGGCGGCAAGATAATAAGGAATTTTAACAAAAATTAAAACATAGAAATAGATAAAAGAAGGCAGGAAGAAGACATAAAAATGGTAAAGGATGGGAGGAAGAAGGAATGAAGAAAAGAAAAAAAAAGGAGAGAGGAAGAAGGAATTCAGGGGGAAAGGAGGAAAGGAAAAAAAAAAAATCTTCTGCTCGCTTTAAACTGGTCTGGTTAGTTCTGCTGGTCGTCCTGTCTGTGCAACGGGAGGGAGTGGTTGGAAGGATTGGTTTCACTTTTCTCCCTTCCTGGGCCATACTCTTTGCTCTCGTTCAGCCTGCAGTCTCCCCTAGCCTTGCAGCTCACCTCTGCTGGGTGTTCTGCCTTTGTCCTAGAGAGCTAGTACGCCCTGCAGGGCTCTGTGCTCAGGTGTTAGGTAGGCGTTGTAGGTGTGGTCCCTGGCAGGCAATCAGGCTGTTGATTGGCCAATCCAGCAGCTTTGTTCTTGGGACGCGCAAGTGGAGGCTCCAGCCGCTTTGGCTTGGGAGGCGTGCGCGGGCAGCAAGGGGATCCAGCCGCTTAGGGTTTGGGAAGCTGTCAAGCGGCTTTGTGCTAGGAGCGCGCAGCCAGCCGATCCAGCCGCCCTGGGCTTGAGTCTCTCGGACGGTCGGGGCTGCCCTGGGACTGACTCACGCGGCACTCCGGTCCGAGGTTTTGGGCCTGTGGGTGGAGCAGCTAACCTCTGCTCCAGATGCTCTCGGAGGTTTCAGGTGTGGGCGCCCCTCCGGGGTTTCATGTGTGTGCCCCCAGTTCGCTAATCTGCGTGCGCGCAACCGGGCCTCAGGTGAGCGCCAGGGCTGCTTATCTGGCGCTTGCGGTCCAGGGGCGGAGGGGGGAGGGGCGCCAGGGGCCGCAGCAGCTGCAGAGAGTTTTCTAACTAGCCCCTGAGTGTCTCTATTTTCTTTTTCTTTTTGAGAAATTCCTCCTTTTCAAGCCCCCCTGGTCCAATCAAGCACCTGGCTGCTCACAGCTCAGCCTGGCCCTCTCCCAAGAATCCTGCAGCAGCCCCTGCGCCTGGGCTGGCGCTTCTGCCGCCCTTGTACCGCGCGGTCCGGAGTCCCGGGGACCTTATTGTCCTTAAGCTCTCTTCTTACCGTCAGATCTTTCAGTGTCCTCTATCTTTGGTCTCTGATCTTCGTATATGCTGGAATACTGTTGGCTGTTCGCTCTGCTCCTCAGATCAGCTAGGTATTTCCCTGGCGTTGAGGGGAAGTGGACTCCGCTCCCACCTATGTTGCCGCCATCTTCCATTCATCTCTTAATTACTTCTTTAAAGACCTTATTTCTAAATGTGATTACATTATGATGAATAGGTGTTAACATCTCAGCACATGAATTTGAGGGGGACACAATTAAGCCCATGAAGGACATAAATTACCATATGGATAAAGTATCCATAAACAAAGTTAAAAGACACAAGTGACAGACATGAAGAAATAAATATTTTCAACATTTATAATATACACATCATTTTTTCCAGAATATATACAGAGTTTATATAATCAATAAGAAAAAATGTAAACAGCTCAATAGAAATATGGGCAAAGAACACAAATAGGAAATTCACTGAAAAGAAATACAAAAGAATCAGCAAATAAGAAGATTCTCAACTTCACTTACCAGTTTTGTGCAAACTGAAACTAATTAAGGGCTTGTTTTGTCTATCAGATTGACACAAATTAAAAAGACTGATAATAACAAATCTTGGCAAGGATGTAAGGAAGTGGGAACTCTTAAATGTTAACAGGGGAGCATAAATTGTTACAGTCTCACTGAAAACAGAACTTATAAAACATTCATATCCTTTAACCCAGTGTTAAACTTCTAAGACTCAATGTTACCAAAATAGTTGTACATATGCTAAAGGATTTATATATAGGAAGGCTTTTTTTTTCTCATGTAAATGTAAAAAATAATGTAAATGTCCATTCAGTGGGAGAGAAGGTAAATACAATTATGATACACATAAAGTGAATACAATATACACATTAAACAGAATAAAGTGGTCCTACATGTATTGAGATTAAAGTAAAGATCTTTAAGACAAGGGAAAAAAAAGAAGCAAATCGTGGAACTATATTCTTATGTGTCCATTTAATGTTTTTTTAAAAATGTATTTTATTGATGATGCTATTTTAGTTGTCTCATTTTTCCCCCCTTTATTCCCCTCTGCCCTGTACCCCACCTCCTACCATCATTCTTCCACCTTATTTCATGTCCATGGGTCATACATATAAGTTCTTTGGCTTCTCCAGTTCCCATACTATTATTTACCTTCCCTTATCTATTTTGTACCTACCATTTATACCTCTTATTCCCTGTACTTTTTCCCCCATTCTCCCCCCCTTCCCTGCTAATAATCCTCCATGTGATCTCTATTTCTGTGAATCTGTTCCTGTCCTAGTTGTTTGCTTAGTTTGTTTTTGATTTGTTTCTTTAGGTTTGGTTCTTGACAGTTGTGAGTTTGTTATCATTTTCTTTTTCTTAGATAAGTCCCTTTAACATTTCATATAATAACGGCTTGGTGATGATGAACTCCTTTAACTTGACCTTATATGGGAAGCACTTTATCTGCCCTCCCATTGTAAATGAAAGCTTTGCTGGATAGAGTAATCTTGGATGTAGATCTTTGCCTTTCATGACTTTGAACACTTCCTTCCAGCCCCTTCTTGCCTGTAAAGTTTCTTTTGAGAAATCAGCTGATAGTCTTATTGGAACTCCTTTGTAGGTAACTGTCTCCTTTTCTCTTGCTGCTTCTAAGATTCTCTCCTTATCTTTACTCTTGGGTAATGTGATTATGATGTGCCTGTGTGTGCTTCCTGTGATCCATCTTTTTTGGGACTCTCTGAGCTTCCTGGACTTCCTGGAAGCCTATTTCCTTTGCCAGATTGGGGAATTTCTCCTTCATTATGTTTTCAAATAAGTTTTCAATTTCTTGGTCTTCCTCTTCTCCTTCTCGCACCCCTGGGATTCAGATGTTGGAATGTTTAAAGTTTTCCCAGAGGTTCCTAAGCCTCTTCTCTCTCTCTCTTTTTAAATATATTTATTGATTATGCTATTACAGTTGTCCCATTTCCCGCCCCTCTCACTCCACTCCATCCTGCCCATCCCCTCCCTCCCACATTCCCCCCCTATAGTTCATGTCATGGATCATACTTATAAGTTCTTTGGCTTCTACATTTCCTACACTATTCTTACCCTCCCCCTGTCTATTTTCCACCTATCATCTATGCTACTTATTCTCTGTACCTTTCCCCCCCTCTCCCCTTCCCACTCCCCTATTGACAACCCTCCATGTGATCTCCATCTCTATGGTTCTGTTCCTGTTCTAGTTGTTTGCCTAGTTTGTTCCTGTTTTTGTTTTAGGTGTGGTGGTTAATAAACGTGAGTTTGCTGTCATTTTTACTGTTCCTATTTTTGATCTTCTTTTTCTTAGGTAACTCCCTTTAACATTTCATATAATAAGGGCTTGGTGATGATGAACTTCTGTAACTTGACCTTATCTGAGAAGCACTTTATCTTCCCTTCCATTCTAAATGATAACTTTGCTGGATACAGTAATCTTGGATATAGGTCCTTGCGTTTAATCTTGGGTAATGTAATTATGATGTGCCTTGATGTGTTCCTCCTTGGGTCCAGCTTCTTTGGGACTCTCTGAGCTTCCTGGACTTCCCAGAAGTCTATTTCCTTTGCCAGACTGGGGAAGTTCTCCTTCATTATTTGTTCAAATAAGTTTTCAATTTTTTGTTCTTCCTCTTCTCCTTCTGGCACCCCTATAATTCGGATGTTGGAACGTTTCAAGATGTTCTGGAGGTTCCTAAGCCTCTCCTCATTTTTCCGAATTCTTGTTTCTTCATTCTTTTCTGGTTGGATGTTTGTTTCTTCCTTCTGGTCCACACCATTGATTTGAGTCCCAGTTTTCTTCGTATCATTATTGGTTCCCTGTACATTTTCCTTTGTTTCTCTTAGCATAACCTTCATTTTTTCATCTGGTTTTTGATCAGATTCAACCAATTCTGTGAGCATCTTGATAACCAGTGTTTTGAACTGTGCGTCTGATAGGTTGGCTATCTCTTCCTTGCTTAGCTGTATTTTTTCTGGAGCTTTGAAGTGTTCTGTCATTTGGGCCATTTTTTTTTTTTTTTTTTGGTCTTGTTGTATCTGTTACTTTAAGGGGCGGAGCCTTAGGTGTTCCCTGGGGCAGGGTGACGCTGGTTGCTGTGCTGTGAAGCTGTACGTGGGGGAGGGGCTGAGAGGGAGCAATGGCGCCCGCTCCACTCTCCTCCGGGTTTCAATCTTTCACTCCGCTACCCACAATCAAACTGGGCCCCTCTGGTGCTGGTCCCCGAGTGGGTGGGCCTGTGTACACTCCAGGTCCCTGTGGGTCTCTCCAACGACCTCTCCCGTGAGGCTGGGAGTCTCTCCTGCTGCTGCCCCAACCCCCAGGGGCATTTTCAATCAGAGGTTTGAGGCTTTATTTCCCCGAGCTGGAGCCCTGTGTTGGGCGGTCTGCTTCGCTCCCAGCCATTCTTCCAGTTTATCTGTGCACGAAGTGCGGCCGAGGGGTTGCTACCCACTGCTCTGCCTGCCCTGCTCTCCGCCACTCTGAGTCCGGCCCTCTCGGTTTATCTGTGCACAAATGTGGAGCCGCAGGGGCCGCTAGTGGTCAGACTGCCTGCCCCGTTCATCCCTCACTCCGCCAGTCTCAGTCCCGCCACAGCCACTCGAATCCTCTCCACCCCGGTGCCCGTCTCCGCCCCTCCTACCGGTCTGGATGAATGTTTATTTTTTATTTCCTTGGTGTCAGACCCCCTTGCCCTTCGATTCTCTGTCAGTTCTGGTTGTGCGAGGAGGCGCAATGTGTCTACCTACGCCACCATCTTGGTTCTCTCTCTTTTTTTTTTGAATTCTTCTTTCTTCATTCTGTTCTAGTTGAATGTTTATTTCTTCCTTATGCTCCAAACCATTGATTTGAGTCCCAGTTTGCTTCCCTTCATTGTTGTTTCCCTGTACATTTTCCTTTACTTCACTTTTTATAGCCTTCACTTTTCCCTCTTTTTTTTTTTTTACCATATTCAACCATTTCTGTGAGCATCCTGATCACCAGTGTTTTGAACTCTGCATATGATAGGTTGGCTATCTCTTCATTGCTTAGTTGTACTTTCCTGGAGCTTTGATCTATTTAATTTGGGCCTTTTTTTTTTTTTTTTTTGGTCTCCTTGAGACTGTTACATAGTAAGGGGCAGAGCCTTAGGTATTCCCTAGAGCAGGGCAACCCACTTCGCTGTGGTATGGAACTATATGTGGGGGAGGGGTCCAAGAGGGAACAGTGCTACTTGCTTAGCTCTCTGCCAGCTTTTAGTTACTTCCTCCACTACCCACAAGCAAATTAGGAACATCTGGTACTAATTCCCAGGTGTGTGGATTTGTGTAAGTTCTAGGACCATGTGGGTCTCTCCAGTGAACTCTCCTGTGAGGCTGGGAGTTTCTCCTGCTGCCTAAACCCCCACAAGTTTTTTTCAGTCAGAGGTTTTGAGGCTTTATTTCCCTGAACTGGAGCCCTGGATTCCTTGGTCTGTCTCACTCACCAGTTGTTCCTCCTCCCCGTTTATCTGCATGCAAATGTGGGACAGCCTGCTCTGCCAGCTGCCGTCTTGCTGCAAATCCTCCCCACCCTGCTCCCATCTCTGCCCCTCCTACCAGTCTGGATGAATGTTTTTCTTTAACTCCTTGGTTGTCGGACTTTATGCAGTTCAATTTTCTGGCAGGTCTGGTTATGTTTTGTTTTTAAGTTGTTGTTGTCCTTCTTTGGTTGTGTGAGGAGGCAAAGTGTATCTACTTATGCCTCCATCTTGGCCATAAGTCCTCATTTAATGTTTTTACAAGTGTATCTTTATGAAGTGGACATTGGAAAATACACAGACAGTTTTGTGAAAATGTCAACAAAATGTTCAGTAGTTAACTCTAGAGGGAGATAAAGGTGAAGTTGGGGTAGGTGGAAGGGGGATTTTTCACCTTTTGATCTGTGTTCTGTATATTTTAAATTGTGCACAACCAGAATAAATATAAACTTGCATGGTCTGATATACACACGGAAGAAAAGAAAGAGTCTGCTTCTGAAGATTGTTTGTAGATCTTCACAGTCATTGCTCATGTCAGTCTTCTGGAAGCCATCCTCATCGGAGCCTTGGTTACCTGAAGTGTTTGCTTTAATCCGTGTAATTAGCATAACATCAATTAGGCTGGAAGGCCTGACAACCTTGCAGGCTCCCACAGTATGGCCTTTGTCCTCTGTTGCCCTACCCAGCCCCTTCAGTGACTCAGCTTCCCTCTATTCTGTGTGGCTCTCTCTCCATTCATGACCCTGCGTTTCCTCTCATGACTCTGAAGACAACTGTGGGCAAACAGGAGTCTCTTAAACCTTTTGATTGCTAGGACTTTGTTCCTGCTTGCTGTTCCTTGTTACACTCTTCGTCTTTCTTAAGTGGCTCATTTGGCCTTTAACTAGTAAACTTCTCTGTCAGTTTGCCTAACCTGAATCTCCTTCCTTTTTCCAAGCTCACTGAGTGGTTCCACTGTTCCCCAAAGTCACTAAAGCCAGAAATCTGTGAGTTATCATTGCCTCACCACTCTGCCTGGTCAACCACTAAACTCTGTAGTGCTAATATTCCTAAATGTTTCTCGGATCTGTCTGCCTTTCTCTATCTCTACTGCCGGTGTTTTATTGCCTATCATCTGGATATATTTTTACTCTTACCTTTTAGCACTTTGTCCTCCCTCCAGTTTCCAGAGAAAGCTTTCTAAAAAGCAAACCTGATCATGTTCTTCAGAGGTTAAATGTTGCTGGTGTCTTTTCCTACTAAATAGAGTTCAAACCCCTTGACATGGTATACAAAACTGGGTCCCACCTGAACTAGGCTACCTATCCTCTGTACACATCCAGGCAGTTTTCATTCCCCTAGCACTTTATACAACTCTGCCTTTGTGTATGGGGCTTTTCTTCTGGAGGTCGTCAGTGCACATGTGTTGATTTTTCCTTCCCAGCATTCATTCCTATTTCTTGTGGTACCAGCATTGCATGAACCATCTACCTTGCTTCTGAATTCATGTGTTTCAGATGTGTTTCTTCAGGCCTCTTTTCCCTAAGTTCACCCAAAGCCAGATCATTTAGCTTCTCTTTATTCCTGGAACTTGGATTTTGAACATCATAAGAGTCTTTAAGAGACAGTCCATTTCTGGCTCAGCCCTGCTTCCTAAGAATAATTCTTCAGGTTTCCTCTGATTCTGTAAGTTGCGCTATAGACAACCTTCCTATGAACTTTTTGGCTTAAGCAGGCCAGGAAATTTTCTTGTGTGCTTTTAATCACAGAACTCCCAATGAACCCCATGCTTCTGCATCAAACAAACTCTTATCTGTATTTATCCTTCGGGATCCAAGTTAGGTGTTCATTTACTCATTCAATTATTCATTCAACAAATATTTACTGAAAACGTACTATGAGTTGGACACTATGAAACGTGCTGGGGGTATAATTGTAAAGTAAATGGGTATGGTTCTTGATCATATGGACTTTAAGATATCTTCAAATAAACAACTTTTAGGGGGAGACTTTAGGTGCAGAGGGTAGAGTTAATCATATTTGTCTTTTCATGGTGCCCTATCAGTATTGGTATGGGCAATCAATTAATTACTTCTGCATCCCCCAACCTTTTCCCACCATAGACAACCATATTAATGTGTTTGATACATATTTGAATGTTTTCTTGTGAAAGGTATATTGCAGCTTTGTGGGCATGTGTTTTTAATTTACATGTAGAGTATTACATTGCATGTTTCTTTTGGTTCCCTAATTTTCTTCATTAAACATGGTTGAATGCCTGAAGTATTTGAGATGATATAAAAGGCCTTAGAAGCAAATGTAAAGATTTTGGCTTTTACTTTGGATGAAATGGGAAGTCATTTGAGGGGCAACATGATTTGAATCAGTGTTTTACAAGGAAAAGTTTGCCTGCTGTGTTGAGATTGAAATTCAGGGGTGTAAGTGTGGAAGCAAGGAGGCCAGTTAGTGGGCTGTTACAGTAATCCATGGAGAGTTGATGGTGATTTGAACCACAGACGTATATGTTCCTACATGAGGAACTCCTGCATATAAATGAGAACAAAAACCCAAGAGAAATTAAAAAAAAGCAACCCAAGATTAAAAAGAATGTGAGATGCAAGACATTGATAATCAGAGAAATGTAGATTTAAAAAATAACATGACATTGCATCTTTTATTCTGGCAAATATTAGAAAGCTGAACACTGTCAACCCTGGCTAGGTTATGAGGACTTAAATATCCTCTTGCACCGTTTATGGGAATGTAGACTCGAGCAGCAGTGTGACACTGCTGAGTGAAGTTAGGTACTGTAAATACACACCCATGACCTAGTAATCCAGCTCCTGGTTATATATTGCAGAGAAACTTCCACATATGTTCATGAGGGGAGTGTAGGAAGGTGTTGATTGTAGCATTGTTTGTGGCAACAGGGAAGTGAAGGCAGCCTATGTTTCCATCACTGGGACAATAGATGGGTAAGATGTGTGTTACACTTTGTGATAAAAACTATATATGCATCATCTCATATTTTCTTCAAGATAGCCTCAAGACAGTGAGACTTTTAATAGCATCTCATTTACAGAAGATAAAACATAAACTATCCTCCCTTACATACAAACGTCTGCTTGTTTTCTGTCACACGCTTCTTAGTCTTTGGAAAAGGATGATGTGTTTTCAGGGCTTAGCAGTCAGCGGTTTGGGGTCGCCCTGCCCTGCGGTTTGCAGGATCTCTCTTCCCGGCCCGGGCAGCTTAGGGCCTGGGTCGTCAGCACCGCGGACAGCGCCAGTGGGGCACGGGAGGGGCATGGCATCCACAAGATGTCAGCGCGTGTGTGCTTAGGAGTCTTCGGGGCGGCGTGGTCACTGACCCACTGCGCAGCCGTGTCACTTGACCCAGGTAATTGGCAAAGTGCTCCACTCACTCCTGCGCTCACCTTCTTGACCTGCATCCTCCGGACCACTCTGCCGCGCGGATCCCCGCCGGCTGGGTGAGCGCCGTGGCCCCTCTCCTCCGAGTCCTTCTGTCCCATCTTTTCCCAGCGTTTTGGGGGCAGCTCCTGTGCTCCCCTTCCCAGGTTCTGGCGTGCTGCTGCCTGCAGTCTTGAGCCAGGGAAAGGGAGTGTTAGGGTGGGGGCGGGCGGTGGGGGGGGGGGGGGATGATGAGTGCGACATTGGCTGTGCCCTTGGCTCATCGCGACCTCCCTTAGGACCTGCAGCCTTCCGTGCAGGTGCGACCCTGCTAATGCAGTGTTTTTGCGTAAAGGAGTGACGCGCTAATGGTGTTTCTGCATTAGTAGGGGATCGCCAGCTCAAAAGACTACGGACTGCACACGCTACCTTTTGTGGTATAGCGTAGAGCTCACTGCTCTTTGCTCCTTCAAGGGGCTGGAGCTGCGGAGAAGCACGCTGTATTGGGAGGGACCTGGCCAGACCCGCAGTCAGCTTCAAAGTCTCAGGACCTCATGGAGGCAGAGCCCTTACAGACGGGGTTTAATCACTGTCTACTCTCGCAAATGGGGAAACCGAGGCCCTGAGAGAGGCAAGAACTGGCTTGAGGTTACAGCCAGTCTGGGAAGTGTTTTAACCACCTCCAGAGAGATGTGGGAGGAGGGGGTGGATGGGTTTACTCAGAGGTCCTAGCAGGGTGCAATGGGCATTAACAGGTCCCCAAGTGCCCCACTCTGACACCCCTCCTCTGTGACCGCCCTCGCAGCTCCTTGGCACACATGCCTTGGAACAGGCCTCGTATACTTTTGTACTTCGTCCTTCTCTGGGCTTTAGCTCAGGCCCTTCACCTCTGCCAAGTACATAAGCACACCCTCCCTATCCTGCTTCCCACCTTGGAGTCTGCTTCTGAGGCTTTCTCTTGGGTTCAAAAAACTAGAGTTGGGTTTTATGCCTGAGTAAAGCTCACTCAATTAGAATGTGAGTCTGGGCTCTGCTGCTGCCCCCCTTCAAGGTCTTGAGGAGGGCCCTTCCCCTCTTGGGATCTCTGAACTGATTTCTACAGTGGGCAGATTGAAGAGCAGTCCTCACCAGGACAGTGCAGACCAGGCCATGTGTTGGGGAGGATTAGTGACTGGGGATGTCTGCAGTTGTGATTGTTCTGAAGATAAGTGTGGGGATAGTACTGACCGTTTCCCTAGAGAAGAGACCCCTTCCACCCCAAGAGCTGCCCAGAGCAACCTGCCTGGTAATGTACTGGGAGCTGGGCTGTGTAGGGGATGGGCAGGATGCCTGACTCTTTGCTACAGCCTTTGCTGTGTAGGTAGACCCTGGCAGGGCAGGCAGGGGCTCTGGCTCTAGGTACTGAGGTTGACTTTGTTTCCAGCCTTCCAGGGCTTCTGGGTCCTCAAACCCTGCTGGGATAGGGCAGGGTTGACTGTCTGACTGCCCTCCTGCCAGTCCAGGTGAAGGCCACAGCAGTGTCTTGCCCAGACAGCTCATTGTTTATAAAACACAGTGTTCCTGCACCAAGCCAGGTTGGGTACAGCCAGACTTTGTCACTGTCCCCTTGAACTGTCCCATTTCCCTGTGGGGGTAGGGGTCAGTGCTGGCAGAGAGAGCAGCTCTGGCTGCAGCCTACGGAAAATGCATTGTTCAAGCAAAATCTGGGTTTGTATCTTGACTCCTCAGTGAGAGGGGTGAAGACTCTGGAACCACACAGAGCCCTATCACTCACTAGCTTAGCCTCTCTGTGCTTCAGTTTCCCTGTTTATATAGTGGGGCTAATCCTAGTACCTATTTCATTAGATTGTTGAGAGGGTTAAATGAACACAGTGCCTACCCCAGAATCAGTGCTCATTGTGTGCTCTTATTTTTTATCCCTATGATGGATGGTCTTGCTGTCTGGTTTCAGATGGTAGAGCTTTGTGTGTTGTTTAGATTCTTCTGATATCCCAGACCAGTAGCTCCTAGGCCAGTGGCTCTCTGGGCCGGGGCAGCCCTGTATTTGCTCATGCTTCAGGGGTGGTCAGAAGTAGAGCAGGGGTTGGGACCCCCATGTCTCGATCCCCCACTCAGCACTTGGAGAGGTGCTACTCCAGGGAAAGCCAGCCCCTAGTGACCTTCGCTGTAGGGCCTGACATCACTGGCTGGTGGGGCTGGCCATGTGGTCGGAAGCTTCAAGGGCCAGCATGTGGGAAGGAATTTTGGGGCACTTGGGGCTCAGGTTCCAGCTGACACCACCTCCTTCCTTTCCGCACTGGAATATATTTTTGCTTTTTAGTTTTCCTGTTTAGACTTGCTGCTGGTTGCCTGAGGAGATCATCTCCCCTTCTCTTTGGCTCATGTGAGTTTGGAGGGAGAGATGGAGGATAGCCTGGGAGGACTGTACCCTGTTCTGCCTTGGGACCTGACCACTTGTAAAAGGACCCTGCCAGATGGTTCTGGTGACTTGACTGAACTGATGAAGTAGGAGAGGGGCCCTGTTGGTTGAGCACACCAGGCTGAAGACCTCTTGGCTCAGGGCCAGGCCCATGCAGGACCTGGGAGCCAGTTATGCCCCAGAAGGTACATTTTCCGGGACTGAGTTGTACAAAGGGAACTAGGCCCCTCTTGCTGGCATTGTCTCTGGTGGAGTGGCTGTGGTGCTGGACCTTACTCACAGGCTGGGATTCTTGGGGCAGAAGAGCATTAGCAAGTATTCATGGGTAGCTGTTCTATGTCCAGGCAGTGCTGGGCTGGGGGTGCTGAGCCAGGGGGCTGTGCTCACAGTTGTGGAGGTGGGGGAACAGAGGTCCTGTGTAGGACAAGGTGGAAAGGTCTGGGCAGCAGGAGCCTCAGTGGACCCTGTCACCCCTCAACTTGCCTTGATAGGGATCCCTGGAGGCTCTTCAGGATTGGAGGAGGCACTTGGAACTTCTGTCCTCTGGAGGGTGGAAGAAGCTCCTCATTGTTACTCAGGAATTTTCCCTGGAAAGGGCAGCTGACGTACTGGGGGTGAGATGAGCTCCAGGTTCTTGTTCTTTCCAACCTGGGTGGGCTTCCAGCCTGTCTATACCCCCTGAGCTGCTAGCTGTTTTGAGAGGCATTGGTGCTGAGAGTAAGCTCTGGGAAGGGTATGGGAGCCAAAGAGTGGTTCCAGCCAAGAGATGGGCATGGGGCCTGCCTTCTAGTCTACCCTGTACTGGTCCCCAATGCCCTTCCCTTCTCTGAGTCTCAGTCCTCCCAACTCTGAAGTGGGGAAGTTCAGGCCCATGTCATTGGTCTTCTGGCCTGGGAATGTGCTGTGGGTCAGAACTGTAGTTAAAAGAAGTCACTGGTCACTTTTGGTCATAATGATCAGAGACCCAGCTGTGCCATGGGCCTCTTGAGATAGTTAGTACAGCTCAGCCAGACCCCTTCTGGCTTTTTCCTGACAGGCATGGCACACCCAGCTCCTGGAGGAATCCCCTGCTCAAATTCCAGGCTGGCTAGTTAAGTAGCCTACTCCTTATTGGGGGTTCTACATACACGTACCCTGTAACCCTCTGATGGTCTCCAGGACCTGGGCTGGGTGCTTCCAGCACCTGGGTCATACTTGTCTTTGCACCAGGCTCTGGGGAGATGGCAGGGCAGGAGCACAGACTGGCATGGGTGGGGCACAGCTGGACTGGAGCTCAGGGAAGCTGAAAGCTATTGGTGGAGTTTATTTTGCTGGGATCTCCCACTAGGCAGTGAACCCAGGAGGGCTGGCAGACTGTCTCTTTCTCCTTTGCCACCTGCCTAGTAGGACTGACAACACATGAGTGAAGGAGTAGCTGCCAGAGCCTCCTTTCATCCTGTCCTTTGGTTTATGCCCCTCCTTCTGTCCAGAATGAATCAGCTGAAGTTGCTGCCATCCCAGTTGGGGGCACATGCCTCGAGGCTTCTGGCCCCGCATGACATCCAGATGTTTAGCTGGTACAACAGGTCATCTGGGCCCTGGGCCAGCTTTCCAAGCAGCAGAGGTGGAGGCAGCTCCAGTTACATGGAGGAGATGTACTTTGTCTGGTTGGAAAATCCCCAGAGTGTCCACAAGGTTGGCACCCCCATTCTGCCCTCTGTGTGGGAGGGAAGCTCCTGGGGCAGGAGAGGGGAGAAGCAATTTGTCAGTTGTGTGATCTTGGGCCAGTTTCTTTGTCTTTCAATCCATCATCCCTGTGTGTGAAAGAGCCTTGTCCTCATACTGGATGAAGAAAGTCTGTTGCTTTCCTGTTGCTGAACCAGCTAGTGGGCAGTGGGCTGGCCTGAGAAGTATTGGCAATGCTGTGCTCAGCCACACCTGGTCTAAGACCAGCCCCTGCCCCCTTTGTCACGCTGTGCTTTCTCCAAGTGGCATCTTGTTGTGTAGTTAGGTGCATACGTGTTTAGGTATGTATTGAGCTGACAAAATAAATACCTGCTGATGGTAAAAAAAAAAAAATCAGATGACAGAGTGAAAGTAAAAAGTGAAGCTGCTCTCCCTTCTCTTTACTCACACTCACATGATCCAAAAACAAGAAATATGAGGTTAGACAGTAAAAAGGCTCCCTCTCAATCCATCTATCTGCTCAGCTCCCACCAGTCTGTCTCAATTTATTCTCAGCTGCTTCTGTACCCTTTCAGAAAATTTCTTCAGGTAAACTTACTGCATATGTAATTTTAGATCTCCTCTTTATACAAAGTAACTTGTAACATACACTATTTTGCTCCAGGCTTTTTTTACTTAATGTTCATCTCCAAGCTCTTTCCAGGTCAGTACTTGAAGAGGCTCATTGTTCTTTTTTCCAGCTTTGTAATATTCCATTGTGTGGATGTGCTGCACACATCCCCATGGACAGACATCTGGTTCATTTCCATACTCTGGTTGTCATGACCAGTGCCGTGGTGCATAACCTCGTACATTCCTCTTGCATGTTTGCAACTATCTCTAGAAGAAATATCCCAAAGTGGAATTGTTGGGTCAAAGATTATCTGTATACGTGATATTTATGGGTTTTACCAAATTGCTTTCCACAGGGCTTGTACTATCTTGTTCTCCCACCAGTACTGTGTGAGACTCAGAAAGCCTTTTTATGTGCTCTGCTAGAACAGTGATTTTTCAACTGGGTGTCACAAGAATTTTTAAAACATACAATACCTGACTATTTAGTCAGGGGTACTGACCTCTTTTCCCTTAGATTGTCAAATAAAAAATGACAATAGCCATCTGGTGTGAATGAGTCAAAATTATGCCTATTTTTGGTGAGCATAGAATTTTAGTGATTAGTTTATGTGTGCCAAGAGGTGAACAAGGTTGAGAATTTGTTGTGCTAGAACATGGATGTGCTTGTCCACATGCACATCTGCTTTTTGCATCTGCACAAATAGTAGCAAACCATACAGCCTCTTCTGCTGTGTTTACTTTATAACACATCATGGTGATAATCCACATCCACAATAATAAATGCACCTTATTTTTTGTAAAGATAGCATGATCTTCCAGAATCTAAATGAATCATTTTTATTTAATCAGTTTCCTATTGATCACCACTTAGATTGCTTTTACGTTGTCATTTTTATGAATAGTCCTGCAGGGAAGGATCATCCATGTACATATATCTAGGCACACCTGTACAACTACATCTATAAAATAAATTATGAACAGTGGAATTGCTAGTTCAAAAGAAAGATGCATTGAAAATGTTGAGGGCCTGCCTGCCCAGTTGCTCTCTGCAAAGGCCTCCTCCCACCCACTATGCATGACAGCATATTTCCTCTAGGGGTAGAAGCCCCTTTCACACCTGAAGTCCCTGGGTCACATGTTATAGCCACCTTCCCCACCACCTTCCTGGGTCCTGGAGAGATCTTGGCTCCTAGTGAAGGTTGATTTTGAGGGATCTTCTTGGCATGGTCCTGGGAAGTCTCTGAGAGCTATGGTGGTGAAGGAACACCCAACATTCCCCAGAGCCTGAACCAGTGCCACCCTCAACTCCTCCCAGGCTCAGACCTGGCTGTTTTCTTACTCCTGCCCAGTCCTGGGATGGCTTCTTCCGGAAAGCCAGTGAGGAAGCATCTTGTGGTCCCCCTCAGCCACAGCCATGCTCTGTTGTCCCTGAGAGCAGGCCGGCAGTCTCAAGCCAGACCAAGACCAGCAAGTTGGTGGAGGACCACCTGGCTGTGCAGTCCCTGATCTGGGCGTACCAGGTAAGTGGCTAGTAGGGCACACACTGGGAGGTGTGGCAGGGTGCTGACAGGAAAGAAACTTGCTCAACTCCAAAGTCATCTCTTCAGAGAACCCTTCTCTAAGCCCTCTGTCTGTCAGGTAGCTCTCCTCCTGCTACTCTGTCACTTACCACCCTCTAACCTTTTTTGTACATACTGATTTGTTTGTAGTCTTTCTCAAAGAATGTTATCTGTCTCAAACACCACTATGCTCAAGTACCTAGATGAGGACTTAGTAGAAAACCAATATCAGTAAATATTGATTGAAAGTTGAGTACATTGGCCCTTGTGAATGTCTGTTTTCTTCTCTTGACTGAGCATGCAAGAGGACAGGAAGTGGTATAAAGCAGGTGCTAGTGTTCATGGAATGAATGAATAGTTAAGGAAATGGCTTTCCCACTACTGGCTGCTCTTTTCTAGAGACTTAGGCTCTCACCAGTGGGTCCCCAGGTTGGGCTCTGGCCATGCTGAAGAGTCCTGATGATGTTCCATAGTCTTGGACTTGACCAAACAGTACTAATTGGAGGGTAGCCCTGGATGTTCACTCCAAAACAATTGTTATTGTTTGGGATTTCTCGGGGAATCAGCGGCAGAAGGTATTTGATAAGAAAGTTGTCTTACAGACAGGCAAAAAGGAAGCACAAAGGCATCCTGGGGCTCTTGGCAGATTCTCCATGGGAGGGAGCATCAAGCTGCTACTAGGGTGTAGGGAGGCCTTAGCGAATGGCAATAATGCCTTGCCTCTGAATGGAGTCCTCTATATGGGAGGGCAGCTGCACTCCCTGTTCATAGAAGGGGAAAGGTAAGCAGGTCAGGTTCCCTCACTGGCCTGAGGACACTTGGATTGTGGGCCACCTGGGAGCAAACAGCAGTATTTGTAATTATGTTTTTCTTGGCTGGATGAAAGAAGCATAAAATGGCCTTAACCATTGATTTAGAAAACAAAGAGCAAGGAACATAAAACTATATTATACAGAAAGCAATATTCAGAGTCTAATCAGTTTCCAGATCTTCAGCCAGCCTTTGTTCCTTAGCCAAGACTGAGCCCTACGGAAACCACAGTAGTCTCTGGATTCATCAGGTTACTCTGTGTCTGCCCAAGGTTATGCCTGGTGGTCAGTACCCCTCACCCCCCGGGCAATTAGGAGGCAGAATTCTGATTTGACTTATCTATACACAGTACTGAAAAATAAACATTATTATTATGGCCATTTGCACACATAAAAGGTAGAAAAATTGTGCAGTGAACCCCACACAACACAGGGCCAGTTAAAAAAATTTTTTTATTGGTTTTTAGAGTGAGAGAGAGAGGGAGAGACAGAGAGACAGAGACAGAGAGAGAAACATTGATTTGTTGTTCCACTTGTTTATTCATTCTTTGGTTGCTTCTTGTATGTGCCCTGACCAGGGATCAAACCCACAACCTTGGCAAATCAGGGTCAATGCTCTAACCAACTGAGTTACTAGGCCAGGGCCACAGGGCCAGTCTTGATTCACCTATTACCCACCTCAAGTTCCACCCACTGGCCACTGATTATTTTGAAGCAAATCCTAGACATCATATTCCATTAATTGAACATTTCAGCATATATTTCTAGAGGTAAAGGCTCTTTAAAAAATATATTATCATACCATTATCACCTAAAAATAATAACAATAATTCTTAATGACACCAAATATTCAGTTGGTATTGATGTTTGCCTGTTTGTATACCTTGCCTTTTTTCTTTTCTCTTTTTTGTTTTTTGTTTTTGGAAGAAACCAAGCTGTTTGTCCTGTAGAATTTTCCTGAGTCTGGATTTTGCTGATTGCATCCCTATGGTGTAACTTCATCTGTCCCTTTGTCCCATGTAACTTCTGTAAATTGGTAGTTAGATCTAGAAGCTCTATCAAATGTAGATTTGATTTTTTTTCTTTCAAAGTCAGCTTCCTGGTGGTGGTGGTACTTTTATCAGTTAGCAGCTATGATGATTACTTCCTGAATACATTAATTTGTTAAGGGTGGTAAAAATGATGGTACTCTAATTCAGTCTATCTTTGTTTATTACCTGAACTACTTCTATCAAGAGAGACTGCCCTTTGTCAACTCCATTTTACTCCTGAGGTACAATTTCTGTAGGAAAGACAGGATTAATGCTTAATTTTTCTTTTTATTGATAAATTTTCAAAATTATGAGGTAGTAACCTAGCATTCTTCAAAGATGGCCAATGAAGATATTTTGTATTTTTTTAGTATGATAGGAATGCATGAATTTAACATATTTCATGAATTTCAATCTGTTACAGATGTTATCCTTATCATAGCTCAAAATGTTTCCTACTGTCAGCCCTGGCTGTGTTTGAGTGTCCCTTTGCTCTCCATTATGACAAGGGGCTTGGAGCTGCTCAGCCCAGAAATCTGCCTCCCCAGTAAGGGCGGGAGCGCTCCCTGCTATGGCTTTGGCTGTGACTTCTGGGCACTGTCAATGGTTACAGCCAGGAAGTATTTTTTTTAAAGATAACATACTTTCTGGGGTTATAGTGATGCTTCTGTATGTGTTAAGTGTAGGACTTAGGGTTTATCCTTGATCTCATCAACCTCATGTCACCATTTCTTTTTAAAGATGTTAAAAATAGAATTTCTTCAAGACAGCAATACAGTGACTTACTTTATTTTCTTACAGCCCACACACAACAGTCTTAGAATATAATTCTAACACCACACTACTGATTGGTAATAGAAATGAATTTATGAACCTTTCCCCTGCAGTTCTCCTTGTCTTTAGGGGATAGTCTATTAGTCAGTGGGAACAGTTCTTCTCTATGAGTTATACCTCAAAATGGATGCATTAATTCATTTGTTTTGTTTTACTTTCAATTTTAAAACTTTATTTTGTTTTATAGTGATATAAAATATTCACAAGTTTCCAAAATCAAACCTCTTCAAAGCAAGATATCCTTAAAAGTCTAGCTTTTAGCCTTGCCACTCTATTTCATCATTTCTCCATAGATAATTTTTATATTTTATAGTTTTCTTATTTTACAATTTATTCTTCTGATGCAGACATTTATTTGATGATACAAATATATACAAATGCATATATTTACTGTAGCTCCCCTTTCATAGACAATAATAGTTTACTACACATACTTTCTATGGTTTTTTTGTGGAGATCCCCACATAGCAGCTGATAGGGATTTTCTTCATTCCTTTTAGCAGCTCTCTACTACTCCCCTGTGTGGCTTTCCCATATCCGTATGACAGTCTCCTGTTGAGGGACATTTGGGAAGTTTCTAGGATTTTGCAACTCCTAATAGTACTGGAGGGACCACTTTTGTATATGCATCCTTTCCTGTTTTTCAAAGCTGGATGTTGTACTTCTTTTTATTGTTGTTCAAGTACAGTTGTCTCCAATTCCCCCCCTCTACTCCCCCCCCCCCGACCCCAGCCATCCCTACCTCCCACCCCTGATCCCATCCACCCTTGGTTTTGTCCATGTGTCCTTTATACATGTCCCTGAAAACCCTTCCCCTTTTCCCCCCATTATCCCCTCCCCTCTCCCCTCTGGTTACTGTCAGTTTGCTCTTGTTATACTTTTAAACAGCACTGAACTCCTTTCACCTCAGTGGCTGTGGTGGGTGGGGCCTTATAGGCACCTGTGCAGTGGTTGGATGCTGGAGACATGTGGAAATTTGAGATTCTAAAGTGGGAAGTGAGTGGCTGGGGCCCAGAACCTTGCTCTTGGTGATGATCTGTCCAGCTGACCTGATCCTATCCCTGCCCTGCCCTTTTCTCCTTCTTCCAGATCTGGGGCCACCATGTGCACCAATGCACCCTGGGCATTCTGGATGCAGTCCTGGACTCCTTTGTGCCCTCAGACTTAACCACAACCATCGATAAATTGGGTGAGAGTTGGTACTCTTGTCCTGGTGGCACCAGAGCGAGCTGGTGCCTGTTCCCAGTGAGGGACTCTGGGACCACAGTGCCTCTGGGTACTGGGTTTTTTCTGACCCTTGTCCATCTACTGCACAGTGTCCCTGCAAGGAATGTCTCCCTGTATTCCCTAGCTGGTGCACCATGCTCAGCAAGCTTGAGCCTTGTCCAGGCTCACCCTCACGACAGCAAACTGGGCTCTGACTCTCACTCCCTGTTTCCTGCAGACAGAGGTTCCCTGAGCTTAGGCTGGACCTGGTGGGAGGGTGCTGGGTGTAATGGGTGTAGGTCTGGGGATACTGCTGGGCTCCACCTGGGCCTGATCCCTCTTTCATCCTCTATGCCTCCTGTTCTTTGCCATGTGTGCCTCCTCAGCCTTCTATGACCTGCAGGAGGGTGACCTGGATAAGGAGTTCCAGTTGCCCACAACCACCTTCAGTGGAGGCTCTGAACACACCCTCTCTCTGCGGGAGATGATTCGGTGCCTGGAGGTGAGCAAAGGCAAGTGTATTAGGCACACCTGATGGAGCTCTCTGGAGCCTGCTGGAGGGAGGGAGGGTGCTGCCTTATCTGCTTCAGATGCCTGGTCATTTGTCCCTCTTCCTGGCTCTTGTGGAGTATACCCCTGTTCTCCCAGAGCACATACTGCCAGCACATTGGCCTGGAGTTCATGTTCATCAACGACGTGGAACAGTGCCAGTGGATTTGGCAGAAGTTTGAGACCCCTGGCGTGATGCAGTTCTCCAGTGAGGAGAAATGGACCCTGCTGGCCCAGCTGGTGCACTCCATGAGGTCAGGCCCCAAATGGTCCAAGTGGCTGGAGGGCCTGTTCCTGGATGTACAAGGTGTCCCAGGCCCTGGCTAAAAAAAAAAAAAAAAAAAAAAGAATTATCAGGAGAAAAAAAAAAAAAAAAGAAAGAAACTAAGAGGAAACCTTGCAAGGGAAGGCAGGACTGGATGTGCCTCATCCCCTGGCTTAGAAGAGGCCCTTGGGAGGAGCACTGGGGCCAGGTGTTCGGGCCAAGCTGGGCATGTGCACAGGGATGGGGCTCCAGGAGAATACAGCACACCAAGAAGGGCCAAAGTGGCTTTGGGAATGTTTGGGCAGAAAGATGTCTCTGTGTGCAGTGAGTACAGCAGGGCCCCCCTGGTGGGGCACCGCCTGGCTCTGCCTACTGACTTCTCTGAAGCTGGGTCTGCCCAGGGCTGCAGGGGCCTGGAGCAGCACCTGGCTCAGCTGCTGGATACACAGTGGTTCCCTGAGTAGTGGGGTTGGGCTGAAATTTGACGTTAGCCAAGAGGAGGTCTTTGGGTTGTGGTGAGAGAGTCAGGTTGCAGTGCATGTGTGTGCAAGAGGCAGTGGGCTGGGAGCAGGGGAGGTGGCTCATTGGAGCAGTTCGACTGGAAGGGGGAGAGAGGATGGTAGCTGGGAATGGGTGTAGGCAGAGGTTTTGGTTAAGCTAGGAGGACCGTAGCTTCCCTCAAGACCTGTGCTCCTTGCTGATAGGGACATTGTGGTGTCTGTGGCAGGTCCTAGAGTATGTGGAGGCAGGTGATTTTGCAACTTCTTTTGTTCTGAGTACCCTCCTCCAAACCATCATGAATAGCCTCATGAGCCTCAGCTTCTCCATTCTTTCCCTCCTCTCTTCAAACAGCTTTGAAGACTTCCTGGCCAGGAAGTGGTCCTCAGAGAAGCGGTTTGGCCTGGAGGGCTGTAAGGTCATGATTCCTGCCCTCAAGACCATCATTGACAAATTGAGTGAGATGGGGATTGAGAATGTCATCTTGGGGATGCCACACAGGTGGGCCGCCCCTCCCTTCCACAGCCTTATTCATTCTCCTCCAGGCCCAGTAGAATGAGGTGGAAGGGAGGGGATGAAAAGTCAGAGCAGGGGTTTTAGTGGGACATGAGAACAGAATGACCTAGAAAGTTCTCAGAGTCCCTGCTTATCACTGAAAGAGCCAAGCACTTGGCTAAAGCCACAAAGCCAGGAACTAACCAGGCTCTCAGACTCGGTTTTTCTCTCACCTAGTTACCACTGTCGCCAGGAGGGTAAATATTTCAGAAAAGGTTTGTATTGTACTTCTTAAGGTCCCTATGGACAAGGAGATGTGGAAGGGCCTGTCCTAGGGAAGTGCAGGCAGAGCCTGGGCAGGTGGCCCCTGACTGGCATAACCTGGAGGAGTTTCTCTGGAGGTCTCTTCCTCTGCTGCAAGCTGACTACGTGTTTCCCTGTGACCTTGATAAAAGTCTTGGATGCTTGACTTGGCAACTGGGCAGTTACTTCTGAGCTGGTGCCTGTGGTCTAATGAAGAATACAGCTTGGGGACAAGTAAAGATGGCCAGGGTTCATGCTGAATGGGCTGTAAGAGGACATGCTGAACAGTCTGGGGACAAAGCCCCTGTGTTTCCTGTGATCATTTCTAGTTGTTCATGGTTGGGCCAGTCCCAGTCTGCATCAGCATAAGGGGTGTTCAGGTGTCCAGATGCAGGGTGAGAAGGTCTCCATCCTGTGGGCTGTTCTGCCAGGAGCTGAGAGTTTGCCCATCACAGGCTTCCTGCTCTGAGGGACCTGGAATGCTCAGTGTCTAGTCAAAGGGTCAGGCAGAGCTGGCCCTGTGGTCTGGGGTGGCATGGGCCCTGTGGCTTCAATGGACCTGTGGAAGAGAATGGCATTGGGTGGTCAGGGTCAGCCCTGGGACTGTATGGTGGTGCTGGCCAGGCTCTTGGCCTGAGGAGGGCTCTGGGAGCTGAGAGGTGCTCTGGTCCAGGCCTCCATAATTGCAAATGGGCCTGTAAGGTCGAAGGGCTTTGCCTGTGGCCCCATAGCTCCCATGACCCCACAGACAGGAGAGAAGCCCACCTTCTGTCACAGGGCCATGTGAGGCTGGAGGTGGGACTGAGCTATGTGTGTGTTTGGGGTTGGCATCTGTTCGGGGGCTTTGGGAGATGAGTTCTAAGTCATGCACTATGCCTCCATTGGCTGGTGCCCACCCCGAATTAACTGCCCCCACATGGGAAGTTCAGATGACTAAGGACTGGAGAATCGCTGATCCCTGGCTCCTTTCCTCTAACCCCACCCCTCAGACCTCTGCTTCTCTGGTAACCCCTGATCTTGGGGTCAGTCTAGTTCCTTCTTCCCTTTTCTGCTCCAAGATGCTGCTGGGCTAGGCTGGGGGTCATGTGTGAACTACAACAATGCAATAGCAGATTGGGGCCAAAGTACTGGGTGGAGAGGGTGGGCACTCTGCCATGACGCTGGTGGTTCCCTGCTTGTGGGGGCTTCTGAGTCAGAGGTGTATAGGGAGGGGTGTCTGGGGGAACTGGCCAGCCAGGATCACTCACATACCTTGTAGATTGAGTGGGCTGGGCTTCCCTTGGGCTCCATTTGAGGGTTGCCATCCCCATACTCCATGATGATTCTGATGGGTCCCAGGTGGGCAGGGAGCACAGTGGTGCTGGGCCCTGTCAGGGAAGGCAGCCTCTGTGCCAGGTGAGAGCCCAGCCCCCTCTGGCTCCAGGGGCAGGCTGAATGTGCTGGCTAATGTCATCTGCAAGGACCTGGAGCAGATCTTCTGCTAGTTTGACCCCAAGCTGGAGGCAGCGGATGAGGTGGGTGCCAAGCCCAGGTTTCAGAGCCCCTGGAGAGTTGGGTGTTTGGGAAGTGGACTGGGAAGGAACTGGGCCAGGAGTTTTCAGGCTTGGACAGACCTTGAGATGGACAGACACCTGGAAGAGTGGGAAAGAGGCTGGGGATATTTGTATGAGGCCACTGAACCATTTTTGGATCAAGTGCTCTGGTGTCTGATAGCTAGCAGAGCCCTTGGATAAGCTGAGCTAACCTCCCCTATTTCCAGTTATGGAAATGGGCCCAGACAGGTGCAGGGAAGTCTTGAGGCATTCACTTTGGCTCGGGCTATACCTTTCTGCCTAAAGTCCTATCCACCATTTCAGATGGCCTTAGTCATTTGTTTGCCCAGGACAGCCTTGGGAGATCAGGACAGTCACCTGTGCCCATTGATGAGCAGAGGAAACATTTTTCTGCTCATTCTCCATTCTTGACAGGCATACATGTTGTGCATGCCTCACAACCCACGCCTTTGCCATGCTGGGTCTTAGTCCTGACAGCCCTCCTCTTTCCTCTGCTTTTTGCCTCTTGTATCGTGCTGCCTGCCTCCTCTTTGCGTGGCTCTGATGGTCCTCCAGGCAGTGAGCCTCTCACTCCTTCCTCTGCACTCCCTTTGCCCTCACACCATCTCTATTCTAGCCTTATCCAACCTGTGCACATGTGTGCATGTGCATGTGTATATCAGTTTTCCACTCCAGGCTGATAGCAGAGTAAGGGCAGGGATCTCATCCCCAAAGCTTGAGCTCCCAGCACAGGTGCTTGGTTTGTTAAAGTGAATCACATTATATGACTGTTCTAAGGTCCCAGCACATTAAGCCAGGGCAGGACTGGAACCCACATCTGCTTCCTCCCAGCCCAGAATCTTTCCACCGTCCTGTCGGTTTAGCTCAGACACCGTCATCTCTCTGAGCCTCAGCTTATTCTTCGGTACAGTGGGGATAGCAATGCCTGCCTCAGGAAGGTCGTGAGGAATCAGGGATGATGTGGGTAAATCCTGGTCAAAGAATACTTTTTTTTAAGAAAGTATTTACTAGTTTTCTTTTAAACTAAAAAATAGGAGCTTTTTTTTTTTTTTTAAACAGCTTCTACAATGAGAATATGTCTCCCTGGTGAGCCCCCTTTCCTGCTCCCAGAGGCTCCACTGTGGCCAGTGTTGTGTTAAGGTGTGTACTTACATAAATGTCCCATGCAGATACAAACACACATATTTACCCAGTACGGCCTCATTTGTAAAAGACCAGGGGAGTAGCTCCTACACCTTGTTGTTTTCACTTAACAAGTGGTTGCTTTCATAGCAGCACAGGGAACTCCCTGAGCTTCTAGTGTTCCATTGGCTTATGCCATCTCCTGTACATGGGCATTAGATTGCTGGAATGATGGTCTTTGCACATGTGTGTGATCATATTGTTAGGTAGTGTCTGAGAGATACCGGGGCTGGAGCTAAGAGGGCTTGCAGACATTAGCAAGTCAACCGTTGTGTGTGGGAGTGCCCCGGTCCTCCCTTACTCTGTTGAATCTTTCCAGTATGTGCCCCAATCATTTTTGCCAATATGATTGGGGCACAGATAATTGCATTTTAACATGTTTCTTTGTTATGAGTTTTTGTATCTTCTCATGTTTTTAAGCCATGCTTATTTCTTTTTCCATAAATTCCCCTTCATGGCTTTTGCACATTTTTCTATGGGGTTTTGGGCTGTATCTTACTGATTTGTAAAAGTGCTTTATATATTGAGGGAGTTAGCCCTTTGCCTGCATTTGTCTTGTAAATAATTTTTCAGCTTGATTTTCACTCTAACACTGTGCATGGATTTGCTTCCCCCATGACAAATTCATTAGATTTTAGCTGTCTTATCCTTTATGGCTTCTGAGGTTTGCACATTGTTTAGAAAGGCTTTCCCTACTCCAAGATTATAAAATATGTCTGGTACTGTGGCTTTGTCTGTCACGTGCTGTAAGGACTTAGGAGGGGCTCAGCTCTAGTGTTTGCCCAGAGGCTTGGCCAGTAGTTTCCGCACCATTTAGGGGCCATCCTTCATTTCTCCGCTTTTACTGCTGCTGGCTGCCTGGCCACTTCCGACTGATGCCTTACCCCCTTCTCACTCTTCAGTCATTTATGAAAAGAGAATGGTAGTTGAAATGCAGAGAGGCCCTGATGAGGCTGCGGCTTATCTGGCCTCAGCCTTTCTCAGGCCAACCTGGAGGGCAAGGAGAGGCACTGTGCAGGGGTGGGAGGTGACTGGAAGAGGGTGTGCATCAGGGACAGCACAAGCATTTCCTGGGAGCAGAATCTAGGGGCTGTTTCAGTCACACTGCACTTCCATCTCTCTGTCCATCTGTCTCCCTGTCTGAGGTGGGAGGGCCAAGTTCATCATGGTCCACCTCAACCCCAGGGCTCTGGAGACGTCAAATATCACCTTGGCATGTACTATGAAAGGATCAACCGAGTCACGAACAGAAACATTACTCTGTCACTTGTCGCCAACCCTTCCTACCTGGAAGCCATAGACCCTGTGGTGCAGGGGAAAACTAAGGCAGAGCAGTTCTACCATGGGATACACGGGGCAAGAAGGTAGGCTCACCTGGCCCTGAGGGGTGGGCCCTGGGTCTCTGCAGTATAGGGGGCAGGGCTGGGGTACGTAGGCTAGGCAGGGGGACTCCTCTTGGCTTACACTCTGCTCTGTAGGTCATGTCCGTCCTGGTTCATGGGGATGCTGCCTTCACTGGTCAGGATGTGGTCTATGAGACCTTCCACCTGAGTGACCTACCATCTTACACCACCAATGGCACCGTGCATGTTGTTGTCAACACCCAGGAGAGGGGGCCTGGCTGCATACCAGGCCTCGTCGGTGTTGCACATCCCTAAATCCAGGCAGCATTTTGAGGGGAAGAGTGAGACCATCCTGGTTCTAATTCCACTGCTCTGCCATGTCCCTGTGTGTGACCTCAGGCAGGATGCCTACTCTCCCCCGCCTCGGTTTCCTGGTCTGTGAAATTGGGAGATATATACATCTATCTGTTTGTCTACCTACCTATCAGTCATCATGATGAAAAGTGTAAGGACAAAGGAGTACAGGTGTAACTAGCACAGTAGCTGGACATGTGGCTAGATGCTGCCTTTAGCTTTGTGTAAATTAGCCAGTCTTACAACACAACTTTCACAGACCTTTGCATTTCAGTCACCTATGGTTAATAAAAGTTCTTCTGAGCCTATGGAGCCCTGGGTTAATTGCCTCATTTGCATTAAGTCATCAAATCTTCACAGAATAACCCTGTGAAATAGGAATTTAATGAAACCTTTCAATAGTGAGAAAACTGAAGCTTTGGGAATTTAAGTGCCTCACCCAAGATTGTACAGTTAATAACTGGTGGGACTGGGGTTTACCCAGGCCGTGTTCCTCCCTACCACTGTATAATGTGATCACAGAAAAAAAGACCAGGTACACTTGCCCGGGTATTGCTGCCATCCCCATGGGACCTGCTGCTAAGGCTGATTTTGGGGCCACTCACCCATTTTCCCTTCATTTCCCACATACCTCCTGGGCACACCTGATGGACCTTGAGGCAAAGACCTCCCCAGCTCCTTGACCCACAGTCTAGCTCTAAATAACCAGTCACTGCCAGTTCCTCCTGCTTCTGCAGATTGGCTTCACCACAGACCCCCGAATGGCCCGCTCCTCACCATACCCCACTGATGTGGCCCATGTGGTCAACGCGCCCATCTTCCACGTGAACGCGGATGACCTTGAGGCTATAATATACGTGTGCAGCATGGCAGCCCAGTGGAGGAACACCTTCAATGAAGATGTTGTTATGGTCCTGGTGGGTCTCAGGGGCTGAGGCCAGGGCAAGGGGTGTGCAGCCTATCCTGGCTGAGCTGAGTGCCCCAGGTCTGCAGCACCTGTGACAGTTGGGGCTAGGAGTTCTTCTAGGAGACAAAAGGTTTAGTGCTACCAAGAACAAAATTTGCAAAGGCTTGAGGGTGGGACATTCAGTGAGAGGTGGTGGCAAGGTCTTTCAGATTCCTTGAAGGGTATGACATGCCAGACATGCCCAGTTATGCAGTGACTATGCCTGTATTGCCTGAGGATGGGGACTGAGTCCCCCCACCCCCGATGTCCCTGAAGGTCTATTACCACCAGCGTGGCCACAATGAGATGGATGATCCCATGTTCACCCAGCCGCTCACGTACAAGCAGATCCACAGACAGGTGCCTGTGCTGAAGAAGTATGCAGACAAGCTCATCGCTGAGGGCACAGTCACCCTGCAGGAGTTTGAGGTGTGTGTGGGGGGGGGTAGGTTGGTGGGTGGGCCTCATGATCACCTGGGATAAGCCTCCACAGAGCCATGACCCTGGGGTATTTGCCGATGTTGCCATCCCAGTGCTAGGAACTGGTGATATAAAGAAGTAGTCAATGTGGTCCTTCAGTTATCAACAGCCTTCAATTATCAAGGGGGACAGAGGGCCAAAGACATAATACAGCTTGATGGGCTGCAGCAAATGCAATGGGGAAGCCCAGCCTTAGGCAGGAGTTTGGGAAGGCTTCCTGTAGGCCTTGGCCCTGAGACCAGGTTTGTCCCCTTAGTTGTATATAGGGATCCCTTAGTCTTCCTTCCTTGATAAAGCTCTGAGAGCAAGGACTGTCAGTCTGTCCTGAGTTTCCAAGTCCCTTGCTGAATGGGATCCCCCTAAACTCTGAGACTTTGGCCTCTGGCCACAAGATCCCTGCAGGCCAGCAGACAGAGAGCTCTACAACGTGGTGAGGGGGACCAGACTTATGAGTTCAGGTTGACCCAGCCTCTGGCTGCTAAGAGTTTTGTTGCCTCCATCCATGCCTTCACCCTTATTTCAGGAAGAAATCGCCAAATATGAACGGATCTGTGAAGAGGCATACGGCAGGTCCAAAGATAAAAAGATCCTGCATATAAAGCACTGGCTGGACTCCCCCTGGCCCAGTGACTGAGAGGTGTGTGGCTGAAAGTGATTTCCCTGGGCCTTGGGTGCATTGGGCCCAGGACTGGAGCAGCTCTGCCAGAGGCTACAGTTCTCTCCCTGAGACCCCTGAGGCTGTGTGAGGCTGATTCCTGAAAGTTGGGTCTGGCATCACCCTCAAAATACCTGTGATGAGCTGATGTCTGGAAAGAAAAGGCTGAGCTGGGGCCATTGGACACCAAAATGGAGAGAGCCAGGGGTGGGGAGGGATGCTCAGAGGGCTTCCCTGGGAGAAGGGGATTGCTCAAAGGGACTCCCAGAGGTAAAGCTAGATGGCTGTGACCCTGGCTCAGGGAGTAGCTCTCTCAAGGTCCCAAAGGAGGATGTTAAGTAGGTATAGGAGCTGGACCTGTGACTGTCAGCTCCCATGGTCCTGAGGATAGGCTCATTTGACTTCAAGTGCCAGATGGGGTCAAGGGAGAGGAGGGCTGTGGAGGCAGGCTGACAGGGCATCTGAGGCCCCACCACCACCCAAAAGTGCACAGAGTTTCTGCCTTCTCAGGCTTCTTCAACGTGGATGGGTAGCCTAAGAGCATGACATGCCCAACTACGGGCATTCCTGAGGATGTGCTTACCCACATTGGCAACATGGTGAGCTCTGTGCCCCTGGAGGACTTTAAAATCCACTCAGGTGAGGTTGCCATGCAGGCTCCAGCATGGGCCACTGTCCCAGACCTGACATTATGCCCCAAGAGAGGTGGTATCAGGGGTCAGGTAGGCCTGGCCTGCATCGCCAATTGGGTATTGGTGGGTTGGCTAAACTCTTGGAGCTTTGTTTGTGCCCTGTGAGGTGCCTTGATAGTAGCTCCTGTCAGAGCAGGTTGATGTGGATGCCTCCCTGTTAGTTGGGCTCTGAGGACCAGGCTTATGTTGCCTCTCTGCTCAGGCAAAAGGAAAGCAAAGAAGCAAGGGCTTCTTGTGGAAGGGTGGTGGGCCTGGAATATGGGGGCAGGAATGCTTGGCTTGTCAGCAGCCTGGATGGATGACAGAGGTGATCCTGCTGCTCCTGTGCTAATAGGTGGTCACTGGCTGCAAATCTTGGTGGTGGCCTCTGCTTAGGCACCCTGGAGGGCCTCCACAGTGGCAGTGGGCACCTGCACCCCTTCTGACTGGCCTGTGGGTGTCCTAAGGCAATTCCTCCACAGTGTGTATGGGGGCCCAGATATCTTGAGGCACTTGCTCTGTGCACACGTCACGGGGTCTGTGTGGGTGTCACTGTTGGGACCCCAGCATGGCCCAGGGGCCTGGGCTCAACTTCAAGCATCTTAATAGCTATGTGATTGTGAGTAAATGACTTCCTTCTACTGAGACTCAGTCTCCTCATCTAGACAGTTAGGACAGTCCACTCCATAGGGTTGTGAGGAATGTACCCAACTTAGTGCATGTGTGTGGTAACTGCTCCTTTCCACAGGGAGTAAGGCTGGTGGGGATTGTGGGCTCAGACCAGCCCACTGTATAGGCTGGAATAGCAGTGCTGGAGGAGGGGTACCTTGCCAGGGCTCTGCTCAGTGGGAGGGATTTACACTGAGTTCATACACCCTGACCCTAGTCTCTGGGCCTACAGCCAAGTCTAGTCTCTTGGTAGGGTAGCCAAGAATTTGGGTCCCTCAGGCTGGCCCTTCTTTCCCCTAGGCCTTTCTCGAATCTTGCAGGGCCATGTGGACATGACCAAGAAGCGGATGGTAGACTGGGTGCTGGCAGAGTACATGGCCTTTGGCTCCTTGCTCAAGGAGGGCATCCATGTGTGGCTCAGTGGGCAGGATGTGGAGAGAGGCACATTCAGGTGAGGGTGGGGGACTCTGGGTCCCAGGCCTCATGCACATTTGTATTGTCACCATTGAGCCCATGGTGGGGGCTGAGAGATCAGCTATGCTTGGGGTCTCCCAGAGTTATCCCAGGAGCTCTGGAGTGGAGCTAGCCCTTCCTCCTTTTCCTAGACCTTTTCTGAGGAGCCCAAGGAGGGCCCTTATCTGGCTGAGGTGATCACAGGTAACCCCATCAGCACCCCTCAGCCCATACCCTTGGGCCAAGTCATCAGAGGGACACTGGGCCACCTCTCTGATCCCGTGGGGCAAGCATGCAGCACTGACTGCTTGGCTCAAGCGGTTGCTTGATCTCAAACCTTGTGATCATCTGTGGGGTGTGTGTGTGTGTGTGTGTGTGTGTGTGTGTGTGTGTCTGACCTTCTATCAAGCCAGCCTCCCCAGTTTGCTTGTTTTAATTGATTTTTTTTGAGTTCAGGTAAAGGACTTTACACTTATAAGTTCTCCCTATCACGTTTCCTCTTTGGGGCTCCAGATGTTTTTGGGTCCTGATTCAGTCACTACCCTGTTAGTGTCATGTTGCTGAGGCATTCAGGATTCGACAAGCTTTTCCTTGGGTCTCAGTTGCTAATCACTGCTGGCCCCTTTCCAGCTAGAGGCACGAGGGCTGCTCCCTTGCACTGTGAGCTGCATATCAGTCCTCACTGAGTGTGGGGTTAAGCCAGGTGGTTCCCCTTGTTGTGTAGTTCCTTCCTCCTGTGAACCTAGCAGAATAGGCACGATGGTGGAGGTGGAAGCAGGATGGGCAGGGGTGGACAGTACCCCAGGGGTGTGGCCTCTCAGGGTCTCAGGCTCCACATTTGTGAGGTGAGACACTGAGATTCTCATGTCTGTGTGGTGTGCGGGCACTGCTGGGAGGGAGGCTGCCTGGAGGAGGGAACAGTTCTCTCTGGCTTTCCAAGGCCTTCTTGTCCCCATCCTAAGGAACTCAGTCATGGTTTTCTGGTACAGTGATGAGGTCTCTCCTGCTTCCTGATGCCTAGCCCACCTGCTGTGGGTGAACAAGCGCTAGTCCACCTGCTCCCATCCCTTCCTGGTTTGTTTCTCTCCAGCCATCGGCATCACGTTCTCCATGACCAGGAAGTTGACCAGAGGACATGCGTCCCCATGAACCACCTTTGGCCTGATCAGGCCCCGTACACTGTGTGCAACAGCTCCCTCTTGGAGTATGGAGTCTTGGGTGGGTCAGACTCTGCAGGCAGGTCAGGTGGGCCCTGGGACCAAAGAGGGGCTTGCATCCTAAGGTGTCCTGTCTTTGTCATTTTGGCCATGGCCTGGGCCTGGGACTTGGAGATGGCCAGGCAGGGTCAGGGCCTAGGAGAGGCCGAAAGACTCAGAGGCCCCTGGGGTGGACCTGGGTCCTGGGACAGCCCAAAGGGATGATGCTTGGGCTTTTCCTTCCTGAGGCCACATGAGAGATGAAGCCCTGTCCCATGTGGTCCCTCATAGAAACAAGTTGGAGGGTTCTGCTTGCATGGGAGGGGCCTCTTTGGATACCAAAGCCCTGTTCCTGGGCATCAGCCACAGTGGGCCTAGAAAACCAAATAGAGTCTGATATGGACACAGCCACCAACTAGCCCTGACCCTGGCCTGGCCTGGGCTACTTTCCTGACCATTGTCTTACCCCTCTGCTCTGCACCCAGCAGGTCTGTCCCAAGGTCCCCTCCCTAGGTACAGGGCTCCCCAGACTGTGTACCCTGCATTCTCTCTCCCTTGACTTGAGCTTTAATTGACCTGTGTCCTCTCTCCCTGCCTCCTAGAGGGAGGACCCCCCCCAGAGACCTGTTCTTGCCCCTTCCTCTCAGCAGCCCTGCACATATTTTGGGAGATCCTTTTGGTAGAAGGCTCCTGCTGCCTCCCCAGGGTATCTTTGAACTTGACTCCTGGTCTAGACGAGGCTGAAGCTGGCCATACATGCAGTTAGGGCTGAGGGTGGCTTCTCCAGCATGTTGTGAGTTCCCAGGAAGGGAGATCCTAGCCTTTGGTCTCAAAGGAGTCCCCAGGCTCCTCCTGGCCTGTTGGGAAGGATGAGTAGGGTCAGGAGGTGTATGAGGAAGGGCTGGTTTGACTGGATTCACTGGCACTTTGTGACAGTGTGTGGCAGGCTCTTTCTCAGTTTCTTCTATTTAGGCTTTGAGCTGGGCTACACCATGGCCAGCCCAATGCCCTTGTCCTCTGGGAGGCTCAGTTTGGCGACTTTCACAACACAGCCCAGTGCATCATCGACCAGTTCATCAGCACTGGCCAGGCTAAGTGGGTTCGACACAATGGCATTGTGCTCCATAGCATGGAGGGCATGGTGAGGGCTGGGGGCTGGGGCCTGGGGCTCTGGCAGGCCTGGGGGAGGGTGGGTGGACCCTTGACCACATGCGAGGTTGGAGCATATGCACCTCCTGGGCCCCTGGAACACATGGGCCTGCTTAGGGTGGGGCCTCACAGGTCTGTGTTGCTGCTGCTAAGGATGATGATGATACTACTCGTTACTAGCAGACGAAGCAGAAATGTCTGAGAGGTTACTTTTTGCCAGGCTCTGTTTAACATCCTTTCTGTGTATTAATTCCTCCAGTCCTTACAACAACTTAATAAAGTCAGTCCTGCTTCCATTTTCCAGTTGAAACTGAGGCAAAAAGATGTGGACTAGCTTGTCCAAGGTCATTCAGCTAGTAGCTTGGGTTTGAACCTGATCTGGGTAGTAAGCCTGTCTTCTGGTCCCCTCCTGAGGAAAGAGGGGAGATGTGCAGGCCAGCAGGGGAGGGCAGGGGAGAAGCAGAGCATTGTGAGATGCCACCCAAATGCTCATGCAGCCTGACCAGGTGGGCAGGGCTGTGCCAGCTACAGGGGCAGCTCTGATCAGGGTGGGCTCAGCCATGTGACCTGGGCCAGGGCTTTCCCCACCCTGGGTGGTTGAGCTGCAGTGGATGTCCCTGAGGGCCTACTCAGCTTGGGCTGGTCACCCAGTAATGGACTTCTCACTACTGTCATTACCACATAGCTGTCTAGAGCCAGGACTTGTGTGCTGGGCACTTTACATGCCTTGTAAAACCACGTAGAATTCTCACAACAGAACTGGGTGTTAGTCCTGTTCCCATTTCACACCTGAGGAGAAAAGCAGTGTGACCTGTCCAGGTCATGAACTATAAAGGCTTTTCACTGGTGGAGCCTGAGCCGGGCTGGGAGGGGAGGGTTAGGGTGGCTGGGTTGATGCCTGTGGCACTGGGTCCTTGGTGAGTCCCCAGTAAGGGAGGGTCAGGTGGGGGTGGGACAGGTCACCCCTGTTGCACAGTGAGCAAGTTTGGAGGTTAGCGGGGTGGGAGGAGGAGGCAGCTCTGGGCTTCAGTCTGCTCTTTCTGGCTGACTGACCTCGGAGCTATTTCTTAATCTCTTTGCCCCTCACCTTCTTTATCTATAAAGTGAGGAAACAGTGTCTACATCTCTGGGCTGCTTTCAAGACTAGTGGATAATGTGTATGGGGTCGTAGACCTGTGCCTGGGCACCCAGGTACTCAGTGAACAGCAGCTGCTGAAGATCAGAACCTTCTGGAGAAAGAGCCTCTCTGCTGGGCCTTTTTGACTTTTCCTCCCACCCAACATCTTCACATGTGCTGGCTCTGGTCAAACCCCCTGGAGGACACCTTCCTTGCTCTCCTCCCACATTCCTGGTTCTTGCCTATGGTCTAGGCTTTAGAGTGAAGGCAGCTTCTCTGAGAAGCCATCACACTGTTTCCTGAGTCCTGGGTCCCTGCAGGCCAGGTATCTGTCCTTTGTGATATCCCACTTCCCTTCAGCCCACCTGGATCATGTGGCATTTGCTTTTAGGGACCAGAGCACTCTTCAGCAAGGCCCGAGAGATTCCTGCAGATAAGCAATGATGACTCAGATGCCTACCCTATGAGTGCTGCCTGCCCTCCCCTAGGACAGCAACCTACATGCTGTGTCAGGCAAAGCCAGGGCCTGGGTGTCACAGGTGGGCTACCTTCAGCCACACCTTGTCCTCATAGACGTTCTCTGAGGACTTCGAGGTGAGGCAGCTCCATGACTGCAACTGGATTGTGGTCAACTGCTCCACGCCAGCCACCTACTTCCATGTGCTGCGCTGGCAGGTCCTGCTGCCTTTCCCTAAGCCAGTGAGCTTCCCGCCCTAGCTGTCACCATAGTAGTGCAGGGGCCAAATGTGGGGAGCCCTGGTCCAGTGGGCAGCTGGCAGTTGGGCACATGTTTCCCTTCCAGCTGATCATCTTCACACCTAAATCTCTGCTGAGGCATCCAGAGGCCAAGTCCAGTTTGACCAAACGGTGTCTGGTATGTGCCTGGGCATGTTGGGGAGGTAGTGGATGTGAGGCCTGGTGACCCATGGTGTGCCCTCTGCTCCCAGAACTCTTCCATTCTCACCTCTGCCTGTGGCTCTATGGGCTCTGTAGCAGCTCCCACTTGGTCCCCACCAGTGGTTGGATGGGGAGGTTGGCAAGGCAGCCAGCTGGATGGGACCAGGTTGGGTCACTTGGGCTGAGCACAGGGCCAGAGGAGTGCACTGGCCCAGGCAGAGATGGCCTGGCTGTGCCAGGGGAGCTAGAGGTGGGAGCCCTGGGGGAGGTCTGCCTCATTTGCAGGAAACTGAATATCACGTATTCATTCACACATTTTCTTTTTCACTCATAAGCCAAACAGACTTTACTGTCCCTGGGGCCAGAGTGCCTCCTCCAGGAGCTCTCAGTCTCATTTCCCTGGACCAGGTATTGGAAATGAGATGTGAGCCAGCTGAGGAGCAGGGAGTGGCAGGAGTGGGGCCCTGAGGCTTGGCAGAGTCGGGCTGTGCTAGAAAACGGTCCTGGGTTGTAGGAGGAGAGGTAGGCCAGGAAGATCTCAGCAACATAGATGTTTTATTACCTGTGTGTGTTTGGGTGTCCCTCTGGTGTGGGCAGGTGGCTGAGCCAGAAGTTCAGAGCTCTGGCACTGGGGCTGGATACCTGGTGCTGGCTTTTCTCTGGTGGGGCCTGGCAACCTGTTACCCTCTCTGCTCACTGTCCTCACCTGAAATGCAGGGACACTATAGTAGCTTTCTCAGAGATTTTTGCAGAATGCTGGCCTGGTGCCTGGCATACAATGTGAGCTCAGGAAGGAAAAATGGACAGAACTTAAGAGATGGGTGTTTGATTGTGGGACTGAGGGAGGGGGAATGTGCAGTGGTCTCTGGAGACAGCTGCTCACCTTGAAGCTTGGTGACTATATGGGTAGAGTGCACACAGGACATAGCCAGGGCTGAATGGAGAGCAGCTCTGGTCCAGATAATGAGCTCTCAGATAGAGACATGACATCACCTCCTCTGTCCCTGCCAGGGGATGTTCCCATCATAGCCCCATCGCCTTGAACATTGATGCTCCCAGTGCTCTGCCCTTGGCTCCAGCCCCCATCTCCACTTCTTTCCCTATGACATTTCAGTTTTAATCTGTCCTCTCTTCCATTGTTTGGCTCAAGAGGTACCCACTGCAGCCTCAGATCTAAACCTGGGACTAGTCTTAGTGGCCAGGGAGAGCCCACAGGTGCCAGGGATGTGGGCCAGGTTCCCGAGCTACTCCAGCACCTCTAGAGCTGATGCCTCTACCATATACCCTGTTGGTCCTCCAGGGACCAGCTTCCAGCGGATGATTCCCGAGGATGGGGCATCATCTCAGGCTCCTGAGCAGGTTCAGGACGGAAAAGTGTACTATGACCTGGTGAAGGAGCGGAGCAGCCAGGGCCTGGAGGAGCAAGTGGCCATTATGTGCCTGGAGCAGATACCTGCTCAGAGTGATAACAAGGTCAAATAGCCAGCCCCCTGGCTCTGGGCATTGTTCCTGGCAGGGTCAAATCTGGGGACTGTGAGGGAACTGTGTTGCTGCCTTCCCTCACAGGCTATGCTGCCCTTTCACCCTCTCTGCCCCAGATCTCTCCATTCCCCTTTGACCTGATCAAGCAAGAGGTGGAGAAGTACCCAGGTGCAGAGCTGGTGTGGTGCCAGGAGGAGCACAAGAACATGGGCTACTATGACTACATCAGTCCACGCTTCATGACCATTGTGAGCCGGGCACGGCCCATATGGTACAAGGCTGGGTTCTGGGGGATGCCAGCCACTTCCTCTTCTTTTCCCCTTTGTGGGGCCTGAGGGGCGCTGGGGGCTTGAGGCCCTGTCCTGGCTTTGCCTGCCCAATTTGTGGTGTAATCCGGAACTGGCCACTGCCCTTTTCTGGGCCACATTGGAAACCATAGTACCTACTGGCTCTGTGACAGCTTCCCCATCAGGGACCCCTCTGAGTCCCACCCTATAGAGAAAAAACCTTTGCTTTTGTTCTGTAGCCAGAACTAGAGAACCTCCTGAATGTCTCAAATCTCCTACCTCTGATTTTAGGCCAGTTACCTCACCTCACAGTGCCTCAGGCTCTTCTCTACAGCAGGGTGATGATAAGGATTAGACCTGATGCAGTCCTGGGTTAGTGGCTAGGCCAGGCCTAGCCCTCCCCTTATCCTGTCTCTCCTCTCCTAGGTATGTTGGCCGAGACCCAGCAGCTGCACCAGTCACAGGAAACAGGAACACACACTTGGTGTCTCTGAAGAAGTTTCTGGATACTGCCTTCAATTTCCAGGCCTTTCAGGGCAAGACATTTTAGAGCTGGTCAGGGCTTGCCTGGGTCTTCCATGGGGTTGGCTGGGGCTATAGAGGGCTGGTGAGAGGAGGAGCAATGCTTGTGCACCACAGTCAAAGGCCCAGGGTAAAACATACTCATTTAGCAATTGAGGCCCTATAGTAGGCACCACGGGCTTTGGTGTTTTGTCACCTTGGGCCTTTGTGTTTATTTCAGAATTTGTTAGGACCAAAAATGCCAGAGGAGGTGATAAATGGGATGTAGTTCTGGAGTGTTTCCTGTCTGTCCTGGTCTTTCTGGAATTCTTGTGTGGCTTTTCCCATCTATGTCTCTGTAGACAGCTACCCAGGAGCCCATGTCTTTGGTCTCTCCCCTCCTGGAAGATCTGACTGCCACTCACCCTGTCCTTGTTCACCTGTAGATTCAAGGAATATTACCTTTTATGCTCTTAGAAAAGAGACTTCAGCAATAACAACCAGGTGAAACAAAACCATGCCAGGTGATTTATGTATGCTCTGTTTTATGGGGTGTGTCATAATGAGTGTGAAATATAGCCACAGCTCATGTGCACCAAACTAGAAAACCAAATTACAGAGAAATAAAAAATGCATAAGAGACTTTCTGTTTTCATTTTCTGTTGTGGGGGGAAAGGCAGATGGTTTAGAAAGGGTATGTAATGGGAAGAAGAAAAAACTAAACATGTAGGACATAAAATATCTGCCTCCATTGGACATGTTTTCCTTTGAGTACCAGGCAGTGTTTGCAAATCTGTTGGTATCTCCACTTTTTAGCCTTTTGTTGATTTTACTTCCCTGCAAAGATACTGGGGAAGCTATGGCACAGGAGGAATGTTTTACTTTCTGCAAATCATTTATTCATTTATTGCCTTCTCAGAGCACCTCCTCTGTGTTAGATACTGGGGCCTGGGGAGAAAGAGGCATGGGTCTGTGCGCTGTCTTTTCTAATTCAGTTCTCCAACTGGGGAGACACATAAATAGTTTCATTCACTGAGTTATGAGTTGTGTTGGAGGTAAGTGCAGAGGGTTGTGTGGGAGTACCAGAAGGTGCCCTGGAGGGGGTAGTATCTGAAGAAAGAAGAGTCTTACAGGAGAATATGGGAGACATGAGCTTTCCATGGAGCAGACCAGAAATACTGGCCATGGGGTTGGGGAGGGGCAACCTAAAGAAAAAAAATCAGCCTAAAGTTGGAGAAAACAAGTTCCATCAGTCTCAAATACAGCTTTTTAGAGTTCACTTTGAGTCACACTACAGGAGCGTTCTCAGTGACATAAAGTAAAAATAATTACAGCTGCCTTTATAGTGTGTCCACTGTATCTGGGTCTATTGCTGGGCATATTGCATGTATTACTAAATACTATTTAACATTCACTGTGGCTTTGCATGCTGGGAATATACCCATTTTTTAGATGAGGAAATTGAGGTTCACACAAAGTTATTTGTTTAAGGTCACTTGCCAACTGGAGTTGGCCTCTGTCCCTAGACCACACTGCTTCCCTTGGGACATAAGCTTTTCCTGTATCATGTATCCCTGGCCTCGTCGAGATCCAGCAGTGTGGGCTTTCCCTGCAGTTGGGCTGCAGCAGTGTGTGGGACACAGGTGCCTGTGCTGCTTGGGCACCCTCATGCTCTGCAGTTGGGTGGTGGGCACATCCTGCCCGTAGCACACACTGCCTTTCCTCACTCTTATGGAGGACAGCTGGGGGAGGCCAACTGCCAAAATCACTAAACTGAGGAAAACCAATTGCATGAAAAGAGAGCTGCAAACTCATAATCGGAAGAAGTAACACCGGAAGTAAAATGGAGCTCATGGAACAAAGACTTGAAACTAACATCTTTAAGAAGGCAAGGAGGATATTGCTACTATGAAACAATAACAAAGTTAAAAAAATCATATTTAGATTTTTTTTGACACTTCTCCAAGGAAGATATACTGAGGGCCCAGAGACATATGAAAAGATGCTCAGCATCACTAGCCATCAGAGAGATGCAAATTAAAACCACAATGAGGTACCACCTCACACCGGTCAGAGTGGACAACATAAACAAATCAACAAACAAATGTTGGACGGGATGCAGAGAAAAGGGAACCCTAGTACATTGTTGTTGGGAATACAGACTGGTGAGGCCACTGTGGAAAATACTATGGAATTTCCTCAGAAAACTAAAATGGAACTGCCTTTTGACCCAGCAATTCCACTGCTGGGATTATACCCTAAGAATTCTGAATCGCCAATCCAAAAGAACCTATGCACCCCAATGTTCATAGCAGCACAATTTACAATAGCCAAGTACTGGAAGCAACCTAAGTGCCCATCAGCAAACGAGTGAATCCAAAACCTATGGTACATTTACACAATGGAATTCTATGCAGCAGAGAGAAAGAAGGAGCTCATACCTTTTGCAATGGAATGGGTGGAACTGCAGAGCATTATGCTAAGTGAAATAAGCCAGGCGGTGAGGGATAAATACCATATGATCTCACCTTTAACTGGAACCTAATCAACAAAAGAAAAAAGCAAACAAAATATAACCAGAGACATTGAAATTAAGAACAATGTAACAATACCCAGAGGGGAGTGGGGAGGGGAGAGTGGGGAGAGGGGTCTATAGGAGCTACTATAAAGGACACATGGACAAAATCAAGGGGGAGGGTGTAGGTGGGGGAGGGAGGGGGGTTCAGCTGGGGTGGGGTGGAGGGATGGGGAGAAAAGGCACACAACTGTAATTGAATAACAATACAAAATTAAAATTAAAAAAAAAGAAAAGAAGTCAGCTGCTAGCCTCCCTGTCCAAATTATATTGAACTGTTTTGTAGAAATTGACAACTTGATTCTAAAATTTATAGGTAAATATTTACATAGCCAAAACACTTTGAAAGGGAATAATTTAAAGGATGTAGACTACCTAAAGGTGGAGGTGGGGGAGGGTGGTGGGTTTGGCTGGGGTGGGGAGAAAAGGCATACAACTGTAATTGAACAGCAATAAAAAATGTTTAATTAAAAAATAAATAAATAAATAAGGATACAGCAAAAAAAAATCGTATTTAGAAAATACCAAAATATTACCAAAATAAACCCTCAAAAATGGGCTGAATAGCAGAATGGACATAGCTGAAATATAAAATAATAAATTTGGACACAAGGCTTAGGAATTCTCCTAAGAAAATAGAACAAAGGACAAAGATGTATTTCAAATTTTTTTAAAAGAGACATGGAGTATATGCAGATTCCCCAGCTCCTGACATGCATCTTAACAGGAGTCCCAAGAGGAGAAAAGATGAGGGATTCTTGTAGTGATGGAAATGTTTTGTGTTTTGACTGTATCATGTCAATATCCTGATCGTGACATTGTACTTTGTTTTGTAAGATGTTTTCACTGGGGGAAACTGGATAAAAGCTACAAAGATATATTTCTTACAATTGCATGTAAATATACAATTAAATTAAATACAGAAGTTTAAGTAAAAATGAACTGTTACTGAGTTGTAAGAGCTCCTCATATAATCTGGATACAAATCTTTTATCAGAGACATGTTTTGTAAATATTGTGAGTTTTTGGCTTGTATTTTAATTTTTTCTAAGATTAAAGGATTTTTAAAAAATTTTAAAAATTAATTATTTTTATTTATTTATTTGCAATTAAAACTATTTTTATTTTTGTAGTTTTATTTTTTAGTGTCCAAGATTAAAAGATTTTTATTCTCATAAGTTGGCATTTTTGTATCCTAAGTAAAAAAATTGTTGCTTAACCTGATGTAACAAAGACTTTCTCCTGTATTTTCTTCTGTATTAGTTTATAGTTCTAACTCGGGATTATGTCTGTAACATACATTTTTAGTTATTTTATATGAGGTATCAGGTGAGGGTGAAAACCTAGTATTTTCTATATGATACCAAATTGGTTCCATTCCATTTGTTTAAAAAAACCTGTCCTTTATTCATTGAATTAACTTGGCACCTTTTGTATGTATGGTAAATTATACAGCATCAAAAGTGTGAAAAGATATATAAGACCTATACACTGAATATACAAAATATTACTGAGATAAATAAGATCTAAAAAATGGAGAGTTATACTATGTTTATAGATTAGAAGGCTTAATGTTAAGAATCAGTTCTCGGCAGATTGATCTATATTCTACACAATCCCTGTCCAAATTATATTGAACTGTTTTGTAGAAATTGACAACTTGATTCTAAAATTTATAGGTAAATATTTACATAGCCAAAACACTTTGAAAGGGAATAATTTAAAGGATGTACACTACCTAATTTTAAGATTTATGATAAAACTACAATAAAGGCCAACTGGGATTTTATTGGGATTATGTTGAATCTATACATCAATTTCAGGAGAAATACTTTCCAATCCATGAATATGTTCTATATCTCCATTGACTTATATCTTTTAAATTTCACTGCACAATATTTTATAGTTTATTAGTATATAATTATAACAGAAAATTAGTTAAATTGATATGTACTTTTTTAGCCATTATAAATGCTATTTTTAAATTTTAATTAATTAATTAATTTTAAAAATTACTTTATTGTTGGTCAATTACAGTTGTCTGCATATTCCCCCCAACATTCCCCCCCGCCCCAGCCAAACCCACCTCCTTCCTTTGCTTCCATCCTCCCCCTTGGTTTTGTCCATTTGTCCTTTATAGTAGTTCCTGAAAACCCTTCTCCCGATTATCCCCTTCCCACTCCCCTCTGGCTATTGTTAGATTGTTCTTAATTTCAATGTCTCTGGTTATATTTTGCTTGCTTTTTTCTCCTGTTGATTAGGTTCCAGTTAAAGGTGAGATCATATGGTATTTATCCCTCACCGCCTGGCTTATTTCACTTAGCATAATGCTCTCCAGTTCCATCCATGCCATTGCAAAGGGTATGAGCTCCTTCTTTCTCTCTGCTGCATAGAATTCCATTGTGTAAATGTACCATAGGTTTTGGATTCACTCGTTTGCTGATGGGCACTTAGGTTGCTTCCAGTACTTGGCTATTGTAAATTGTGCTGCTATGAACATTGGGGTGCATAGGTTCTTTTGGATTGGCGATTCAGAATTCTTAGGGTATAATCCCAGCAGTGGAATTGCTGGGTCAAAAGGCAGTTCCATTTTTAGTTTTCTGAGGAAATTCCATACTGTTTTTCACAGTGGTCTCACCAGTCTGCATTCTCACCAACAATGTACTAGGGTTCTCTTTTCTCTGCATCCCGACCAACATTTTTTTGTTGATTTGTTTATGTTGTCCACTCTGACCGGTGTGAGATGGTACCTCATTGTGGTTTTAATTTGCATCTCTGTGATGGCTAGTGATGCTGAGCATCTTAATAGGATTTTCACAACATTTGCTCCATCTATTAATATGATCATATAGTTTTCTTTCTTAGTCTATTAATATGGTAGCTTATATTGCTTGACTTTTGAATTCTTAGCCAACTCTACATTCCTGGGATAAAACTACTTGTTCATAATGTGTTATCAATTTATAAATTGATGGACTTGATTTGTTAAAATTTTGTTTAAGATTTTTTTGCATTTATGTGTAAGGTATATTTTTCTGTAGGTTTTTTTGTTATAATGTCTTTGTCATGTTTTGATATCAGTTGAGGAGTATTTCTTTATCTTCTATTTTCTAAAGAGTTTGAGTAGAGGTGATATTAATTTTTCTTTTTAATTTTTTAATTCAATTTTTATTTTTTTATATTTAGATACTTATTTTTTGTATTACAAAGGAATTTTAGCATTTATTTTTGAACATATGTTACAAGAAATTTTATGTAACAAATAATTACAAAATAGAAGAACAGATACAAGGTATTTCAGGTACTATCCATGTATAATGCACATCCTTATTTTCCCCTCAAAAATTTGGGCAAAAACGTGCACGTTATACATGACAAAATATAGTGTATCATTTTTATTTTATTTATTTGTTTATTTTTGTTCAAGTACAGTTGTCTCCATTTCTACCCCACCATGCCTCCCCCCTGCCCCACCCATCCCCTCCTCCCACCCTCAAACCCACCACCTTTGGCTTTGTCCATGTGTCCTTTATACATGTTTCTTGATGGCCCTTCCCCTATTATCCCTCTCCCCCTCCTCTCTGGTTACTGTCAGTTTGCTCTTTATTTCCATGTCTGGTTATATTTTGCTTGCTTGTTTGTTTTGTTGATTAGGTTCCACTTATAGGTGAGATCATATGGTATTTCTCTTTCACTGCCTGGCTTATTTCACTTAGCGTAATGTTCTCCAGATCCATCCATGCTGTCACAAAGAATATTGATTCTTCTTTAAATGTTTGATAGAGTTAACCAGTGAAGATACTTGGGTTTGGAGTTTTCTTAATTGAAAGATTTTAAACTGTGAATTCAATTTCTGTAATAAATTCAGAGCTAGTCATATTACTTTCTCTTGAGTGAGCTTTGGTAGTTTGTATCTGTTATGAGCTGAATACTGTCCCCCTGAACTCTAATCTTGAAGTCCTAATTCTCAGTTCTTTTTTTTTAGAAAATGGGAAAGGCAGAGCAAACTTTTATTTTTAGTTCTCACCTGAGGATATGTTTATTAATTTTAGAGATGGGGAGAGAGAGAGAGAGAGAGAGAGAGAGACATGTGAGAAAGAAACATTGATTGTACACACACTGGCCTAAGTATGAATGTGCCCTGAACAGGGACCAATCCCACAACCTTTTGGTGTATGGGACAATGCTCCAACCAACTGAGCTACTCATCCAGGGCTAACCCTCAGTTCTACATAATGTGATTGAGTTCAGAGGTAGGGCTTTTAAACAGGTAATTAAGTCAAAGTGAGGACATCAGGATGGGTCCTGTATGACTAATGTCCACATAAAAAGAGGAGAGATTAGGACATGGACTTGCACAAAGGAAGACCATATAAAGACTCAGGGAGAAGATGGTCATCTACAGCCTAAGAAGAGAGGCCTCGTGAAACCAACCCCGTTGACACCTTGATCTCGAATTCTAGCTTCCAGAATTGTGAGAAAAAGAAATTTCTATTGATTAAGCTACCTGGTTTGTAGTATTCAATACTTTGTTATGGAAGCCCTAGTAAAGTAATACAGAGTCATTTGAAGAATTTGTCCATTACACCAGGTTGTTGAATTTTGTAGCATAAAATTTTATTGGAAGTAACATCCTACCTAACACTCATTAGAATGACTACTATCAAAAAATAAAATAAAAAAGAAAGAAAATAACAAATGTTGGAGAAAAATGGAGAAAGAGAGGGAGAAAAATATTAATGTGTGGTTGCCTCTCATGCGCCCCTACTGGGGACCTAGATTGCAACCCAGGCATGTGCCCTGACTGGGAGGCAAACCTGTGGCCTTCCAGTTTGTAGACAGATGCTCACTCCATTGAGCTACACAAGCCAGGGTGGGTTTACCACATTGCTCCAAGTTGCAGAATTCAAACTCCCAATTCCTCAACACCTGGTTAAAATCTCTGCTCTTTACCCTTCTGACTCCTTGGCTCTATAAAATACTGTCTACTTGGGCTCTATTCTCCATTGTCCTCTAAGGGAGTGCCCTTAGAGGAAAAGCTGTTTAAATGTATATCTCACTTAATGTACTTCTCTTCTTGTAAGAATCATATCCCATCAATTTCTGCCTGTTTTTAGTTGATCTCCAGTGTTCTTTTTAATTTTGTCCAGCATTTGTAAATATCTGCAGAAAAGTTAATCTGATATAAATTCTTCACATTACCAGAAGCTGTTCCCTAGAACAATTTGCAGTATCTATTAAAAAGTTAAATGCCTCCATTTCTTGGTTCCTATCCTGGAGATATACCTATCTGTGCACATAGATTCTTCATACAGAAATAGTAGGTAAGTCTAATTTGGCCTATGGTTCATAGATTGCTGACTCCTTGTCTATAGATTTAACCATTTATATACAAGTAAGTTCTTTTTAAAATTAGTTGTAGATTTGCAAAGATAATAGAGATCTTGTGTATACTTCACCCAGTTTCCCTAGTGGTTACATTGTGCATAACTGTATTACAATATTAAATCTAGGAAATTGACATTGGTATAATGTGTGTGTATAGTTTTATGTTATTTTATCACAGGCATGGACTTCTGTAACTACCACTGCCTTCAAGATACAGAGCTGTTCTACCATCACAAAGATCTTTTTCATGCTATTAATTTATAGTACAACTTCCACCCCCTCCACCCCCATTAATCTCCTAGCAATCCCTGGTGACCATTAACCTCTTTTACATTTTTATAATTCTGTCATTTTAAGAAAGTTATATAATGGAATCACACAGTATGACACCTTTTAAGATTGGCTTTTTTTCACTCAGCAGAATACCCTTGAGATCTCTCCAAGAGTTAAATTCTTTGTAATCAGTGAAAGCTGGGCAACTATGATTTGAAAACTGATTGTATTGACATGCTTTTTGGCTTTAAATTAGAGTTTCTGCCTTACCCAGGACTCCAAAGTTATTATTTCAGGAACAACTTATATAAAATTTGTATCTTTAAAGTTTTTCTGCAAAATGCATGGGATGTGGCATCTGAAACATCCCATGGCCTGAAGGCTACTCAAGTTTACCTATCTTGAGTCTCCAGTTAACTGCTGAACTGGATTGTCTTATACTGAAATCCCTATTCTAAAGGTCCTGAAATGCTGGGGAGTGAGTAGTCCTAAAGAGTCAGTGGAAATGGGGAGCCTGCAGTAGAAATGATAGCAGTGTCCTTGCACCCTCTGAGAACCGTATGGAGCAGCCAGTGGTTCCCTGTTGCTAACCATCCTAAGGAAGGCTCAGTGGGAAACCACACTAAAAGAGACTGGAGTCTTCAGAGCAAGGCCTGGAGAACTACATCGGCCACCCATGTGGAATCTTCAGCTTCTTCAGAACAGCAGAAGAAAAGGACTCTTTCTGGCAGGGGGGCAAAGATCTCTGCTGCTTGGCAGAGCCCTGTCATGTAGTTCCCTTTCTCCACTACCCCGCCTTCTGGCCTCAGCTTTCTTGTATGGTGGTTAAAGTAAAGACTTGGGGATCAAATGGGTATGTGTTTGATCCTGCTATAATGTTTATGGTTGTTTGTCATTCTTAAAAAATTATGAAATATTTAAAATACACAGAAAAATAAAGAATATGAGTATAAACATCAGTGTGCCCATCAACCACTTACCTTGATTAAATCCTAATGTCTTACAGTAATGTATTATATATTTTTCAAACAATGAAACTTAACCAATGCAATTGAAACTCTGTTGTTTTGCTATTGAGTTTTAGGAGTTTATAAATTATGGAATCCAATCTTGACAGTTATAAATATCCTTTTCTAAATTTTAGCTTACCTTTCTATCTTTTTATCCTATCTTTTGTTGAACAAACATTAAAAACTTTTAAAATCCAATTTATCTTCCTCTTGTTTGGAAGCTATAGATATTTTTATTCATTTTATTATGCATTCTTCAGGGTATGCTTTTATGTAAACAAAACAAATGAGTTATTTAGTATTTGTAACCTCATCAACAAAGGAATTTAAAAAAATTAACTATCCATTCAATAACTACCATTTTGGTCTTTTTATCTAAAAACAATATTGTTAAACACAGAAATTACATCATTTTAACAAACTATATTATTTTTATTAGTTAAATTTAATGATGTTGTATACATCCTTATATTCAGTATTATATTTTGTACTTTACAACTTCCCTCTGGGTTCATTTTACTCTGGGCTAAGTACAACCTTGCATTAATCATATTTTTTACTTTCTATACTTTTAATTTTTTAAAATATATTTTATTGATTATGCTATTACAATTTTCCCATTTCCCCCTCTTTATTCCCCTCTGCCCTACACACCCCCTTCCACCCCCATTCCCCCCCTTTAGTTCATGTCCATAGGTCATACATATAAGTTCTTTGGCTTCTGCATTTCCTATACTATTCTTAACCTCCCCCTGTCTATTTTCTACCTACCAATTTTGCTACTTATTCTCTGTACCTTTCCCTCTATCTCCCCCTCCCACTCCCCTGCTGGTAACCCTCCATGTGATCTCCATTTCTGGGATTCTCTTCTTGTTCTAGTTGTTTGCTTAGTTTGTTTTTGGTTTTGTTTAGGTTCAGTTGTTAATAGCCATGAATTTTTTGTCATTTTACTGTTCATATTTTTTATCTTCTTTTTCTTAGATATGTCCCTTTAACATTTCATATAATAAGGGCTGGGTGATGATGAACTCCTTTAACTTGACTTTATCTGGGAAGCATTTTATCTGCCCTTCTATTATAAATGATAGCTTTGCTGGATAGAGTAATCTTGGATGTAGGTCTTTGCATTTCATGACTTTGAATGCTTCTTTCCAGCCCCTTTTTGCCTGCAAGGTTTCTTTTGAGAAATCAGCTGACAGTCTTATGGGAAGTCCTTTGTAGGTAACTGTCTCCTTTGCTCCTGCTGCTTTTGAGATTCTCTCCTTCTCTTTCATCTTGGGTTATATAATTATGATGTGCCTTGGTGTGTTCCTCATTGGGTCCACCTTTTTTGGGACTTTCTGAGCTTCCCGGACTTCCTGAAAGTCTATTTCCTTTGCCAGATTGGGGAATTTCTCTTTCATTATGTTTTCAAATAAGTTTTCAATTTCTTGCTCTTCCTCTTCTCCTTCTGGCACCCCTATGATTTAGATGTTGGAACGTTTAAAGATGTCCTGGGGGTTCCTAAGCCTCTCCTCATTTTTTTTTGAATTCTTGTTTCTTCATTCTGTTCTGGCTGAATGTTTCTTCCTTGTGCTCGAAACCATTGATTTGAGTCCCAATTTCCTTCCTGACAGTGTTGGTTCCCTGTACATTTTCCTTTATTTCACTTTTCATAGCCTTCATTTTTTCCTCTACTTTGTGACCATATTCAACCCATTCTGTGAGCATCCTGATTACCAGTGTTTTGAACTCTGATAGGTTGGCTATCTCTTCGTCACTTGGTTGTATTTTTTCTGGAGCTTTGATCTGTTTTTTCACTTGGGTCATTTTTTTTTTTTTTTTGTCTTGGTGCTCCTGTCATGTAGTTAGGGGCGGAGCCTTAGGTGTTCACCAGGGCAGGACAACCCACATTGCTGCATTGTGACGTTATATGTGTGGGGGGGTCCAAGAGGGAACAGTGCCATTTGCTCTGTTCTCTGCCAGCTTTCATTCACTTCCCCCGCTACAATCAAATTGAGCCCTTCTGGTGCTGACTCCTGGGTTGGTAGGTTTGTGTACATTTTAGGACCCTGTGGGTCTCTCCAACAAACTCTCCTGTGAGGATGGGATTTTCTCTTGCTGCCACCTTAACCCCCACAGGTATTTTCAGTCAGAGGCTTTGAGCCTATTTCCCTGTACTGTAACCCTGGGTTGTGTGGCCTGTCTTGCTCCCCAGTTGTTCCTCCTAGTTTATCTGCACACAAATGTGGGACCACCCAGTCTACAAGTTGCTGCCTTGCCCACCGGGTCCTCCAGCTGCTGCCTTGCTGCAAGTCCTCTTCACCTGGCTTCCCATCTCTGGATGAATATTTCTTCTTTAACTCCTTGGTTGTTGGACTTCCATACAGTTCGAATTTCTGTCAGTTATGGTTGTTTTTTATTTCTGAATTTGTTGTTGTCCTTCTTTTGGTTGTGGGAGGAGGCACAGTGTGTCTACCTAGGACTCCATCTTGACTGGAAGTCTTACTCTCTGTATTTTCTGATGTTTTGACATCTGGGTTCTTGCTTACCCTGGAAGGACTGCCTTTCCCAGGGCTAGCCAGTTTCTAGAGGTACTTAGTGACTCCCCCTAGAGCATGACTTTAATATGTGAACCAACCATTTTAGAACCCATACCTACACTGTATCCTTCATTGGACTCTTCTACTCTAGACCACTATCCACCTGTCCTAATCACCCAAGGACCAGGTACCAGAAAACTAAGGACAACTCCTCTGCCTCAGAGCCCACCAGTATTATTCAACTAGCTAGTCCTAAGCCTGCTCATCTGTCTTGCCCATTCCTTCCTGAAGAAAGCACAATAAAGTCTCTTGCCCATGTTTTCACCACTCTCTATGTCTTCTGACTGACTCTATCACGACCCTATCCAGGACCCTGTACTTCCCTATCTGGACTCTCACGTGGCATTCCATGCCCCCTGTTTCTAGGGATCTATGAGTATAAAAACTTCTTTCTTGACATTTATTTCTATGTTTTTGTGTCTCAACTGCACCTGAGTAAAACAAATCCTTGTATCCTTAAAACAGACCTTTAACACTTTAGTGAAAGTCTATAGGTGCTAAATCCTTAGTCTTTGTAAATATAACACTCTTTTTATTACCTTTTATAAATGATAGTTTATCTGGCATAAAATTCTAAATTGAGTTAATTACTCTCAACCTTTTAGATGCTATTACTCCATTGTCTTTGGCTCTCATTGTTGCTGATGGAAAGTCTGCCATAAGTCTAATTGTTCTATTAGCAATTTGTGTTTTCTCTCTGGGAGCTTTTTGCCCTTGATGTTCTGCAGTTTTGTTGCAATTTATTTAGGCATAGATTTGTCTTTCTTTATGCTGACTGGTACTAATAGTGCCCTCTGAGAACCCTTTCTTTAATTCTGGAAGTGTCTCAGGTATTATATGTATCTTTATGTAATCTCTGCTAGTTTCTTCATTCTCTGTTCTGTAACCACTATTAGATAATTGTTAGAACAGCTCAAAGTACGCTTCAGGTCTTATAACTGCTTTTTCAAATATATCTTTTAATTATATCTTATTTTTATCTGTGTCCTGTGTCATGGGTGAATTCCTCAGTATTATCAATTCCAATGCATTAATATTTTCAACTAGTTTCTATCTAAAATTTATTCTGTCCAGTGAAGTTTGTTTTAAATTAAGTATTGTTTTAAAGAGCAGTTTAGGTTCACAGCAAAATTGTGGAGAAAATACAGAGATTTCCCAAACTCCCCTTTCCCCTGCATATGCATAGCCTCCTTATCAACAACCCCCACCAGAATGGTACATTTGTTCCAATCGATAAATGCAATTGATATGATGCACATAATCACCCAAAGTCCATAGTTTACATTAGAGTTCGCTTTTGGTATAGTACATTCTATGGATTTGGACAAATGTATAATGACATGATCCATCATTATGGTAGCATACAGAATATTTTTACTGCTCTAAAAATTCTTTGTGCTCTACCTGTTTTTCCCTCTCCACCACCCTCTGCTCTAACCCCGAGCTATCACTGATCTTTTTGCTCTCTCTGTAGTTTTGCCTTTTCCAGATTTCATATAGTTGGAGTCACACAGTATATAGTGTTTTCAGATTGGTTTCTTTCACTTAGTAATATGCATTTGCAGTTCCTCCATGTCTTTTCTTGGCTTGATAGCTCATTTCCTTTTAGTGCTGAATAATAGTCCATTGTCTTGATATGCCAAAATTTATTTACCCATTCACCCCTGAAGGAAATCTTAGTTGCTTCTAAGTTTCAGCACATATGAATAAAGTTGCAATAAACATTCATGTGCAGGTTTTGTGTGAATGTAAATTTTCAGCTCCTTTTGGTACATACCAAGGAGCATGAGTGCTGAATCATATGGCAAAATTATATTTAATTTTGTAAGAAACTTACGAACTATCATCCAAAGCAGCTGTAGTGAGTTTAAAAAAATTTCAATGACCTTACTTTTCCAAGATTTCTAAATTGTTCATATCAACCCATATTTCATTTTAGTATATATTCTTCATTTCTGCCTATTTAAAATTTTATGTTTAACAAATGCTATTTTAAAACATTTTTTAGCAACTTACAATTTTTGTCAGACTGCTTTATAAACTCAATTTTATATAGAGTGAATTCATGTTTTAATTATTTGTTTTCTTGGCTATCATTTTCCAGTATTTGCACTTGCCCTTAAACTATTTTTTAGGTAGTTCTATAACTTTGACATTTAGCAGTTAGTTCTCCTCCACATTAACTGTTTGTAAATTTTTGAAAGTGGTGACTGGTACATAGGTGACCAATGTATAGAACTTGTTTGTTGAATTCTTATCTTCATTACATTTGCTGGACAACCACACCCATATATGGTATGGGGCATTACTTATTCCTTTGGCCCAGATAGCTTTGTGGACCTTGGAGTCAACAAGTGTATCTGGAGTTCCCATTTCCTTCATGGCAAATTTCTGGACCTTTGAATGCTGGAGGGTCACACTTCTTGAATCCCACTCATGGATGTGCTTGTGAATATTGATGGTGTAATCTCTAGTCACTGCCTCATTGATGGTACGATGGCCCTTCTTCCTCTCACCACCCTTCTTAGCAGCAGCCATTATGCGTGGCCCAAGCTGGAAAGAAAGCTAAACAATTTTTTAAAGTTTTTTTATATTTTATTTTTCAGTTATAGTTGGCATTCAATATTATATAAGTTTTTGGTGTATAGCATGGTGGTTAGACATTTCTATAACTGATAAAGTGATGCCCCCATATAAGTTTAGTACCAACCTACCACTAGTTATTACCATACTGACTCTATTTCCTGTGCTGTATTTTATATCCCTGTAACTATTTTATACTGCCAAATTGTAGTTCTTAATCCCTTTACCTTTTTAACCCATCCTTTCAACATTTCTTCTGTTTGGCAACCATCAGTTTGTTCTCTGTTTTCTGTAAGTTTGTTTCTATTTGGATTATTCATTTATTTTGTTTTTTAGATTTAACATGAGTGAAATCATATGATATTTGTATTTCTCATTCTGACTTATTTCATTTAGCATAATTCCCTTTAGGTTCATCCATGTTGTTGCAAATGGTAAGATTCATTTTTTGTTTAGTGGCTAAGTAATATTCCATCGTAATATATGTGTGCACAGCTTTTTTTTTAAAGGTTCTACTAAATACTTATTTTTTAAATGAATTATTTCATTGTTGTTCAATTACAGTTATCTGCACTTTCCCTGAACCACTTCCCACGCAGCCAAACCCACCTGCCTCCCTTGCTACCAACCCATTTCATTTTGTCCATGTGTCTTTTATAGTTATTCCTGAAAACCCTTCTCCCCATTATCCCCTCCAACTCTCCTCTGGTTACTGTCAGATTGTTCTTAATTTCAATGTCTCTGGTTATATTTTGCTTGCTTGTTTGTTTTGTTCATTAGGTTCCACTTATAGGTGAGGTTATATGGTACTTGTCCCTCACCGCTTGGCTTATTTCACTAACCATGATGCTCTCCAGTTCCATCCATGCAGTCGCAAAGGATAGAGGACCCTTCTTTCTCTCTTCTACATAGAATTCCATTGTATAAATATGCCATAGTTTTTTGATCCACTCATTTGCTGATGGGCACTTAGGTTGCTTCCAGTACTTGGCTATTCTACACTGCTATGAACATGGGGGTGCATAGGTTCTTTTGGATTGGTGTTTCAGGGCTCTTAGGATAAAATCCCAGCAGTGGAATTGCTGGGTCAAAGGGCCGTTCCATTTTTAGTTTTTTGAGGAAATTCCATATTGTTTTCCACAGTGGCCTCACCAGTCTGCATTCCCACCAACAGTGCACTAGGGTTCCCTTTTCTCCACATCCTCTCCAACACTTACTTATTGAATTGTTTATGATGGCCATTCTTACAAGTGTGAAGTGGTATCCCATTGTGGTTCTAATTTGCATCTCTCTGATGGCTAGTGATGCTGAGCATCTTTTCATATGTCTCTGGGCCATCTGTATGTCTTCCTTGGAGAAGTGTCTCTTGAAGTCTTTTGCCCATTTTTAAATTGGGTTGTTTGTCTTCCTGGAGTTGAGTTGTGAGAGTTCTTTATATATTTTGAGACCAAATACTTGCCCAAGGTGTCATTAGCAAATATGTTTTCCCATACGGTTGGTTCTCCTTTCATTTTAATGCTGTTTTCTTTTCTTTTATTAATAATTTTAATTTTTATTGTTATTCTCTTAATGCTGTTTTCTTTAGCCATGCAGAAGAAAGTCCCATTGCAGATGAAGAAAGTCCATGCAGATGAAGTCCCATTTGTTTATTCTTTCCTTTATGTCCCTCACTCTAGGGGACATATCAGTGAAGATGTTGCTCTGTGGAATGTCTGAGATTTTCCTGTCAATGTTTTCCTCTAGGACTTTTATGGTGTCAAGACTTATATTTAAATCTTTTATCCACCTTGAATTTATTTTTGTGTATGGTGTATTTTGGTGATCGAGTATCATTCCTTTGCATGTAGCTGTCTAGATCTCCCAATTCCATTTGTTGAAGAGACTATTTTTACTCCATTTTATGCTTCTTTGCCCTTTATCAAATATTAATTGAACATAAAGACATGGGTTTATTTCTGGGCTCTCTGTTCTGTTCCATAGGCATGTGCCTGTTCTTATGCCAGTACCAGGCTGTTTTGATTACAGTGGCCTTGTAATACAGTTTGATATCAGGTATTGTGATCCCTCCTGTTTTGTTCTTCTTTCTCAAAATTGCTGCAGCTATTCGGGGTCATTTAGGGTTCCATATGAATTTCTGAAATGTTTGTTCTATATCTGTGAATTATGTCATGGGTACTCTAATAGGGATTGCATTGAATCTATAAATTGCTTTGGGTAGTATGGCCATTTGGTATATGTTAATTCTTCCAATCCATGAGCATGGTACATGCTTCCATTTGTTTGTGTCTTCCTTAATTTCTTTCTTCAGTGTTGTGTAGTTTACTTCTTTTTTTTTTTAATTTTTATTGTTATTCAATTACAGTTGTATGCCTTTTCTCCCCATCCCTCCACCCCACCCCAGCTGAACCCACCTCCCTACCCCACCTCCACCCTCCCCCTTGGTTTTGTCCATGTGTCCTTTATAGTAGTTCCTGTAATCCCCTCTTCCCACTGTCCTCGCCCTCACCCCCCCACCCCCCGCCCTGGCTATTGTTAGATTGTTCTTAACTTCAATGTCTCTGGTTATATTTTGTTTGCTTTTTTCTTTTGTTGATTATGTTCCAGTTAAGGGTGAGATCACATGGTATTTGTCCCTCACCTCCTGGCTTATTTCACTTAGCATAATGCTCTCCAGTTTCATCCATGCTGTTGCAAAGGGTATAAGCTCCTTCTTTCTCTCTGCTACGTAGAATTCCATTGTGTAAATATACCATATTTTTGGATCCACTCGTTTGCTGATGGGCACTTAGGTTGCTTCCAGTACTTGGCTATTGTAAATTGTGCTGCTATGAACATTGGGGTGCACAGGTTCTTTTGGATTGGTGTTTCAGGGTTCTAGGGTATAATCCCAGCAGCGGAATTGCTGGGTCAAAGGGCCGTTCCATTTTTAGTTTTTTGAGGAAATTCCATATTGTTTTCCACAGTGGCCTCACCAGTCTGCATTCCCACCAACAGTGCACTAGGGTTCCCTTTTCTCCACATCCTCTCCAACACTTACTTATTGAATTGTTTATGATGGCCATTCTTACAAGTGTGAAGTGGTATCCCATTGTGGTTTTAATTTGCATCTCTCTGATGGCTAGTGATGCTGAGCATCTTTTCATATGTCTCTGGGCCCTCTGTATGTCTTCCTTGGAGAAGTGTCTGTTCAAGTCCTTTGCCCATTTTTTAATTGGGTTGTTTGTCTTCCTGGAGTGGAGTCGTGTGAGTTCTTTATATATTTTGGAGATCAGGCCCTTGTCTGACGTATCATTAGCAAATATGTTTTCCCATACTGTTGGTTCTCTTTGTAATTTGGTGCTGTTTTCTTTAGCCATGCAGAAGCTTTTTATTTTGATGAGGTCCCATTTGTTTATTCTTTCCTTTATGTCCCTTGCTTTAGGGGATGTGTCTGTGAGGATGTTGCTGCGTGGAATGTCTGAGATTTTCCTGCCAATGTTTTCCTCTAGGACTTTTATGGTGTTACAACTTATATTTAAGTCTTTTATCCATCTTGAGTTTATTTTCGTGTATGGCGTAAGTTGGTGATCGAGTTTCATTTTTTTGCACGTAGCTTTCCAGATCTGCCAACATCATCTGTTGAAGAGGCTGTATTTGCTCCATTTTATGCTTCTGCCTCCTTTGTCAAATATTAATTGACTGTACAGACTTGAGTTTATTTCTGGGCTCTCTGTTCTGTTCCATTGGTCTATGTGCCTGTTTTTATGCCAGTACCAGGCTGTTTGGATTACCGTGGCCTTGTAATACAGTTTGATATTAGGTATTGTGATCCCTCCTGCTTTGTTCTTCTTTCTCAAAATTGCTGCAGCTGTTCGGGGTCATTTATGGTTCCATATGAATTTCTGAAATGTTTGTTCTATATTTGTGAAATATGTCATGGGTACTCTAATAGGGATTGCATTGAATCTATAAATTGCTTTGGGTAGTATGGCCATTTTGATGATGTTAATTCTTCCAATCCATGAGCATGGTACATGCTTCCATTTGTTTGTGTCTTCCTTAATTTCTTTCTTCAGTGTTGTGTAGTTTTCTGAGTACAGGTCTTTTACCTCCTTGGTTAGGTTTATTCCTAGGTACTTGATTTTTCTTGTTCCAATATCAAATGGGATTTTTTTCCTGATTTCTGTTTCTGATGTTTCATTGTTAGTGGACAAAAATAACTTTGATTTCTGAGTATTGACTTTGTATCCATCTGTTTTGGCAAATTCATTTATTATGTTGAGTAGTTTTTTAGTGGAGTCTATACAATTTTGTGTGTATACTATCATGTCATCTGCAAACAATGACAGTTTTACTTCCTCCTTTCCAACTTGGATGCCTTTTATTTATTTTGTCTGATTGCTGTGGCTAGGACTTCCAATAATATGTTGAATAGGAGTGGTGAGAGAGGGCATCCTTGTCTTGTTCCTGATCTTAGTGGGAAAGCTCTAAGATTTTGTCCATTGAGTATGATGTTGGCTGTACGTCTCTCGTATATGGCCTTTATTATGTTGAGGAATGCTCCCTCTATTCCCACTTTGCTGAATGTTTTAAATATAAATGGGTGCTGTACCTTATCAAATGCTTTTCTTGCATCTAGTGATGTGATTATGTGATTTTTGTCTTTCCTTTTGTTTATGTGACATATTATGTTTACTGATTTGTGAATATTGTACCACCCTTGCATCCCTGAGATGAATCCCACTTGGTCATGGTGTATAATCTTTTTAATGTATTGCTGGATGCAGCTTGCCAGTATTTTGTTGAGAATTTTGGCGTCTATGTTCATCAGCGATATTGACCTGAAGTTTTTCTTTGTTATGTCCTTATCTGGTTTTGGGATTAGGATGATGCTGGCTTTATAAAAGAGTTTGTAAGTTCTCCATCTTCGTGGATTTTTGTTGAATAGTCTGTGAAGGACAGGGGTTAGCTCATCCTTAAATGTTTTGTAAAATTCTCCTGTGAAACCATCCAGTCCAGGGCTTTTGTGTGTCAGGAGCTTTTTGATTACTGCTCCATTTTCCTCAGCTGTTATTGGTTTGTTCAGTCTTTGTGCTTCTTCTTCATTCAGTTTTGGAAGGTTATATTTTTCTAGAAATGTGTCCATTTCACCTAGGTTTTCAAATTTCTTGGCATACAGTTCTTCGTAGTAATTTCTTACAATCCTTTGTATTTCTGTGGTATCAGTTGTAATCTCTCCTCTTTCATTTCTAATTGTGTTTATTTGAATCCTCTCTCTTTTTTTCTTAATCAGCCTGCTTAAAGGGTTGTCAATTTTGTCTATCTTTTCAAAGAACTAGCTCCTGGATTTATTGACCCTTAGAATTGTTCTTTTAGTCTCTATGTTGTTTAATTCTGCTGTCATCCTTCCTTCTATTTGCTCTGGGCTGTCTTTTTTGTTGTTTTCCCAGTTCTTTTAGATGTAGGGTCAGGTTGTTCACTTGAAATGTTTCTATCTTTAGGTAGGTGTATATCACTATGAACTTCCCTCTCAGGACTGCTTCCAATAAGTTTTGGGCTGTTGTGAGTTCATTTTCATTTGTTTCCAGAAACTTTTTGATTTCTTCCTTAATCTCATTCTTGACCCTTTTGTTGTTTAATAGCATGCTGTTCAATCTCCATGAGTTTGAGTGTTTTGTGTTTTTTTCCTTGAGATTTGTTTCTAGTTTCAGCCCTTTGTGGTCAGAGAAAATGCTTGATATGATTTCAATTTTCTTGAATTTATTGAGACTTGTTTTTTGTCCTATTAATGTGGTGTGTCTTTGGAACTGTTCCATGTGTATTTGAAAAGAATGTGTGTTTTGCTCCTTTGGTATGAAAGGTTCTATATATATCAGTTCAGTCCGTTTCATCTAGGATATTGTTCAATTGCACAATATTTGTTGATATTTTGTTTGGAAGATCTATTCATTTTTGACAGTGGGGTGTTAAAATCCCCTAATGTAATAGTGTTACTGTCTATATCTTTCTTGAAGTCCTCCAGGATTTTCCTTATGCATTTGTGAGCTCCTATGTTGAATGCATATATATTTGCAATGTTTATGTCTTCTTGATGGATTCTAACCTTTAGTATTATGAGGTGACCTTCTAGGTCTCTTTTTATGTCTCTGTTTTTGAAGTCTATTTTGTCTGATATGACGATTGCTACCACTGCTTTTTTTTTCCTTTCCATTTGCTTGGAATATTGTTTTCCAGCCCTTCACTTTCCGTCTTTGTAGGCCTTTTGTTCTCAGGTGGGTCTCTTGCAGGCAGCATATGTGTGGGTCATGATTTCTTATCCATTCAGCTATTCTATGTCTTTTGATTGGATCATTTAATCCATTAACGTTTAAGGTTATTATTGATAGGTAGTTATTCATTGCCATTTTTTCATACCTGTGTTCCCCTCTCTCTCGTTTCTTTTCTTCCTGTTCTTCAAGCAGACCATTTTTCATCTCTTGCAGAGCTGGTTTAGAGGAAGTATATTATTTGAGGCTTCTTTTGTTGGGAAACTCCTTATTTGGCCTTCCATTTTAATTGAGAGCCTTACTGGGTAATCTTGGTTGCAGTTTTCTTTTTTTTTTTTCATTACTTGGAATATTGCTTGCCAATCCCTTCTGGCCTGGAACGTTTCCATTGAGAAGTCAGCTGCTAGTCTTATTGGAGCTCCCTTATATGTTACTTCCTGTTTCTCCCTTGGTACCTTCAAGATTCTCTCTTTGTCTTAGAATTTTGCCATTTTAATTATGATGTTACTTGAAGTGGGCCTCTTTGGGTTCCTCTTGATTGGGACTCTCTGTGTTTCCTAGATTTGTGTGAGTTTTTCTCTCATCAAATTAGGGAAGTTTTCCATCATTACTTTTTCAAATAGGTTTTCTATCCCTTGCTCTTCCTCTTTCTCTCCTTCTGGTATCCCTATTACACAGATATTATCCTGTTTCATCTTGTCTTGCATTTCCCTTACCATCTTTTCATTCTTTGAGTCTCTTTTTCTTTTTTGTTCTTCTTTGTGTGTTTTTCTACCTTGTCCTCCAGCTCGCTGATCCGATCCTCTGCTTCATGAAGTCTGCTTTTCATTCCTTCTCCTGTGTTCTTCAGTTCAGAAATTGGATTCTTCATTTCCTCTTGGCCCTTGTTGATAGTTTCTATTTCCTTTTTCATGTTGATATAGTTTGCAGTGAGTTCATTGTAGTTTCCTTGTAGTTTTTCATAATTCTCTGTGAGCTCATTTGGCTTTGTGATAACCATTGCTGTGAACTCAATATCTGATAGTTGACTTGCCTCTTTTTCATTTAGCATTGTTTCTGAGACTTTCTCCTTTCCTTTCATTTGGGGATTGTTTTTTTGTCTTCCCTTTGTTTGTGAGACTCTTCTTGTTAGCCTCTGCTTCTTAAATTGATCTGTTCTGAGTCTCTGGGTTTATGGTGTGAACTTCTATGGTAGAAGACCTGTGAGATTCAATGGTATAGTCTCCTTGGTCTCCTGAGCTCACTGGTCTTGGGCTGTAGTTTATGTTGGCTCTTTGTATGTCTTTGGGTTTTGATTGTTGCTGGGTCTTTCTTTGGTGGGTCCTTCCCTCTAGCTGGTTAACTGAGGGTCACTCCATCAACCATGTCTTGTATTCTGTTGTGCAGGTGTGGACAGGTTGAAGCTGGTTCTTCTCTCTGTATGAGGTTTTGAGGTTTCTTTCTTGCTATTGTTTAAGTGTTTTTTCTGGGTAATTTCTCCACCATTTAGTTGAATCCCAGATTGGTCCTGTGTGGAGGTTAGTGTGGATTACACTCCTCTCTTCACCTTCTTCAGTTGTTATCTGTTGGTGGTTACTTTGTTGGTGGGTTTCCTCTTTGAGAAGGTATACTCATATTCACAGCTCCCACCTATGGTTTTTTGTGATCAGTTGGAGGGGGAGGGCAAAATTGATTAAGACAGTGGGAGTGTATTCTATGGTATTTAAAGTACCAACCCTTAGAGAAGAGATAGGAGATCCTTTGGATATGTATAGTGTTAACTGATATTTCACCCAACTAGCCACTTTTTAAAAAGGGTGGAAAAAAGATAAGACTCTTGTTAGTGGGGTGGGGTGAGGGTTGTGAGTTGGATCTAGAAAGCAGTGAGCTTGTGGGAGGTCAGATTATGAGGTAAAGTGAGAGTAAAGGATAGAAAATAGGTGTAGTGTTTGAGAGAATAGAGTTAACCACAACAGCAATAAAGTTCTGGAAACAGTGAAGTGAGCTAATATCCGGGAGGGATGCTGTGCAGTATTTACAATTGTATGGAACTGCAATTATTTACAATAGTAATGGAGCAACAATCATATGACAGAGTCTATGTGATCTGAATAACAAGAATAGGAAATACAGGACCTAGAGTTGTGTGCTGTTAGAACACAAGTGACGTGAAAGAAGGAAAATTAAAAGTACACTATGAAAGAGAGGACAAGGGAAACCAGTAAAACAGTGCAATTTAAAAAACCAAGCAAAGAAGACTAAACAGAAAGAAGAGAAATAAAAAAATACTAATAAAATAAAAGATGTGAACATAATGAAGAAATAATAATAATACAAATATTCGATATCTTGCAAGTTCTCTGGAATAGCAAAGTGAAATTTGTCTCATTGTTTCAGTTGTTGGGATGACCCCTCTTTGGGTCTAACTCTGGTCCTTTTACAGCTCCAGGTTTTATTGTCTCACTTGTGGGAATTAAAAAGGAAGGAAGGAAGGGAGGGAGGGAGAGAGGGAGGGAAGAAGGAAGGGGGTGTGTGAAAAAGCCTCCTGCTGGCTGTAAACTGGCCAAGCCAGTTCTGCTGGTCTCCCTGGCTTCAGAAGGCTGAGGAGGGATTGGTTTCACTTTTCTCCCTTCCTGTGGCTTTTTGGGGATGGGGGCCAGGTGTGAACCACACTCTTTGCAATTGCCCAGCCTTCAGCCCAGTTCCTCAGTTGGCTTCTAGGCCCCCAGTGCCTTTCTGCACTCAGTTGTCCACCAGTTGTGCTGTCCTTGAGGTGCACCAATTAGGGGCAACTCACATACCACCTTCTCGCTCTTTTCTGTCCTAGATGCTAGGGACTCTCAGTCTCTTCAGGGTATTTTGGCTCCCCTACTGAATTAAGTCTTTGGGGGGATTGCTGACTTGTTGAACCCTGCTGCTCTCCTCTGCAGGGGGCATCTCCACCTTTTTCCTAGTGCCAGTCGCCCCATTGGGTGGGGGTGTTGCTGTGCAGCAGTGGATGCGGGTGCACACCTCCTCTGCTGGTGCAGCAGGGGCAGTGGTGTAGGGCGCACAGTGCCTCTGGGTTGCAGGGTTGGGCCAGCTCCATCTCAGGGGCTGTGCCCCGGTGCTGCGGGTGTGAGTGCTCAGCCTCCGAGTGCTCAGCCTTCAGTGCAGTGGGAGTGCAGTCGTAGGGTGGCAGTGACAGGCAGGCACCAGCCACTGCTGCTTCAGGGGTAGCTAAGGGGTTAGAGGGACCACTGGGCCGGTGGCACAGCACTAGGGTCAGGGGCGTGGTTGGGTGCCCTCAGCCGCTGCCACCTGGGGATAGGGTAGGGGCGCAGCTGTGGTCCTGGCAACAGAGGCGGGCTCACGGTTGAGGCTGCTGAGGCTGGGAGCACACAGCCAGGGGAGGCGGGGGCCTCTGCTGGGGAGAATTCCCTAAATAGTCACGGAGTGCCTCCTTTGTTTTCTTTCTGAAAAAATTTCTCCTATTCAACCCTGTTGCTCCAAACAAGCGCCTGGCCTCTCACACAGCCCATCTCTCCAACCAGACCATAGACTATCTGTGTCAGGGTCTGTCACAGCCCAACTCTTTCCAGCTGTCATCTATAGTCTCAATGGGTGCACCCCCCCCCGCCCCTGTGCTTGCCACTTCATCCTCATTCCCCCAGCGACTTTAAGCATCCAGGTCCATCCTGGTGCTGCTCAAACCTCCCTGTCTGGCAGGGGAGGGAGCCGACCTGGTTCTCTCCCAATAATCCTGTGGCAGACCCAGCAGGCACCATGCCTGGGGCTACAGCCACCCTGGTCCCCATGCTGGTCCCAGGGACCTTATTGTCCCAAAGCAATCTCCTTACTGTCTGATTTTTCAATGTCCTCTACACTTTTGGCCTCCAACCTTCATATAGGCTGGGATACTGTTGGCTGTTCACTCTGTTCCTCAGAAGATCAGCTAGGTGTTCCACCTGTTTGCAGGGGGGAGTGGACTCTGCTCCCACCTATCTTGCTGCCATCTTCCAAGTTCTCACAACATTTTTTTTCTAATTGTCAATTGATGGGCACTTAAGTTGGTTCCATACCTTGGCTATTGTATGAAATGTCTTTCTTTGTATCCTGTTATAGTTTCCGTTTTAAAGTCTATTTTGTGTGCTATAAGTATTGCTACCTCAGCTTTTTTTCATTTTTATTTGCATGAAATACATTTTTCCATTCCTTTACTTTTATTCTGTGTGTCTTTAAATTTGAAGTGGAGTTTCTTGTAGGAAGCATATGTATGACTCTTGTTTTATTATTTAGCACCCTGTATCTTTTGATTGGAATACTTAATCTATTGACATTTAAAGTGTTTTTTGATAGATACATAGTTATTGCCATTTTATTATTCACATATTTTATTTTTCTTCTTCATAGAGAAGTCCCTTTAACATCTCATGTAATACTGGTTTGGTGGTGACAAACTCCTTCACTTGTTTTCTGGGATCTCCCTTATTTTTTGCAATATTAATTTGCTGGCTTATTTTGAGTAGGATATTTTAGGGCTTTTGTTTTGTTTTATTCTGTTTTTTTCTCTCCTATTTTCTGCCTTGTCCATCAGTTTCTCATTTTACAGTGTCTCATTTTACAGTTGTCATTCTGACCACATCTACTTCCACCTAGGACTAAGCATTATAATGGAGTTTTACAGATCCTATTATTTGGTAATACAGAAATCCTAGGCTCAGACAAGAAGTCAGCAGACAGCCTTAATTCTTTTGCGATCCAAAACCTCAAGTAAACTGGTGCTTCTGGCAGTGGGTCAGAGTTTATTTTAGTCTTATTTCCCTACCAGGGCATTCAAATTCTAACACCTGACTGAAAGCAGAGAACTGGAACCCTTCCTCCATATCATATGGAAAATTTTTAATCCTCTTACCTGTAAAAAAGCCAGGCTCCCAGCCTGTTTTGGGCTACAGTGCTCAGCAGGCTTGTGCTTTCTGTGCCATCTAAAGTGTTGTGTTTCTATCCTGTTTCTGGCTCCAAACATATTTATCTTTTTTTTCTTTTTTGAGCTGACTATATCTTAGACTGCTCTTCTTTTAAATTTTTTTTGTCATTGTTATGTATTTGGAGAAAAGGGCTATTCTGAAGTAGGAAGATTTCTTGAAGGATGTCTTAGAGTTCTTTCATTGCAAGCCACAGAAATGACCTCTGGAGTATGCACATAGGAAGCCTGGGAGGGGGCTCATAGTGTGGAGGGATGTTACCAGAATAGGTGTGGGGATCTGGGCAGTGGAAACTAATGGAGAGCCTGGTTCATGCTGTTCCTGGATCTAATTCCTAGATTTCAAATCATGTTCAGTCATTTTGTCACTATCTTCTTTTTAGTTAAAGATTTTTAAAAATATGTTTATGATTTTAGAGAGAGAGGAAGGGACACACAGAGAGGAGATTAATGTCAGAGAGAAACATTGATTGATTGCCTCTTGCACACACTCTGACCAGGAATTGAACCCACAACGTAGGTATGTGCCCTGACAGGGAATCGAACTCCTAAACTTTTGGTATATGGGATGACACTCCAACCAACTGACCCACATTGGCCAGGTTTTGTCAGTATCTTTAAGAGTCAAATTCCTGGAAAGAATGTCTGTTTGGCATTTCTTGGGCCATTCCTATTTTCTGGAATAATTTAATTGACAGCCTATCCCAGACTGTATGAAATGAATGGAGAAGGAACTCCAAAATAAAATTGGGGTGTTGTTTCCAAAAGGTGGGAATATGCATGTTGGGCAAAATAAAACTATATATGCCTATTCTATATGCTCTGTCACTAAGTAGTTGTGAGAACACTAATAATATTTGTCAAGTACTTTCAAGTACTTATTATGTATCAGTCACTGTTCTTGGTTTTTTCAACCTAATAATATCTCCAAATCCTTACCATATCCCATGAGACATATATTACTTTCATGCTACTGATTAAAATACTAAGGCTTAGAATGGTTGAGTAACTTTTATAAGGTCACAAAACTGGGATTCACATCCTGTTGGTTGGAGTCCTCCTGAGCCACTGAACCACACTGCCTCTGGATGCAAGTGTTTCTCTATAAGGTTAACTGAGAGGTAAGTGACGCAGTGCAGGGAGAGTACCTGGCACAGTGCTTAGTCCATGGTTATTGTTTAGTGTCTGAGCAGGTTGTTCAATATGAATCCAATTGGGGATCATTCGGTTTTCTCCATACATAGGGAGTGAGAGATGATGTGAGCTATTTTTTTCTTTGACTATCCAAGGAAACTTTCATAAGGAGAGCAGGTTCTCAACAATTAGAGGCCAGAATTGAGCCATGTTACAAATTATCTGACTCCCCGAGCTATTTGTCACCTCTTCTTTCAGCTGAAGTCAAAATGAAAATACCCTGTGGTCATTTCCTTCCCAGAACCACAGAACTCAAAGAAAGGCCAAAGAAAACACATGCTGCTGCTTATTGTAAAGGGATATGAAAGCCAAACTTTACATTTTCCTGGATGGTAAATGTAGTATATGTCCTTTGAGTAAAAATGAAGACACTCAGGATAATAATAATCACCAACAGTATTGATGGCTTAACAGTGTGCCAGGATCTGGGCTCTGCTCATTGTATTGCTTAATTTTTATTCTCATAATGAGACAGGGTAGTAAGAAGCTAGGAAAATTCCGTCGCAAGAGGAATGAGACAGATACTTGAACACAATGGCTGAGCAATTTACAGCCAGATACAGAAGGTCACCTCACTAGAGATAACATCTAGGCCTCAGCTGTATTTCAGCTCCAAGCCCAGAAAAACAGTAAACCAGGTGGTGACACCAGGACCAACTGAAATGACTGAAGACCCCCTGCCCTGGCACTGACCAGTCAGTGGAGACCACAACCCTGAAAGAGCACATCTGGAAAACTAATGACTATTCTGCTGAAACCCTCCCCCTGGGACCTCCCCTAAGATTCCTGCCTGCAAGAGAGAAAAGCCTCAAGACAAAGGACCCAGTGCATAGCACTCTATCTCTCTGGGAAGCAGCCTACACCATTCCCTTTATCCCTTCTTCCTTCCCTTCTTCCCCCACAGGTGAGCACCTCCTAAACTCTAAGGGTACCTGAGACTTGCAATCAGGGGAGCAATGGGCAGCAGCAGCTTGTCCCAGGCTACTCACCTGAACCTGTCCCCAAGGCCCCCTTTTCTCTGACTTCCCAGTGAGCTAAGGCAGCCCAGCCTAGGCTCTACTGTTGCTTCTTCTATGCTAAGCCCTTTCTTGTTTTGCTGTTCTATCTTTAATAAATGTACCATCAGGAAGTTCCAGCCAAGACAGAGGCATAGGTAGAAATGCTTCACCTCCTTGCACAACCAAAAGAAGGATAACAACCAATTTAAAAACAATAAACAACCAGAACTGCCAGAAAATCAAACTGCATAGAACTCCAACAACCAAGGAGTTAAAGAAACATTCAGCCACCTGGTAGCAGGGGCAGAGACAGGCAGCTGGGCTGAGAGGACCTGCGGCAAGGTGGCGGACCATGACAGCAAGGCAGGGATGGCTGACCAAGAAATTAAAGACTCAAAACCTCTAGCTATAAAATACTGTGGGGATTGCAAAGGCGGGAGAAACTCCAAGTCTCACAGGAGAGTTTGTTGGAACTAGAGCAGAGGAGTGATCAGCATTGTTCCCTCTCTGACCCTGACCCCAAAGACAGTGCCACAGGGTAGCAAGAAGGTTGCCCTGTAGCACTGCCCTGGCAAATATCTAAGACTCTGCCCCCTTGCAACATAACAGGTGTGCCAAGACAAAGAAATATGGCCCAAATGAAATAACAGATCAAAACTCCAGAAAAAGAGCTAAGCGATGAGGAGATAGACAACCTATCGGATGCAGAGCTCAAAACACTGGTAATTAGGATTGAGCTTGGTCGCAAAAGGAAGGAAGAAATGAAGGCTACACAAAGTGAACTAAAGCAAAATATACAGGGAACCAACAGTTGGGAAGGAAAGGAAACCAACTAACAGAGGGGAAGGAAACCAGAACTCAAATCAACGATTTGGAACAAAAGGAAGAAATAAACATCCAACTGGAACAGAATGAAGAAACAAGAATTCAAAAAAATGAGGAGAGGCTTAGAAACCTATGGGACAACTATAAGTGCTCTAACATCCGAGTCATAGGGGTGCCAGAAGAAAGGAAGAGCAAGAAATTAAAAACTTATTTGAAAAAATAATGGAGAACTTCTCCAATCTGGCAAAGGAAATAGACTCCCAGAAAGCCCGGGAAGCCCAGAGAGTACAAAGAAATTGGACCCAAGGAGGAACACACCAAGGCACATCATCATTAAGTTACCCAAGATTAAAGATAAGGAGAGAATCTTAAAAGCAGCAAGAGGAAAGGAGACAGTTACCTACAAAGGAGTTCCCATGAGACTATCAGCTGATTTCTCAAAAGAAACCTTGCAGGCAAGAAGGGGCTGGAAAGAAGTATTTGAAGTCATGAAAGGCAAGGACCTACATCCAAGATTATTCTATCCAGCAAAGCTATCATTTAGAATGGAAGGTGCTTCCCAGATAAGGTCAAGTTCAAGGAGTTCATCATCACCAAGCCCTTATTATATGAAATGTTAAAGGGACTTACTTAAGAAATAGAAAAAGATAAAAATCTATGAATAGTAAGATGACAACAAACTCTTAACTATCAACGACTGAACCTAAAAACAAAAACAAAAACAAAAAAAATGAACTAAGCAAACGGATAGAACAGGAACAGAATCACAGAAATGGGGATCACATGGAGGGTTATCAGTGGGGAGGGGGTGGAGGGAGAATGGGGGAAAAGGTACAGGGAATAATAATCATAATTAGTAGATAGGTATAAAATAGATGGGGGGGGGTTAATAATAGTATAGGAAATAGAGAAGCCAAAGAACTTATATGTACAGCCCATGGACATGAACTAAAGGGAGGGGGAATGCTGGAGGGTGGAGGGTACAAAGTGGAGGGGGGATAAAGGGGAGAAAAATTTGGGACAACTGTAATAGCATAATCAATAAAGTATATTTTAAAAAACCCTCGTAGACATAGACAACAGTATGATGGTTATCAGAGGGGAAAGAGGGGTTAGGGGAGGTAGAAGAGGACAGAGGGGTGGGGATAAATGGTGATGGAAGGAGACTTGACTTTGGGGGGTGAACACACAATACAAAATACAGATGATATATTATAGAATTGTATACCTGTTACCTATGTAGTTTTGTTGACCAGTGTCACCCCAATAAATTCAATAAAAAAGAAAATAAATTAAAAAAAATAAATGTACCATCATAGTCACCTGGACTTGTTTTGTCAAATCTTTCCTGTGAATGTCCAGAATTCATCCACTACCAGCTAGCCCTAGGCACAACCACTTATGGCCAGGCCCCATGTCTGCTAACAATAACAGTGACATGAGTGAGGTCTTATTACTATCCCCACTTTATAAATGAGATATCCTAGAATTGGGAGGCTGAGTCATTTTCAGCCATCTAGGTTGTAGTTGGGACAGGGTGGTTAGCATTTATACCCCGGATCCAAATCTCCACCTTGAACTGCATATTACATTGCTGACAAAGAAAACCTGTATCTTTTCTTTGTTCCTCCCTCCCTCCCTACCTCCCTCCCTTCCTTGTTATGGCCTGTCCATAAAATGACACATGCTTCTGCTTGAACAACCTTTAAAGCATTTTCTCATACATATGTATGTGCAATGTTGTCTTCTTCAGGAAAGGGTGCATGTTAGCTGGGATCTTACAGCCTGTTGAAACATGTGCTTTGAACACCAAAAGCTTCATCCACACTGTGACTGTGCATACCAGGATAGGCATAGCTCATGTTCTGAGCAAGTAAGCTATCTGGAAAACAGTACAACTATGGTAACAACTAAACAACAACTTGGGAACTGGGGCTATTTTCCCAAATATGTTGCTCTTACAATCACTTTTCTCAGGAAAACCTCCACAACATATATTTCTGTCCTTTTGCCAAAAGCCCTAACATGTTCTGACACCTTCCCTGTGTCTAATGAAGTGCATCTGAGTGTTCTTGGCCACCTCCACAGCCCTTATCCATCAACACAGGACTTGTCCTCACTGGTTCTTCACTTAATTTGGGTTGGAAAGCAGACTGGGTTTGAGTCCTGACTCTGCTCCCCAGCTGCCTTTTGGCCAAGGGCAAGTTGCTTCACTCTCTGAAACAAACAAAACCAAAACAAACTCATAGAAACAGAGACCAAAGTGATGGTTACCCGAAGGGAAGGGTAGAGGGATGACTGTAAGGCAGGGGTGTCAAACTCATTTTCACTGGGGGCCATGTCATCCTTGCGGTTGCCTTTAAAGGGCCTAATGTAGTTTTAGGACTGTATAAATGTAACTACTCCTTAACAGTTAAGCGAGAGGTCAGTGCTGCCACCAGGTAAAAACAAGGTGCCGGGCCAGATAAAACAAGGTGGAGGGCGAGATTTGGCCCACAGGCCTTGTGTTTGCCACCTGTGGTGTAAGGAGAAGGGGAATATAGTCAATATTGTGGTAACTTTGCACAGTGATAGATGATTACTAGAATAAGTGGGGTGATCCTATTGTAAGGTATAAAAATGTTGAATCACTATTGCACACCTGAAACTAATATAACCAATGTAAAACTGTATACCAACTATTCTTAAATAAAAATAAATTTAAAAAGCACCTTTTTCTTTTGTTTTTAATTAATTAATTTTTAAATTGAATTTATTGGAGTAACATTGGTTCATAAAACCATTCAGATTTCAAGTGTATAACTCAACAAAACATCATCTGCACAGTGCATTGTGTGCCCATCACCCCAAGCAAAGTCTCTTTCTGTTCCCATTTTCCCTCCCTTTGCCCACCTCTACCTCCCTCACCCCAATCCCTCTGGCTATTACCACACTGTTGTCTGTGTGTTTATATATATATATATAAAATATATATTCTATATATTCTATATAAATATATATAAAATATATAATCTATATATTAAATATATATTTATATAATATATAATATATATTATTATATGTAATATATGAGAGAGATATATATATTTTGCTTAATCCCTTCATCTTTTTTCATTCAGTCCCTCAACCCGCTCCCCTCTCAAAGCTGTCAGTGTTCCATGTATCCATGCCTCTGTTTCTATTTTGTATTTCAGATTATTTTGTTCATTAGATTCTACATATAAATGAGATCATATGGTATTTGTCTCTCTCTGACTGGCTTATTTCACTTAGGATAATAATCTCCAGGTCCATCCACACTGTCTCAAAAGGTAGAATTTTCTTCCTTCCCTCTTTCCTTCCTCCCTCCCTCCCTTCCTCCCTTCCTCCCTCCCTTCCTACCTTCCTGCCTTCATTCCTTCCTTTACAGCTGCCTAATATTCCATTGTGTAAATGTACCACAGCTTTTTTGACCCACTCATCTACTGATGGGCACTGGGGCTGCTTCCAGATCTTGGCTATTGTAAATAATGCTGCTATGAACATAGAGATGCATATATTCTTTTGAGTTGGTGTCTCATGGTTTTTTGGGGGTTTTTTTTGATATATTCCCAGAAGTGGGTTTGTTGGGTCAAAAGACTGTCCTATTTTTAATTTTTGAGGAAACTCCATACTGCTTGCCACAGTGGCCGCACCAGTCTGCATTCCCACCAACAGTGCATGAGGGTTCCCTTTTCTCCACATCCTCATAGCACTTCTTTGTTAATTTATTGATGATAGCCATTCTGACAGGTATGAGATGTTAATTGTGGTTTTAATTTGTATTTCTATGATGATTAATGATATTGAGCATTTGTTTCACATGTTTATTGGCCATTCGTATGTCCTCTTTGGAGAAGTATCTATTCTGATCCTTTGCCCATTTTTAGCTAGGTTGTTTGTCTTGTTGGTGTTGAGTAGTATAAGTTCTTTATATATTTTGGAAATTTAATGCCTTATCAGATGAAACCACTTTAAAAAAATCTGTTGAGGTTTGTTAGCTCACAGGTTCTTGAGAATTCAACATATGTGAAGAGTGTGGTATAATATGACCTTGTTCAAAATAGATAACACAGAGAAGCCTTGAAGCCTGTGGTCCATTTTTGCCTGGAATTGAGACAAGGGGGAGGAGTTTGCTACCTGAGAAAATAGGAGTTTGCTTCTGCAAGGGGAGCAGGGGAGGAGGCTGAGCTTCTGGGGGAATGAGGAGGATAGGGAAGGACTATGCTAGGCCAGATGAGACAGAGAAGAGACTTGGGAGAAAGACAATGTGAGGAGGACTTTCAAAGCCTTTGCTGTGGCATATGTAATAGAAGCCCCCTCCTCTCTTCCTAGGGAAGTTTCCATAAATTTTTCTTTCTGAAGGGCTGCCTCTGGGTGAGTGGGTTTATTTGTATGTGCCTTAAGGGGATGACCAGGTCAGCTACAAGAGTCAACTTCTGCAGGACTGAGTGCATGATTCAAGGTCCAGCCTGGAGCAGGTATGCTGGGAGCTGCAGGGAGCTGCCTCAGCTCTTGTTTGAGAGGTGAGCCAGTGCCCCCTGCCCCACAACCTGCCCACCCATCCACCCACCCAGCTACTCTCAGTGGCTGATTCACTCTTTCATTTCTATAGAAAACCAGAGATATTATTAAATGTTTTGAAAGCATTTTTCAAAACAAGGGAAATTAGATGTCTTTTTCAGAACACTTTCCAAGAAGGTACATGCTATTCACATGCCATTGGGCTGCCTGGTTTTAGTACTGTTTCATTGCTTGTTTCAGAAAGTACAGTAACCAATGAGTGATTCCAGATATTTTCCATTGTAAATTGTGGTATTTAGTGCATTTAACTCATCTAACCCATTGCCTCAATGATTGAATCCTTAATGAGTATTTAAATGACCAGAACATTTTATTTTTAAAACATTTTATTTTTATTCTATTAGTTCCAATTTTTCCCCCTTTGCCCTCCTCTGCCCAGCCCACCCCCTGCTCCCATTCATTCCTCACCCTGTTGTCCATGCCCATGGGTCATTCATACATGCTCTTTGACTAGTCCCTTCCCGTTCTTTCCACCTTTTCCCCACCAAATTCCCCTCTGGTTTCTGTTGGTCTGTTCTTTGTTTCCATGCCTCTGGTTCTATTTTGCTAGTTAGTTTGTTTTGTTCATTAGGTTCCTCTTATAGGAGAGATTATATGGTATTTGCCTTTCACCAACTGGCTTATTTCATTTAGCCTAATATTCTCCAGTTTTATCCATGCTGTCACAAAAAAGAGGAGTTCTTTCTTTCTGCTGCACAGTATTCCTTTGTGTAAATGTACCACAGCTTTTTGATTCATTCATTTATTGATGGGCACTTAGGCTGTTTCCAGCACTTGCTAATTATAAATAGCATTGCTATGAACCTAGGGGTACATAAGTTCTTTTGAAATGGTGTTTCAGGATTCTTAGAATATATTCCCAGCACTGGAATCACTGGCCCAAAGGCAGTTCCATTTTTAGTTACTTGAGGGAATTCCACACTCTTTTCCACAGTGGATGCACCAGTCTGCATTCCCACCAGCAGTGCATTAGGGTTCCCTTTTCTCCACATTCTCGCCAGTACTTGTTTCTTGATTTATTAATGATGGCCATTCTAACTGGTGTGAGGTAATATCTCATTGTGGTTTTAATTTACATCTCTTTGATGGTTAGTGATGTCTATGGGTGATCTGTATGTATTCCTTCAAGAAGTGTCTGTTCAGGTCCTTTGCCCATTTTTTAATTGGATGTTTGATTTGCTGGTGTTGAGTTATATGAGTTCTTTATATGTTTTGGAGATCAAACTTTGTCCGAAGTATCATTGGCAAATATGTTCTCCCATATAGCTGGTTCCCTTTTCATTTTGCTGTTTTCTTTGGCCATGCAGAAGCTTTTTAATTTGATAGTCCCATTTGTTCATTGTTTCCTTTATTTCCCTTGCCCTAGGAGATATATCGGCAAACATATTGCTTCATGGGATATCTGAAATTTTACTGGTTATATTTTCCTCTAGGACTTTTGTGGTGTCACAACTTATAATTAAGTCTGTTATCCATTTTGAGTTTATTCTGGTGCATGTTGTAAGTTGGCGGTCAAGTTTCTTTTTTTTTCTTTTTTTGCAAGTATTTGTCCAGTCTTCCCAGCACCACTTATTGAAGAGGCTATTTTTACTCCATTTTATGCTCCTGCCCCCTTTGGCAAATATTAATTGACCATAGAGACATGGGTTTATTTCTGGGCTCTCTATTCTGTTCCATTGATCTGTGTGTCTGTTCTTATGCCAGTACCAGACTTTTGATTACAGTGGCCTTGTAGTATAGTTTGGTATCAGGTATTGTGATCCCTCCTATTATTGCTGAGGATATTTGGGGGGGTTTTTTGGTTCCATATACATTTTTGAAATATTTGTTCTAGATCTGTGAAATATGTCATTGGTATTTTAATAGGAATTGTATTGAATCTATAGATTGCTTTGAGTACCATGGACATTGTAATGATGTTAATTATTCCAGTCCACGAATGCAGTAGCAGCAAAGTAGGAATAGAGGGAGCATACCTCAACATAATAAAGGCCATATACGAGAAACCTACAGCCAACATCATAGTCAATGGGCAAACATTAAAAGCTTTCCCACTAAGATCGGGAACAAGACAAGGTGGCTGCTTTTACCTCTCTTATTAAACATAGTACTGGAAGTCCTAGCCACAGTGATCAGACAAGGAAAAGAAATAAAAGGCATACAAACTGGAAAGGAGGTAGTAAAAGTGTCATTATTTGCAGGCAACATGATAGTGTACATAGACAACCCTATAGTCTGCACCAAAACAGTATTCAACTTAGTAAGTGAATTTGGCTAAATACCAGTATTCAAAGTCAATATTCAGAAATCTAGGGCATTTCTGTACACCAACAATGAAATGTCAGAAACAGGAACTAGGAAAAATCCAATTTACTGTAGCTAAAAGAAAGATAAAGTACCTAGGAATAAACTTAACCAAGGAAGCGAAAGATCTGTAGTCAAAAAACTGCACAAAACTGAAGAAAGAAATTGAAGGAGATACAAATAAATGACCAGAACATTTTATTTTTTATTTTTTTATACATAATGTATGCATATTTATTTCTTTTTTAAAAAATTTTATTGTTATTCAATTACAGTTGTATGCCTTTTCTCCCCATCCCTCCACCCCACCCCAGCTGAACCCACCTCCCTCCCCCACCTCGACCCTCCCCCGCCGATTTTGTCCATGTGTCCTTTATAATAGTTCCTGCAATCCCCTCTTCCCACTGTCCCCACCCCACTCCCCCCTGGCCACTGCTAGACTGTTCCCAACCTCAATGTCTCTGGTTGTATTTTGTTTGCTTTTTTCTTTTGTTGATTATGTTCCAGTTAAGGGTGAGATCATATGGTATTTGTCCCTCACCTCCTGGCTTATTTCACTTAGCATAATACTCTCCAGTTCCATCCATGCTGTTGCAAAGGGTATAAGCTCCTTCTTTCTCTCTGCTGCATAGAATTCCATTGTGTAAATATACCATAGTTTTTGGATCCACTCGTTTGCTGATGGGCACTTAGGTTGCTTCCAGTACTTGGCTATTGTAAATTGTGCTGCTATGAACATTGGGGTGCACAGGTTCTTTTGGATTGGTGTTTCAGGGTTCTTAGGGTATAATCCCAGCAGCGGAATTGCTGGGTTGAAGGGCAGTTCCATTTTTAGTTTTCTCTGGAAATTCCATATTGTTTTCCACAGTGGCCTCACCAGTCTGCATTCCCACCAACAGTGCACTAGGGTTCCCTTTTCTCCACATCCTCTCTAACATTTGTTTGTGGATTTGTTTATGTTGGCCACTCTGACTGGTGTGAGGTGGTACCTCACTGTGGTTTTAATTTGCATCTCTCTGATGGCTAGTGATGCTGAGCATCTTTTCATATGTCTCTGGGCCATCTCTATGTCTTCCTTGGAGAAGTGTCTGTTCAAGTCCTTTGCCCATTTTTTAATTGGGTTGTTTGTCTTCCTGGAGTGGAGTCGTGTGAGTTCTTTATATATTTTGGAGACCAGGCCCTTGTCTGAGGTATCATTAGCAAATATGTTTTCCCATACTGTTGGTTCTCTTTGTAATTTGGTGCTGTTTTCTTTAGGCATGCAGAAGCTTTTTATTTTGATGAGGTCCCATTTGTTTATTCTTTCCTTTATGTCCCTTGCTTTAGGGGATGTGTCTGTGAGGATGTTGCTGCGTGGAATGTCTGAGATTTTCCTGCCAATGTTTTCCTCTAGGACATTTATGGTGTTACAACTTATATTTAAGTCTTTTATCCATCTTGAGTTTATTTTCGTGTATGGCGTAAGTTGGTGATCGAGTTTCATTTTTTTGCACATAGCTGTCCAGATCTGCCAACACCATCTGTTGAAGAGGCTGTCTTTGCTCCATTTTATGCTCCTGCTTCCTTTGTCAAATATTAATTGACTGTACAGACTTGAGTTTATTTCTGGGCTCTCTGTTCTGTTCCATTGGTCTATGTGTCTCTTTTTATGCCAGTAGCAGGCTGTTTTGATTACAGTGGCCTTGTAATACAGTTTGGTATCAGGTATTGTGATCCCTCCTGCTTTGTTTTTCTTTCTCAAAATTGCTGCAGCTATTCGGGGTCGTTTATGGTTCCATATGAATTTCTGAAATGTTTGTTCTATATTTGTGAAATATGTCATGGGTACTCTAATAAGGATTGCATTGAATCTATAAATTGCTTTGGGTAGTATGGCCATTTTGATGATGTTAATTCTTCCAATCCATGAGCATGGTACATGCTTCCATTTGTTTGTGTCTTCTTTAATTTCTATCTTCAGTGTTGTGTAGTTTTCTGAGTACAGGTCTTTTACCTCCTTGGTTAGTTTTATTCCTAGGTACTTTATTATTCTTGTTGCTATATCAAATGGGATTTTTTTCCTGATTTCTGTTTCTGCAGTTTCGTTTTTGGTGTACAGGAATGCCTTTGATTTCTGAGTATTGACTTTGTATGTGGCTGTTTTGCCAAATTCATTTATTAGGTTGAGTAGTTTTTGGGTGGAGTCTATAGGATTTTCCATGTACACTATCATGTCATCTGCAAACACTGACAGTTTCATTTCCTCCTTTCCAATTTGGATGCCTTTTCTTTCTTTTTCTTCTCTGATTGCTGTGGCTAGGACTTCCAGTACTGTGTTGAATAGGAGTGGTGAGAGAGGGCATCCTTGTCTTGTTAATGATCTTAGTGGGAAAGCTCTAAGTTTTTGTCCATTGAGTATGATGTTGGCTGTAGGTCTCTCATATCTGGCCTTTATTATGTTGAGGAATGCTCCCTCTATTCCCACTTTGCTGAGTGTTTTTTGTCAGAAATGGGTGCTGTATCTTATCAAGTGCTTTTTTCCGCATCTATTGATATGATCATGTGATTTTTGTCTTTGCTGTTGTTGATGTGATGTATTATGTTTATTGATTTGCGAATATTGTACCATCCTTGCATCCCTGGGATGAATCCCACTTGGTCACGGTGGATGATCTTTTTAATGTATTGCTGGATGCGGTTTGCCAATATTTTGTTGAGAATTTTAGCGTGTATGTTCATCAGCGATATTGGCCTGAAGTTTTCTTTCTTCGTTGTGTCTTTATCTGGTTTTTGGGATTAGGATGATGCTGGCTTCATAAAAAGAGTTGGGGAGTCTTCCATCAGTTTGGATTTTTTCGAATAGTCTGTGAAGGATAGGGGTTAGCTCTTCCTTAAATGCTTTGTAGAATTCTTCTGTGAAACCATCTGGTCCAGGGCTTTTGTGTGTTGGGAGTTTTTTGATGACTGCTTCTATTTCATCTGCTGTTATTGGTCTGTTCAGGTTTTCTACTTCTTCTTCATTGAGTTTTGGAAGATTATATTTTTCTAGAAATGTGTCCCTTGCACCTAGGTTTTCAAATTTCTTGGCATACAGTTCTTCAATGTAATTTTTTACGATCTTTTGTCTTTCTGTGGTATCAGTTGTAATCTCTCCTCTTTCATTTCTAATTGTGTTTATTTGGATCCTCTTTTTTTTTCTCTATGAGCCTGCTTAGAGGCTTGTCGATTTTGTTGATGTTTTCAAAGAACAAGCTCCTGTATTCATTGATCCTTACAATTGTGTTTTTAGTCTCTATGTCATTTAACTCTGCTCTGATCTTGGTTATTTCCTTCCTTCTGCTTGCTCTGGGCTATGACCAGAACATTTTAAATACAAGAATTAGTCCAGCCTTGGAGCTCTGAGCCTTCTTTGCAGTTCTAAAGGCTATTAATTAATTTTGGTAAACTTTGAAATTTGTCGCAGAAGCCTGATTTCATAATACTCACATTAACTGGATTATTAGTGTTATCCACTGTTGTTGAAGCAGACACCCAGGAGGTCAGTTTTGGGGAAAATTACAAAATAGCTTGAGTCCCATCCCAGCAATGGGAGGGGGTGGAGCTGGAATTGTGGTTACATGGACAAGGGCTCTGCTCCCAGACTGAGACAATTCTTACTAGGGTGAGAGCCTGGTCAAGTCCCTCACCTCACATGAGACTCGGTCTGCCCACCAGTTAAATAGAAAAAAAATACTTACTATGCAGAGCTGTGTAAGGTTCTTTGAGGATTAGATGAGATCGGACACATCAGGACATCAGAACAGTGTATGACATGTAGCAAGGGCTCAATAATGGTAGATGTCAATAAAAAAGGTCAATTTTACCTTATTTTTATTGTATACAAAATACAGCAAGTGCTCCTTATAAAAATTCAAACAATGTATGTATATGTACATAAAGTAAAAAGGAAAGTTTCCCTTCTACCTATTTTTTTCTTTTTTAAAATATATTTATTGATTATGCTATTACAGTTGTCCCATTTCCCCCCCCACTCCACTCCATCCTACCCACCCCCTCCCTCCCAAATTCCCCCCCTATAGTTCATGTCCATGGGTCATACTTATAAGTTCTTTGGCTTCTACATTTCCTACACTATTCTTACCCTCCCCCTGTCTATTTTCCACGTATCTTCTATGCTACTTACTCTCTGTACCTTTCCCCCCCTCTCCCCCTCCCACTCCCCTATTGACAACCCTCCCTGTGATCTCCATCTCTATGGTTCTGTTCCTGTTCTAGTTGTTTGCCTAGTTTGCTCTTCTTTTTGTTTTAGGTGTGGTCGTTAATAACTGTGGGTTTGCTGTTATTTTTACTGTTCATATTTTTTATCTTCTTTTCCTTAGGTAACTCCCTTTAACATTTCATATAATAAGGGCTTGGTGATGATGAACTCCTTTAAATTGACCTTATCTGAGAAGCACTTTATCTTCCCTTCCATTCTAAATGATAGCTTTGCTGTATACAGTAACCTTGGATGTAGGTCCTTGCATTTAATCTTGGGTAATGTAATTATGATGTGCCTTGGTGTGTTCCTCCTTGGGTCCAGCTTCTTTGGGACTCTCTGAGCTTCCTGGACTTCCTGGAAGTCTATTTCCTTTGCCAGATGAGGGAAGTTCTCCTTCATTATTTGTTCAGATAAGTTTTCAATTTTTTGTTCTTCTTCTTCTCCTTCTGGCACCCCTATAATTAGGATGTTGGAACGTTTCAAGATATCCTGGAGGTTCCTAAGCCTCTCCTCATTTTTCCGAATTCTTGTTTCTTCATTCTTTTCTGATTGGATGTTTCTTTCTTCCTTCTGGTCCACACCATTGATTTGAGTCCCAATTTCCTTCTCATCACTATTGGTTTCCTGTACATTTTCCTTTGTTTCTCTTAGCATAGGCTTCATTTTTTCATCTGGTTTTCGAACAGATTCAACCAATTCTGTGAGCATCTTGATAACCAGTGTTTTGAACTGTGCATCCAATAGGTTGGCTATCTCTTCCTCGCTTAGTTGTATTTTTTCTGGAGCTTTGAAGAGTTCTGTCATTTGGGCCTTTTTTTTTTTTTTTTGTCTTGGCGCATGTTACTTTAAGGGGCGGAGCCTTAGGTGTTCCCAGGGGCGGGGTAACGCTGGTGGCTGCGCTGTATGCTGTATGTGGGGGAGGGGCCGAGAGGGAGCAATGGCGCCCGCTCCACTCTCCTCCGGGTTTCAATCTTTCACTCCGCTACCCACAATCAAACTGGGCCCCTCTGGTGCTGGTTCCCGAGTGGGTGGGCTTGTGCACACTCTAGGCCCCTGTGGGTCTCTCCAACGACCTCTCCTGTGAGGCTGGGAGTCTTTCCTGCTGCTTCCCCAACCCCTAGGGGCATTTTCAATCAGAGGTTTGAGGCTTTATTTCCCCACACTGGAGCCCTGGGTTGCGTGGTCTGCTTTACTCCCCGCCGTTTGTCAGGTTTATCTGTGTGGGAATGTGGGACCGCAGTGTCTGCTAGTGGTTGGACTGCCTGCCCCCTTCGTCCCGGCAGTCTCTGTCCGGCTAGGCTACGTGAGTCCTCTCCACCCGGGTGCCCTTCTCCGCTCCTCCTACTCGTCTGGATGAATGTTTATTTTTTATTTCCTTGGTGTTGGACTTCCTCACCCTTCAATTTTCTGTCAGTTCTGATTGTGCGAGGAGGCGCAGTGTGTCTACCTATGCTGCCATCTTGGTTCTCCCCCTTCTACCTATTTGCCCCATTCTTGGGTAACCTATGGCAAGGTTCCTTACATATTTTTACTTGTGGAAACGTGTGTATGCACACACCACACATTGTTCACACTTGTGCAATATGGACATCTTTACAAAACCAGCTCCTATAGATAGGTTTCTTAAAAAGTTGTTCAAATAGATTGGAGGGAGGAGGCAACCCACTTTTTAAAGTAACTGTTTTACAGAGTCATACATTCACGTCATACAATTTACCCATTTAAAGTATACAATTCAGTTGTTAAGTATACTCATGGACTGTACAGCCATCATTCCAATCAATTACAAAACATTTTCCTCATGTCAAAAAGAAACCTCATACTCTATCACCCCTCAATCCTCCATCAATCCTCCTCCAGCCTTATGCCACCACTAATCTATCTGTTTCTCTCTATTTGCCTATTTGAACATTTATATGAAGACTCATATGTTTGGTCCACCATGTTGTAGCATGCATCAGTACTTAATTTCTTTTTATGGCTGAACAACATTCTATTGTATAGATAGACCATATTTTGTTTATCCACTTAACATTTCATTAACATTTGAATTGTTTTAAACTTTTGGCTATTATAAATAAATAAGTGCTATGAACATCATGTACAATTGTTTGTGTCAACATATGTTTTCATTTCTCTGGGGTAATTAGGAGTGGAATTTTTGGGTAACTGTATGTTTTACTTTTTCAGGAACTGTCAGACTGTTTTCTAAAGTAGGAATACCACTTTACCATTCCAACAATGGTATAAGGGTTCTAATTTCTCTATATCCTCACAAAAACTTGTTGACTTTTTGATAATAGCCATTCTAATGGGTGTGAATGATATCACACTGTGGTTTTGATTTGCATTTCCCTGATGGCTGATGATGTTGAGCATCTTTTCATGTGCTTGTTGGCCATATGTATATAGTCCTTGGAGAATTGTCTATTTGCATCCTTTGTCCATTTTAAAACTGGGTTATTTGTCTTTTTATTATTGATGTAAGGACTCTTTATGTATTCTAGGTACAAATTCTTTAACAAATATATGTTTTATCATTCTGTAGATTGCCTGTTCACTTGTTCTTTTATCCTTACCTGAGGACATTTTTTCCATTGCTTTTGGAGAAAGAGGAAAGGAGGGAGGAAGGGGGAGAGAGAAGCATCAGTGTGAGAGAGAGAATCATTAGTTAGTTGCCTCCAATATGTGTCCAGACTGGGGGATTGAACCCACAACCTAGGTATGTGCCCTGAATGGAAATCAAACCCGCAAATTTTCAGTTACAGAATCATGGTCCAACCAAATGAGCCACATCAGCCAGGACTCTTTTCGCTTTCTTGATGGAATCTTTTGAAGGACAAATGTATTTAATTTGGATGAAGCACAATACATTTTTTCTTATTTTCAAATTTTTTAAATTTAATTATTCAAATACAGTTGTCTCCATTTTATCCGCAAACTCCCCACTACCCCAGCCATCCCTGCTTCCCACCCTGGATCCTTCCCTTCCTTTGGTTTTGTCCATCTGTCCTTTATAGTTGTTCCTGAAAACTCTACCCCCTTTTCCTCCCATTATCCCCTCCCACCTCACCTCTGGTTACTCTCAGTTTGTTCTTAATTTCAATGTCTCTGGTTGTATTTTGCTTGCTTGTTCGTTTTGTTCATTAGGGTCCACTTATAGGTGAGGTCATATGGAATTTTTGCCTCACTGCCTGGGTTATTTCACTCCTGCATAATTCTTTCCAGTTCCATCCATGCTATCACAAAAGGTAGGAGCTCCTTCTTTCTTTCTGCTGCATAGAATTCCACTGTGTAAATGTACCAAAGTTTTTTGATCCATTAACTTATGGACGGGCACTTAGGTTGCTTCCAGCACTTGCCTATTGTGCTGCTATGAACATTGGGGTGCATAGGTTCTTTTGAATTGGAGTTTCAGTGTTCTTAAGGTATAATCCCAGAAGTGGAATTGCCAGGTCAAAAGGCAGATCCATTTTTCATTTTCTGAGGAAATTCCATACTGTTTTCCACAGTGGCTACACCAATCTGCATTTCCACCAATAGTGCACTAGGGTTCCCTTTTCTCCACATCATCTCCAACACTTGTTTGTTGATTTGTTTCTGATGGCCATTCTCACCAGTCTGAAGTGGTACCTCATTGTGGTTTTAATTTGCATCTCTCTGATGGTTAGTGATGCTGAGCATCTTTTCATATGTCTCTGGGCCCTCTATGTGTCCTCCTTGGAGAGGTGTCTGTTCAAGTCCTTTGCTCATTTTTTAATTTGGTTGTTTTGTCTTTGTGGAGTGGAGTCATGTGAGTTCTCTATATATTTTGGAGATCAAACCCTTGTCTGAGGTATCATTGGCAAATGTGTTTTCCCATATGGTTGGTTCTCTTTTTATTTTGATGCTGATTTCTTTAGTTATGCAGAAGTTTTTTTATTTTGCAGATATCCCATTTGTTTATTCTTTCCTTTATGTCTATTGCTCTAGGAGATATATTGGTGAAAATATTGCTGTGTGGAACATCTGAGATTTTCCTGCCTATGTTCTCCTGAAGGCCTTTTATGGTCTCATGACTTATTTTTTTTTATTGTTATTCAATTACAGTTGTATGCCTTTTCATGACTTATATTTAAGTCTTTTATCCACCTTGAATTTATTTTTATGTATGGTGTAAGTTGGTGATTGAGTCTCATATTTTTTGCATGTAGCTGTCCAGATCTCCCAAAAGCACTTGTTGAAGAGGCTGTTATTACCCACTTTGTCAAATATTAATTGACAGTAGAGACTTGGGTTTATTTCTGGGCTCTGTATTCTGTGCCATTGGTTTATATGTGTCTGTTCTTATGCCAGTGCTAGGTTGCTTTCATGCCAGTGGCCTTGTAATACAGTTTGATATCAGGTATTGCGATCCCTCCTGCTTTGTTCTTCTTTCTCAAAGTTGCTGCAGCTATTTGGGGTCATTTATGGTTCCATATAAATTTCTGAACTGTTTCTTCTTGTTCTGTGATATATGTCATTGGTACTGCATTAAGGATTGCATTGAATCTATGTATTGCTTTGGGTAGTATGGCCATTTTGATGATGTTAATTCTTCCAATCCATGAGCATGGTACGTACTTGCATTTGTTTGTGTCTTCCTTAATTTCTTTCTTCAGTGTTGTGCAGTTTTCTGAGTACAGGTCTTTTACCTCCTTGGTTAGTTTTATTCCTAGGTACTTTATTTTTCTTGTGGCTATATCAAGTGGGATTTTTTCCTGTTTTCTGTTTCTGATGTTTCATTGTTGGTGGACAAAAATGCCTTGATTTCTGAATATTGACTTTGTATCCCACTGTCTTACCAAATTCATTTATTATGTTGAGTAGTTTTTTAGTGGAGTCTATACAATTTTGTGTGTATACTATCATGTCATCTGCAAACAATGACAGTTTTACTTCCTCCTTTCCAATTTGGATGCCTTTTATTTATTTTGTCTGATTGCTGTGGCTAGGACTTCCAATACTATGTTGAATAGGAGTGGTGAGAGAGGGCATCCTTGTCTTGTTCCTGATCTTAGTGGGAAAGCTCTAAGTTTTTGTCCATTGAGTATGATGTTGGCTGTACGTCTCTCGTATATGGCCTTTATTATGTTGAGGAATGCTCCCTCTATTCCCACTTTGCTGAATGTTTTAAATATAAATGGGTGCTGTACCTTATCAAATGCTTTTCTTGCATCTAGTGATGTGATTATGTGATTTTTGTCTTTCCTTTTGTTTATGTGACATATTATGTTTACTGATTTGTGAATATTGTACCACCCTTGCATCCCTGGGATGAATCCCACTTGGTCATGGTGTATAATCTTTTTAATGTATTGCTGGATGCAGCTTGCCAGTATTTTGTTGAGAATTTTGGCGTCTATGTTCATCAGCGATATTGACCTGAAGTTTTCTTTCTTTGTTATGTCCTTATCTGGTTTTGGGATTAGGATGATGCTGGCTTTATAAAAGAGTTTGTAAGTTCTCCATCTTCGTGGATTTTTGTTGAATAGTCTGTGAAGGACAGGGGTTAGCTCATCCTTAAATGTTTTGTAAAATTCTCCTGTGAAACCATCCAGTCCAGGGCTTTTGTGTGTCAGGAGCTTTTTGATTACTGCTCCATTTTCCTCAGCTGTTATTGGTTTGTTCAGTCTTTGTGCTTCTTCTTCATTCAGTTTTGGAAGGTTATATTTTTCTAGAAATGTGTCCATTTCACCTAGGTTTTCAAATTTCTTGGCATACAGTTCTTCGTAGTAATTTCTTACAATCCTTTGTATTTCTGTGGTATCAGTTGTAATCTCTCCTCTTTCATTTCTAATTGTGTTTATTTGAATCCTCTCTCTTTTTTTCTTAATCAGCCTGCTTAAAGGGTTGTCAATTTTGTCTATCTTTTCAAAGAACTAGCTCCTGGATTTATTGACCCTTAGAATTGTTCTTTTAGTCTCTATGTTGTTTAATTCTGCTGTCATCCTTCCTTCTATTTGCTCTGGGCTGTCTTTTTTGTTGTTTTCCCAGTTCTTTTAGATGTAGGGTCAGGTTGTTCACTTGAAATGTTTCTCTATTTTTTAGGTAGGTGTATATCACTATGAACTTCCGTTTCAGGACTGCCTTTACTGTGTCCCATAAATTTTGGACTGTTGTGGGTACATTTTCATTTGTTTCCAGCAACTTTTTGATTTCTTCCTTAATCTCGTTCTTGACCCATTCATTGTTTAATAGCGTGCTATTCAATCTTTATGAATTTGAGTGTTTTTGAGTTTTTTCTTTGAGGTTGGTTTCTAGTTTGAGTCCCTTAGGGTCAGAGAAAATGCTTGATATAACTTCAATTTTCTTGAATTTGCTGAGGCTTGTTTTTTGTCCTATTAATGTGGTGTGTCTTTGGAACTGTTCCATGTGCATTTGAAAAGAATGTGTATTTTGCTTCTTTGGGATGAAAGGTTCTATATATATCAGTGAAGTCCATTCAATCTAAGGCATTGTTCAATACTACAATATCTTTGGTGATATTTTGTTTGGAAGATCTATCCTTTTTTGACAGTGGGGTGTTAAAATCCCTTAGTGTAATAGTGTTGTTGTCTATATCTTTCTTGAAGTCCTCCAAGATTTTCCTTGTTTATTTATTTGGGTGCTCCTATGTTTGGTGCATATATGTTTATAATGTTTATGTCTTCTTGATGGAGTTTTCCCTTGAGCATTATAAAGTGTCCTTCTGGGTGTGTTTTCATGGCCCTTGTTTTGTAATCTATTTTGTCTGATATCAGTATTGCTATCCTGGCTTTTTTTTTCATGTCCATTTGCTTGGAATATTTTTTTCCAACCTTTCACTTGCAGTCTGTGTAGGTCTTTTGTTCTGAGGTGGGTCTCTTGTAGGTACCATATGTATAGGTCATGTTTTCTTATCCATTCAGTTACTCTATGTCTTTTGATTAGAGCATTTAATCCATTAACATTTAAGGTTATTATTGATAGGTACTTATTCATTTCCCCTCCTTTTTACCTGTGTTCTTCTCTCTCTCTTTCTTTTCCTTTCTCTTCTTATAGTAATCCCTTTAACATATCCTGTAGTGCTGGTTTGGTGGAAATGTATTATTTCAGCCTTCTTTTGTCTGGGAAACTCTGTATTTCATCTTGCATTTTAACTGAGAGCCTTGCTGGGTAGTGTAATCTTGGTTTTAGGCCTTTGTTTTTCATTACTTGGAACATCTCTTGTCATTCTCTCCTGGGTTGGAGTGTTTCCCTTGAGAGATCAGCTGCTAGACTTATTAGAGCCCCTTTATATGTTACTTTTTGTTTCTCCCTTGTTGCTTTTAAGATTCTCTCTTTGTATTTAAAAGTTGGCATTTTAATTATGATATTTCTTGGAGCTGGCCTCTTTGGGTTCATCTTGATTGGGACTCTCTGTGCTTTCTGAACTTGCATGGTTTTTCGCTCTCCAGGTTTTGAATGTTTTCTGTGTTTATATTTTTTCAAACAGTGTTTCTAACCCTTGCTCCATTTCTTCTCCTTCTGGTATTCCTATGGATTGAATGTGGTTGCATTTCATGTTATCTTGGAGTTTCCTTAAGCTATCTTCATATTTTTGGAGTCTTTTTTCATGCAGCTGCTCTAGCTGGGTGTTTCTTTCCACCTTGTCTTCCATCTTGCTAATTCGATCCTCTGCTTCATCCAGCCTTCTTGTAATTCCTTCTAGTGTGTTTTTTATTTCCAAAATTTTATTGTTCATTTCTTCCTTGTTTTTGTTTATAGTTTCTATTTCCTTTTTCATACTGTTGTAGGTCTCATTCAGTTTCTTGTAGTTGTCTGTGAGTACCTTGGGCATCCTTATAACCATTATTTTGAATTCTATATCTGATAATTTGCTTGCCTCCATTTCATTTAGCTCTTTTAGTAGGGATTCTTCCATTCCTTTTGATTTCAGGTTCTTTTTTTGTCTCCCCACTTTAGGTGACTCTTTTTATTTGTTTCTGTGCTTCCTGATGCTTTGTTTTGCTATCTGTCTTTGTAGGGTGAACTTCTATGGTAAGAATTCTGTGGGGTTCAGGGGTGTGGTCTCTTTGATCTTGTCTGGATGCTCTAGGTTTGCCCTTTCTTCTGTTTGTGTGGGCTCTCTTGTTGTACTTGGGGTTTTACCTGTTGGTGGTTTCTTTGTTGGTGGGTTCCCTTCTCCAGTGGGTATACTGATGTTCATAGCTCCCACCTAATCTTGTATGTGATCAGTGGCAGGGTGTAGGCAAAATGGATTAATACAGCGGGAGAGTATTCTATGGGAATTAAAGTACCAACAAGCAGAGAAGAAATAGGAGATTCTTGGATAAGTATAGTGTTAATCATGATATTTCACCGAAATAGCCACTTTTTATAAAAGGTGAAAAAGAGATAAGACCCTTGTTAGAGGAGAGGAAGATTGTGAGCTGAATCCAGAAAACAGAACGCTTGTGCAGAGTTAGATGATGAGATATAGTGAGAGGAAAGGATAGAAAGTAGGTGTAGTGTGAGAGAGAATAGATTTAACCACAACAATAATAATGCTCAGGAATGAAGTGCAGTGGGCTAAGATCAGGGAGGGTTGCTGTGTAGTATTTACAATTGTATGGAACAACAATTATTTACAATAGTACTGGAATAACAATAATATGACAAGAAATATATGATTTGGATAAGAAGAATAGAAAGTACACAATCAAGAGTCATGTGTTATTGGAACATGAGTGAAGTGAAAGAAGGAAGATTAAAATACAATATGAAACAGAGAATAAGGAAAACCAGTCAAACAATGCAATGAAACAAAGAAATGAAATGGAGGAAACTAAACAGAAAGAAGAGAAATAAAAAAATACCAATAAAATACAAGTAAAAATAATGATACAAATAAACAATAAAATACAAGTTCTATAGGATATCAAAGTCAAATTTGTCTCAGTTTCTCAGTTGTTGGGGTTAGATTTGTGTTCGCTCTTTGGATCTGTCTCTGGACTTTTATAGCTCCAGGTCTTATTGCTGCACTTGGGGGAAGGAAAAAATGGGGGGAAAAAGCCTCCTGTGACTTTAAACCCAAGCGAATTCTGCTGATCTTCCTGGATGCCACAGGCAGAGGAGAGGGAGCTGGGCTTTGCTTTTCTCCATTCCTATGTTTTGCAAGTATGGAGACCAAGTCTGGGCTGCAATATTCACAGTTGTCCAGCCTCCAGCCCAGGTCCTCCATGAGCTGCTGGGCCCCCACTCTCTATCTGCACCAGGCGGGTGCCTTTTATCCACCAGTTGTGCCTGTGTCCATGCAATGCCACTCTTTGTTCTTTGCTAGTCCACGGGGGCCAGAGCCTGCTGCTGGGTGAATGTTGCCTTTCAGCCTCTGGGCAAGTGGCGCAAACAGCTGCTGGGTGAACAGCACAAGCCAGCCGAGGTGCATGAGAGTTCCTTAAACAGTGGCTGAGAGCCTTTTTTTGAGTAAAATCCTCTTAAGCCTGCGGTTCTTAACAAGCACCTGGCTTTTCACACAGCCCAACTTTCTAACCAGACTGGAGACTATCTGGGTTAGGGTCCAACACAGCCCTACTCTTCTCCCTTCTCCAGATGTCACCTGGCTCCCCGATTTCTCTGGTAATGACCTAGCCGGCGTCCACAGTCCCAGTGGGTGAACACTGCCTCTGTGTGTGTCTCTCACTTGGTCTTTACTCACCGCATCAAGACTTCAAGCATCCAGGTCTATCCTGGTGCTGTGCTGCCCTCCCTGATTTGGTAGGGGAGGGAGCTGGTGATCTGACTCTCCTCCAAGGAACTTGCAGCAGGTGCTGGGCCAGTGGCTGGAGCAGCCTTGGTCCCTGTACAAATCCCAGGGACCTTACCATCCCAATGAAATCTCCTTACTGTCTCTTTTTCAATGTCTTCTACAATTTTTGGCCTTCAAACTTCATATAAACTGGGATTCCATTGGCTGTTTACTCTGTTCTTCAGAAGATTGACTAGGTGTTCCAGCTGGGTGTAGGGAGAAGTGGGCTCCACTCTCACCTACCTTGCCACCATCTTTTCCCTATATTTTTTTCTTTAGTTGCAGAAGCAACCCAACACTTCTGATGTCAAATCTAAGAAACCACTATTGTATCCAGGTCCATGATAATTTACCCGTTTTCTTCTAAACTATTGATAGCTTGGGTTCTTACATACAGGTCTTTCAGCCATTTTTTAATATATTTTATTGATTATATTATTACAGTTGTCCCATTTTCCCCCCTTTCTTCCCCTCTGCCCTGCACACCCCCTCCCACCCACATTCCCCTCCTTTAGTTCATGTCCATGGATCATACATATAGGTTCTTTGGCTTCTACATTTCCTATACTATTCTTAACCTCCCCCTGTCTATTTTCTACCTATCATTTAGGCTGCTTATTCTCTGTACCTTTTCCCCTTCTCTCCTCCTCCCTCTCCCCACCTGATAACCCTCCATGTGATCTCCATTTCTGTGATTCTGTTCCTGTTCTAGTTGTTTGCTTAGTTTGTTTTTGGTTTTGTTTAGGTTCAGTTGTTAATAGCTGTGAGTTCATTGTCATTTTAGTGTTCCTATTTTTTATCTCCTTTTTCTTAGATAAGTCCCATTAACATTTCACATAATAAAGGCTTGGTGATGATGAACTCCTTTAACTTGACCTTATCTGGGAAGCACTTTATCTGCCCTTCTATTATAAATGATAGCTTTGCTGGATAGAGTAATCTTGGATGTAGGTCCTTGCCTTTCATGACTTGGAATACTTCTTTCCAGCCCCTTTTTGCCTGCAAGGTTTCTTTTGAGAAATTAGCTGACAGTCTTATGGGAAGTCCTTTGTAGGTAATTGTCTCCTGTTCTCTTGCTGCTTGTAAGATTCTCTCCTTGTTTTTAATCTTGGATAATGTAATTGTGATGTGCCTTGGTGTGTTCCTCCTTGGTTTCAACTTTTTGGGGATTCTCTGAGCCTCTTGGACTTCCTGAAAGTCTATTTCCTTTGACAGGTTTGGGAAGTTCTCCTTCATTATGTTTTCAAATAAGTTTTCAATTTCTTGGTCTTCCTCTTCTCCTTCTGGCACCCCCATGATTTGGATGTTGGAACATTTAAAGATGTCCTGGAGGTTCCTAAGCCTCTCTCAATTTTTTGAATTCTTGTTTCTTTTTTCTGTTCGGATTGTTTCTTTCTTCCTTGTGCTCCAAACCATTGATCTGAGTCCTGGTTTCCTTCCCGTCACTGTTGGTTCCCTGTACATTTCCCTTTATTTCACTTAGAATAGCTTTTATTTTTTCATCTAATTTGCAATCATATTCAACCAATTCTGTGAGCATCCTGAATACCAGGATTCTGAACTGTGCATCATTGATAAGTTGGCTATCTCTTCATCACCTTAGTTGTATTTTTTCTGGAGCTTTGATGTGTTCTTCCATTTGGGTTTTTTTTTTTGTCTTGGTACACCTGTTATGTAATAAGGGGCAGAACCTTAGATGTTCACCAGGGCATGGCAACCCACATCACTGCATTGTGATGATATATGTGTGGGAGAGGTCTGAGAGGGAACAATGCCTTTTACTCTGCTCTCTGACAGTTTTCAGTCACTTCCCCCACTACCCACAATCAAATTGGGCCCTTCTGGTGCAGATTCCTGGTGGATGGGTTTGTGTACATTCTAGGACCCTGTGGGTATCTCCAAGGAACTCTCCTGTGAGGCTGGGAGTTTCTCCTGATGCCACCTCAACCTCCACAGTGTTTTAGTCAGAGTTTGAGGCTTTATTTCCCCACACTGAAACTCTGGGTTGTGCAGTCTGTCTTGTTCCCCAGTTGTTCCTCCCAGTTTATCTGCATGTGAATGTGAGACTGCCCAGTCTGCAATCTGCTGCCTTGCCCACCAACTGCAACCTTGCCTACCTTGGTCCTCCAGCTGCCGCCTTGCCGGAAGTCCTCTCTGCCTGGCTGCCCATCTCCATCCCTCCTACTGGTCTGGATGAGTGTTTCTTCTTTAACTCCTTGGTTGTCAGACTTCCATACAGTTCAATTTTCTGTGAGTTCTGGTTGGTGTTTGTTTTTAAATTTGTTTTGTCCTTCTTTTGGTTGTGTGAGGAGGTACAGTGTGTCTCCTTATGTCTCCATGTTGGCTGGAAGTCCTTTCACCCATTTTGGAATTAGTTTTTATATGTAGTATGAGGTAAGAATCAAACTTCACCCAATACCATTTCTTGAGGAACTGACTTTTGGATCTTTCTCCACATACTGGAATTTCTCTTTGGTACAGTCTTTCAGTTGATTCTTGCTTTTTATGTCTTCAATGACCATCTGCTATGCTCTTTAAAAGATGAAAATGTTGCATAGTGAAAAGGTCTCACCACTGTCCCTCTGTTAACCTGGGACTCCCTATCTAGAGGTAGCTACTTACTGTTTTTATGTATTATATTCAATTTATATACATATGTATATTCTCATTTTTTTGACAAATTATGACATAGTATATACACTCTTCTGTAGCATGTGTTTCATGTTTTTTTTTTGACTTAAGCTATGTATCTTGGCAATAGTTCCAGAATAGCATTCCAAAGATTGCTGTTTTTTTACAGGACTCCATTGCATAAATGAACTGTGGTTTACTTAACCAGTCCTTTGTTAGTATATATGGGGCACTTTACAATCTTTTAATAAAAACCAATCTGTACAGAATTTTTGTACATAAATAAATTTATGTGTGGATATAAATCTTTATGATAAGAATCTATTGAATCAAAAGATAGATGCTTTCAATATTTAACAAATATTGCCAAATTCCTCTGCAGACATGTTATCAATTTATACTGCCACCAGCCATGCATGAGTGACCATTCCCCACATCCTTGCCAACACAGAACGCTATCTCATTATTTGATTTAGTATCTCAGTTTAAATTTGTATTGATCTTACTATGAGTGTGGTTAAACACCTCTTCCTATGTTTAAGGACCATTTATATTTCCTTTTTTGTAAATTGTCTCTTCATGTCCTTTGACTTTTTTCTGTTGGGTTGTTAGTCTTTTTCTTATTGATTATGGGAGCTCTGCATAGATTAAAGATATGAGTGGAAAATGCCTTTCCTTATCTGTATTTTAACTTTTGATGTTATTTACAGTTTTTATTTTTTATTTTATTTTTTTGATATATTTATTCATTATGCTATTACAGTTGTCCCATTTCCGCCCCTTCACACAACTCCATCCTGCCCACCCACTCCCTCCCACATTCCCCCCCTATAGTTCATGTCCATGGGTCATACTTATAAGTTCTTTGGCTTCTACATTTCCTACACTATCCTTACCCTCCCCCTGTCTATTTTCCACCTATCATTTATGCTATTTGTTCTCTGTACCTTCCCCACTCTCTCCCCCTCCCAATCCCCTATTGATAACCCTCCATGTGATCTCCATTTCTGTGGTTCTGTTTCTGTTCTAGTTGTTTGCTTAGTTTTCTACAAAGGGGTTCCCATAAGACTATCAGCTGATTTCTTAAAAGAGACCTTACAGGCAAGAAGGGACTGGCAAAAAGTATTCCAAGTCATGAAAGGCAAGGGCCTACATCCAACATTACTGTATCCAGCAAAGCTATCATTAGAATGAAAGGGCAGATAAAGTGCTTCTCAGATAAGGTCAAGTTAAAGGAGTTCATCATCACCAAGCCATTATTATATGAAATGTTAAAGGGACTTATCTAAGAAAAAGAAGATAAAAAATATGAACAGTAAAAATGACAGTAAACTCACCGTTATTAACAACCACACCTAAAACCAAAACAAAAGAAAACTAAGCAAACAATTATTTACAGTTTTTAAAACACAAAATCATTTTTATTCCTATGGAGTTGAATTTATCCATTTGTTCTACTATGTCCTTGGGTTTTGAGTTATACTTAGAAAGGCCTTCTGCACTCCAAATTTAAAAAAGATTTCAAGTTTATGATTTTATTTACTATGTTTAAATATTTGATCCATCTGGAATTTATTATAGGATAAGGTTAACTAGAAATCTGGCTTTCTTCCAGATGGCAATCCAGTTGTCTAACAATGTTTTTAGAGGAAGGACTCTTCCCCATGTATTTGAAAAGCCCTTTATCATACCCTACATTCCTGATGATTGCTGATTTCTATTATTTTTTACTACTATTTTTTATATTTCAATATAAACTTTATCATCAGTTTTTCTTCTTTTAAAAAATTTGGTAACATTTTAATTGGGCTAACATTACATTTATAGATTAACTTAAGGGGCCTTGATATTTTATCATGATCCTCCCTGTAGTATCTTGGAGAAGAAGGGGGTACAATGACAGGGACTTTGAACTGCCTAGAAATGTTTCCAGATATACAACATTCAGGATGTCACAAGAGCAGGCATCATAAGCCTTTGGCTATGACTGAGTCTCTGTTAATACATACATCTAGCAGATATCCTGTAAGCATCTATTTTTTTGCTAGCATGTGTCTAAGGCTTCTAATTACTTACCATTAGCCACTCTTCCCATCATCTTTAGTAATTAGATGTTTTACTGCACATGGCTACTTGACCAAACATCTTCATTTCCCAATCCCTGTTGTAGCTATGTTTGGCCATGTAAATGGGGGATCATGTGGGGAATCTGAGAATTCTTCTTAAACAAAATGGGAACCCCCTACCCCACCTTTTTGTCTCTTCCTTCTTCTGGCTGTTTGCAACACAAACCTGATGGCTATAACTTAGTAGCCATATGGACCAGGAAGCTCCATACTAACATGATGGGCCAGTGAGGTAGATGGAGCCAGGGTTGCTGGTGACTGAAGAGCACACAGTCTAGACTTTTGTGTTAGTCAGGGTTCTCCACAGAAGCAGAACAATAAGACATATACAGTCTGTCTGGAAAGAGTCCAGCCATTGTTAACATACCAAAAACAGTTTGCATAGCATGTAATCTGGCAGCCAAGAAGAGTGGACTGGAATGTGCATGTGTGAACAAGGAAGTCAGTGGGGGCGGTAGATGATGTTGAGTGAGCATGTGTACTGTGTGGCCATTGCATTCAAAATGACTGAGTAGAGCAACAAATCTGCATCAAAGTTTGGGTGAAGCTTTCCTCCTCAGAAACTATTTGGATGATTCAGAAGCCCACAGCTATGGGCAACTGGTGACTGACAGCTTCATCATGACAATGCACCTAGTCATGCATCATGTCTCATATAGAGTTTTTTGGCGAAACATCAAATCATCCAGGTGACTTAGCCCCGCTACAACCAAAATTTGGTGCCCTGTGACTTCTGGCTTTTGCCCAAACTAAAAGAGATTTCAGACCATTGATGAGATTCAGGAAAATACAATGGGGCAGCTGATGGCGATTAGGAAAACTGTGAGGTCCCAAGGTGCCTACTTTGAAGGGGACTGAGGCATCATTATCCTATGTGCAAGGCTTCTCGTATCCTGTATCTTCTTCAATAAATGTCTCTATTTTTCATAGTACATGGCTGGATACCTTTTGGGCAGACCACATATATATCTATCTCCAGCTTGCAGATGGCAGATTGTGGGACTTCTTAGTTTCCATAATAACATGAGCCAATTCCTTATAATAAATTTATTTATCTATATAAAAATATATATACACAGTAAATACACAAATATTACAAATATATGTACATTTATATTTGTGTATATATACATATGTTACATATTTATTATATTTGTGTGATTATATATATAAATATATAAATTTATTATTAAAAATTGGCTTGCACGATTATGGAGGCTGAGGAGTCCCACAATCTGCCATCTGCAAGCTGGAGACTCAGGACAGCCAGTGGTGTCATTTCCAGTCCAGATGCAAAGGCCTAAGAACCAGGAGAATTGACTCATGGTGTAAATTCCAGTCCGAGTGCAGGGATGACCAATGTCCCAGCTGAAAAAGAGTCAGGCAGAGAGAGTAAATTCTCACTCACCTTGCCTTTTATTCTCTTGTGGCCCTGGACCAGTTGCACAGGGCTCAGCCACATTGGAGAGAGCAATGTGTTTCCCTTAGTCTACCGATTCAAATGTTAATCGCTTCCATAAACACCTTCATAGACACACCCAAGATAATGTTTAAGCAAACATCTGGGTAGCACATGTCTCAGTCAAGCTGACATATAACATTGACCATTACAACTTTCCATTTCTAAATAGTTTCAACCACTGAGAAGAGGACCTGATAAGTGGCTGGGGAAACAAAGGCTAAGTAAGATTTTGTCAGCCAGAGGACACAGCACAGATATCCCAGGATGAGAAAGCAGTGTGAGAAAGGCAGAAAAAAGAAAGGTGTAACTTTATGTTGAGAACTGAGAAAATTGGGGTAACCAGGTTTTGTGTGTGGAATAAGGTCTAGGTCTGTGGTAGGACTTAAAAGAAATGTAATGCCATAATAAATTTGGGGACCAACTTGTAGCATAGTAGTTATAATAGTTCATAATTATACTCTTAAGTTTAAAATAAGGGATAAAGAAGCACTTCATAAAAAAATTTATAGCTATGGTTCTCAGATTGGTTTTCCTCATTCAAAATATGCTCACATCAGTTCACTTAGCCGCAGGCTCAACCCCCTTGGGGAGGGGGAGTACATCACCTTAGTCTGCACAGAAGGTGTCTGCATGTTGAACAAGGCCAAAATCAGGTCTATCCTTGGGGAGGTGTGCCCTCCTTCTCAGCTATCTTCTACTCTTGAGAATCACTACTTTTGGTAGTTGACCTATTCTGCCAAGTGAGGAAGATTGGTTTTTATCCAAAGTAAAAGACCTATTACTGTAAATGTATATTTTTGATAGACATTTATAGAAAGGCAAATAATTTTCACATATATAACTGAAATGCTACCTGACTGTTCTGGGTTCATGGGTACATATGAAAGAGTCGCAACAAAAGTCCAAGTTTGTTCAGATACATCCTCCTGCATCATTAAGGAAAAGTCCATACCCTTCTACGTGCCCCCTTCTCTGGACAGGAATGTGGGGGGAGGTGTACCTCTATAGTGTCCCACACTGCTCTGGACCTCTGGGAAGTTTTTGTTCACATTGCCTGGAGTCACCTCTAGCAGGTTCCAGGGTCATTGTCTTCTAAGGCCTCTGCTGCTGCTGTGCTCACCTTATGGGTATTTTCCCTTCCCCCATGTCGTTCCCTCCAGCTCAAGAGCAGATGTAGACCTTGAAGAAAAGTCCCTTAAGTCCCCACATCACAGTTTAGGTGTTAAGAGCTTGCTGGTACCTCTGGGATCACTGGTCACACTCATTGGGTACCAGCCACAGAACACTTTCCAGCCTAACCCCCAACCTCCATACTTTGCAGACCTCTCACACCCTAAGGGGATTTCCAAGCCCTCCTAGGCTCTTTGGAATCCAGACCCAAGGACATGGGGTGCAGAGGGAAGAAGCATTCCATCTCACCTGTCTAGGGACAATCTTCCTAGCCCTGCCCAGGATGACTGAGGGAGAACACCTCCATCACCTTCATGGAAATCCCCACCTCTCCCTATAGCAATGTGATCTTGCCTTAACACCCCAACACTACTTTTCTCAGAGTGACATGGCCTACATGATTGGAATCAACTAAAGCACATATTAAAATGCAGATTCCTGAGTCCCATCTCAGAATCATTAAATAAGAGCACGGGAATGGGTCCCAGAATCTGCCTACAAGAAACTGCAACATCAGAGCGTTCCTTGGAGTACGACGTTTTTGGTCTTAAATGGTATATATTGGGGGCGTCAGTAATACAGACTTCCTGAGCTTCTCCCAACTTGTTACTCCTGTGTGAAGAGGGCATTGGGGCTTACCATCCTTCTTTAGTCTTCTGGGTCTTAGCTTGGCCTCTTCTGAAGAGCCACTCAAACAGGAACACACATTTTCAAAAAGGTCTGTAACAGTGCAGGTAAAGGCAGTCTAAAGCCTCACTTAGAGAAGGACTGTTCCTATCAAGAAATGTGATTTTGGGGACACAGCTCTGCCTAGAGCTAGACCCCCTTGCACTTTGTCACAGAGAACAGTGTGCCTGGTTAGGTCTTGGCTTCCCAAATGTCTTCATGTCACAGATCTGCAAACAGTTTTTGCTTGTTATTTGCATAACAATATGGTTGGGTCAAGTGGTTTCAGTAGGACAAAGAGTAGCCGACACATCAGCATTGTAGACAGGAGGGCTATGGGCCTCATGAAAGGGTGGCCTTGTCATTTATGGGGATAACCACATCCCGAGCAATGGAGTAAGCAAGAGTGGTCCCAGGCAAACAGGAACAGATGATTGTCTAGCTAATGGGCCAGATGTGGTGTTTTTGTTTTGCTTTTTGTTTTGTGGTTGTCATTGTGTTTTTCCAAAACTTGAGCCAACACTATAAAATCAAAAGTTTCAAATAAAAATCCAGGTATCTGGCTTTTCTGGAAAAATTCAGAAAACTGATATTACCAGTCTCACCTCCTCCTGCACAGCAGCAGCTGGGTACCTGCTTTGCAAGGCCATTCCACCCTACTCCCCTGGATGTCCCCATGATATCAGTGTCATTTGCTGTTTCCTTTCACCAGTATAGTACCACTTAGCCTGCCCTTTCCTGAGTCTGTGAACTCAGAAATGAGAAGAGGGCCTCTGGCCCACAGAGAAGAGAATCAGGTCCCCTCTTCTGAGTCAGAGCTCAGCTCACGACTAGACTGGAGCACCTGATCACACTGCTATCCAAATAACCAAAAGTAGACTCTTTTCCATGAAATGTTCATGCCATTTGGGAAGAAAATTTCTCCATGCCTATGCCAGCAATCTGGGCTAACATTTTCTTGTCTTGCATCTGGATTTGGCCAACTTTGTGTTTTTCCTGGAAGCTTGGAACCACAGGGCATATATCTATTGTCACCTGAGCTGTTCTCCCTCATGGTGCCCACAAAATCCACAAGCTGGGGCTGATTGTCTCATGCAGGTACATCTGAGGACAGAGTCCCAGTATTACTTTGCTTGGGATATGTGTCCATGGGTGTAGCTTTTGCTTCCAAGGGTATGTAGTATCCTTTAAGGTCCTCTCCATTCCTCCAGTATTCAAATGTTTCAGCAGCTTACATTGGAAACTGATTTTTCGATATAGTTTTCATATATATATATATATATATATATATATATATATATATATATATAGCATTGTCACAAATATTGTTTTTAGTGTTTTTAAGGTTAACCCACCAAGAGAGCAGGTATAGCCAGTGAGGCCTCAGGCAGCAAGCCCAGAGAGGCCCCTAAAAATTTCCATTGTTTTAAAATTTAAAAACTAGATAAAAAAAACCTTAGGGGTTCAGAATTTCATTTAAAAACTAAGGAGTTATTCTAGAAAGACATGTTCTTTACACGTTCCAATAACAATAAAATTTGCATCTAATAAAAGTTAAAATTTGATTTAATTAAGTGGCATTTTTAAGAGGGTTAAAAGATATTTGAATGTCTATCTTTTGCCTTCAATTGAGAGCAAGCTGTGTTTTCTCTTTCTCTGCAGGAAGACTTGTGCAAGAATACATAAGACAGAGGGAGGTAGAGGAGAAGGTTGAGGTCACATTTCTTTCTTTTCTCTCCCTTCCTTCCTTCTTTCTTTTTAGTTTTTTAAAATTGTATTTTATTGATTATGCTATTACAGTTGTCCTCATTTTCCTCCCTTTATCTCCCTGCAGCCAGCACCCCCAACTCCCTCAGGTAATCCCTCATCATTGTTCATGTCCATGGGTAACGCATATGTTCTTTGACTACTCCATTTCCTATACTGTACTTTACATCCCCATGGCTATTCTGTAACTACCTATTTGTACTTCTTAATACCCTCACCTCTTCAATCATTCCTCCACAAACCCCTCCCATCTGGCAACAATCAAAAATGCTCTCTGGGACTTCTGGCCAAGATGGAGGCAGAGATAGACACACTGTGCCTCCTTGCACAACCAAAAGAAGGACAAAACAAATTTAAAAACAAAAACCAATCAGAACTGACAGAAAATTGAACTGTATGGAAGTCTAACAACCAAGAAGTTAAAGAAGAAATACTCATCCAGACCAGTAGGAGGGATGGAGACGGGCAGCCAGGTAGAGAGGACTCCTGGCAAGGCAGTGGCTGGAGGACCAGGTGAGGCAGTGGCTTGCAGATTGGGTGGTCCCACATTTGCATGCAGATAAACTGGGAGGAATAACTAGGGAGCAAGACAGACTGCACAACCCAGGGTTCCAGTACCAGGAAATAAAGCCTCAGAGCCTCTGACTGAAAACACCTGTGGGGGTTGAGGCGGCAGCAGGAGAAACTCCCATCCTCACAGGAGAGTTCCTTGGAGATACCCACAGGGTCCTAGAATGTATACAAACCGACCCACCAGGAATCAGCACCAGAAGGGCTCAATTTGACTGTGGATAGCCAGGGAAGTGACTGAAAGCTGGCAGCGAGTGGAACAAGTGGCACTGTTCCCTCTCAGACCCCTCCCCCACATACAGCATCACCATGCAGTGATGTGGGTTGCCGTGTCCTGGTGAACACCTAAAGCTCTAACCCTTACTATGTAACAGGCATGCTGAGCCAAAAAAAAAAAAAAAAAAAATGACCCAAATGGATGGACAGTTCAAAGCTCCAGAAAAAATACAACTAAGCAACAGAGATAGCCAACCTATCAGATGCACAGTTCAAAACACTGGTTATCAGGATACTCCAGGAACTCAGTGGGTACTTCAACAGCATAAAAAAGACCCAGGCAGCAATGAAGGTCACATTATGTGAAATAAATAAAAATCTACAGGGAACCAACAGTGACAGGAAGGATACCAGGACTCAAATCAATGGTTTGGAGCACAAGGAAGAAAGAAACATTCAACCAGAACAGAATGAAGAAACAAGAATTCAAAAAAATGAGGAGAGGCTTAGAAACCTCCAGGACATCTTTCAACATTCCAACATCTGAATTGTAGGGGTGCCAGAAGGAGAAGAGGAAGACCAAGAAATTGAAAACTTATTTGAAAACATAATGAAGGAGAACTTCCCTAGTCTGGCAAAGGAAATAGACTTCCAGGAAATCCAGGAAGCTCAGAGAATCCCAAAGTTGTTGGACCCAATGAGGAACACACCAAGGCACATCACAATTACATTATCCTAGATTAAAAACAAGGAGAGAATCTTACAAGCAGCAAGAGAACAAGAGACAGTTACCTACAAAGGACTTCCCATAAGACTGTCAGCTGATTTCTCAAAAGAAACCTTGCAGACAAAAAGGGGCTGGCAAGAAGTATTCCAAGTCATGAAAGGCAAGGACCTACATCCAAGATTACTCTATCCAGCAAAGCTATCATTTATAATAGAAGGGCAGATAAAGTGCTTCCCAGATAAGGTCAAGTTAAAGGAGTTCATCATCACCAAGCCCTTATTATGTGAAATGTTAACGGGACTTATCTAAGAAAAAGGAGATAAAAAATAGGAACACTAAAATGACAACGAACTCACAGCTATTAACAACTGAACCTAAACAAAACCAAAAACAAACTAAGCAAACAACTAGAACAGGAACAGAATCACAGAAATGGAGATCACATGGAAGGTTATCAGGTGGGGAGAGGGAGGAGGAGAGAAGGGGAAAAGGTACAGAGAATAAGCAGCCTAAATGATAGGTAGAAAATAGACAGGGGGAGGTTAAGAATAGTATAGGAAATGTAGAAGCCAAAGAACCTATATGTATGACCCATGGACATGAACTAAAGGAGGGGAATGTGGGTGGGAGGGGGTGTGCAGGGCAGAGGGGAAGAAAGGGGGGAAAATGGGGCAACTGTAATAGCATAATCAATAAAATATATTTTTAAAAAATGCTCTCTATATCCATGATTCTGTCTCTGTTCTTCTTATTTGGTTAGTTTGTTTTTTAGATTCAATTTTTGATATATATGTATTTTTGCCATTTTATTATTCATATTTTTAATATATTTTTTCAAATAAGTCCCTTTAACATTTCATATAAAATGCTTTAGTGATGATGAACTCCTTTAGATTTTTCTTACCTGGGAAGCTCTTTATCTGCTCTTTGACTCTGAATGATAGTTGTGCGGAGTAGAGCAATCTTGGCTGTAGGTCCTTGCTTCATGACTTTCAATATTTCCTTCCAATTCCTTCTAGCCTGCAAAGTTCCCTTTGAGAAATCAGCTGAAAGTCTCATGGGCACTCCCCTGTAGGTAATTAACTTCTTTTGTCTTGCTGCTTTTAAGATTCTCTCTTTGTCTTTAACCTTTGGCATTTTAATTATGATATGTTGTGGAATGGTCCTCTTTGCATCCGTCTTGTTGGGGACTCTCTGTGCTTCCTGAACTTGAATATCTATTTCCTTCATCACATCAGGGAAGTTTTCTTTCATTATTTTTTCAAATAGACTTCCAATTCCTTGCTCTTTCTCTTCTCCTTCTGGCACCCCTATGATGCGACTGTTGCACAGACCTCTTGAAGTTGTCCCAGAGGCTGCTTATACTAGACTGTTTTTTGTATTCTTTTTTCTTCTTGTTGTTCTGATTGGTCATTTTTTGCTTCATTGTGTTCTAAATCATTCATTTGATTCTCATGTTCATCCATTCTACTGTTGTTTCCTGGTAAATTGTTCTTTATTTCAATTAGTGTATCCTTCATTTCTGCCTGGATCTTCTTTATGCTGCTGAGGTCCTTACTAAGTTCCTTGAGCATCCTTATAAACAGTGTTTTGAACTCTGCATCTAATAGACTGCTGATCTCCATTTTGTTTAGTTCTTTTTCTGGAGTTTTGATGTGTTCTTTCATTTGGGCCACGTTTCTTTATCTCTTCATTTTGGTAGCCTCCGTGTGTTTGTTTCTATGTATTAGGTAGAGCTGCTTTGACTCTGTGTCTTGGTAGTGTGGCCTAATATAGTAGGTGTCCTGTAGGGTCTAGTGGCACAACCTCCCCTATCACCCAAGTTGGATACTTGAGGTACACCCATCATGTGGGCTGAGTATACCCTCCTCTTATAGTTGAGACTTGAGTGCTGTTGACAGATCAATGGGAGGGATTTACCTAGGCCAGTTAGCTGCAAGGATTGGCTGTGACCACTTACCACCAACCTCCACCCTCCATGGTCAGGGTCGTGGTGCTAGGATGTGGTCTGTAGCTGTCCACTGGGTGTACTGGCCCTGGCATTTCCTGGATGGTGCAGGCCAAGGTCAGCCCTCACCTGTGTTTTCCCCAGAGCTACCCTGCCTGAGCTATAAAGCAATCTGAGATGGCTGCTACTTGGGCTGGGCTTGGAGATTCCCAGGCAAAGCCAAGCTATGAATCTAGGCTGGTGCTGCTAGTTCTGGGCCTGAGGCTCACTGAGGCCAGATGTTACTTGTTTGAGAGGATTTAGGAAGTTGTGCATTGTGAGCCAACACCAGCCATTCATATAGAAATGCAATTTGTGTGGAAAGTAAGTTGGGTGGGGTGGAGTCTCTGGGGATCTCCAGGGCCAGTCAAACAGTAGTAGCCAGGTTGATGGAGACTTAGATATGGCACTAACTTGTTGGCTCTTTTGCTCTGTGGGGGGAGGGTTTAGAAAAGGGTCAATGGCCTCTGGTCACCTTGATGCCAAACACTTCAGTTTCTCCCAGTATGTTACTGGTGCCTTTCAAGCTGCTACTTCAGTGCTGGAGCTCAGAAGGAGTGAGTCTGAGTAGGTGAGTCTATGTGTGGGTTCTTTAAGAGGAACTGCTTGAGGCTCCAGAAATTTCTTCCACTGACTCAATCCCTGCTGGCTTTTCAGCCAGAAGTTGTGGAGACTTATCTTCTTGGCACTGAAACCCTAGCCTGGTGGGACTGGTGTGTGGCTGGGATTTCTTGCTCCTGAGATATCCCTCCTGAATTTTTATCCACCACACATGGGTGTTGGACCAGCCCATTCCACATCTGTGCCTCTCCTACCAGTCTGTATGGATGTGATCTCTTTAATTCTGTAGTTGTCAGACTTCCATTCAACTCAATTTCTGATGGTTCTGACTGATGGTTGTTCTGTATCTCAGTTGTAATTTTGATGTGGTTGTGTGAAAAGGTGAGCCATGTCTGCCTATGCCACCATCTTGATCAGAAGTGGCACATTTCTTTAGACTCAGAAATTATTACATTATTTATTTACAAATTTCTTTGTTTTAAAAAATGGTTGTTAAGGAACAATTGTTATAATAGCAGCTATTATATAAGAACAGTTGTTATAGAGAACAGTTGTTATTAGAACAGTTGTCTCCATTTCCCCCCACCCGTCCCCACCCCACCCACTCCTACCTGCCACCCCCTATCCTACCCCCTTGTCCATGGGTCTTTTATCCATGTTCCTTGATGACCCTTCCCCTTTTTCTCATTATCCCTGTCCCCCTCCCCTCTGGTTACTATCACTCTGTTCTTTATTTCAATGTCTCTGGTTATAGTTTGCATTTTCAAAGACAAAGCTCTTCTTAATCTATGACAGAGAAGGGTTAGGTCATATAGACAGATGACCTCAAAGTCAAATTCCAGTTTTATTTTTGGCTTGACTTTATTTTAAATGTTTATTTGAAAAATACCACCCTCATGCAAGTAAAAATCAATTCCATGACTGAAAATACATATGGTATGGAAGAAATAAGAGTCCTGCAGGCCTCCTTCCTTTACCCACCCCACCCACTTCTCTAAGCCACCACCCTGAGGTAACCCTGTGACTTTTTCAAGTTTTAAGGATTTATATTCATACACTACTTAACTTTGATTTAAACTGGAACACCATGTCCTGAATGCAGGATCTGCCAGAAACATTATGCACTCTGGTCTTCCTTAGAATCCATGTGCAATCTTGTCTCACCTGTCCTTTTGCTCAGTTCATGGAAGGAAGGAGAATAGGCCCTGGTGGAAGTGGGAAGCTGCTCTGAGGGCACAAATACAGGCTGACGGGGTCTGTGCAGAAGGAGGGCAGGGCGGCTGCCATGGGGAGTGCTTTTGCCAGTTCAACATTCATGTCCCGGAGTCTAAGAAGGGCCCACTGTCTTTAGAGCTGAAGTTACAATACTAAGTGCACATGGGAAAGCTTGCAATTTTATTTGTCAGCAGAAAAAGTTTTGGCATTGAAAGTAGGAATCACTGTTAAAATAGGAGGAAATTTCCTGATATAGAATTCTTAGACAGTCACACTAACAAGCTCAACATAAAAATCTTAAGTTAAAAAAATAATAATTGGGTACCTACAACATGATCCCAAATTTGTGATATCAACTTCTACATGTTTATCTCTTTATACATATTTAGACATAGTAAGTAGAAAAACCCAAATTGAAATATAGCAAAATATTATCAAATTTATACTTTATTCTTACCTTATTTTTCCAATTTACTGTAATAAAAATGCATTTATTTTGTAGTAAAATGTTTATATGAAAATAAAAATAAAAGGCTACATTGATAACTTACTGGCCTTTGAGAAAAAGAGATTAATTGTAGGGCTGCTAAAGATGTTTGAAAATTGGCACCAGACACCAGGGAGAAGAATTTTTTTAGCCTCAGGTTCCCAGTAAGGATGATTAAATATTTTGAAACTGTCCTAAGTGATTCATAGTTTCTGAGTGGAAGTTGGTAAGTGAAGTTTGTGCTGAAAATGAAAATTATATCCCTATTTTATCACGTGTGAGAAAGAACTTGTGCAAGTGTTTTCATCAAGTTCTAGATGCCTTTCAAGTTTGGGGAGAAGGAAAGGGGCTCTGGGGCTGCCTGAAGCAATGGAAAGGATATTTCCCCAGGTTCTGGAAAGCCACAGAAAGTAGGGTTGTCACTCCCCTGAGGGGCACAAGCTCAGATCCAGTAGCCACCTTGCGGAGCTCTGAAAGCAGTTTTTTTCAACACTCACCCAGAGTCTTCCATGCATCTTTCTTTTCAACGGTGTCATGCTTTCTTACCACGACCCCACATTTAATGTCATTACATTAATATCTGCATTTCTCCTCTCTTTTTACTGTATAGCTAAGACTATATGATGCAGTGTGATACATAGACCTGAAAGTAAAAAGAGCATCATTTTGACATGGATGAGTTTTACACTTACCATAACTAAAACCCTTTAATTCCATGTCTTTGCCTTCAGAGGGACAGGGGAGACACTTTATCCTTCTGCCCTGGCCCCTTCAGAATAGCCTGTTGAACTGACCAATGCAAAATAAGGCAGATAATTTTCTTGTTTTCAAAAAGGATACCTGATAATTTGATTTCAGGTAATTGTCTATTAGTATTTTAAATAGTATTCCATTGGGAACAAGAAATAAACCTGTAGATTAGCCAGATTTTCAAATACTGACATTAACTTTGGTTCAGATTTTCAAAGGCCACTATTTTCCCTTCCACCCACCCCTCCCTGCCCATCTTTAATTTTACCTGTTCGTAGCTCTTTGCTAACGATAAAATAGAATCTCAGATGCTTCTGGCAACTATGTGTTATTAATAAGAGATGGAGCTTTGTTATTAGGTTGCACTTTATTATTTCCTTCAGCTCAACATGTACCTGATATTGGAGGGCTCTCCCTATGGGTTTAGATGGAAAGATACTGCAAATGATGAGATTGTATTGTTTCCATGGGTCCCATTTTCTTGCTGTTGGGTGAGAAATCCTGCCTGTGTGGGCTGAAGGATAGACTGGTGTTGCCTTGTTCTGACTGTGGAGCCTGCTTTGTTTGCATCACTGATCCACGGAGGCAGTTGCTGTTCTTTTGACTTGAGATGTCTATTCCAACGAGGAGCTCAGTAGGCATTTAGCACAGCTACTCTGGCCTGTTGGCATAGAGGGTCTAGTTTACCATCACCTCCTAGGGAAATAAATAAAACTTTCTTGTGGCCAGCTTTACATACAATTCAATGCCAAATAAGACACACATATGGCTTCCACTTGGGAGAGTGTTTTCAAAGGGCCCAGGCATACTAGCCTTTAATAGAGTATTAGTGGATTGCAAAAGCTTTACTTCTGAGCAGAGGGAGGCATGTCTGGTGCCAGCCTGCTAGGCCAGCAACTCACCAGGGCAAAGAAATCCTTAGAATGTTGCAGATTCCATTTACTACTGGGGTACCAACTGTCTTATGAAGCTAAATGGGGTAATCAAATGGGACAAAAACTGTTTTGAAGGCAGCCAATAATAAAACACATTAAAATGCAAAACCGCCCCAAACCTATTATCCCTAAATTCCCATCATATCACTTGAAGTCTAGAACTCAAACTTCTTTTTGTCCCTTTTCTGTTCCCAGCGTTCTGAGAAGAAGCCTAGAGCATTAAATACTTTACTGTGTGTGTTTTAGGACGTGCCCATTCACATGCCACAAAACACAGGGCTTTAAGTAAGAATTTAAGAGTCAGAAAGAGACCCAATTGGAATCTGGGCATGACACACTGACCCCCTCAACTAGAAACTGAGGACACTTGAGAGAAAGCAAAATCCAAGTGGAAGGATTTACCAAATTCCAAGTCTTTGATGTTGCAGTGGAAGATAACTTCTTCATTCACCTTGAGTTCTACCACATTCCAGTCTTCTATCTTCTCTAGAATGACCTCATGTCCATCTTCAGACAGCACAGCTGGAAAAGATAGAAAGGGATGTAAGTAACAGTGGAGTAGACTTTATATATTTTTTAAATTTTATTTAATATGGTTGTTATTTTATTTTCCAAGTAATACGGATTAAAAATATTTATACACCTACTTTTTTTTTTTTTTTTTTTAGTATTTGCAAAGTCCTTTATTGCTTAGAATGTGCTTTATGTACAGGGTTTTACTGGAGCACCATTGCCCTCCCAGCCCTGCCTCTTTCATTCTGCTCTTCTTTGAATTTTTTTTTAAATTTTTTATTGTTATTCAATTACAGTTGTGTGCCTGTTCTCCCCATCCCTCCACCCTACCCCAGCTGAACCCCCCTCCCTCCCCCATCTCCACCCTCCCCCTTGAGAGACATTGAAGTTAAGAACAATCTAACAATAGTCAGGGGGGAGTGGGGAGGGGGCAGTGAGGAGAGGGGATTACAGGAACTACTATAAAGGACACATATACACCTACTTTTAAGTTCACAGTTTAGCACTCTTGTTTGTATGGCTTTAAAAGTTATAGCAACTTTTATAGCAACTTATATAGAGTCTTCCTGCTATAACTTTTAAAGGCTCTATATTAATATGATATGCAGATGTCCTTATGGATGGCAGCAGGTAGACTGCTCTCCAGTTGCTCATGATGATAATTCAGCTGCCCTGGTGGGCACCAACCTGGTGCTGGCTTCAGTGTGCCCTCACCCTTGCTGAGAAGCATAGCCAGAGACCTAGCATTTCAAGACTGTTTTCAATTTGCTCCAGACTCATATGATCTGTGAAAATATGAGCTTTCTCTAGGAAGAGTTTTAAGCTTTTCTTGTAGAGACAATATTCAATATTATAGGGAATTTGTGAAATGAGGTAACTTTTTACCCTGCTGATGAAAATATAAATTGGTCACCTTTCTGGAGGGCAATTTGACAGTACACGAAATACTCTTAGAAGCCTCAAAAAATTAGAATTAAAAAATGATTCTAATATCTGGCCCAGGAAATTGCACTTATAAGAAAGCTTCCTAAGTTAAAAATCCAAAATATAAGCAGATGTTTTTACAATAGGATATTTCATTCTGTAGTTTTATAATAGCAACTACTATGAATAACTTATATGCCCAATAATAAAAGGATGATCAAGTAAATAGTAGTAAGTCCATATGATGAGATTTTATTTGGATATTTCAAAAAGTGTTTATGAATTTTTAATAGCAAGAAAAACATTTATAATAAGCAAAAATCAGGCTACAAATAAAATATATATTCAATATTAATTGAAATATGTATGTGTAATAAAAAAAAGAAAATGCTCTATGATTATCTCTCTGTGGTGAGATTATGAGAAAGATTTTTATCTTTATTTTTTTATTATTTTCCAGACTTTTCTATAATAATTAGAAAAAATGTTTTTAAAAAAGAAAATGAACTCAACTTAAAAAAAATTATTTTATTGTTGTTCAATTACAGTTGTCTGCATTTACCCCTCAGCTCTCCACCCCCACTCCAGCCAAACCTACCTCCCTACCTTGCTTCTACTACCCTCCTTGGTTTTGTCCATGTGTCCTTTATAGTTGTTCTTGAAAACCCTTCCCCCCATTATTCCCCCCCACCTCCCCTCTGGTCACTGTCAGCCTGTTCTCAATTTCAATGTCTCTGGTTATATTTTGCTTGCTTTTTTTCTTTTGTTGATTAGATTCCATTTAAAGGTGAGATCATGTGCTCATTGTAATCAGTATGTTACCAAAGAAATGTTTGCACTATGTAATGATGCCTTTCAGTTTGAATAAATGGGCCACACTTTCCCAGTGGGGGGGGGGGGGAATAAAGGTGAGATCATATGGTATTTGTCCCTCACCACCTGGCTTATTTCACTTAGCATAATGCTCTCCAGTTCCATCCATGCTGTCACGAAGGGTAGGAGCTCCTTCTTTTTCTCTGCTGCATTGTATTCCATTGTATAAATGTACCACTGTTTTTTGATCCATTCATTTATGGACAGGCACTTAGGTTGCTTCCAGCACTTGGCTATTTTAAATTGTGCTGCTATGAACATTGGGGTGCATAGGTTCTTTTGGATTGGCGATTCAGAATTCTTAGGGTATAATCCCAGCAGTGGAATTGCTGGGTCAAAAGGAAGTTCCATTTTAGTTTTCTGAGGAAATTCCATACTGTTGTCCACAGTACCTGCACCAGTCTGGATTCCCACCAACAGTGCACTAAGGTTTCCTTTTCTCCGCATCCTCTCCAACATTTGTTTGTTGAATTGTTTATGATGGCCATTCTGACTGGTGTGAGATGGTACCTCATTGTGGTTTTAATTTGCATCTCTCTAATGGCTAGTGATGCTGAGCATCTTTTCATATGTCTCTGAGCCCTCTGTATATCCTCCTTGGAGAAGTGTCTGTTCAAGTCTTTTGCCCATTTTTTTCATTGGGTTGTCTGTCTTCCTGGAGTGGAATTGGTGTGAATTCTTTAAATATTTTGGAGATCAAACCCTTGTCCAAGGTATCTTTGGCAAATATGTTTTCCCATATAGTTGGTTCTCTTTTCATTTTAATGCTGTTTTCTTTAGTCATGCAGAAGCTTTTTAATTTGATGCAGTCCCATTTGTTTATTTTTTCCTTTTTGTCCCTTGCTTTAGGGGACATATCAGTGAAGATGTTGCTGAGTACAATGTCTGAGATTTTCCTGCCGATGTTTTCCTCTAGGACTTTTGTGGTATCACTACTTATATTTAAGTCTTTTCTCCACCTTGAATTTATTTTTGTGTATGGTGTAAGTCGGGGATTGAGATTCATTTTTTTCAGGTAGTTGTCCAGGTCTCCCAACACCATTTGTTAAAGAGGCTATTTTTACTCCATTTTATGCTTCTTCTCCCTTTGTCAAATATTAATTGACCATAGAGACATGGGTTTATTTCTGGGCTCTCTGTTCTGTTCCATTGGTTTATGTGGATAATGAACTCAACTTTCATTCTCACATTTGGAAACTGCATTTTGGTTATCACATTCCATGGCTCTTCTCTTAGAGATCAGCTACAGAAAAATTATAAGGTTTATTTTCTATTGGAGAAATGTAAGAGTATATGGGCATAGGAGAAATTGTGTGCATTGAGCAGCCTGGGGCTCTATTTTTTCCAACTCGTTTCTCTCCAATTTTCTTGATGTGTTCACCGCTAACATTGGTTGTAGAGTTGATGTGCTAAATCACTTCCCTTGGCAGTTTTCATGTATTGGTGAAAATTTTGGTTAGGATGGAAAGAGAAATCAGATGGGGACATGTTTTTTTAAATTTTAGAATTTCAATCAGTCTTGCGTGGAAAAAAGCAAACAGTTATCAGTTAATTGCATTTAATTACAGAGACAATTGCTTTTTCAAAATGTTGGCATGTCCACTTCATCTTTCAATCAGTTTAAGAACATCAAACCCCAACTGTGAACATTTTAATTGCATGATTTTAATTTCACTTCTGGAAAGGAACTTCAGAAAGTAACTCAGCGAGGATCTCCATTAACAAGATAGCACTCCTTGGGCACCCAGCAGTGGCCCTAATTGACTTACGTCAGCTAATGCCAATCTCTACAGATCACATTTTTTCCTTTGACAAATTTATGTTATTGTATCCTATTTAAATGTCTTGTTCTTAGACATCTTTGTAAGAAAACACTGGGCATGGACTTGTTTATGACTTGTTTAAATGAAACAGACCACCGAGTTTGGAATGGCCAAAGGTTCACTTAGGAAGCATAAATCTCTACAGGCAGAGATTTCTAGGAACCATTTAGTCCCCAAACAGCACCCTCTCAAGAGAGGGGAGGTGTAACTAGAAGGGGAAAAGCTCCAAGTGGGTAGAAAGGAGGCAATTCAGCCTCCATGACCTTGGATTTCCTTGTCTGAAGATGTTCCTGGGAAATGGAGTTTAATATGATAGGAAAAAAATTGTGACCAAAACAGCTTCTCCACTCTCCCTTTACACCCCATCTCTGGGGTCTAGGTGCTAAGGCCTGGGATCTCTGGAGAGGAGGGTGCAGGCGCTGTATGGGGCTGGTCACAGTGAATGCAGTGTAAGTGAGGCAAAGCTCTGTAGGAGGAGACCCCAGGAAGGTGTGTGCCCTGTAGCTGCCCTGACCCTTTCCTTCAGTGCCCCATCTGACCAAGCCTCATGTAGCATGTGAGTTTGGGATTTGTTTTTATGAGAATAGAAGGACTCTTTCATAGCAAGGTGTGCCTAAAGAACTAGATTAGATTCATCAAATAGTCAACCAGCCCTATGGAAGTAGGGATGCCAAATAATGGGGGTCTGTCTGAGCCATTGAAATCCAACAAGATGAAATACTTTTAAGGGAACAAATAGCTCCTCACTTTGCCTTTGCAAAACAGGGGCTCTTGGGGCCTTTAAGGGCATCTGTCTCCCTCACTGACCACAACACTCCCTTGCCTCCCTATGTGCCTGGTGTTAATAAAGCTCATTAAATAAACAAGCTCATTACATTGTTAGGCACCTCCAATGACACTTTTGGACCCTGAGTGACCCAAGTCTGATTCTTATTAAAGTGATAAGCCACCTCAAATTCTAGATCATATATCACCCTCAGGAAGCCCATCCCTTCTCATCAGCTGAGGATGTATTGAGCCCAGCAGTAGGGTGGCAAGCTTAAGGGATCAAATTTGAAGAAACACCAGAATTCCTGCAGCTCATCCAAATGCCAACTTCTCTACATGGAAGACCCATTTGTTCCTATGAGCTGCCATAGGATTGTCTCTTCAAAGAAAGGTCAGATAAATATACTCTATGCAACAAAGTCTTTGCAAAGGCAGGGGCTAAATTCCAGCATAAATCAACCAGAAGCTGTAAGGCCACCTACAGAATGCCTGCTTCTTTGAAGTGGCACCTCATTTTTCAAGTGGGATTTGGGTAAACTGAAGAGACACAGGAAAGCCTTCCTCTTCTCAGTGCTAGGAGAATTGTGCACCATCTGTGAATGATTTAAACGCTGTTGGTTAGGAAGTCAAAGCAGACAGACAGGCAAGCACCTCCTCCTTTTCTGCTTTGCACAGATGCAATGGTGGTAACCATTAATGTGTATAGCTAATGCACAGCTAGGTATGATGGGCTGTCAAATAGAGCAACCTAACTAAATAAGGCAGTCTCTATTCTTATGGGTCAGTTCCCATTCCTTCCAATTCCCTTTTGTGGGTCATTTGGCAGATGTAAGTTACAGCAGGCCAGGAGCAACATGGCCAGGGGAATTACTTAGAACTTTTTGTTAAGCATTAGTTATTTTAGTTTAATCAGTATTGAGGCCATAGTAGAGACATTTTTGCTGAGCTACTATAATTCATGGGTAATGAAGAAAGAAAAAAAATGTTCAGACTGATTGAGGCATAGTAAATTCAGGAAAGATTAAACATATTTCCAAAACCAGAATGGCTTCAGGAAATGATAAAGAGCTATGATTTTAAAAAACCCCACAGAATTCAGATGCATATTTTTAAAGATGAGATGTATCTGAAAATGCACCATCTCTGCTTGGTGTGATGATAGTGTTGGGTCTACAGTGGTATGGGAGTGTGGGACAGAGAGGTAGAGCAGATGCTCCCTGCTTTGCTTCTGTTAACACTCAGGCATTTGTCACGAGCCCTCAGTAAATGTTGGCTGCCAGTACAATATGAATTATTATTCAGAAATATACAAGGCTAACTTTAAAAATCAACCACCTGCTGATTACTCAAGACTCCTTCAACCATAAAAATTCTCCCCTTGATCTTCTCAAAATACTCCTCTCCTCCCCTACTGTGGGAGGAGCTGCCTATGCTCTTTGCTTCCTCTACCCACTCCTTTACCTCCTGCACTTGCAGCCTTCAGCCTACCTTTTCCTGAACCTGTGTGATCAGAGGTGAAGAACCATCAGCACAGTCGAGGGCTCACCCAGTTCTCCCTTATGCCTCAGGAGATGGATGCTCTGACCCATCTCCTTTATTGCTTTAAAACAATTTTACTCTCAAATTTTATCAGATAATAAATGCAATGCAGACCCATGATTTTTTTAATTAAAAAATGTTTACTGTTGTTCAAGTATAGTTATCTCCATATTACCTCCATCACTCCCCCCTCACTGCCCATCTCTACCTCCCACCCTTGATTCTACCTGCCTTTGGTTTTGTCCATGTGTCCTTTATACATGTTCCTTGATGACTGCTCCCCTTCTTTCCCACATTATCTGCACCCCCCAGCACCTCTGGTTACTGTCAGTTTGTTCTTTTTTTCTTTTTTTTTTTAGTTTGTTCTTTATTTCAATATCTCTGGTTATATTTTGCTTGCTTGTTTGTTTTGTTGATTAGTTTCCACTTACAAAAAATCCTTAAAAATTATAGAAATGAACAAAAAATTTAAATCACCCATAATTCTTCCTTCTCCCTTCCCTTTGTCATTTTCAGTGTAAGTGGAATCACAGTATATATAAAATTCAGGAACATACTTTATTCCCTTAATACCATGTCATGATAATCCAGCCCTACCAATACACATAGCGCTGCTGCATTGCATTTCATGTGACAGACGTACTGCAATTTATTCACACACAAATCCCAAAGTGAATAAAAGAAAGGGAATAATTAAGATTGGAGCAAAAATAAAGTCTAAAAAAATACAAAAATTCAATGCAACTAAGATCTGGTTCTTTGAAAACATAAATAAGATCAACAAACATTTAACCACACTCACCAAGAAAAAAAGAGAGGAACCATTTTCTTTTTCTGGTTGTTTCCAATTTTTCAGTGTCACCAAGAAATGTGGAGGGAGAGCATGACTCCATGTACATGTCCAAGTTTGTGTGTGTATGAGAAATTGAGAAATGATATAGCTGGATTCTACAACATATAATTAAATTTGAAGACACTGCCAAGTTGCCCTCCAAAGTTACTGTGCCAGTTTACCCTCCCATCATCAGCCTTTGAGAACACTTTTTTTTCTAGGTCCTTGATCAACGATAAATTCATCTTTTTCTAAAGATAGTGTCTACTTAACAGTTTGATGCTTATTTTCTTATTGAAATTCTCATGTCATTTGCTTCCTGTGCCTTCAGGTTCTCTTGTCTCTGCATCCCTCTGAGGGATCATTGCAAATGTCCTGCTGTCTGCCTGGTTCTATTTTTCTTCCTTCTCTGCAGTCTCACCTCCTGAGGTTCTAGCATTTGACTCTGTGTAGGTCCATTTTAATAAACATTTATTTGTCCCTAAGATATACCAGGCACAGTTCCAGACACTGGGACAAAACAGAGAATAAAACAGTTAAGAATCCCTACTCCCTTAGATATCAATAGTAATACAGTTTTGGAAGGGGATTTTAACACACTACTGACATCAATGGAGAGATATTCCAGGCAGGAAATCAACAAGGAAACAGCAGCCTTAAATGACATAACAGATCAAATGGACTTCATTTATATCTTCAGAGCATTTCATCCCAAAGCAGCAAAATATACATTCTTTTCAAATGCACATGGAACATTATTGAGGACATGTTAGGACACAAAACAAGTCTCAGTAAATTTAAGAGGATTAACGTATCAAGCATCTTCTTTGACCATAATAGTAAGAAACTGGAAATCAATTACAAGAAAAAAACTGAAAAACACACAAACACATGGAGGCTATGTAACATGTTGCTAAACAATGAATGAGTTAACAATGAGATCAAGGAAGAAATCAAAAGATATCTTGAAGTAAATGAAATTGAGAACACAACAACCAGAAATCTATAGGACACAGTGAAAGCAACTCTTATAAGGAAATTCATAGCATTATAGGCCTATCTCAAGAAACTAGAAAAATCTCAAATGAGCAATCTAATCTCAAGGAAATAGAAAAAGAAAAACACACAAATCCCAAAGTGAATAGAAGAAAGGGAATAATTAAGATTGGAGCAAAAATAAAGTCTAAAAAAATTCAAAAATTCAATGAAACTAAGATCTGGTTCTTTGAAAACATGAATAAGATCAACAAACATTTAACCATACTCACCAAGAAAAAAAGAGAGGAACCAAGTAAACAAAATCAGAAATTAAAAAGGAGAATTAACAACTGACACCAAAGAAATACAAGGGTTGGAAGAAAATATTATAAACAATTATATGCCAAGAAATGGACAACCTGGATCAAATGGATAAATTACTACAAACATAAAATCTCCCAATACTGAATCAAGAGGAATCAGAAAATCTGAGCACATTGATTGTAATTAATGAAATCAAAGTGGTAATCAAAAAACTGCCAATAAACAAAGTCCTGGCCAGGATAGCTTCACAGGTGAATTTTTATCAAACATTCAAAGAAATAACACCTATCCTTCTCAAACTATTCCAAAAAATTCAAGAGAGGAAAGATTCCCAAACTCATTTTACAAGGCCAGCATTATCCTAATTCCAAAACCACTCAAAAGTACTACAAAGAAAGAAAATTATAAGCCAACATCCCTGGTAAACATTGATGCAAAAATCCTCAACAAAATATTAGCAAGCCAAATACAGCAATATATTAAGAAGATCATACACTATGATCAAATGGGATTTTTTTCTTGGGATGCAATGTTTGTACAATATGTGCAAGTCAATCAATATGATATACCATATAAACAAAAGAAAAGATAAAAATCACATGATCATATCAATAGATGCAGAAATAGCATTTGATAAAATCCAGCATGCATTTATGATAAAAACTCTTAGCAAAGTGGGAATAGAGGGAACATAACTCAACATAATAAAGGCCCTATATGACAAACCCACAGCTAACATTATACTCAAAGGGAAAAATCTAAAATCAGTTTCCTTAGGATTAGAAAAAAAGATAGAAATGTTTGCTTTCATCACTCTTATTCAACCTAGTACTGAAATTTTATCCACAGCCATCAGACAAGAGGAAGAAATAAAAGGCATCCAAATTGGAAAGGGAGAAATAAAGCTATTTACAGATGACATGATACAGTATAGAGAATCTTAAAAACACCAAATAACTACTACAACAGATAAATAAATTCAGTAAAAAAGGATACAAAATTAATATTCAGAAATCAGTTGCATTTTTATTTTTTCTTTTTTAAATATACCTTATTGATTGTGCTATTACAGTTTTCCCATTTATTCTCCCCTTTATTCCCCTCTGCCCTTTATCCACCCTCTCACCAGCATTCTCCCACCTTAGTTCAGGTCCATTTGTCATATATATATATATATATATATATGTCCATTTGTCATATATATATATATATATATATATATAAAGTTCTTTGGCTTCTCCATTTCCTGTACTACTCTTAACGTACCCCTGTCTATTTTGTACCTACCATTTATGTTTCTTATTCTGTACCTTTTCCCCCATTCTACCCCCAACCCCTCCCCATTGGTAACCCCCCCATGTGATCTACATTTCTGTGATTCTGTTCCTGTTCTAGTTGTTTGCTTAGTTTTCTTTTGTTTTTGTTTTTTTAGGTTCAGTTGTTGATAGTTGTGAGTTTGTTGTCATTTTATTGTTCATATTTTTTATCTTCTTTTTCTTAGATAAAACCCTTTAACATTTCAAATAATAAGGGCTTGGTAATGATGAACTCCTTTAACTTGACCTTATCTAGAAAGCACTTTATCTGCCCTTCCATTCTAAATGACAGCTTTGTGGGATAGAGTAATCTTGGATGTAGGTCCTTGCCTTTCATGACTTTGAATACTTCTTTCCAACCTCTTCTTGCCTGCAAGGTTTCTTTTGAGAAATCAGCTTATAGTTAGTTTAATAAGAACTCCTTGTAGGTAACTGTCTCCTTTCCTCTTGCTGCTTTTTAAGATTCTCTCCTTATCTTTAATCTTGGGTAACTTAATGATGATGTGCCTTTGTGTGTTCCTTCTTGGGTCCAATTTCTTTGGGACTCTCTGAGCTTCCTGGACTTCTTTGAAGTCTATTTCCTTTGACAGGTTGGGGAAGTTTTCCTTCATTATGTTTTCAAATAAGTTTTCAATTTCTTGCTCTTGTTCTCCTTCTGGCACCCTTATGATTTGAATATTGAAACGTTTAAATTTGTCCCATAGGTTCCTAAGCCACTCTTTTTTTTTTTTTTGAATTCTTGTTTCTTCATTCTGTTATGGTTGAATGTTTACTTCTTCCTTCTGCTCCAAATGGTTAATTTGATTCCCGATTTCCTTCCCTTCACTGTTGGTTACCTGTACATTTCCCTTTATTTCACTTTGCATAGCCTTCACTTCTTCCTCTATTTTGCGGCCATACTCAACCATTTCTGTGAGCACCCTGATTACCAGTGCTTTGAACTCTGCATGTGGTAGGTTGGCTATCTCTTCATTGCTAAGTTGTATTTTTTTTCTGGAGCTTTGATCTGTTTTTTTGTTTGGGCCATATATATATATATTTGTCTCAGCACTCCTGTTACATAGTAAGGGGCAGAGCCTTAGGTATTTGCCAAGGTTGGGCAAACCCTGTCACTGCTTTATGGTGCTGTATGTAGGGGAGGGGTCTGAGAGGGAACAATACCACTTGCTCAGCTCTCTGCAGGCTTTCAGTCACTTCCCCTACTATCCATGAGCAAATTGGGACCTTCTGGTGCTGATTCCCAGGTGGGTGGATTTGTGTACATTCTAGGACCCTGTGCGTCTCTCCAATGAACTCTCCTGTGAGGCTGGGAGTTTCTCTCCCCACTGCAACCCCTACAGGTTTTTTCAGTCAGAAGTTTGGGGGCCTTATTTCCCTACACTGGGACCCTGGGTTGAGCATTCTGTCCTGCTGCCCAGTTCTTCCTCCCACTCTATCTGCAGGCAAATGTAGAACCACCCTGTCCTCCAGTCACCATCTTGCTGTGTGTCCTCTCTGCCCTGGCTGCCCATCTCTGCCCCACTACCTGTGAATGAATGTTTCTTCTTTAACTCCTTGGTTGTCAGACTTCCACACAATTCAATTTTCTGGCAATTCTGGTTAGTTTTTGTTTTTAAATTTGTTGTTGCTCTTCTTTGATTGTGTGTGGAGGTGAAGTGTATCTACCTATGCATCCTTCTTGGCTGGAAGTCCTCAGTTGCATTTTCATATACCAATAATGAAATATCAGAAAGTGAAACTAAGAAAACAAATCATAGATGGAGAACAGGATGACAGCTATTGGGGGGATATTAAGGGGTGGAAAGATTGAGCAAAAAGGAAAATTGACTCATGGACAATAGTATGGTGGTTGCTGGGGTGATGGGATTATAAGGGGATTAAGTGGTATTTGAAAAATGTAATAAAGATTAAATAAAAATTAAAAAGAAAACAATCTCATTTATAATTGTACTAAAATAAAATAAAATAAAATATTTAGAAATAAATTTAACCAAGCATGTAAAAAGCCTCTGCTTGGAAAACTACCAGGTAATGAATAAAAATATCAAATAAAATACAACAAAAAAGGAAGCTTATACCATGTTATATGGATAGACAGAATTAACATTATTAAAATGTGTATACTACTTACCTAAAGCAATCTATAGATTCAATGCAATCTCTATCAAAATACCAATGCTACATTTTGCAGAACTAGAACAAATGATCCAAAAATTTTTATGGAACCACAAAAATCCCCAAATGGTTCAGCAATATTAAGAAAAAACAAAGTTGAGGCCATCACACTACCTGATGTAAAAGTATACTATAAATCCATAGTAATCAAAAGAGCATGACACTTGCATGAAAATAGACATGTGTATCACTGGAACAGAATAGAGAGCCCACAAATAAATCCATGTCTATATGGTCCGTTAATATTTGACAAAGAAGGCAAGAACATACAACAGGGTAAAGGTAGTCTATTCAATGAATGGTGTTGGGAAAATTGGACAAATACTTGCAAAAAATAAAACTAGACAACTTTCTTGTACGATACAAATGAATAACTCAAAATGGATTAAGGACTTTAATGTAAGACTCTAAAACATGAAAATCTTAGAAGAAAACTTGGGCAGTAAAATCTTGGACATTTCTCATAGCAATGTTTTTTTCTGTTATAGCTTCTTGGGCAAAGAAAACAAAATAAATAAATAAATAAAAAGCATTACATCAAACTAAAAAGTTTTCGCACAGCAAAAGAAACCATCAAAAAAATCAAGAGACAAGCCACTAAATAGGAGAACATATTCGCCAATGATACATCAGACAAAGGGTTAATATCCAAAATTCATAAAGAACTAATACTATTAAACACCAAACCCCCCTCAAGCAGTCCAATTAAAAAATGGGCAGAGGATCTGAATAGACACTTCTCCAAAGAGGATATACAGATGGCCAATAGACATATAAAATGGTGCTCAGTATCACTAATTATCAGACAAATACCAATTAAAACCGCAAGGAGATATCACATCACACCTGTCAGAATGGCTATCATCAACAAATCTGCAAATGACAAGTGTTGGCAAAGATGTGGAGAACGAGGAGCCCTAGTACACTATTGGTGGGAATGCAGATTGTTGTGGCCACTATGGAAAACAGTATGAAGGTTCCTCAAAAAATTAAAAATTGAACTACCTTTTGACCCAGTGATTCCATTTGTGGGAATACATCCAAAGAAACCCAAAACACTAATTAGAAAGAATGGATACACTCCTATGCTCATTGCAATGTTATTTACAATAGCCAAGCTATGGAAGCAACCAAAGTGTCTATCAAGAGACAATTCGATAAAGAAAAAGTGGTACATATCTCCAATAGAATATTAATAAGCCATAAGAAATAATGAAATCTTACTATTTGTGACAGCATGGATGGACCTAGAGGGTATTGTGTTCAGTGAAATAAATCAGTCAGAGAAAGGCAAAAACTACACAACTTCACTTATATGTGGAATCTAAAGAACCAAATAAATGAATAAAAAATTGAAACAGACTCACAGATTCAGAGGAGATTGATGGTTGCCAGAGGGGTGGGAGTGTTGGGGCATTGGGTGAAAGAAGTGAAGGGAGTAGGAAGCACACATTGGTTGTTACAAAATAGGTGTGGGAAAGTAAGTAAAGCATAAAAAATACAGACAATAATATTGTGATAACTGTGTATGGTTCCAGTTGTGGTACTGTAACTATCAAGGGGAACATTATTTAAATTATATGATTGTCTGACCAGTAAGCTGTACACTTAAAATCAATAAAAAATAAAATAAAATAATTTTAAAAAAGAATCCCTGCTCCATTGAAACCTATGTCTCAGTAGGAGAGAATAGCAAGGTAGATAGGTGAAATATATGTTATGTTAGATATTTATGGGCACTAAGAAGGCCTGAAAGAGGAGAAAAGGGAGATAAAGAAGAGGGAGGCACGGTGAGTGTTTACATTTCCAATGGAGATGCTCAAGGAAGACCTGTCCATGAAACTGACTTTTGAGAAAGACCCAAAGGCTGAGAGAGAGTGAAGAGTGAAGCCACAATGGAATCTGAGGAAAGAGCATTTCAGGTGTAGCAACTGCCTAGCCCAGAGGTGCAAGGGCAGTAAGAGTGTTGAAGAGTCCATGAAGAGGCCAGTGTTGCTGGAGCAGAGGGAGTAAGAGAAGTGGGTAAGTAGCGATGAGAGGAAATGAGGTCAGGGAGGTAACTAGGAGTGTGGTAGGTCACTTTAAGCCTTTTGTTTCCACCTTTAGTGATCTGGCAGTCACCAGAATGTTCTCAGAGGCATGGGCCATGCTCTGACTCAATTAAATGCCACCAACTGGCTTTGGTGCCAAAAACAGACTTTGAGGGACAACAGTGGTCACAGGGAGCTAAGTAGGAGGCTAAGTCCTTGAACCAGGCAGGAGATGATGGTGGCTTTTAGCGTGGTGGTAGAAAGAGTAACAAGTGGCTGGATTCTGTCTGTATGCTTTGAAGATAGAACCAATAGGATGTTCTGCTTGATTAAATGGGGAGTGTGAGAAAAGGAGAGAAGAGAAAGATGCCTGTAAGGTTTTCAGCTTGAGTAACTGAAAGAATGGAACTGCTATGGACTGAGATGGAAAGAACGCAGGAGGGGCTGGTGTGGGGACGAGTACTAGGAGGCTAGTTTAGAAATTTTGGATTTATTAGTCTGGGATGCCTACTAAACATCTCAATGACATTGAGAGGTCCTGATTGGAGACATAAATTTGGGATCATCAACACATAGATATCATTTGAAGTCATAAGTATTTCTCACTCAAATCTGCCTTCATCTTTCTCCTGATATCCAGAATGTAATTTCTTTTTTATTGCTGTTGTTTTATTACATTTTATTGTTTATGCTATTACATTTGTCCCAAGTTTTACCCTTGTTGCCCTCTACCCAGCTCCCCCATTCCCTCAGTCAATCCTCATATCATTGCCCATATCCAAAGATCCTGCATATGTGTTCTTTGGCTACTCTATTCCCTATTCTGTACTTTACATCCCATAACTATTCTGTAACTATCAATTTGTACTACTTAACCCCTTCATCTTTTTCACCCATCTCCCCAGTACCCCCCCCCCCCGGCAAATCTGGCAACCATCAAAACATCAGCTGTATCTATGATTTTGTACCTGTTTTGCTTGTTTATTTATTTTGTTTTTTAAATTCAGTTGTTGATAGATGTGTATTTATTGCCATTATACTGTTCATATTTTTTATCTTCTTCTTAAAGAAGACCCTTTAACATTTCATGTAATACTGTTTGGGTGATGGTGAACTCCTTTAGCTTTTTCTTGTCTGGGAAACTCTTTACCTGTTCTTTGATTTTGAATGATAACTTTGCTGGGCAGAGTAAGCTTGCTTGTTGGTCCTTGCTTTTCTTCACTTTTAATATTTGTTGCCAACCCCTTCTAGCTTGCAAAGTTTCTTTTGAGAAATCAGCTGACAGTCTTATGAAAATTCTCCTGTAGGTAACTAACTGCTTTTCTCTTGCTGCTTTTAAGATCCTTTGTATTTAAGCTTTGGCATTTTAATTATGATGTATCTTGGAGTGAGCCTCTTTGCATCCATCTTGTTTGCGATTCTCTGTGGTTCTTGGACTTGTATGTCTATTTCCTTCACCAAGTTAGGGAAGTTTTTTTTCATATAGGTTTCTGATTTCTTGCTCTTTCTCTTCTCCTTCTGGCACCCCCATGAGGCAAATGGGATAATGCCTGAAGTTCTCCCAGATTCTCCTTACACTATCCTCATTTTTTGGGATTCTTTTTTCTTTTTCTGTTCTGACTGGATGTTTTTTTGCTTCCTGATATTCCAAATTGTTGATTTGATTCTTGGCTTCCTCCATTATACTGTTGATTCCTGTAAATCGTTCTTTATTTCAATTAGTGTATCCTTTGTTTTTGACTGGATCTTTTTTATGCTCTTGAGACCTTCACTAAGTTCCCGGAGCATCCTTATAACCAGTGTTATGAATTCTACCTCTGATAGATTGTTTATCTACATTTTGTTTAGTTCTTTTTCTGGAGTCTTGTTCTGATTTTTTCATTTGCCATGTTTCTTTGTCTCCTCACTTTAGCATCTTCTTTGTATTTGTTTTTATGTATGTGGTAGAGCTACTATGTCACTGAGGCTTGGTAGAGTGGCCTGATGTAGTAGGTGCCTTATAGGGTCCAGTGGCACACCCTCCCTTATCACCCAAGCTGGGTACTTGAGGTGTGCTTTTCATGTGGTCTGAGTATATACTCCTCTTATAGTTGAGCCTTGATAGCTGTTGGCTCGTCCAAGCTCAGCCACTGTTTGTATTCTGTCTGGGGTCACATAGCATAGCACTAGTTACAAAGTGATTTGCATATGGTTGCTACTTGTGCTGTGCTTGGAGTTGCCCAGGAGAGGCCAAGCTGTGAACAAAGCCTGGATTCTGCTAGTGTTGGACCTGGGGCAACTTAGTGAGAGGTACAGAGCTGATGAAGCCAGTTGCTGCTTGTTTGAGATAATTTAGGAAAATCTGAAGCATGGGCCTAGACAAGCCATTCATATGGAAAAGCCAAGGGAAGCAGCTTGGGTATGTCTGAAAGTTGGGTGGGACAGGGGCAGAGAATTCCAAAGTGGGGCAAACAGTGTGAGGCAGGTTGTTGGAGTCTCAGAAATGGCACCCACTTGCTGGCTCTGTAGGAGGAGGGCTCAGAAAAGGAACAATGGCCTGTGCCAGCACTTCTGCCTGGGAGAAAGCTGCCCTCCAGCTCTCACCCTGGGGCTGGAAAATTCATTTCCTCCCCAAATATCTCTGATGCCTTTCAATATGCTGCCCCAGTGATGGGGATCAGAAGGAATAAGTCTGTATGTGGGCCCTTTAAGAGGAACTGCCTAGGATTCCAGCAGTTTCTGTCTTCCACAGCCTCAATCCCTGTTGGTTTTTACAGCCAGAAGTTATGGAGACTCATCTTCTGTCACTGGAACCCTGGGCTGAGGGGCCTGGTGTGGGGCTGGGACCCTTCGATCCTGAGATAGCCCTGCTGATTTTTATCTGCTACATGTGGGTGTGGGATCAGCCTGTTCAGGTTCTCCACCCCTCTTACCAGTCTTGATGTGGTTTCTTCTTTTATTCAGTAGTTGTAGAACTCCCATTCAGCTAAATTTCTGATAGTTCTGAATGATGGTTGTTCTATAGTTTACTTGTAATTTTGATGTGGTTGTGCAAGGAAGTGAGCTGTGTTTACCTATGCTGCCATCTTGACTGGAAGTGCATCAAAATGTAATTTCTAACCTCTTAATATTTCTTAGTAATTCATTTTCTCCCACATCACCTCCTCAAAACTCTTTCTTCAGAATTGGCCCCTTAAAGCATATCCTTGATCTTATCATTCTTTAGCTCAAGAAACTTTTCTGGATCCCTTTTGCCAAGAGTAAATTGGCTTGACTCTCTCTTGTTGCACACCTTCCTCCAGGTAGAACCAATTGCTTGCTGCTTGCCCACATGTCTCAAGCTACTCTCTTTCCCCCTTTCTAGTGACTCTCCTCCCCTAGAACTATAAGAACAATGATCTCTTGGCACTTACTATGTGCAGGTATGGTGTTCATAATTCTACATGTATTTTCTCATTGGAATTTTATATTAGTGAAGTAGGGATTTTGTCCCATTTTACCATGAGTAAATGGAGGCTCAGAAAGGCAAAATAACTTAATCTTGACTTTGGTCACACAGCTATTACAGTATGGACACTAACATAAAACTAGATCAATTGGGCTTCAGAGCCTTGTCTTTAGTCTCTGCTCATGCCATGTCTCTGCCAACAATGCCAAAAATGCAAGCAGAAGACAGTTGACTAGGGACAGGTGACCAGCAGAGCCAACAGGATTTGTGTAAAACTAAATGGGAAGTCTTTCCCCCTTAATACTTGTAAATTGTATATTATAACAAAATGTGCATTTATACATTCTTCTTTAATGTAATTCTTGGTATGTAAATGATCTAATTGAATGCTACACAATCATGTTGATTATGGCAGTAGTAAGAAACAACTAAAAAGTGTCAGCAAAATGGTGAAGTGGGCAGATCCAAACTCCCATTAACCCACAGAAACATCAAAAAAACCCAAACAAACAAAAAACAAACCCAAACATACACTAAAATCGTCAGAACCAAGTTTCTCAGAACTTTGGAGAAGAGTAAAAAGTGACAAACAAATGAATGCTGAATAAAGAAAAAGGTAACTTTGTTTTTGTCTGACTTACTTCATCTAGCATAATACCCTCTAGAAGATACCTACTAAGATGGGCTTTCCAGAGCAAAGTGAAGCAGACCAGCACAGGGCAGAGCAGGCCAACATGGAGCAGAGCAGAGCAGCAAAAACCAGAGCAGAGCTGTCTAGTCCAGAGGAGCCTTGCCTTAGGGCCACCTCACAGCTGTGCTATCTTCACAGCCATACTGTATCACAATTGAGCTGTTTTGCACTAAATAAAGTTTTCTTTTTTATCACATCCTAAACCAGGAATTCCTCTTGGTGTTGAATTGTCACCAATGCCATCAGTTGACACGGTCATAAATTTCAATGATATTGATATGCTGTCATTTAAGAGCATGCATTTTAGTTGCTGTCAAACTATAAAGATAATGATGTGGAATAATGTATCCTAGAATTTAGAGATCCATGTGCATTGTCAAAGGCTTGAAGACCTTGATTTTAGAATTGGTATTTGGAGATAAATCAACTGATTTTTAAAAAATCATTTATCTAAGTGCATGGTTTTGTGATGTATGTCCTTAGCATGTCTTTGTTGTAAAAAATGTTTAATATTGAGAAAGAAACTGAATATTTTACTTGAAAGTGTGAGCAAACTAAGTTGACTCTTTTAAGGTGAAGTGCAACATTAATAGAAGGAGAAGTCAGAAGTCGTATAATGTACTTAAAGGCTGCTTGTCCACCAGCAGATGTAGCTTCCTGTTGTCTCTGCAATCTGAGCCTCACATACCAGCAAAATTTCTGAAGAGCTGTTAGGTAAAAACCTCAAAGTATTGATCAAACTGACAGCAACATGAATGGAAGAAATTCAATAGGAACATACTAAAATACAACTTATATGGAAAACAGTGAAATGTAAGAAAGAAATAGTAAATCAATCAGCTGGGCACTCTGTAATTACAAATGGTTTGGGCCTGAGCATAGACACAACCCAGTCTTATATGATGAAAGCAGGAGCATAGATAACAGCTTCACAAGAAAGAATGCTCATTTCTTCCTATATACTGGTGTGCGTGCAGGATGTGTCCAAGGCAGGAACCGCCAAGTGAATGAAATCAGAACCTTCTGAGATGGAAACTTTCCCCAAATAGTGAGAGTTGAAATAAAAATCACAGTACCCTTTGTAGTAAAATTTTGGAGGACCTTATTTTCTGTTGAGCTTTATGATAAAGGAAAATGATACTGTGATAATTATGTACTGTTCTCTGAAATGAAAGGACCATGACACACAGGATTTTAGAAATCACCCAGTCTTCCCTTGGTGTTCAGAGAAACTAAAGGCCAAGGAGGAGAAGCAGAACAATTCCCAACCCAGGAGGCTGAGTTCCAAGCTTCCTCATTCAGGGAGGTGATGAGCTGTCACTGCATCATTGTGTCTCACTGGTTTCAGTCTGACATTTAACATGAGCTTTCTTTTGCTCAAAGAAATTTGCATTTATAAATGACAGCTATTTGTTTTGGCTATGTCTGTAACTTCTAAGTAAATAAAGCATGTAAGATTATTTTAAGATGTATTCCCGAGTGATGATTTTGTAAACATCTGTTACTATAAATTTTTATTTAAAATATAAATTTTAGCTAAAAATTACAAAAAAGAAAGAATCAATAACTTAAGAACAGGACAATTAAAATTATTGAGTCTGAGGAACATAAAGAACAAACAGTTATTTAAAAAAGTGAATGTACTGAGTAAAACCAAGATGGAGGCATAGGTAGACACACTGCGCCTCCTCGCACAACCAAAGAATGACAACAACAATTTAAAAACAAAAAACAACGAGAACTGACAGAAAATCGAACCACATGGAAGTCCGATGATCAAGGAGATAAAGAAGAAACATTCATCCAGACCAGTAGGAAGGGCGGAGAAGGGCAGTAGGGCACACAGCACTCATGGCAAAGCAGCCAGATCCAGAGACTTGGCGGATTGTGGGACAAACGGGGCAGGCAGTGCGAACGCTAGCAGACCCCATGGCCCCACCTTTGCTCATAGATAAACTGGGAGGAACAGCGGGGAAGCAAAACAGACCATGCAGCCCAGGGCTCCAGCGTGGGGAAATAAAGCCTCAAACCTCTGATTGAAAACACCCATGAGGGTTGAGGAGGCAGCAGGAGAAACTCCCAGCCTCACAGGAGAGGTCATTGGAGAGACCCACAGGGGCCTATAGTGTGCACAAGCCCACCCACTCGGGAATCAACACCAGAGGGGCCCAATTTGATTGTGGGTAGTGGAGGGAGTGACTACAATCCAGCAGAGAGTAGAGCAGGCGCCATTGCTCCCTCTTGGCCCCTCCCCCACATACAGCGTCAGAGCACAAGGACCAGCATTACCCCACCCCGGTGAACACCTAAGGCTCCGCCCCTTTACACAACAGGCATGCAAGACCAAAAAAGGCCCAAATGAAAGAACAGATCACAGCCCCAGAAATAATTCAACTAAGCAGCAAACAGATAGCCAACCTATCAGATGCACAGTTCAAAACACTGGTAATTAGGATGCTCACAGAATTGGTTGAATTTGGTCTCAAATTAGATGAAAAAATGAAGGCTATGCTAAGAGAAACAAAGGAAAATGTACAGGGAACCAATAGTGATGCGAAGGAAACTGGGACTCAAATCAACAGTGTGGACCAGAAGGAAGAAAGAAACATCCAACCAGAAAGGAATGAAACGACAGAATTTGGAAAAATGAGGAGAGGCTTAGGAACCTCCAGGACATCTTGGAACACTCCAACATCCGAATTATAGGGGTGCCAGAAGGAGAAGAGGAAGAACAAAAAATTGAAAACCTAACTGAACAAATAATGAAGAACTTCCCCAGTCTGGCAAAGGAAATAGACTTGCGGGAAGTCCAGGAAGCTCAGAGAGTCCCAAAGAAGCTGGACCCAAGGCAGAACACACCAAGGCACATCATAATTACATTACCTAAGATTAAGCAGAAGGAGAGAATCTTAGAAGCAGCAAGAGAAAAGAACACAGTTACCTACAAAGGACTTCCCATAAGACTGTCAGCTGATTTCTCAAAAGAGACCTTACAGGCAAGAAGGGGCTGGCAAGAAGTATTCCAAGTCATGAAAGGCAAGGACCTACATCCAAGATTACTGTATCCAGCAAAGCTATCATTTAGAATGGAAGGGCAGATAAAGTGCTTCTCAGATAAGGTCAAGTTAAAGGAGTTCATCATCACCAAGCCCTTATTATATGAAATGTTAAAGGGATTTATCTAAGAAACAGAATATAAAAAATAGGAACAGTAAAAATGACAGCAAACTCACAGTTATTAACCACCACACCTAAAACAAAAACAAAAGCAAACTAAGCAAGCAACTAGAACAGGAACAGAACCACAAAAATGGAGATCACATGGAGGGTTATCAACAGGGGAGTGGGAGGGGGAGAGAGGGGGGAAAGGTACAGAGAATAAGTAGCATAAATGGTAGGTAGAAAATAGAGGAATCAAAATGGCGGCGTAGGTAGACACACTGTGCCTCCTCGCACAACCAGAACTGACAGAGAATTGAACAGCAAGGGGGACCAACACCAAGGAAATAGAAAATAAACATTCATCCAGACAGGTAGGAGGGGCGGAGACGGGCACTGGGGTGGAGAGGACTCTCGTGGCGGTGGCGGACCAAGACTGGCGGAGTGTGGGATGAACGGGGCAGGCAGTCTGACCACTAGCGGCCCCTCCGGCCCCAGATAAACCGAGTGGGCCGGACTCAGAGTGGCGGAGAGCGGGGGCAGGCAGAGCAGTGGGTAGCACCCCTCTGCTGCACTTCGTGCACAGATAAACCGGAAGAATGGCTGGGAGCGAAGCAGACTGCGCAACCCAGGGCTCCAGCTCGGGGAAATAAAGCCTCAAACCTCTGATTGAAAACGCCCGTGGGGGTTGGGGCAGCAGCAGGAGAGACTCCCAGCCTCACTGGAGAGGTCGTTGGAGAGACCCACAGGGACCTGGAGTGTGCACAGGCCCACCCACTCGGGGACAAGCACCAGAGGGGCCCAGTTTGATTGTTGGTATCGGAGTGAAAGATTAAAATCCGGAGGAGAGTGAGGCGGGCGCCATTGCTCCCTCTGGGCCCCTCCCCCACGTACAGCCTCACAGCACAGCAACCAGCGTTACCCCGCCCTGGTGAACACCTAAGGCTCCGCCCCTTAAAGTAACAGATGCGCCAAGACAACAACAACAACAACAAAATGGCCCAAATGACAGAACACTTCAAAGCTCCAGAAAAAATACAACTAAGCGAGGAAGAGATAGCCAACCTATCGGATGCACAGTTCAAAGCACTGGTTATCAATATGCTCACAGACTTGGTTGAATCTATTCGAAAACCAGATGAAAAAATGAAGCCTATGCTAAGAGAAACAAAGGAAAATGTACAGGGAACCAATAGTGATGAGAAGGAAACTGGGACTCAAATCAATGGTGTGGACCAGAAGGAAGAAACAAACATCCAACCAGAAAAGAATGAAGAAACAAGAACTTGGAAAAATGAGGAGAGGCTTAGGAACCTCCCGGACGCCTTGAAACGTTCCAACATCTGAATTATAGGGGTGCCAGAAGGAGAAGAGGAAGAACAAAAAATTGAAAACTTATTTGAACAAATAATGGAGAACTTCCCTAATCTGGCAAAGGAAATAGACTTCCGGGAAGTCCAGGAAGCTCAGAGAGTCCCAAAGAAGCTGGACCCAAGGAGGAACACAACAATACACATCATAATTACATTACCCAAGATTAAACGCAAGGACCTACATCCAAGATTACTGTATCCAGCAAAGCTATCATTTAGAATGGAAGGGAAGATAAAGTGCTTCTCAGATAAGGTGAAGTTAAAGAAGCTCATCATCACCAAGCCCTTATTATATGAAATGTTAAAGGGACTTATCTAAGAAAAAGAAGATCAAAAATAGGAACAGTAAAAATGACAGCAAACTCACAGTTATTAACGACCACACATAAAACAAAAACGAGAGCAAACTAGGCAAACAACTAGAACATGAGGGTTGTCAATAAGGGAGTGGGAGGGGGAGAGGGGGGTAAAGGTACAGAGAATAAGTAGTATAGATGATAGGTGGAAAATAGACAGGGGGAAAGTAAAAATAGTGTAGGAAACATAGAAGCCAAAGAACTTATAAGTATGACCCATGGACATGAACTATGGGGGGGGGGATGAGGGAGGGGGGTGGGCAGGATGGAGTGAAGTGGGGGCGGGGAATGGGACAACTGTAATAGCATAATCAATAAATATATTTAAAAAAAAAGAAAATAGACAGGGGGAGGGTAAGAATAGTATAGGAAATGCAGAGGAACTTATATGTATGACCCATGGACATGAACTATAGGGGGGAATGTGGGAGGGAGGGGCTGGGCAGGATGGAGTGGAGTGAAGGGGGGGAAAGGGAACAACTGTAATAGCATAATCAATAAATATATTTTTAAAAAGTGAATGTACCAACATACATGCAATGGGAATCTCAGAAGGAAAAAGATGAAGGGGAAGAAAGAGTATTTGAGGGAATAATGGTTGAAACCTCCCCAAATTTGATGAAAGATGTAAAAATACATATTCAAGAAGCTAAACTAAGCCCAAGAAAGATCAATTCAAAGAGATCCACACTGAGACACATTATAGTCAAATTGTCAACAGACAAAGACCAAGAAAATCTTGAAAAGAGCAAAAGAAAAATGACTTGTCATGTACAAGGGCTCCTCAATAAGATTAACAGCCAAATGACTTCTCATCAGAAACTATGAAGGCCAGAAGGCAGTGTAATGACATATTTAAAGTACTGCAAAAACAAACTTGTATGGTTTAGAGTTTTCCAGAGAAATAGAATCAATGGGTTATATATAGAGACAAAGACAGAAAGAAAGAGGGGAGAAATGGAGTATGGGGGAATAGAGAGATTTATTTTAAGGACTTGGCTCATAATATTTGTAAGAGCTGTTGAATCTGAAGTCTGAAAAAATGCCAATTTAGGTGAGAGTTAATGTTGCAGAATTCAATTAGGATTTCCATAGATCAGGCAGGCTAGATAAACAAGCAGGGGTTTTATGATGCTGTCTTGAGGAAAATTCCTTCTTCTTTGGGTATCCTTAGTTTTTTTCTATTAAGCCTTCAATTTATTAAATTCCCACTCACATGGGAGGTAATTAGTTTTATGTACTCTACTGATTGTAAATGCTAAGCACACCTAAAAAATACCTTTGTAGCAACATCTAGACTTGTGTTTGATCCAACAACTGGGCACCATAGCCTAGCCAAGAGGTGACAGAAAAAAACTAAACATCAAAACTGTCAAAGAATTCAAGACGGTCAAACGATCTTTCAAGAATGAAGGAAAAATAAGACATTTCCAGATAAGCAAAAGCTGACAGAATTTGTTGCTAATAGACCTACTTTACAAGAAAGGCTAAAGAAGTCCTTCAAGCTAAAATGAAAGGGCACTAGAGAGTATCATGAAGCCATAGGAAGAACTGAAGGACACTGATAAATATAGCTACAGTGATAAATATAAAATCAATAATTGTTGCATTTTTGGTTTATAACTCCTCTTTTTTCCCTATGTACTTAAAAGGCAAAATAATAATACAATGATTATGAATTGTGTTAATGGGCACACAGTGAATGAAGATAGTGACAACATTGTGAAAAGAGAAGAATGGAGGTGTATAGGAACAGATTTTTTGTATACAAATGCAAAGTAAGTAGGTATTATTTAAACTAGGTTTTTGTAAGTTTAGATTGTTTATTGCTATTCCCAAGGTAACCACAAAAACATATCAGAAACAGATATCAGGGAAAAAATCCCATTTGATATAGCAACAAGAAAAATAAAATACCTCAGAATAAACCTAACCAAGGACGTAGAAGACCTGTACTCAGAAAACTACATAAGATTGAAGAAAGAAATTAAGGAAGACAGAAACAAATGGAAGCATGTACCATGTTCATGGATTGGAAGAATTAACATCATCAAGATGTCCATACTACCTGAAGCAAGTTATAGATTCAATGCAATCCCTACTAAAGTACCAATGGCATATTTCACAGACATAGAATGAATATTTCAAAAAATGTATATGGAATGATAAACAACCCTGAATAGCTGCAGCAATTTTGAGAAAGAAGAACAAAGTAGGAAGGATCACAATACCTGATGTTAAAATGTATTACAAGGCCACTGTAATCAAAAGAGCCTGGTACTAGCATAAGAACAGACATATACAACAATGGGACAGAACAGAGAGCCCGGTAATAAACCCATGTCTCTATGGTCAGTTAATATTTGACAAAGGGGGAAGAAGCATAACATGGAGTAAAAATAACCTCTTCAACAAATAGTGTTGGGAGATCTGGACAGCTACATGAAAAAAAAAAAAAAGTGAAACTCAATCACCAATTCACACCCTACACAAAAATAAATTCAAGGTGGAGAAAAGACTTAAATATAGTCATGACACCATAAAAATCCTGGAGGAAAACATTGGCAGGGAAATCTCAAATATTCTAAGCAGCAATATTTTCACTGATATGTCCCCTAAAGCAAGGGACATAAAGGAAGGAATAAACAAATGGGGTCTCCTCAAAATAAAAAGCTTCTGCATGGCTAAAGAAAACAGCATTAAAATAAAAAGAGAACCAACCATATGGAAAACATATTTGCAAATGACACCTTAGACAAAGGCTTGATCTCCAAAATATATAAAGAACTCACACGACTGCACTCCAGGAAGACAAACAACCCAATGAAAAAATGGGCAAAAGACTTGAACAGACACTTCTCCAAGGAGGACATACAGAGGGCGCAGAGACATATGAAAAGATGCTCAGCATCACTAGGCATCAGAGAGATGCAAATTACAACCACAATGAGATACCACCTCACACCTGTCAGAATGGGCATCATAAACAATTCAACAAACAAATGTTGGAGAGGATGTGGAGAAAAGGGAACCCTAGTGCATTGTTGGTGGAAATGCAGACTGGTGCAGGTACTGTGGACAACAGTATGGAATTTCCTCAGAAAACTAAAAATGGAACTGCCCTTTGACCCAGAAATTCCACTGCTGGGATTATATCCTAAGAATGCTGAAACACCAATCCAAAAGAACCTATGCACCCCAATGTTCATAGCAGCACAATTTACAATAGCCAACCTAAGCAACCTAAGCGCCTGTCAATAAAGAATTGGATCAAAAAACTTGGTCATTTACATGATGGAATAGTATGCAGCAGAACGAAAGAAAGAAGGAGCTCCTACCCTTTGCAACAGCATGGATGGAACTGGAGAGCATTATGCTAAGTGAAATAAGCCAGGCAGTGAGGGACAAATATCATATGATCTCACCTTTAAATGAAACCTAATCAACAAAACAAACAGGCAAGCAAAATATAATCAGAGACAGTGAAATTAAGAACAAACTGACAGTAACAAAAGGGGAGGTGGGAGGGGACAAAGGTGGGAAAAGGAGAAGGGGTTTCCAGGAACATGTATAAAGGACACATGGACAAAACCAAAGGGGGAAAGAGAGGGTGGGATGTAGGGATGGCTGGAGTGGAGGGAATGGTGGGAGGGGGGGAAATGTAGACAACTGTACTTGAACAACAATAAAAAAAGTAAACAATAAAATAAAATAAATGAAAAATAATTTAAAGTATACTGAAAAGGAAAGGAAAAGGAAATAAAAAATGGTACATTACAAAAATCAACTAAATTATTGAAAAAGACAGTAATAGAGAAACTGAGGTACAAAAATAAGATATGAAATACAGATAACAAATAGCTAAATGGCAGAAGTTGGTATCTTCTTAGTAGTAATTACTTAGTAGTAAATAGATTAACCTCTTTAATTAAAGGCAGAGATTGGCATAATGAACTAAAACGCAGAATTTATTTATATACTGTCTACCAAAGACTCACTCTCGATACGAAGACACTACATGGTTTAAATTGAAAGAATGGAAAAATATTTTATGCAAATAACAGCCAAAAGAGAGATAGATTGTCTATATTATTTCAGACAAATTATATTTTAGGTCAAAAGTTTACAAGAATCAAAGAATGACATTATATAGTAATAAAAGTTGTACTCTATCAAGGATATTAACAATTATATATCTGTATACAACTTACAGAACCCTAAAATATATAAAGCAAAAACTGGCAGGATTGAAGAGGTAATAGTTTTATAATAACAACTGGAGATTTTGATACCTCATTTTCAATAATGGGTACAACCTGTAGACAGACTATCAAGAAAATAGAGCAACCTAAGGGCCCATCAGTAAATGAGTGGATCAAAAACTATGGTACATTTACACAATGGAATACTACACAGAAGAAATAAAGAAGGAGCTCCTACTTCTTGCAACAGCATGGTGGAACTGGACAGCATTATGCTAAATGAAATCAACCAGGCAGTGAAAGACAAATACCATATGATCTCACCTATGAGTGGAACCTAATCAACAAAACTAACAAACAAGCGAAATATAACCAGAGATGTTGAAATAAACAACAAACTGACAATAACTAGAGGAGAGGGGAGAGGGATAGTGGGGGAAAATAGGGGAAGGGTCATCAAGGAACACGTATAAAGGACACATAGACAAAGTCAAAGAAGGCAGGATAGAGGGTGGGAGGTGGGGATGGGTAGGACAGGGGGGAGTTGTGGGGAGGAAATTCAGACTACTGTAGTTGAACAACAATAAAAAAAATACAAGCAATAAAAATAAAATGGAAGACTTCCCACAACCAGCATAGCTCTGTTGGTTAGGTGTCGTCCTGTAAAGCAGAAGGTCCCTACTTTGATTACCATCAGGGCACATGCCTTGGTTGTGGGTTCAGTCCCAGTCTGGGAATGTATGAGAGGCAACCAATCAATGTCTCTCTCTCATATCAATGTTTCTCTCCCTCTCTTCCCCTCTCTCTAAATATAATGATATTTATAATTATAATATTAATTATAATTATAATTTATAATATTATAAATTTATTATTATTACTATGGACTTAAATAGCATTATTAACCAACTAGACCTACCATACATAAATAGAACATTCCACCAAATGCAGAGTATATATTCTTCTCAAGTGCATATGAAACATTTTACAGAAATGGTCATATTTTAGACCATAAAACAAGTCTAAATAAATTTTAAAATAATATCTACAAACCAGCATTTCTCCTCATAAAGGAATGCAACTATATAGCAATAGCAGAAGGAAATCTGGAAAAATTATAAATGTTTAGAAATGTTTAGAAATTAAACAACACACTCTTAAGCAACCAATGAGTCAAAGAAGAAATCACAAGGGAAATTAGAAAATATCTTGAGAAAATTAAAATTAAAACAGAACATATTAAAATACAGGATGCAGTGAAAGTACTCCAAGGGAAATTTATAGCTGTAAATGCCTACACTAAAAAGGATCTCAAATCAATAATCTTATTGTACAGCTAGAGGAACTAGAAAAGCAAGAGCAAACCAAACCCAAAACTAGCAGAGGGAACAAAACAATAAAACTTAGACCAGAATACAAATAATAGAAAATAGAAAAATGGGGGAAAAGAACAACAAAACCAAAAGTTGGTTCTTTTTTTAAAAAGGCATTTCTCAAATATAGGAAGGAGATTTTAATCCTGTGAAGCCAAAAGAGTACAAATATCACTACATGGAGATCTGTAGGGGGTAAAATAAATAAAAAACAAAAAAATGCCTGCTCACACACACACACACACACACACACAGCTTGAAAGTCTCCTTTCATTGAACTCAACAGTTATCAATCTCTTTCTTAAAACAGCCTTTACTTTCTGCTCTAAGGAAACTTTGAGCCTTATCTTTCTGCTTCTATATTGATTTCCAATATATAAAGTCTTAAATCTAGTTTCATTGAACATCATAACAGAGTGGAGGTGTGAAATCTTTCCTTTTTCTTTTTTTAAAAAATTTATTTATTTATTTTTATTCAGTTACAATTGTCTGCATTTTCTCCCCTTCCCTCCACCCTACCCCAGCCAGTCCCACCTCCCTGGTTCTTTAAAAAGATCAACAGATTGACAAATTTTAAGCTATAGTGACTAAGGAGAAAAGAGAGAAGACTTAAAATAACTAAAATAATAAATGAAAAACGGTACATTACAACTAACTTTACAGAAATAGATAGGATTTAAAAAAATACATACATAAAAAGGATTGTAAGAGAGTACTATTAACTCCTATACACCAACAAATTGGCTAACCTAGATAAAATGGACACATTCCTAGTAACACAGAACTACCAAAACACACTTAAGAAGAAATCAAAAATCTGAACAGACTGATGACTAGTAAGGGGATTGAAACCTTCCAACAAAGAAATGCCCAGGACCAGATGGCTTTACTTGTGAATTCTACCAAACACTTAAAGAAGAATTAATGCCAGTCTTTCTGAAACTATTCCAGAAATTGAAGAGAGGGGAACATTTTCAAACTCATTCTATGAGGCCAGCATTATGCTGATCTTAAAGCCAGACAATGGGTTCCAGCCAAGATGGAGGTATAGTTAGAAATGCTTCAATTCCTCACACAACCAAAAGATGGATAACAACCAATTTAAAAACAATAAACAACTAAAAATGCTAGAAAATCAAACTGCAGGGAACTCCAACCACCAAGGAGTTAAAGAAACATTCACTCAGACCAGTAGTAGGGGCAGAGATGGGAAACGGGAGATGGGCAGCTGAGCAGAGAGGATATGTAGCAAGACTATGGACTGCAGGGGTGAGGCAGGGCTGGCTGAATGGGAAAGTAAAGAGTCAAAGCTAGCTGTAAAGTACTGTGGGGGTTGCAATGGTGGGAGAAACTCCCAGTTTCGCAGGAGAGTTAGGTGGAAAGTGGGGCTAGAGGGGAGCGAGTCACCAGCATTGTTCCCTCTCTTCACTCTCCCCTACAGACTGCACCACAAGGCAGAAAAGAGGGTGGCCCCACCCTGGCAAATACCTAAGGCTCCACCCCCTTACAACATAACAGGTGCACCGAGACAAAGAAATATGCCCCAAATGAAAGAACAGATCAAAACTCCAGAAAAAGAGCTAAGCAATGAGGAGATAGACAACCCATCTGATGGAGAGTTCAAAACACTGGTAATCAGGATTGAGTTTGGTCACAAAATGAAGGAAGAAATGAAGGCTGCCCAAAGTGAAATAAAGCAAAATGTCCAGGTAACCAACAGTGAAGGAAAGAAAACTGGAACTCAAATCAATGATTTGGAACAAAAGGAAGAAATAAACATTCAACCAAAACAGAATGAAGAAACAAGAATTCAAAAAAATGAGGAGAGGATTAGAAACCTATGGGACATCTTTAAGTGCTTTAACATTTGAATCATAGGGGTGCCAGAAGTAGAGGAAGAGCAAGAAATTAAAAATTTATTTGAAAAAATAATGAAGGAGAACTTCCCCCATCTTGCAAAGGAAATAGACTTCCAGGAAGTCCAGGAAGCCCAGAGATTCTCAAAGAAATTGGACCCAAGGAGGAAAACACCAAGGCACATCATCAACTTACCCAAGATTAAAGATAAGGAGAGAATCTTAAAAGCAGCAAGAGGAAAGGAGAGAGTTACTTACAAAGGAGTGCCCATAAGACCTATTTCTCAAAAGAAACCTTGCAGGCAAGAAGAGTCTGGAAAGAAGTGTTCCAAGTCATGAAAAGTAAGGATCTATATCCAAGAAGACTCTATCCAGCAAAGCTATCATTTAGAATGGAATGGCAGATAAAGTGTTCCCAGAAAAGGTCAAGTTAAAGGAGTTCATCATCACCAAGACCTTTTTATATGAGATGTTAAAGGGACTTATCTAAGGAAAAGAAGATCAAAAACTATGAACAGTAAATGACAACAAACTCACAACTATCAACAACCGAATCAAAACCAAAACGAAAACCAAAACCAAACCAACAAAACAACTAGAACAGGAACACAACCAGAGAAATGGAGATCACATGGAGGGTTTTTGGTGGTGTGGTCAGGGGGAATAAAGGGAAGGAAAGGTATAGGGAATAAGAAGCATAATTGGTAGCCATAATATAGATGGGGGTAAGTTAAGAAGAGCATAGGAAACAGAGAAGCCAAAGAACTTATATGTACAACCCATGGACATGAACTAAGAAGGGGCAGGGAGAATAGTGGAGAGTGGAGGGCATGCAGGGGGGAGGAGGAAAAAGGGGAGAAAAAATTGGGAACACTGTAACAGTATAATCAATAAAATATACTTTTAAAAAAGCCAGACAATGGCCCTATAAGAAAACTACTGACCAATATTCCTCATGAATATTGATGCAAAATCCTAAACAGAAAACTAGAGGATTGAATTCAGTAGCATAATAAAAGTATGTGCACCATAAGCAAGTGGTGCAAGGTTGGTTCAACATATGAAAATCAATAAATATAATATACCTCATTAATAGAATGAAGGATACAAAACCCCATATTTATCTCAGTTGACTCAGAAAAAGCACTTGAAAACTATATTTTTTCATAATAAAAACACTTAACAAACTGAGAATAGTAGAAAACTTTCTCACTATGATAAAAACCACATATGAAACATCACAGATGACATCACACTCAATAGAGAAAGGCCAAAAGTTTTTCACCTACAATCTGGAACAATACAAGATTTTCAAGACAAAAGCAGGAGAAAGTGGCCTGCTTTTGCCACTTCTACTCAACACAGTATTAGGTCTAGCTAGAGAAATTGGGCAAGAAAAAATAAAAGGCATCTAAAATGGAAAGAAAGAAGTAAAATTACCTCTATTTGTAGATGGAAAGATCTTATATCTAGAAAATCCTATAATCCACAGAAAACTGTTTGAGCTAATAAACAAAACAGCAAAGTTTAAGGATATAAAATCAACACACAAATCAGTTTATTTCTATATGCTAACAATGAACAATCTGAAAAGGTAATTGAGAAAATGGGTTCAATTACAATAGCATCTAAAAAAGCAAAACACTTAGTACAAGATTTAACAAATTGCAAATCTCATACACTGAAAACTACAAAAATGCTAAAAAAGTTAAAGAAGACCTAAATAAATGAAAAGATAGCCCATGTGCATGGATTGAAAGACAACATTGTTAAGTTGACTATACACTTGAGCCTTAAACAACACAAGTTTGAACTGCAGGGGCCCACTTGTGCACTCTTGTTTTTTCAATAAATATTGTCAGTGCTCCATAGCATCTCCTGATTCAACCAACTGAGGATCAAAACTACTATTTTCTATATGTGGTTGGAAATCAGAAGATGTGGAGGGCAGTCTGTATGCATTATTCCATGACAATTTATATAAGAAACTTGAATATCTGCAATTTTGGCATCCACACCAGGGTGGAGGTGTTTTCTGGGAAAAATTCCTTACAAATACTGAGGGATGACTAAACTTTGGAGGATTAAAATTTTATACTTGCATTTTTGACAGTGTGGTGCATCAGTACCACTAACTCTTGCATTGTTCAAGGGTCAACTGTACTTCTCAAAGCATTAGACAGACTTAATGACATTTCTCTCAAAATTCCAATGCTGTATTTTTTGGCAATGGAAAAACTCCTAAGTATTACACAGAATTTCAAAGGACTAGAATAGCTCAAACAATCAAGAAAGAACAAAGTTGGAGACCTTACACTTCCTCATTTCAAAACTTACTCAAAGGTACATAATCAAAAGAGTGTGGCACTGTCATAGGATAAACATATAGACCAATGGAATAGAATTGACAGTCCAGAAATAAACCATCACATCTTTGGCCAATTGATTTTTGACATGAGTGCCAGGATCATTCAATGGATAAAGAACAGTCTCTTTAACAAAGGGTACTGTAAAAACTGGATATTCATAAGAATATTTTTTAAAATTTTATTTTCAATTAAAGTTTACATTAAATATTATTTTATATTAGTTTCAGTTGAACAGTGTAGAGGTTAGACAACTATATAACTTACAACATAATCTCCCAGATAAGTCTAGTACCTACCTGGCACTATATATAGTTATTATAATATGATTAACTATATTCCCTATGTTGTGCTTTATATCTCTGTGATTATTTTTATAATTGCCAGTTTGTACTTTAAAAAAATTTTTAAATATATTTATTGATTATGCTATTACAGTTGTTCCATTTCCGCCCTTCACTCCACTCCATCCTGCCCATCCCCTCCCTCCCACATTCCCCCCCTATAGTTCATGTCCATGGGTCATACTTATAAGTTCTTTGGCTTCTACATTTCCTACACTATTCTTACCCTCCCCCTGTCTATTTTCCACCTATCATTTGTGCTACTTATTCTCTGTACCTTTTCCCCCTCTCTCCCCCTCCCACTCCCCTGTTGATAACCCTCCATGTGATCTCCATTTTTGTGGTTCTGTTCCTGTTCTAGTTGCTTGCTTAGTTTGCTTTTGTTTTTGTTTTAGGTGTGGTGGTTAATAACTGTGAGTTTGCTGTCATTTTTACTGTTCCTATTTTTTATATTCTGTTTCTTAGATAAATCCCTTTAACATTTCATATAATAAGGGCTTGGTGATGATGAACTCCTTTAACTTGACCTTATCTGAGAAGCACTTTATCTGCCCTTCCATTCTAAATGATAGCTTTGCTGGATACAGTAATCTTGGATGTAGGTCCTTGCCTTTCATGACTTGGAATACTTCTTGCCAGCCCCTTCTTGCCTGTAAGGTCTCTTTTGAGAAATCAGCTGACAGTCTTATGGGAAGTCCTTTGTAGGTAACTGTGTTCTTTTCTCTTGCTGCTTCTAAGATTCTCTCCTTCTGCTTAATCTTAGGTAATGTAATTATGATGTGCCTTGGTGTGTTCTGCCTTGGGTCCAGCTTCTTTGGGACTCTCTGAGCTTCCTGGATTTCCTGGAAGTCTATTTCCTTTGCCAGATTAGGGAAGTTCTTCATTATTTGTTCAGTTAGGTTTTCAATTTTTTGTTCTTCCTCTTCTCCTTCTGGCACCCCTATAATTCGGATGTTGGAGTGTTCCAAGATGTCCTGGAGGTTCCTAAGCCTCTCCTCATTTTTCCAAATTCTGTCGCTTCATTCCTTTCTGGTTGGATGTTTCTTTCTTCCTTCTGGTCCACACTGTTGATTTGAGTCCCAGTTTCCTTCGCATCACTATTGGTTCCCTGTACATTTTCCTTTGTTTCTCTTAGCATAGCCTTCATTTTTTCATCTAATTTGAGACCAAATTCAACCAATTCTGTGAGCATCCTAATTACCAGTGTTTTGAACTGTGCATCTGATAGGTTGGCTATCTGTTTGCTGCTTAGTTGAATTATTTCTGGGGCTGTGATCTGTTCTTTCATTTGGGCCTTTTTTGGTCTTGCATGCCTGTTGTGTAAAGGGGCGGAGCCTTAGGTGTTCACCGGGGTGGGGTAATGCTGGTCCTTGTGCTCTGACGCTGTATGTGGGGGAGGGGCCAAGAGGGAGCAATGGCGCCTGCTCTACTCTCTGCTGGATTGTAGTCACTCCCTCCACTACCCACAATCAAATTGGGCCCCTCTGGTGTTGATTCCCGAGTGGGTGGGCTTGTGCACACTATAGGCCCCTGTGGGTCTCTCCAATGACCTCTCCTGTGAGGCTGGGAGTTTCTCCTGCTGCCTCCTCAACCCTCATGGGTGTTTTCAATCAGAGGTTTGAGGCTTTATTTCCCCACGCTGGAGCTCTGGGCTGCATGGTCTGTTTTGCTTCCCCGCTGTTCCTCCCAGTTTATCTATGAGCAAAGGTGGGGTCATGGGGTCTGCTAGCGTTCGCACTGCCTGCCCCGTTTGTCCCACAATCCGCCAAGTCTCTGGGTCTGGCTGCTTTGCCATGAGTGCTGTGTGCCCTACTGCCCTTCTCCGCCCCTCCTACTGGTCTGGATGAATGTTTCTTCTTTATCTCCTTGATCATCGGACTTCCATATGGTTCGATTTTCTGTCAGTTCTCGTTGTTTTTTGTTTTTAAATTGTTGTTGTCATTCTTTGGTTGTGCGAGGAGGCACAGTGTGTCTACCTACACCTCCATCTTGGTTTCCAATAATTGCCAGTTTGTACTTCTTAATCTTCACCCTTTTCACCCATTCCTCCCCCCCCAAACCACCTCTTATCTGGCAACTATCAATTTATTTTTTGTATCTTCAAGTTCATTTATTTTATTTTTTAGATTCCACATGTCAGTAAAATAATATGGTACTTGTCTTTCTCTGTCTGACTTATTTCACCTAGCACAATATCATCTAGGTTTACCCATGCTGTCACAAATGTCGAGATTTCACTTTTTTTATAGCTGAGTAATATTCCATTGAATATATGTACTACATCTTCTTTATCCATTTGTCTTATGATAGACACTTAGGTTGCTTCCATATCTTGGCTATTGTTTATTGTTTATAATGCTGTAATGAACATACAGGTGCAAATATCTTTTAGAATTAGTGCTTTGTATTTCTTTGAATAAGTACTCAAGTGGAGTTCCTGGGTCATATGGTAGTTCTATTTTCAATTTTTTGAGGAACCCCCAGAGTAGCTGCACCAGTTTACAATCTCACTAACACTAGTTGTTTGTTGATTAGTGATGATAGCCATTCTGACAGGTGTAAGATGGTATCTTATTGTGGTTTTAATTTGCATTTCTCTATGATTAGTCATGTTAAACATCTTTTCTTATGTCTATTGGCCATCTGCACATCCTCTTTGGAGAAATGCCTATTCAGATACTTTGCCCATTTAAAAAAATTTTTTTTTGTTTGTTGTGAAGTCATGACTTCCTTATATATTGTAGATATTAACTTTTTATCAGATTTATCATTTGGGTTTCCTTTGCTGTACAAAAGCTTTTTAGTTTGATGTAGTCCCATTTGTTTATTTTTTTTCTTTTGTTTTCCTTGCCTGAGGAAAAATATTAAAAAATATATTGCTAAAAACATGTCAAAGTGTTATTGCCCTTGTTTTCTTCTAGGAGTTTTATGGTTCCAGAACTTACATTTAAGTCTTTAATCCTTTTTGAGTTTATTTTGGTATATGGTGTAAGAAAATCCTCTAATTTCTTTTTGGCATGCATCTGTCTAGTTTTCCCAACACCATTTAATGAAGAGACTGTCTTATCCTGTTGTATATTTTTGTTGCCTTTGTCATAGACTAATGTGCCAGATAGATGTGGGTTTATTCCTGGGCTCTCTATTTTGTTCTGTTGATCTATTTGTCTGTGCCACAGTATTATGCTGTTTTGATTACTATAGCTTCATAGTATAGTTAGATATCAGGGAGTGTTATACCTCCAATTTTGTTCTTTTATCTCAGCATTGCTTTAGTTATTCCACGGCTTTTGTAGTTCCATATTTATGACTTGTTGTAGTTCTGTAAAAAAAAATGCCATTGGTATTTTGATTGGGATTGCATTGAATCTGTAGATTACTTTGGGTAGTATGGACATTTTAACAATGTTTATTCTTCCTATTCATGAGCACAATATATTCTTCCATGTATTTGTATCTTCTTTAACTTCTTTCTTCAATGTCTTATAGTTTGGTCTTTTACCACCTTTGTCTTGTTCCCAGTCTTAAAGGAAATCTTTCAAAATTTCACTGTTGAGTATGATGTTAGCTGTAGGTTTGTATATATGGCCTTTACTATGTTAAGGAATTATCCCTGTATTCTGACTTTGCTAAGGCTTTTTTATTTTTATTATTTTATTTATTTTTATTTTTTTAATTATTGTTCAATTACAGTTGTCTGCATTTTCTCCCCACCCCTCCATTCCACCCCAGCCAAATCCACCTCCATCCCCTGCCTCCACCCTCCCCCTTGGTTTGGTCCATGTGTCCTTTATAGTAGTTCCTGAAAAGCCCTGGGGAGAGGGGTTTTCAGGAGCTAAGGCTTTTTTTAACCATAAATTGATGTTGGATTTTGTTTTTCCTGCATCTATTGATAGGACCATATGGTTTTTAGTCTTCATTTTGTGTTACTTGATTTGTAAATATTGACCCAATCTTGCATCCCAGGAATAAATCCTACTTGATCATAATGTGTGATCTTTTTAATGTTTTGCTGAATTTAGTTTGCTAATATTTTGTTGAGGATTTCTATATCTGTGTTCATAAGGGATAATGGCCTATAGTTTCCTTTTTTTGTAGTGTCTTTGTATGGTTTTGGTATTGGTAATGCTGGCCTTGTAAAATGAGTTTGGGAGCTTTCCCTCCTCCTCAATTTTTTAGAATGCTTTTGTAAAATTTGCCATTGAAGCTATCTGGTCCAGGACTTTTGTTTGTTGGGATTTTTCTGATTATTTACTGATTTGATTTTGCTAGTATTTATCAGTTTCTTCAGATTTTCTTTTTCTTCTTAATTCAGTCTTGGAAGATTGTTTGTTTCTAGACAATTATCCATTTTTTCCAGGTTGTCCAATTTGTTGCAATACAATAGTTCATAGTATTTCCTTATAATGTTTTATATTTCTGTGGGTCAGTTTTCACTTATCCTCTTTCATTTCTGATTTTATTTATTTTGGTCCTTTCTGTTTTTTCTTGGTGAATCTGGCTAAAGGTTCTCAATTTGTTTATTTTTTCAAAGAACCAGCTCTTGGTTTCATTTATTTTTTTCTATTGTATTTTTAAGACTCTTTTATTTACACTCTGTTCTTTATTATTTCCTTCCTTCTACACACTTTGGATGTTATTTGTTCCTTGTTTCCTAGCTTCTTTTGTTAAAGTTCTCACTAAGTCCTTCTACTCTTTCCCTAAGTTCACTGAGCATCCTTATAACCAATGTTTTGAACTCTGCCTCTGGTAGATTGATTGTCTCTATTTTGTTTAGTTCTTTTTCTGGAGTTTTGTTCTGTTCTTTCTTTTGGGACATGTTTTTTTGTCTGCTCATTTTGTCAGCATCCCTGTGTTTGTTTATCTGTATTAAATAGAGCTGCTATGTCTCCCAGGCTTGGTAGAGTGGCCTTATGCAGTAGGTGTCATGCAGCCTATCCAGTCACCTGAGCTGGGTGCTCCAGGTGAGCCCCCAGTGTGGGTTATGTATACTCTCCTGTTGTAGTTGAGCCTTGATTGCTATTTGGCACATCAGTGGGATAGATTTACCACCAGGCCAATTAGCTGTGAGGACTGGCTGTAACCACTGTGGAGAATTAGCAGTGCAGGACCTACCCCATGGAACAGAACTCACTTTAACAGTACTCAGGTACCTCGAGTCTGCCCCTGGAGTGTATTGTTCATTGAGGTGGTTGGGTGGTACTTTGGCATGGTCTGAAGCTGTTCACTGGGTGCACTGGCTCTGGGACCTTCTGGGAGATGCAGGCCAAGATCAGTTGCGAGCTGTGTTCTGTGTGGGGCCACCCAGCATGAGCTACAAATCAACCTGTGGATGGCTGCGACTTGTGCAGTACAGGCCAAGCTGTGAACCATGGCCAGCTCTGTTAGTGCTGGGCCTGAGGCCACTTAGCAAGAAATACAGGGCACACAGGACAGGTGCTTCTTGTTTGAGAGCTTTTAGGAAAGTCAGTATCAAGAGCCAAGACAGGTTGTTTGTATGGAAAGCCCCTGGAAAGGTCTTGGTTGAGCCACAGGTTGAATGGGGTGGGATCTCAGGAAATCACCATGGCAGGGTGTACAGTGTTAGCCAGGACGTTGGAGACTCAAATATAGCACTGCCTGCCAGTTTTGTGGGTGGAATATTTAGCAAAAGAACAATGGCCTCTGCTAGCCCTTGTGTTTGGGAGAAAGCTGCCGCCCCAGTCTTCGACCTGAAACTAGACAATTCAGTTCCTCCCTTATGTCCATGGTGTCTTTCAAGCTGCTGCCCCAGTGCTGGAACTCAGAGCAACTGAGACTGAGTAAGTCCATGTACAGGCCCTTCAAGAGGTTGGGACTCCTGAAGCCCTCTATCTCACTGAGCTACAATCCCAGCTGGTTCTTACAGCCAGAAGTTTTTGGGACTTCTCTTCCTGGACTGGAACCCTGGGCTAGGGATTCTGGTGTAGGACTGGACCCATGGGAGGACCTCGGCATCTGAGATAGTCCTCATGATTTTTAACCACCACACATATGTGTGGGACCAGCCTGTTCTGCATCTCTATCTCTCTTACCAGTTTTGATGTGGCTTATTCTTTATACCTTAGTTATAGGACTTCTGTTCAGCTATATTTCAGGCAGTTCTAAATAATGGTTCTTCCCAAACAACCCAATTAAAAAATGGGCAAAGGACTTGAACAGACACTTCTCCAAGGAAGACATACAGAGGGCCCAGAGACATATGAAAAGATGCTCAGCATCACTTGCCATCAGAGAGATGCAAATTAAAACCACAATGTGGTACTATCTCACACCGGTCAGAGTGGCCAACATAAACAAATCCACAAACAAACGTTGGAGAGGATGAGGAGAAAAGGGAACCCTAGTGCACTGTTGGTGGGAATGCAGACTGGTGAGGCCACTGTGGAAAACAGTATGGAATTTCCTCAGAAAACTAAACATGGAGCTGCCCTTTGACCCAGCAATTCCGCTGCTGGGATTATACCCTAAGAACCCTGAAACACCAATCCAAAAGAACCTGTGCATCCCAATGTTCATAGCAGCACAATTTACAATAGCCAAGTACTGGAAGCAACCTAAGTGCCCATCAGCAAATGAGTGGATCCAAAAACTATGGTATATTTACACAATGGAATTCTACACAGCAGAGAGAAAGAAGGAGCTTATACCCTTTGCAATGGCATGGATGGAACTGGAGAGCATTATGCCAAGTGAAATAAGCCAGGCGGTGAGGGACAAATACCATATGATCTCACCTTTAACTGGAACATAATAAATAGAAGAAAAAAGGAAACAAAAAATAACCAGAGACATTGAAGTTAAGAACAATCTAACAATGGGCAGGGGGGAGTGGGGAGGGGACAGTGAGGAGAGGGGATTACAGGAACTACTATAAAGGACACATGGACCAAACCAAGGGGGAGGGTGGACGTGGGGGAGGGAGGGGGGTTCAACTGGGCTGGGGTGGAGGGATGGGGAGTAAAGGCACACAACTGTAATTGAATAACAATAAAAAATAAAAAAAGAAAGAAAAAAAATGGTTCTTCCGTAGTTAGTTGTAATTTTGATGTGGTTGTAGAAGTTTCCAAGTACTGTGTTTACCTACACCACCATCTTGACTGGAAGCTAGATCTACCATATTTTTGAAGAAAATGCTGCAGTTGCTTTTTACCAAAAGTGGGTTATGAGGTCAAGGTTTTGTGGATAGTCCTAGGTCATCAGGTGGCAAAGAAGTAAAAAAATCAGGTTTTTAGGCAGTGTCCTTAGCCAAGACTACAAAACATTTAAGCATTACCAAATAATACTGAGCTATTTACAACAGAAAGTTCTCAATCAATTCTCTCAGAGAAAGCAGTTTTTTTCTGGTGATTGAAATCCTCCCCACACTCTAAACTAAATAGAACTCAAATGCTACCCCCTCTGGGAAGGCTTCACTGAATGCTGATTTTGTGTCTTCTGCACTCCCAAGGCATTTTGCCTGGAAAATTCTGGGTTTGGGTCAGATAATGGAGTTCATGAAGACTCAGTCTCAGGCTCTCTTCTTATTCTATATGTTCTCCCCAAGTCAATGACTCATGCCTTCCTCTCTCCAGGACAGACTTTTTTCTCTGAACCCCAGAATAGTAGAGCTAAGAACCTCCACCTACGTAACTGAAAGCACCTGAAGTTTAATAATGTCCAAAATGGAGCATGTTCCTCCACTGAACATCTTTGGTGTTCTCAATTTTAGTGCAGAGCACTTTCATCCATCAGCACTTGGCTCAAGCCAGAGCTGACTGGATCCAGACAGCAGCCTCTTGACCCTTGCCTCCACTCTGTATATTTTTAGGAAGTTCCATTTAAAAAAATATTTTATTTTCTTATTTTTAGAGAGACAGGAAGGGAGAGAGAAAGAGATGGAGAAAAACATAAATGTGTGGTTGCCTCTTGCATGCCCCATGCTGGGGACCTGGACTGCAACCCAGGCATGTGCTCTCCTGACTGAGAAACTGGTGACCCTTTGGTTTGCAGGCTGGTGCTCAATCCACTGAGCCACACCAGCCAGGGTGGGAGTACCATTATTTTACTTTCATCTACCACCTTTTTATGGCTGTCCTGGTACAAGCTACTATTATCTCTCCCATGGACCACTACAATAGCTCCCTGACTTGTCTCCATGCTTCCATTCTTGACCACTTGTAATCTGTTCTCATAGCAGCCACAGTTTTATCCCCCTGCTTAAAACTTTTATATGGCTGCACTGGCTGGTGTGGCTTGTGAATTGAGCACAGGCCTGGGAACCAAAGAGTTGCCAGTTTGATTCCCAGTCAGGAGGGCACATGCCTGGGTTGCAGGCCAGGTCCCCAGTAGGGGGTCCTTGAGAGGCAATCACACATTGATGTTTCTCTCCCTCTTTCTCCCTCTCTTCTCCTCTATAAAAATACATAAATAAAGATCTTTAAAAAAACCCAGAAAACATTTGTATGGCCCTGCAGGATCTGGTTCCTGTCTACCTGTCCAATCTCATCTTCCATCAGTTCAACAAACACATCATTTGTTCATGCTTGCAGCCTTTGCAGGTATCGGTCCCTTCAGTTAGAATGCTCTTTCTTCTCTTTACCTGGTTAGTTACTGCTTACTCTTTAAAAGTTAAACTCAAATGTTAGAAACCTTTCCAGATCTTTCCCCTCTCCCTCCAATTATGGCCAGTGGTGGGGCCCACTATGACTATGTTTATCTGTCAGAGTCTTAGCAATACTGTCAATTAGTAGTCAACAATGCCAAGGTCACAACAATGTGAATGTTCACCAGTATGTCCCAGGTAACTGGAGGAGGGTCTGACACATATTAGCTGCTTAAAAAAAGGTTGTTCCAAGAATGAATGATCAGGGGACAGACACCCCACCATTTTCTAGCCAGCAATATGACCTTGAAAAAGTCACTATTCCTGATCCTCAGTTTCCCACTGTGTAAAGCAAAGTGTGTAATCCTTTCTATCCAGATAACTTGTGTAAACTTTCCAGCACCCAGTGGGCTCACATGTTTGTTTTGTTCCCACTCTTATATTGAAGCAGGGGAAGCCAGAGGAAGATGCTGAATCATCCCAGGGTGGTAAGGGCTCAGAGAAGACTTTCCAAAAGAGGTGGCAAGTGGTCTGGGCCTGAGGAAGGAAGGAGGTCTAGACAGAAGGCAGAGCCTGCACAGATGCTCAGAGGCTAGGGTATACCTGGGCACATGTAGGTTGGTGTTGGTGGCCCTCTGGCTCTTGGCCGCCCACCTTGCAGGCCCTCCAGGCGGCACGTGCGGTGCTCCACAGATAGGCCAACTGCGCTGTATGGGCCATAGCGCAAGATGACCACCGCATTCTTGGGCATGGCTGGGCCGCCTGCCTGGGCTACAGCGCAACACACACTGCTAGGCAACAGCTCTTCAAGCCCTTAAGAGTGGGCGTGACTGGGCGTGGTCAGGGAGGGTGGGGGTGGAGCTTGAGGATCTTACGTACCACTCCCAGCCCAGTGCATGGCGTAATGGAGGAGGGTGAGGAATTTCCTTCTCTAGATGCCTGTATCACCTAGTGTGTGCCCACTGCTGGGGTGCAAAAGGGTGTAGTGGTGGTTGGAGACAACTTGCTTTAGCAAACTTAACAGCCAAATAAACAGGATTTCAACGTGGTATGGAAAATGTTGATAAATGATAATAGCCAGTATTTATAGCCAATTACAGAAAAGTACGTATCAGGCAACATATTAAGTACTTTCCACGTGCTGTCTCATTTAATCATTTTACCACCACTATGAAATAGGCTGTATTTTGTTATGATTGTGTATTAACAAAACTGAGGGGCAGACGGGTCAAGGAACCTTCCCAGGCAAGTCAGGGGTGTAGCATGGATTGGAAATGCTTTGAGGTGCCTATATATAGGCATAGAATTTGCTTATGCCTGGGATTTATCTTGCCTGGGATTTGTTGAGATTCTTGAAACTGAATTTAAGCCCTTCGTTTGGTTTCAGAACATTTGGAGCCATTATCTTGTCACATATTGCTTCAGTTCCATTTTCTCCCTTTTCGAGGACTCTAGTTAAATGTATGTTAGACCTTCTCAATGTATTCTTTATGTCTCCCCTCTTCTGTGTTTTTCTTTCATGCTTATTTAGGGGTTATATGTATGTACATAAGTATTTATTCATTTATTTCTAACTATAATCCAGTTTATTAACTTCTCCAGAAGCTATGTATTAATGGCTGTTAAAGCCATTAGATTATTTATTTCAGTTTAGTTTTCAATTCTAGAATTTTACTTTAGTGCCTTTTTAAATCTTCTGTACCACTTTGTATAATAAGTTAGAATAATACTATTATTTTTATTCTTTAAGCTATTGATGAGTAAATAACCTTAAATATCTTCTAATATTAAAATACTTTGCATTCTTGGATAAACCTGATGACTTAGTCATTGGTGTATTATCTTTTTTATATACTGTTAGAATTTGCTAAGATTTTGCTTAGGATTTCTGAATAAATATGCATGAGTGAAATAGGCATGTAGTTTTTTTTATTGTGTATCCTAGTCTGGTTTGGACATTAAGTTATACTAGCTTCCTAGAATAAATAAGGGAGTATAGAAGAAGAGGGAATATCCCCTTATTAATTTTATACAGAATTAAAATGATAACTTCTTTGAATGTCTAGTAGAACATATCTATAAAATTTTATGTTTCTCCCCACATTCTTTTTCACTGAGTGGGAAAATGTTTAACTACTTTCTTTAATTTATTTGAGATTTATAGGAATATTCAGAAATTTTATTTTTGCATCAGTTTTAGCAAATTATATTTTTCTAAGAATTTTTCCTTTTTTATCTAAGTTTTTAAATTTATCAGCCTATGGCAATTGATATTCTCTAATTTTAAATGTCTACTTTATTGTAGTTATGTCAACTTTTTCTTTTTTTAACATTTGTTTTACCAGAGACTTGTTAATTTTATTAGTCTTTATTTTATTTTATTTTTATTTGTATTATTTTTATTTATTTCATTTTGGAACATGGAATTTATATTTTTTCCATTTTTTAAAATTTTATTGTTCAAGTACAGTTGTCTGCCTTTCTCCCCCACCTCTCCCACTCACCCCAGACATCCCTACCTCCCTCCCCTGATTCCACACCCCCCTTGGTTTTGTCCATCTGTCCTTTATAGTTGTTCCTGAAAATGCTTCACCCTTTTCACCCCATTATTCCTTCCCATCTCCCCTCTGGTTACTGTTCATTTGCTCTTAATTTCAATGTCTCTGGTTATATTTTGCTTGCTTGTTTGTTTTGTTGATTAGCTTCCACTTAAAGGTGAGATTATATGTTATTTGTCTTTCACCACTTGGCTTATTTCACTTAGCATGATTCTCTCTAGTTCCATCCATGCTATCTCAAAGGGTAGGAGTTCCTTCTTTCTTTCTGCTGCATAATATTTCATTGTGTAAATGTACCATAGTTTCTTGATCCATTCATTTAGTGATGGGCCCTTAGGGTGCTTCCAGCACTTGGCTATTGTAAATTGTGCAGCTATGAACACTGGGGTGCATAGGTTCTATGGTTTGGTGTTTCAGGGTTCTTAGGATATAATTCCAGCAGTGGTATTGCTGGGTCAAATGGCAGTTCCATTTTTAGTTTTCTCAGGAAATTCCATACTGTTTTCCACAGTGGCTGCACAAGTCTGCATTCCCACCAACAGTGTACAAGGATTCCCTTTTCTCCACAATGTCACCAGCACTTTTTTGTTGATTTGTTTATGGTGGCCATTCTCATCAGTGTGAAGTGGTATCTTTTTGGATTCTTTTTGGATTCTGTACAAACTTTTGGAATATTTGTTTGAGTTATGCATTATTAGCTGCTTTTAATCTTTGTTATTTGAGTTTGCTGTTCCTTCTGCTTTCTTTGAATTTACTGTTTGGCTCTTTTCTTTTTAAAAAAAAATTTTTAAGTTACATTTAGCTCATCAATTTTCAGTCTTCTTTCCTGATATAAGTATTGTAAGCTAAAAATTTCCCTAAAGGCATCACTTTAGTTGTATCCCAGAGGTTTTGATGTGTGGTATCTTCATTATCATTTTGCTCTAAATTTTAAATTTTTATTATTGTTTCTTCTTTGAGTCATGAGTTTTAGAAAGACGTGTTTCTTCTGACTGTGGAATATTCTTAGCCATTCTCCATTTGAATAGTGCTCCCTCCCATTTTCTCTAACCTTTCCTTTCTTCAGTCCTACAGGTATCTTCCCTGTGTTTTTATTTATTTTTAATGTTAAACATATCTATTTTATAGCTTTTTTTTTGAGTAATGTATTCTCTCCAGCATTTATGATGTTAATTCTCCTTTTTGGTTATCTGCTACTTTCCCTCCTGTGAGGCATTTCTTATGCCATTTTTATTTTTTTTACTGTAATTTCATCTTTAATGGAGTATTTTTCCCCCTGTGGGTGTCTGGTGTGTCTATGGTTGGGGTTGTGGAAAGTGGTTTTACATTTGTTTCATCTGAGACCCTTTGGGTCTTATTGACTTAGGCAATTAAAAAATTATTGGCTTGGGGTTCCTGCTTTATATTTAAGTGGTATTAATTCAGATTCCACATCCACATATGACACAACTGTATAGTTTAATTTCTCATTGATGTCTCCCCCCCCCATTATCTACAGCTCTCAGTGAATGGCTTGGTCTCTTAGTGGTCCCCTGGGTTAATGGGAAGAAGTTTTCTAGTCCTTTTTACAGGGTTGGGACACCTCTGTGAGGTTCTGGTTTTGTATGAGATATTTAGCTGCCTTTTCCACCTATTATGGGCTGCAGTTATGTCTTTTTTAACTTTCAGGAGTGTCAGCCACTAGTCAAGTTGGATATACCTTTAGCTCCTGCTTAGTGCTCTGTTTTGAACATCCTTTGTTTTCTGGAAAGTGAGAATTTTTTTCTTGAATTGAACTATAGGTTTAAAAGAATGTTCTCTCTGTGTGTATGTCTTTTATAGGTGGAGGGGGTCCATCTGCAGCAACTCAACCTGCCATTTTGCTGCTCCTTTAATATATGAAATTAGAGACCAGATGAGGTACAGAAATAGAAAGTGAAATCCCACAAGAAGATGGAAGAATCAATAGGGGAAGAAAAGGAGAGAGCTGGTGCTTAGAAATCAGGGAAGGACAGAGTTTTTAGAAATGTCTTCTTACATGATGTGAAGCCAGCTTTTCCCAGGGGTGCTATATTGTTCATCCTGCAGAATCAAGAGGTCTCTTTAGAAGGACAACTTAGAGAAACAAAATCAGTGAAATTGGCTAAATTTATAAAGGAAATCCAAGGCGCTGGTTCTCACCCCTCCCACAAGGAAAACTGCTTAGGAGTAATTTGGAAATTTCTGGTTGCTTCTGTGAAACTGAGAGGGACTCTTCCCTGAATTTTACCTGAATGTACCAACATCCACCCCACAGGATCTTCAGAGACAACAAGGAGTGGATGGCACTGTTTTGTATGTGGCCTGTTCATACTCTTCTCTGTTATCTACATGTACTCATTTCAGGACCAAGTGTGATTTGGTCTGTCCAGAAAGTATCCAACCATGTAATATGAAAAATAGAGACATATACTGAAGAAGATATAAGAAACATTGTACATAGGACAATGACACCTGAGTCCCCTTAAACTAGGCACCTTGGGACCTCACACAGTTCTCCCAATGTCTCTTCCACTGTTCAAAACACTCTACAAAATCCTTTGTTGGAATTGCCATCAGCTGCTCCATCATATTTTCCTGAATCTCATCAACTGTCTGAAATCTCTTCCCTTTCAAAGATGATTTCAGTTTTGGGAAAAGCCAGAAGTTGCAGGGCACCAAATCTGGGCTATAGGGGGCCTGAGTCACCTGGGTGATTTGATGTTTCACTAGAAAACTCTGCACGAGACATGATGTGTGAGAGGCATGTTGTCATGTTGAAGCTGCCAATCACCAGTTGCCCATAGCTGAGGCCATTTTTGTCATATTGCATCTCTCAACTGATGAAGAACATCAAGCTAGTACTCATTAATTGTTTGGCCTGGAGTGGCATACTCGTGATTGACAACAGCTTCCCAGTCAAAAACACAGTTAACATGGTCTTGGTCTTGCTGCGGCTTTGCCATGCCTTCTTTGGGAGTGGAGAACCAGGTGACTTCCACTGAGATTACTGGGCCTTCGTTTCTGGATCATAACCATAGACCCATGATTCATCTCCAGTTATGACCTTCTTGAGGAAACCTGGTTCATTGGTAGTGGGGTTGAATCAAGTCATTAGCAACTGTAGCACGATGTTCCTTCTGCTCTGGTAGCAGAAGCCATGGAACAAATTTAGCCATGACACATTTCATGCAAAATGACACAGTAGTTTTTGGAATCCCCAGATCAGCTTCTAGTTCTCACACTGTCAGTTGCTGATCTTTGTTGATTGCAGCCCATACACGTTCAACATTCTCAGGTATTCTACTGGTTGTAGGGCTTCCAGAACATAGATCACTTTCAACAGATTTTTGACCACCTTTGAAGCATTTGTATCACACTTTTATTTGTGTTGCACTCATTGCATCATCCCCAAAAGCCTTCTGAATCATCCAAATAGTTTCCATGGAGGAATGTTCAAGCTTAATGCAAAATTTGGTGCAGATTTATTGCTCTACTCACCCATTTTGAATGCAATGGCCACATAGTATACATGCCCACTCAACAGTGGCTACCACCATCAGTGACTAGTACCGTGAAGTTGTCATTGTTTACACATGCACATTCTAGTTCACACTTCTTGGCTATCAGGTTCCATTGATGTCATGCAAACTGTTCTCATTATATTAACAATGGCTGGACTTTTTCCAGATAGACCTCATATGTGGTAAGAGCAAACCCACATTACTTAGATCCTGAAAATTCCTAATCCTTCCATTCCCCATGGAGCATTCTTAGCCCTTATCTTTTTGAATGATGCCTTTTCCATATCCTAATCACACAAATCATACATTTGGAGGTTCTTTTTAGGCTCTGATTGAAAAGCATTTGGTTTCTATTTGGAGGAATTTCCATTCTAGTTGTGTGGATTATTGTGGCTGTGGAGCCAGTCTTGCAATCTGGAATGGTCTTTTGGCCATGCTGGCTGAGGGAACCTGTGTGCACAGGTATCTGTGAATCTGCAATAAGAATGCTAATTTTTTTTAATATCACTTCCTAAGTCTTCATAAATGACCATCTTACATCATCTCACCACAACCCTGGAAGTAGGTAGTGCTGATATCAACATCCACATTTTACAGATGAGTAAACTGAAGGTTAGACAGGTGAAATAATATCCCAAAAGTTCATGGTTAAGTTAGAGGTAGAGCTGGGTTCATATTTTAGGCATCCCACCTCTGAGTCTGGTGCTTTTCCTTCCACTCCATTCTTGCTGTGCATGTTTGTGCAGGCTTAAATGGAGATACCCAAATCTACACCAAGCTTTCTGTCAACCTTATCATAAGCACTGTGAAGATTCTCTGTTCCTCACCCCTACCCCATGATGGTATACCACACACTAGAGATTTAATGTTCCTTCCTCCCCTTTCTCTTTTGATCCCTGTATCTAAAGACATCCACCACTGCTGCTAACACATTTCAGATAAAGGCAAATGAATTGTTGACCCAGATCACAGAATTTATACCAACATTTTAATAGCATTTCTGGGTAGAAACAATGGCCAACACCATCTTTCTTGGCATTACTTTTTATTGAATACAGACTTACAGTCTTTAAATAATTTGAATATAGTGTTTTTAATATACAGTTCTTTAGTCATATATATATATATTTCTTTAAAGCACAAAACTATAACTTAGAATGGATGGCTACAAATGCTCATGTACATATTGCCATAAATCTAAAACTATTTTGTAAAAATAGAACTCAAATAACTGTATATTTTGGCAACATAGCAGTATTGTAAGGTGGCCAAATACATTTTTATTATGCAGCACTATCCCAAAATGACTGACTCAAGTTTCATTTTCCATCTGTTTGGGGACAGTCTCCTTTACTAGGGTCCCCACAGAGATGCCCATGGCCATGGCTCAGTGTTGCTTTTGCATAAAGACTCTGTGCACCCCCTGTGCATGGAGGGGGAAGACCAGCTTCCAGCCCCTTCCTCTGAGGGAGGAGGTATCCCTCCTGCCAGACTTCACTATCAAACTTTTCTAAGCCCTCACAGTGCATGGTTAATATCTGAATAAACAGAGTCAGTTCCCTTTCCCTATGCTCATAAAATGGCAGATGTGAGTTTGGTTCTTTCAAATCGGTATAAAATATTTGAAATAAAGAGCACTCACATGGTGCCCACTGTGGAAACAACATCCTGACAGTGGGTGCCAGTGCCCATCTGTTTGTGCAAGGCCTTTACACATGTGAGGCAATCCTCACAGCCTCACGAGGTTGGGACATTCTTATCCCCATTTGATGAGTCTCTTGGCCAAAGTCAGCAGGGATCCCTGACCCCAAATCCGGAGCTCTCTACTTGCCCAGAAATCCCTGGAGGGAAACCAGAAAAGAACTCAGATCTGTACTATGGTCTTTGGGTGAGGACAGACAAGTGGCTTTGGGTCAACTTATATCAGGTGGACAGCAGTTTCCAGACATTCTCAAGACTCTTGGGCTGCTACTTCCCAAGTGGCACAGGAAGATGGATGTCCAAGAGCCAGAGCAAGGACCTACAGACCAATGACTTTGATTGGCCATGCCGGAATCTCCAGGATTATTCAATAGAAGTCCACAATCTAAAACCAGGGTCTCATGGAATTGACTGCTTGGGACTGCATGTATTTTTGAAGAGCTAAGCAAAGGTCAAAATGTCTGCTCCCATGTCTACCCTGTCTGCTTCAAAACAGGTCAAAGTGCAGACAGCATGCACAGTGGCCCAAGGAAGGGACAGGTGCAGGGTCCCTGGGCCAGAGTGGAATGCTCAGAATGTCAAAGAGCACAGCAGGATGGGTAGGGGTGGGGTGGGAGTAGGGATGACTTTTTTAGGATTCCCCCACTCCTACCCAGGAACTCACCATAAGAGCTGAACTCTGCAGTTCCTCTGGTCAGAGACAGGTGGCCTCAGTTATGTGCCATTTGATTTTTCTGGCTGCTTTCCTACTCCTTTGTCCTTTTAGATTTCCCATAAAAACATGCCCCAGTGGGAAGATCTCCTCTATGATCACAGCCTCTTGGGACAATTTCAACTCTGGTTCTGTGGACTGTCTGCCCTCCATCAGGGTTGGCTCTGGACGTGGCTGTACCCCCTCCTGGCCAGCTATCCCTCAGCCCCTAAGGCCATAGGAGAGTCCTGCTCTGGGCTCCTTCATGTAGGTTTAAGTCCTAATCCCTGGACAGCATCCCTCACATAAAGAAACCCACCCATCTGTCCAAGGATGTCCTGCTTGGGCCACTGAGATTAATTTCACAACAGTTTTCTTAAAAGCATCTCTTAAAGATAAATAAAACAAATCAACAACAAGAGAAAACTCTCAATGCAACCCTCTCTCTTCTTCTCTAAAAGGCAGGTACCTATGGGGCACATTTTTGTGTGAAGGGGAGTAAGAAAGCAGCCAGAAAAACAGAAGTGGCAGGTTCCTTGGGGAAGTGTACTGGTCCTCCCTCCATCTCCACTGCTTGCCCTGGGCTACACTGTTTATTCAACAGGGATTGTCCCTGAGGCCCCTGGGGAAGCAGGGAGCAGCAAGTACTCTAGGGCAATGACAGACAAGTTTTTTTTTTCCCCCTTCCAGAATAGCCAGATCAGATTTTATGAGTTCAGTTGAAAGCTATCCCTGGGAGGTAAAAGGTGAAATGTGTTTGTGGGACTAGGTCACTATATTTTAAATTAACTTAAGCTCTGTGTGTGGGGGGGAGTTAAGAGCTTACAGAACTGTATGGCTCAGCACAGGCCACTGTGAATGATTAGACTATTTGAATCTAAAAACAAATCCCCCTACTCCTCCCCAAAAGAAAAGAGGTAATGACCTGGAGTTAACCTCTTTCCTCATGATTCATTAGGTACATTTCACTTAATAAGGTGATTCATTCTTCTGTTGGGCAAAAATGTGACCTAGACATGCTAGGTCCTTTTGGGGAAGCAAATAGCAACATTAAGCTTCTGAGGCGGTGAAGGGAAGTCAGTGTGCATTTCCCCAATTCACCCAGGCCACTTCTGAACCAGGCTGGTTTGATTTCCTCATCACCAATTTTATCAGTGCACAGGCCAGAGGGCAGCTCTACATCCAATGACGATTCCATGCCTAATGAGAGACACTTTCCTCCAGACACTCAACTTTGTGTGATGCCCCAATGTGGTCGGTGTTTGGCCCTGGGAACAGAGGAGCTGCAGAAAGCTAGGGTGAGGGTTGAAATCAGGGGTTCAGCAGGGTCTGGCAGCTGCAGAATGCTTGGTTTGGGGAGGTGATATGCAGTGGTAGGAGTCAAGGTTGGTGGCACTGGCTGGGCCTTGTTGCTTTTTCTTTTGTCATCAGCGGCTTGCCTGCAGCAGACTGAGGCAGACTGCAGAGGTCTTTCATTTCAGTCAGGCTTTCTTCCACAGCTTTTGCAAACTTGGGAGAAGAGGTCTCTTTGCAGCTGTGGAAGCTTGAGATGCAGAAAAGGATGCTTTCAGGCTGGGGGTTGTAGCAGGCACCATACCCTTCGGGCACGACTGGCCCATAGCAGCAGAACATGTCCATGGCTGTGGGTACCTGCAGGAGAGGACAGGTCTGGAGCTGATTGTTCTGAAATTCAGTGTGTGAGCCTGCCAGAATGATGTACATTCTAGCAACCCGGGGTCCTCAGTGGAGTATTTGCTTCTCTAACTATTTTCCACCTGGGCATTTGACTGAATTAACCAAATCAACTGACTGCTTTCAGCATAGATGGCCACACCCAGAGTCATAACGACAAATCCATCTAACTGCATGCTATGAGGAGAAGAGGACCATAAGCCATTTCCTGGTGTGAAATCTGCTCTTCTTGGTGAGTCAGAAGCTCCCAAATTTTACTGCTGCTGGGTCTCAGCTGAGTCTCTTCTTCATCTGGGGGCCATTTGAGGCACTGAAGCAATCAGAGTAATTTACTAAATGGCACCCTGGTGACACCCAATGGTTCAATGTCTTTCCAAAGGGAGTAATTTATGAACTGGAGGAAATCTGGCCTGTCTCCTCTGTCAATTTCCCCCATATCCTTAATTACTGTCAGCATTGCCTGGCTGGTCTGATTTTTCTCCCCACAGTCTGGTCATGCACAATTACCCAGCACTGGGTATTTCAATGTTTGCCATCAATTGGAGTTTTAGTTGTGTACCTAATATGTTTTGAATTCAGAGCACCAATATTTTGTAATCCAGATCACAAACCCAGAAAACTGTTTCTGAAGGCATTTAAGTCATAAATGTTCATTTACAGTTGAAAAAAAAAAAACCCAAACCACCACACTCCAATTAATTTTATTAGCTGGTCTTACCTAGAAAATAGAACACATTTTGGGTCAGGTGCAGGGTAGGTTTGTTTTAAACCCATAGGTTTCTGGTGCTGTGTAATCGGGCCTTCAGAAATGGCACTGGTTATTTTAATGGGGCAGAATAAACCATTAGTCTTGATAATAGAGTCACCTCATTGTCAGACAAATTTGCCATGCAACAGCCAAAGGCCATAAAGCCATTCCAAAACACTTTTTGCCCATGGATGATTTCCTGAAGAATTTACGTTGTGTTCTGCCCCCATTTAGTCACATTTGTGAGCTCACTGCAGTAATAAGAAAGTCAAATTACTGAGAGGACTTTTATCCTCAAACACAACTTTTGAGTTCCTTTTATTGCTCATGTCCAGCCTTTCACAGATGAGGTGGAGTTTAGGAAACTGACATATGGCAGTACTTTCTTTCCTAAACTGCTGCCTTTCTCTAATGGATTTCATTCTGTCTTTGTGATAGCGGTCTTCCAACAGAACAAGAATGTGGTGCTGGTTAGGAGATGCTGGGCTGGCAGCCAATCACCTACTGTTGGTCACTGGCCCCTTATAATAATGGCTGTGGCCTGCTTGGAGGGCCCTGTCCACACCAGGCACTTGTCTGGGCTTTCTACCTACATCATTGCATGTAGTTGAGTCAAGACTTCATTCTAGGCCTGTCAGGCTTCAGAGGTAACATTGAAAGAGAGTAAGCATAATGGTTAGGGCACCAGGATGGATGCTTTCCTGTCCTGTCCTCTTCTACTAAGGTCATGTCTGTGATTACTCCCATTTAGATGAAAACCAGTGCTCTGACCATTTAGGTCATTTTGCAGGTTACAGAGCTCATGAGATATAGATACAGGACTTTCTGGAATCCAACCAGTGGGCTATATTCACTGAGCTCTACAGAAAGCCCACTGGTTACACTAAGTGGCGTCTTGGGCAATGGCCACAGTAGGGCTGTACCTGGCTGGTGGAGAGGACAAATTGATTGCTCATCAAGTATGTTTCATCCGTGAATATCTCAGGTAGCTCCTTGCACATTTCCCGGGCCAGCTCCCGCAGCCCCAGCAGGTGGTTGTCAATAGCCATCCCTGTTATGGCCTAGGCAGTAAGGAACAAAGAATAGTAAATGAGAGTGGGCTCCTGATATCTCCTCCCTTCCTCTCCATTTTACAGTGCTAATGGTGACTCCAGTGGCCACAGTTACTCAGTACTTGCTGCGGACAGTGTGTATGGGAGGCAGCCCAGGACTGACTGCTTTAACATGTGGCTCTGCTCCTTAGGACCTTGTGCATTGTTATGTGCACAGGATGAGTCCAGATCCAGCTGCATTCTAACATGAGTCCCTCCCATGGTCACTGCTGACGTGTACCATGTATGGCCACTTAGTGCTATAAGTGAAAGGATCAGAGTTGCTAGGCCATCCTCAGTACCCTCTCAGATAGTGAAGAAGTCTGGGGAGCAGGACAAGTGCTGGGCCCAGGGACTGCCAAGCCCTATACAAACATGGTGAGGGGTGCCCTAGGCTGTCACTGGGCAGACTCTCACCACAACCAGCACTTGATCCTCTAGCCAGAGCCCTAGAAATGAGGATAGAGGGTGTTAAATCTGTTCCTGAATCTTGGCTGCTATTTCATGGGCTCAGAATCAATTCAACTCAACTGGATTCAAAATCTAAGAAATCATTTTGAGGCAGAAACTAGACATCTTAGCAGAGGCCCAGCTGATATTTTCAAGGGAAAAGCTCATTAAATGGAGAAAGGTTTTTTCCTTTTTATCACAAGGTATTTGAGTTCTTATCAAAGGATAAGATACTATTGCTATGGGGGCTCCAGAATCTCTATGTAGGAGTCACTCAGTGTGGTGGCATGGCTGAAAGTGGAGCCGTGGGCCAGGGCATGTATTTTACATCTTTCCCACTTTAGGCTGCATGTATAGGACACATACTGGTTTTGCTTTGATTACATGTTTATTTGGGACAACTTTTGGGGGGCTGATGCAGGCATGAGGTCCACCTCTGGCCTACAGTGATAACCTCTGGGTCACCCCCAGGGCAGTTGTAATTGTTGCAGGTTGCCCACCCAGCTGTTAAAGCCCCACATATGATGAAACCTCCCATCACAGCAAACTTTGCTCAGATTTACAAAGCACATTTGGAGATTTTGACAGCTATTCTCTTTCAGTTGGGAACGAATGCATAAAGATGGCTCAGAGGCCCTAGTCTCTCCAAATGCACCTAATTATAGGCTGAAAAGACATGTTATACAACCGCAGCTGACTTTATTATTATTATTTTTCAATCTTCACCCAAGGACATTTTTAAGAAAGAGAGAGAGAAACATCAATGTGAGAGGGAAACATTGATTGGTTGCCTCTCTTGGCCTCACAACCTGGGATGGAACCCACAACCCTGGTATATGCCATGACTGGGAATCAAATCTACAGCCTTTCAGTGTACAGGACGATGCTCCAACTGATTGAGCCACATCAGTGAGGACAACCACAGCTCACTTTAGCCACGCCCCATTAGGACAATGGAAGAACTGAGCCTATCTATGAAGTAGAGTGCACTTCTGATTTCTCTGGTTAACTGTTTAATTGCTGATTTCTGTAGATCTGTAGAGGAAGCCAACCCACCCCTGTTTGCACCCTCTCTGAACTGACAATGTGGCAACTTGCATTGGTTTAACAGATTGTTTGGATTAGAGCCATGAGTAGTAATGAGTAAAACGACTCATCATTAATCTTAATTGAATACCTACTATGTGCCTGATGTTGCTGGGCACTGGAAAGACAACAGAGAACAAAGCGGTCCTAGATCAACCCTCACTGGAGCCTTGTGTGTGGTGGGAGGCAAATATTAACCAACCATTCAAATAAACTTGTGATCAAAACTGAGGTAAGGGCTATGAGGGAAGTCATAAGGTGCTGTGAAAAAATGTAATGGGGGTCTGGACAACATTTGCTCCTTCACTGTAATTTCCTTGCTTTACTACCACTACCACGTATACTTGCTAGATATTTACAGGGTTCCTTGATTCTTTCCGTTGTACCTTACCCTGCATGGTCAACCAAGCACCAGATTTACTTATAAAGCGTCTTCATACCTGTCCTCTCCCCATCCTCTATTTTTTTAGTTGTCCCCATCAACTTAAAACAGTTAACACAAAATAGCCCTATGGCAATACTTTGGAGAATAGTTTTCTAAATTTTTTTCCTAAACATTTAATTATCAAAGTTATATATTTATATAGTTTAAAAACCCAAATAAACCAAAGGTTTATGTTGCCTTGCCAGCACTGATTCCCACTCCACAGAGGCAACCACTCAGAACACTTTTGACATTTACTTTCTTAGTTCTAAATAACATGCTTTGATAGTCATTGCTGCATTTGTTTGTTTTACCTATAATCTTCTTATGATAGAAGATGAACTTTGACTCTTTGGTACCCCTGCTCCCCCAATACACTTGCACTCTCTCACCTTCCCAATAGTTACATTTTTAACTCTTTGTTGTTTGATCAACATTCAGTGTTTCCATGATTATAATTATGCAAGTATTCACAGATGAGTCCATAGTGTATTATGATTAGATTTCCTTCCTTACTCAACTTTTTTTGTTTTCCCTAGAATTGAGAACTTTTAAATTATTATTTTTCCCACTTGCTGAGCTTTCTATATATCTATAACTAGTTGATTCCTAAGTGCTCAGCCAGAAGTATAAAACTTCCCTCAGTTGAAATATATCTGATAGTTATCAGGTTCATTTCTCCTCTCAATTCTTGCTCTGTTATGGACTGCTGAACAGCTGCCAACTTGGAATCTCCCTTTACTATCATCCTCTTTCTCTACCTCTTGTATTGAATCTTCTTATTTTTGGATCCTCTAACTTTTACTTTTCTTTTCTGGTTTATTCTTACTTTAGTGGTCTACATCCTCCAATAGTTTTACAAGACACAGAAGCTAATAAGTAAAAAATTTGAAATCTTATCTGTCTGAAAATATCCTTATTCTATCTTCAAACTTGGTGATAGTTTGGCTGGGTATGGAATATGTGTTAAAAATTATGTATCCTTCAAAATTTGAAAGCATTGCTCCACCATATTCCACCTTCCAGTGATGCTGTTGAGGCCAATTACATTTCCACCATATTTTCCCTGAGTTATTTTTATTTATTGAAAAAGAAATAAAATTTTATTTTTATTTATAAATGCAATAACATCCCTTATGTTTTAGAGGATTTTCATTTATAGTTTTAATGAGTCCTTCTGTTTCCTGCATTCTTTTCATTCAATTTAGGTTTTAAGTTATTTTTTAAATGACACAAAATTACTTGTTTGTACTGGTTTTAATCTTTTGTGTTAGCAGCTCTCCTCAATGTCTGATGGTTTATGGCCATCTATTTATATTTAAGAATAAAGCACTGAAAATATAAGTAGAAGAGTGAGAATGTGTTTCTCAACTGGTGGACTTTCATGCGAAGTGAGATAGCTAGGTTTTTCATTGGGGACCCCCACTGTCAGTATCTGTGGCTCTGTTCTCTTGGCCAGATCAGTTTTACCACATAGAAATCCTTTAATCTCCTGCTTGGGGAGAGGTGGTAATAAAGGTGGTTAGCAGTGTACCTGGATCTGAGTGGCTGGAGGATTTATTATTAGGTAAGCCAACTTTAATTAATCCCCTATTTTGAGGAAAATATTCACTCCCTCAGATGTACCTGGTGTCCCCGAATCTAGAGTCCTTCTTCAACCTCTCCAGAAGATAACCTTCTAGTCTACCCTTGGGGAAGAGGAGGGTACTAGCCTGGCTGCATGGGGTAGTGGAGAGGAACTAACACTCTGTTTCTTATATAAATCATCAACCAATCCTCTTCAGTCACACATGCACCCCTACTTTTTTGAAAGTATATTTTATTGATTATGCTATTACAGTTTTCCCATTTTTTCTCACTTTATTCCCCTTCAACCTGCACCCTGCCTCCCACCAGCATTTCCCCCACCTTAGTTCATGTCCATGGGTCATACATATAAGTTCTTTGGCTTCTCCATTTCCTATACTATTCTTAACCTCTCCCTGTCTATTTTGTACCTACCATTTATGCTTCTTATTCTCTGTACCTTTTCCCCTATTCTCCCCCCTGCCCATCCCTTTGATGACCCTCCATGTGATCTCCATTTCTGTTATTCTGTTCCTGTTCTAGTTGTTTGCTTAGTTTGTTTTTGTCTTTTTTTTTTAGGTTCAGTTGTTAATAGTTGTTTGTTGTCATTTTACAGTTCATAGTTTTGATCTTCTTCTTTTTCTTAGCTAACTCCCTTTAACATTTCACACAATAAGGGCTTGGTGATGATGAACTCCTTTAACTTTTTAAAAATATATTTATTGATTATGCTATTAGTTGTCCCATTTCCCCCCTTCACTCCACTCTATCCTGTCCACCCCCTCCCTCCCACATTCCCCCCCTATAGTTCATGTCCATGGGTCATACTTATAAGTTCTTTGGCTTCTACATTTCCTACACTATTCTTACCCTCCCCCTGTCTGTTTTCCACCTATCATTTATGCTACTTATTTTCTGTACCTTTTCCCCCCTCTCACCATCCTACTCCCCTGTTGATAACCCTCCTTGTGATCTCCATTTCTGTGGTTCCATTCCTGTTCTAGTTGTTTGCTTAGTTTGCTTTTGTTTTTGTTTTAGATGTAGTTGTTAATAACTGTGAGTTTGCTGTCATTCTTACTGTTCATATTTTTTATCTTCTTTTTCTTAGATAAGTCCCTTTAACATTTCATATAATAAGGGCTTGGTGATGATGAACTCCTTTAACTTGACCTTATCTGAGAAGCACTTTATCTGCCCTTCCATTCTAAATGATAGCTTTGCTGGATAGAGCAATCTTGGATGTAGGCCCTTGCCTTTCATGACTTGGAATACTTCTTGCCAGTCCCTTCTTGCCTGTAAGGTCTCTTTTGAGAAATCAGCTGACAGTCTTATGGGAACCCCTTTGTAGGTAACTGTGTTCTTTTCTCTTGCTGCTTCTAAGATTCTCTCCTTCTGCTTAATCTTGGGTAATGTAATTATGATGTGCCTTGGTGTGTGCTTCCTTGGGCCCAATTTCTTTGGGACTCTTCGAGCTTCCCGGACTTCCTGATAGTCTATTTCCTCTTCCAGATTGGGGAATTTCTCCTTCATTATGTTTTCAAATAAATTTTCAATTTCTTGCTCTTCCTCTCCTCCTTCTGGCACCCCTATTATTTGGATGTTGGAATGTTTAAAGTTGTCCCAGTTCCCTCAGCCTTTTCTCACTTTTTTGAATTCTTGTTTCTTCATTCTGTTCTGGATGAATGTTTATTTTTTCCTTTTGTTCCAAATGGTTGATTTGAGTTCTGGTTTCCTTCCCTTCACTCTTGGTTCCCTGTATATTTTTCTTTATTTCACTTTGCATAGCCTTCACCTTTTCCTCTATTTTGTGGCCATACTCAACCATCTTTGTGAACATCCTGATTACTAGTGTTTGGAAGTCTGCATCTGATAGGTTGGCTATCTCTTTGTTGTTTAGTCATTTTTCTGGAGTTTTGATCTGTGCTTTCATTTGGGCCATATCTCTTTGTCTCGGCAATCTTGTTAACATTTTAAGGCGCAGAGCCTTAGGTATTCACCTGGGCAGGACAGCCCATGTCACTGCATTGTGGCACTGTATCTGTGGGAAAGGTCAGAGAGGGAACAATGCTACTTTCTCGGCTCTCCCCCAGCTTTTAGAGGACTTCCTCCAATATCCAGAAGCAAATTGGTCCCTTCTGGTGCTGATTCCCAGGTGGATGGGCTTGTGTACATTCTAGGACCCTATGGGTCTCTCCAGTGAACTCTCCTATGAGGCTGGGAGTTTCGCCCACTGCTGCAACCCCCACAAGTTTTTACAGCTAGAGGTTTTGAGGAGTTCTTTTCACATGCTGGAACCCTGGGTTGTGCAGTCTGTCTTTCTCCCCCGTTGTTTCTCCCAGTTTATCTGCACACAAATGTGAGACCACCAGCCACTATCTTGCCCACATGGTCCTCCAGCTGCCACCTTGCCAAGCATCCTCTCCACCCCGGCTGCCCCTCTCTGGCCCTCCTACCAGTCTGTATGAATATTTCTTGTTTAACTCCTTGGTTGTTGGACTTCCATACAGTTTGATTTTCTGGCAGTTCTTGTTGTTTTTGTTTTTAAATTTGTTGTTGTCTTTGTTTTGGTTGTGCAAGGTAGCAAAGTGTATCCATCTTGGCTGGGTGCACCCCTACTTGTGGGACCCTCCAATGTCTGAGGTCCTGTAATGTAGTTTATTAGCCTTCTGAACCTCCCTCATGATTTGCTTGGGTTTCAGCTTCCTCAGATCTGCTAAATTAGTTGTCACCTATTTTACTTTTCAGCTCTGAAACTTTGCTGTCACCTCCTTTTCTATTCTCTTTTTCCTAGTATATTTTGTGGCTTAAGAAATCCCTTTGCTGCCCTGGCTTGTGTGGCTCAGTTGGTTGGAGTGTCATCTGATAACCAAAAGACTGCAGGTTCAATCTCCGGTCCAGGTGTGTACAATCCCCAGTCCAGGCACATATGGAAGGCAACCAATTGATGCTTCTCTCTTGCATCAATATTTCTCTTTTTCCCTTCCTTTCTCTCTAAAAGCAATACAAAAATGTCCTCTGGTTAGGATAGAAAAATTTTGAAATCCCTTTGCTGATATTTGTGAGGGTTTTAGAGGGAGTGACAGTTAACCCTTGTGTTCAATCTACCATATTTAATCAAGAGTTTGTGCTTCTTCTTCAGCCTCCATCCCTGGTCTACTTCAGTTCTTATACCAGCTCTTTCTAAATATATATAGGTTCTTGTACATAATCAGTGTTGCTACCTCTTGGCAGACCACTCCATGCTCCAACCAGTCCTCCTTCTACCTGGTCGTCAGAGTAGCTTTGTGACAGAAAAATCCAAAATCATGACCTCTCTTTCTCTTCTGTTCTTTTTTTTTTAAATTTACTTATTTTTTAGACAGAGGGGAAGAGAGGGAGAAAGAGATGGAAAGAAACATCAATGTGTGGTTGCATTTCATGTGCCCCCTACTAGGGACCTGGCCCACAACCTAGGCATGTGCCCTCACTGGGAATCAAACCGGTGACCCTGTGGTTCACAGACCCGCACTCAATCCACTGAGCCACACCAGCCAGGGTACTCCTCTGTTCTTTGCACAAACTGAACTACTTGCTTTTCCTCCAAAGTGTCTTATTCTCTCAAGAGTTTGTCTTTGCACATGCTGTTGCCTTCTGGAGGCATCCTTTGCTTCTATGTCTGTTATAAGTACTTCCTCATCTTTCATGTCTCATTAAGCACCATCTCCTCCATGAAGTCTTCTTAGCTTTCCCAAGCAGAAGAATGATCAGTTCCTCCATGCTCTCTGCTACTTCCTGAGGGCTTCTTTCATGTGGGATTGGATTTATCATTTAAGGGCCTCTCCTGCTAACTGCACAGTAAAGTCCCAATGATGGGCTTATTGACTACATTGTTTATTTCCTAACACTCAGCACTTTATCTGGCATAAAGCAGAAAACTAAGAAATATCCATTGAGAGTATTTTTGAGAGTAAGCTTGATTTTCCCCAAACAGAACAAACATTTTACTCTTCAGAATTAGAGACCTTTATTAGAGAACATAGTGAATTAGAGGAAAGTCTACACTGACTAGTTCTAAAACCCAAATATGCATTTTACTTGCTTTCAACTACATAGAGTAAAATCTGGTGAACTTTTCTTTTTAAAGACTGTATTAGAATGATTTGCCATTAATATATTGATCACTGGCCCCAGTAATAGCTTATTCTCTGCCGTTTGTATTGACTTGCAGTGCTAGAAAGTAAATTATTTCCCTAAACTAGGGAAATATTTTCCTTACAATTTTGATGTCACTATTAATTTTCAGGAAAGACTTTTTATTTACAAGCTGTATTAAAAAACATGAAGAATAAGAAGGCAAAATCAGTATTTATTCCCTTAGTGGGAATAAACACTGCTTCGCTTATGATTGTGTGAGGTGTACAAGCCACTACAGTTTGGCAAGCCCAGGTACAATCCCTCACTTTTGTCTTCTCTTGTAGTATAAAGTATAAATTGCTATACATATTTGGTGCAATTATTATTGTTGTTGTTTCAAAGACCATTCATTGTATTCTTGTAAAATCCATGTAGAAAGCAGGAGAGGTGTGTTATCTAGGTTCTAAAAATAAGAAGGAGACTCCAAAAAGCAGGGGGGCCTTGCCAAGTTGCTGCACAGTTGGTGGCTCAGCTCTCATCCAGCTTGGGTGGTGGCCCTGCTCTGGTGAACCCAGCTCTGGCCCAGCCCACAGTATGAGTTCAAGCAAGGAGGTGCCTTAACACTTACCATGACTGTGTACTCGGTTTGGGCTCGGATAGCATCCTTCAGAAGCAGCAGCTTCTCTGAATCCTGGAAACAGATCAGACAGATGTCTTAGAGGGCAGACACTAAGCATATGGAGTTTTAAGAGGCTGCTCAGTGACAAACAGGTCAAAGGAGCTAACCGTCACAGAGTCAAGCAGACTGGTGGCCTCCTTGAGACTTCCCAGATGGAGTAGGACTTACTGTCAGAGTAGCCTTGTGGTCAGTGATGGCTTTCACAAAGCTCAGTGCCTCTGGAGTGGCTGATCGAATATTGTCCACCCGTCCTTCCTGGAACCGGCGAATGGATGCACTCTCATAGGTGGGTGTGAGTCTGAGATGGAGCCTGCACAAGTGAGGGATGAATAGCAAATAGTGATGCATTCTTGGGTATTCTGAAATACTGAGAGAATGATAGTCCAGCCAGGTTTATTTTTACAGTCCTGACTTTACTTGGCATAGTATTTCATTTTAACCTGAATAGAATTTTAGAGGCAGTTCCCCAAAGATGAATGTCAGAAAGTCTAATATGAAGAGCTATGTATCTTTCCATACACTGGTGATACTGCAAAGATATAAAATAAAGAAGTGACTGGTTGCTTTAAAAAAATCCCAATCTGGTCAGAAAGCTAGAATTTTCTACAAGACCTGATGAATGTTTGATTAATGGCACAGAATGGAATAATTGTGCAATTCATCATCCACACCCTTGAGAGAATCCTGTTTTATTTAAAACAAGTCAAGCATGAACAATGGATGGAGGGAGGGAAGGGCCTCAGTGGTCACTGGAGTAAACTGTTGCAATGTCTGGGGGTGGCTGGGCTTCCAACAGACCCATGGACACTCTGGCTGTGTCTCTCCTTCTTAAAGCCTATGATGGGAACAGTAGCAGCCCCTGCCCCTGCCACTGTCTCTTCCTTAAGCACGTGAACCAAGCAAGTACCCCTAGGCTTGTGTACCTGGCTGGTTGGTGCACATCTTTGTTTACCAGTCAGTAAACAAAGGGGTTGAAAGAAAGGAAAGACACAGAAGTCAGAGAATAGCAGTGACAACCCAAAATCACACAGCAAGTCATGGCCTCCTCAGGGCATGCCTGTGCCACACTGGGTTAGCTCCAGGAGGGCAAAAGGCCAAGTCTGATTCAGCCTGGTTCTGTATTGCTTGGTGAGCAAGTGAATAAACTTCTATTACACTTATATCTCATTTTCCCAGGACATGGGCAGGGAGCTCATTTCCTGTATCTTTGTGGCCCCTGGAGGAAAATGCTCTGCCAAACACGATAATAGATGCCATCACTGGCTAGCAACTGATCAACCCCAAGTGAGGCCGCTTCCAGTGTTTTGCTGAATTTAGATACATTTTTTTTTTAATTTATTAAAGCTTAGACTGTGAAGAATGTTCTCCATGGGAAGCAGATCATGTTTTAGCTTTTCAATGAGGTCTGGGATCATCTGGCCACAACCATTTCTGGCCATGTCCAGTGACAGCAAAGATCATGTGAGGAGGGGGTGCTCTGTGTATGTTCCTCTTGGCTTTGGATCTGAAGCTCTGAAGTGCTCATTGAGTAGAGTCCCCAGTCATAGCTCCAGCAGGGACCTGATGTCATGGCCCATTTCAGCCCATTGATATCTGAGTATCAGAATGACAATGACTGCAGTTCCAGACACCAGGTCCTGCCACAGTTCTATGCTGGCAAGGTTTCTGTGTCCCAGTGATGCAGGGTGACATCAGACTTTACCAATGATTTGTAAGAAGACAGATGCTCAGAGTGGCCACTCCCTTAGCCATGAGTTACAGCCCCACATGGGACACTAGGATCAGGACTCTGTGTCCACCGGGGTGCTGCCTGCTTATTTGTGAGACTTCCTTGCTCCAGCTTTAGACAAGATCACTTCTTGTTTCCCCAGGTGTTGCAAACTGAAAGCAGATCTGGTGGGACAACTGCCATTTGCTAGCCATGCCAGTTTATGAACAGTTGCTTCTGGAATTCTGGAGCCAACTGAAGCCAGTCCTATCATGAGGAAGATCTGCTTTGTATGTTAGTTTTAGTGTTCTATAAAAGTTGAGTCAGGTGCCCTACTCTACTTTCAACTGTTACTTCCTACAACTATAGAGGTTTTTCTAAATCACAGACCTGACTATGCCACCCCTAGCTAATACTCTTGTGATGTCTTCTCATGTTTGACTCAGTACCTGATGCCTGCTCTGTGCCAGGCATGCAAGGTACCCAGCATGTCATGCTTGGCAGAGACAGTCTAGAAAACCAAATCAATGAACAAGAAAAACAATTGCCATGAAAGAAAAAGAGAACACAATTGGTATGATAGAGAACTGGGTGGCAAGGTTCTCTGAGGGCTGATACCTGAGTAGTGAGAAGGAACTGGCAGGTGAAGAGTGGTGGTGACAGGTGAATAGGCAGAGGCACAGCCACAGCAAAGGTCTAGAGGTGGGAGAGAGCTTTGGGGAGGACCCCAGGTGAGGCCAGGGAGCCTTTCTAAGCCTGGACTTTGTTCTAAGCATGGTGGGAAGCCATTGGAAGGGTTCAAGGAGGTAAATGATAGAATCTGATTTTCATATTTCCAAGTTCATGTTTTATGAAGATAGGATATAGTGGGTAAGATTGGAAGCAGAGATCCCCAGGAAGCATGCTGCAGTTGACTGAGCATGAGATGGCAGGGGCTTGGGAGAAGCCAATGGTGGTAGAGGTAGAAATGGATGTGATGAGCAAAGAGACACAGGGAAAATAACTGACACAGTGGGAAGTGAAAGACAGGAACAAATGAAAGAGGAATCTAAAATCTTTGACTTGATCCACTGAGGGATGCTAGTTCTATTTCATTATTGAGGCCAGAATAATGGGAGGTCACATCACAACTCCAGAGGCCCAGGTGGACTGGATGGGATCTGGAGGAGGAGCATCTCCTCAATCTGATGTTCCCATCACCTCCCTGGTCTTGGTTAGCTTTGTTCCTTCTCTTTGTGCTCTGGACCCCTGGGCCATCACTCAGACAAGTGACCAACTATGACATCCTTCCTTCTCTTTTCTGAGAAGGTTTCATACCTTGCATCCCAGTTAGGTGGCACCTCCTACCAAGCAGGCTGCCCTGGTTATCCTCCCATCCTCTAAGCCCATAGAAAGTCTTTCTCCATCCAGGGTACTTCTAGACTCTAGGGCCTAGAGCAGCTTGTCAGTCAGCCCTTCTGGGCAGGTTTTGCTCACCTGTAGAAGGCCAGTTGGAGGGCCACCTGAATAAAGGCATCGGGGCTGCATTTCTGCTTCTTAATGAATGTCTTCCCATAGTTGTCAAACTTGTAAACAATGAAGTCGAGATTCTTTACTATTCTGTGGGTAAAAAGAAAAGATGGTTTTATTTCATGCAAAATAGAATGCACAGATCACAGAATCTAACCAAATTTCTTGAGCCTGATCTATGTCCTACCATCCCAGAAGCTTAGGACAGTGTCTGCCCTCCAGGAATGGATCATTGTGTCAGAGACAGTCCTTGACATATGGAAGTGGCAGAGGGTGTGCTGGACCAAGGGTACTCTGAGCTGAAGATGAGGTATGGCTGGGCAGGATAGTGGACCAGCTCTGGGGCTGGAGGAAAATGGGCTTGGCTGCAGGGAGGAACATGGAAGCAGAACAGACATTTGCATGGGCAGGGAAAACACTTCTAACAAACACAATAATAAAATCCCGCTGCTCACAGAAGTGAGCCTGAGAGAGGTCACTCATTTGAGGTGTTTGGGAAGGTGTGTCCAGCATCTTTGTTGGTTTTTTTGTTTTGGGGTATATTTTTTGGCATCCTGGCCATCCTGCCAGATCCACAAACCCTCTCTGCACAGGGAAAAGCCCACTTCTCAGATGGCAACAAGTAGCATCTCCTCACTGAGACTCACCCCTGTGCTTTGGAAAGAAAGGTGTGGGGCCTGGCTGTTTGGCACCACAGTGAAGGCTGCTTGCCGGTAAATAAAAGTCCATTTTACTCAGACACTGCTATTGTGGCTGCGATGACATGCTCAGGTCTTTGTTGCCCAGGAGCCATTATAAGAGTAGCAGGAAGATTCCCTGAGTCTACACCAAGACCCTTGAGCACCCCAATAATGACCAGTCTCCTCCTTCAAAATGAGCTTGGGGTCTGGGATGACTGCGCCCTGGAGCAATGTCCAGCAAGGTCCACACTATCCATCCATCAGTCATATGTAAAAGTAGAGCCTTGGGGGAGCAACCTGGGCCCCTACTCACACACTCCATCCCTCAGGACTTGACACTCCCTGCCTGCCCCTCCTTGAATTATTTCTGCATCACAGGACTTCAGCTCTTGTGGGGCCATGCCAGGTTCTGGGGTCTCAGCAGAACTCAGAGAGCCAGTTCCAATGGGAACTCAACCCTCGGTCTGGCATGTTGACTCACTGCCTCCACACAGGCTGAACACAGAGTCACCACAGCCCCCTGGAAACTTTTTGCTCAAGCTCTACCCACTCAGTCCCCACCATTTCTCTCCTACTTCCCCATCCTCCAGAAAGAGGAGCTGGAGGCCTCAGGATCAAGTGGAACCTGCTCAAACCCCTAAAAGTGTGCAGGTTCCTTCTTCCCAGGGCTCAGCAATGAACTCATCCTCCTAGGAGCTTGCTTATCCCCAAACATCTGCATATAGTTGAGATATGGACACCACCTTATCAATGATCACCTAAGGCCACTCCTCCACAAAAGCCAGTCTCTACAGCAGCTTGCAGGGGACTTGTCCTCCCTGCCCTTGGCCTCTAGCCCAGCCATACTCTATCCAGCTCACCTACCCAATTCCCACAGTTTCCTCTCTGGCTCCCTGAAACCCTCTGTACAAAATCTGCCAGGGCTCCTTATGGCTTCCAGGCCCTGTAACATAAGGTGCATAAAGCTCTTCACAGTGTGGCTCCAGCTTCCTTTTAGTGTCTCCAGCTCTGGCCATTCTCTTACTTGTTGGTCTGCAAAGTACTCTGGATCTTTTATGAACCCCCCACCCCCAGATGCCTGCAACACAAATTCTTTTCCATCCTTCAAGGCCCATGTTTGCAAAGCCCTCTCTCAATGTCTTGGCAGAATTCAGCTCTTGTGTCCTCTGTGGGTTCATGTCTGTATGCCTTTGTCTGACTTTGGCACTTAATGCATCACACATTTTTGCTCTGGGGATCCACTTCCTCCACTAAAGTTTGCAGGGCAGGCCTCGTGGCACATTCATTTCTTTGTTCTCAGAGCCTTACCACAGGCCTGGCACAAACTAGAGCTCTGCACACATTGGTTGAATGAATGAATGAATGAATGCACTCATGCTCACTTACTGAATGAGAGAATGAACAACCAAGATCCAGACTCAGCTGTCAGCCTAAGGCTCCCCTCACACCTTGCCATTGTCAATTCTGTGCTCTCCAAGAGGGGCCCACACCTGTCCCTGGCCCCTCTGCCTGGATCCCGTTAGGAGTTCTTGCTCCCCTGCCCAGGCTCCGTTAGGGCCTGAACTGCTCTTGGGAATAAAACCTTCCTTGTCAAGATGCAGTGAAAGTTCAAGCAAATTGAAATAGCTTGGATTCAAATGACCTATTCAAACCAGTTGTTTATTACTCCCCTCAAACAGGATGATTTCCCCATCTTGACTGTGCTCAGTCAGGTGAAACCCTTGAAAAAAAATAGCTCCACGTTTGCATTTTATGGAAATGACGGATCCTTCGGCAAGGTTATTTTCCCTAGAGTTATAACTCCCTTTTAGCCTGACTACATTTCCAAGAGGGAGTGGGTAGTAGAGGAGCTGGGGTCCCTGAAACCTTTCAGGGAGTCTCAGCAGCCAGGGTGCGAAGGATAACACAGGTGGTCCCCAGTGCATCACCCCAAAGGCGAGTTGGGCTTTTCCTTACCGTTGAAGTTTTTCTGCTGAAGAGGCTAAGAAACCTTGAATTACTGGGGAGCATTTCCACCTCAGTCTCCTGGGGGCTGGCAGCTCAGTGACAGAGTCAGCTCGGACCAGCTTCTTGCTGTTCCTCATCCTGCAGGCACAGAGAGGTGACCTCCTCAGCCCTGTGAGCTGAGGCCTGCAGGCAGCATGTTTCTTTGCCCTCTGCAGTCATCTCAGCTGTTGGAGGTTTGTGGGCATGATCTGCCCCCAGAGCATTGCACCAATGAATAGAGTGAAGCTCAGAGAGCCCACCCAGATTAGCAAGTGGCAGAGTGAGGATTCCATCCAGTTCCACCTGGCTGCAAAGCCAATATATATTTTTTCATTTTCCTGTTTCACTACATTACACCATGACAATTATAAAACACTTGGACTAAATTGAAGCAAATTATGTTGCTCTGTTTGTGAGGGTTGGTTTGGGTTTTCAGAGATCCTAAAGAGATCCTAACCCATGGAAGAGGTTTAGAACTTAGAATCATGGAGAAGATTCCAAAAAAAGTGAACGAGGGAAATGGTAAATGGAGGAAGGATCCCAGTGTGTTAAAGGTAAGAGAAGCCCTTAGTTGGCCAGCTCAGAAGCTAGGGAGAGAGACCCAGCCTGAGAGGATGGAGAGAGCTGCAGCTCAGAAACCTTATGTCTGTGCTGGGTCATCAGTCAGCCCATCCTGGACTCAGGACAAACAATAGGGATTGATTGGAGCTCCCCTGGTCAAAGCAGATGCTCCTTCTTAGCTAAGGAAATTCTTTGCCAAGCTTCTCCTTAACTTCCTGGATGGCCCCTTCTATCCATGGCTGATAAAATGTATAATGTCTCATTCTAGCTAGTTTGCAAACTCATTTTTGACTAAGACACTTTCCAGACTAATGCAGTCCCCATGTGGCCACCCCAGTTTTTCTTGGCCTAGCTAGGCAGTCCAGTTTTGACACCATGGCTGCTCTGGAGGGATCCTGCCCTCCAGACTCACATGTGCTTGAGCAGATGTTCCACACACTGTACCAGGACAATGCCATCGAATGGGGAGTGCTCACACACCACACCGCAGGTGCCATCCTGGCCCACCACAAACTGCAATGAGGAAGAGAGAGGTGAGCAGACCTCTGGTAGAATTAGCATTTCAAACCTGCCCCTTGGCTCCAGGTCAGGTGCCCCTGGCTTCTCAAGGGGGTCCCTCCTTAAGGACACGAAAGCACATTATTTTCTGAAAAGAACACTGCATGCAGTTGCCAGAGCCTGAGAATGTAGGAGTCTCAAACAGCACTAAACAGTGAGACCTCCTTCCTAGAAAAACTCCAGGCAGTGAAGCTGCAGCATGAAATTCACTGGCTGAAGTATCCCAGCGATTCCTGAAAGGCTGTGCATATTCTCTGCAGGTCATGGGCAAACTCCTTCAGCTTCTTCTAGCCCTGTTTCCCGTTTACAGTGAGTGAAAGGACCACCCCACTACTACACTGTGTCATGATGTGCCTGATGGCCCCTGTGGTTTGGGCAACATTGATTTTATTCCCAGCATCTAGACCAGTGTCCACCCCACAGTAGGTGCTCAATAATTTTGTTGGATGACTAAATGAAAGATAACAAACCCATTTCAATGATGAACAGATTCCTAGGGAGAAATAAAACCTCCCTTGATGGGAGTGAGGAAAATTGTGCTGAGTTGGTGCCCCATCAACTGTGGCCTGGGCTTTGTGTCTGGGATCCAGATTTCAGTTCTGTTGTTGTGGCCAGCCAGCTGGGAGAGCTTCAGCAAGACACTTCAGCTCTCTACCTTCATTCTCCTCTCATTTAACTTGGACCCAATACAGCTAGTTCACAGGATTGATATGAGGATTGGAGAGAAAGTATATGAATGGACCATGGGAACTGTAAAGATTATGTATGGTCATTTCATGACCTTACAAAGGCTGTATTTAGCTGACATGGAAAAGGGACATACTCAGTGCAGAAAAGTACTGGGAGAAAATAAGAATGAGATTTGATTCTTAAAGCATAACCCAAATAAAGTAGGGCTGCCTTGTAGCTCGTCCAGCGCAGCAGCACACTCAGGAGGTATTTGCCTACCATCCATAATCAACAAGCAAACAAGCAAGCTATTGGAGTCTGTACAACACACACTGGAGCTATCTCCAGGTCTCCCCAAATCTCTCACACAGTTGTCCTCTGCCCAAATCTTCACTCCCATTCTTCAAACTTCCCATAGAGTTTCTTTCAAAACACAGCTCTGCAGGCTCTTTTCTCTCTTTCCTGGTGTCTCCTGCCTTCTGTCCTGCGAAAGCTCTCTGTCCTTTTAATTCCTGTTCATGAAGCCAGTTGGGCTTCTCCAACTTACCTGATAATCTGTCCTACCTTCAAAAAGAACCCAGAGGAGGGTACAGCTACCCACATGAGGCATGGAGGAGAGGACTGTGCCCAATCACATGTTAGTGCTTTTCTGTCCCTGTCACTAAAAGAAACAGAGGCAAACAGTGCCTTTTAAAAATTGCTACTAAGCCTTGCTATGTTTCAGTTCCTGGACATCCATTATATCATTTCCCTCCCACAGCTGCTCCATGAAAGGTTACAAGCCATTAGCACTGCTGGTGAAGGCTGAAACAGCCAGCACAGCAGCAAAAACACTCATCAGAAAGAGCAGAATCAATATGCACACCAATAAAAAGGATAACCTGCAGAAAGCAGGGGACAGCGAAAGAGAAAAATAAGCCTAGAAATGCTCATTATGTGTGAGCAATGCAAACCAAAAGCATAGAGATAGTTGGCTGCTATTTAATAAGGTAATTGTGAAATTGTGGTGGCTTTAAAAATAAATAAGATTAGACTTAGGATTGGCATGCTGGGGAAAAAAGGATGTAAGAACAGGAATGAATGACCAACCCCAACCTTATCCCTATTTGCATGAGTGTTTTCCTCCAGGCCAAAGTGACTGTCTTGTTTCTGAGCTAATGTCATATGAATGAAAAAAAAATCAAATTGCTTTATTTCATTTTATGACTTTTTTTATGTGTAGACACTGGGATGTTACACTTCTCAGGGAAGGAGGGAGGTGTGTCAAAATGGCCAGACCAGGGTGACAGAAATTCAGAAAAGCTGACATCCCTAGGAATCAGATGTGATTATTACTGAACATGTTGAAGATTTGTTCAGTGGGAGGAGCCCCTGGCATGCCCCCATCTTACAGTGTGTGATGGGAGATGGGGAGTGAGCCCCAGGTCTGACCCAGAGGGCCCTCAACCTTCCCTCAGGTTGTAGGAAAGTTATGGAGCTCGAGTGAGGTTTGGCCACTTACTCCTTATCCAAGGCCTTATCTCCTGGCCAGTCCAGCAGACGACACCAATGACACATCTCCAACCCCTTTAGCTCTCTTGGCCCTACATGCGGCATCCTGGGCGGCAGATGCCAGTAAGTGAGTCTGCCAGCTGTGAGAAGAGCTGGCTCGGGCCACTGGCTATACCGCAGGGGAGGCTTACCTGCAGGGACTTGTCATACCAGCGGTTTGCCCCATTCTTGCTGCAGCCTCCACCATGAAGGAGCTGGAGTGCCCTGTTGGTGTCGCTGAGCTCCAAGCCCCCTGGGGCATCCAGACACACCACACAGATGCAGCGCTCGATCATGTCCAGCGAGTCCCGATTGGTGGAGTCTGCAGGGTGGGCAAGCAAGGCCTTATCTCCTGTACCACTTGGGGCCTGTGGACCCCTCTGCAAAGCCTCACACACCACAGGCAGACTCATATGGACTCCCAGATCTGGATCCAGTAATGACCCCTCCCCTATCCCAGTCCATGGTCTGGACAGTCAGCCAGACTGTCCTGGGCTTCTGTACTAACCTCAGGGCCCAGCTCAGCCTCAGAGTCCCTCCAGCTGTGACCAGTTCTGTCTCCAGCTGTGTGGTCACTTGGCCTGCCTGCCAGGACAAGAGGAGCTGGTGTAGGACCTTCTCCGTGGACATTAAACTCTACGCCGAGGGAGGAGCTCCATTTCCCCCTTCAACAGCACCCAGCATTGTGGCACCAGAAAGCTGCATCTGGCACATAGGCATGTTTATTTGTCCTGAACTATGATTTTCAAACATTAGTTTCCAGAATTTTAAAGTTAGTCAATTTCACATGAAAATCTTTAGTAAGAGAATAAGGGAGCTCTCTCCTTGTCCCCTGCCACCCCAGCTGTTATGCCAATGCAGGGGCAGATGGAAGGGCCAGGCTTCCCTAAATCTATAACCACTTGAACCACTGGTGCCATTTCAGGCCCATGGAACTCATCAAGACAAATAGGTTAAAAGCCACTGAGTTGTGCAGGAGATGGGTTGTCAAGGGAGCTTAAATCCTCCACAGGGACATTGGACAAGGTGTTCCTCCTGGAATAGAGCAAGGCCAGCAGATGGGCTGCTGGTAGCTTCCTCAACCAAGCACAGGAAGGTTCACAAAGCCTGGCCAGTGGGACCATGGCTGGTGCTGCTACATGTTCCTTCTCTAAGTCAGGAGTCTTTATGGTGGTGATTGTGTTCTTTCTCCACCATCCCATTCAGGGTGTGGCATCAGGACCTAATGGGTAGGCTGCACATCGCCCAGAGATCCAGACTTCTGGATGATGTAACAGGATGAAGGTTACCATCACCACCCCCAAGTCTCAGAATATTATATGCATGGGAAGGTGGGGTGTGTGGCATTTTGTGGCAGAGGGATATAATGTGTCAGAGATTGCTAGTTGCATATCATAATATTCATTCTCTTTAGACACAGAACACTTGGCTTTTAGCTTGGCACAGGGACGACCAGAAATAAGGCTACATTGTCCAGCCTCCCTTACAACTATGGGTAACCATGTATCTAAATTCTACCAACAAGATCTAGAAACCCTATATGACAACTTCTAAGAAACTTCCTTAAAGACAGCTATCATGTGGTCTTTGCCCTACGTTCTGCCTTTCTTTATCCTGCTGCCTGGAACACAGGTGTAATAACTAAAGCTCTAGCCTCCATTTGGGACCATGAGGATGAGGGTCACACCCTTGTAGTGAGATGGAAGAACACTAGCCACCCTGTATCAACTCTGACTCACTTCCAGTATACGTGAAAGAGATAAAAACCTATGTTTTTAAAAATACTATTATTTCAGGTTTTCTGTCACATGTGGCCATAACCAATTCTAACTTACACTGTCTGGTGATGTTGGATTCACATTCATACACTGCAGGAATTAGCTGGAGCTTAGAGGCTACACCTTGGTTTGCCACAGTCCTCTCTCACTTATTTAGCACCTTGATTTCTTCTGGTATTTAAATTCAAGGTCCTTGTCCAGAAAGCTATGCTCTTTGTTGAATACAGGAGGCAGGGGATGCCTCCAAGATGATAGTCATGTCCCTCCTTTCTCCCTCTTGTGTTAGAATCAAGGCAGGAACTTGAGTGGCACTGGGCCTGAGTGCCGGCCCTTCTATTTCTAATTGCCAACTCTGTGCCCCTTGATTCTGAGTCCAGGTACACACGCAGCCATATGAACCTCTCAGCTCCTGCCTCTTCCCATCCCTACTGGGATCCCAGTAACTGCTGAGTTAAGACTCTCCTTTTCAGAGCCCCTGGCTCTAGAGGCTTTTCTTCTAGAGCCTCAAGCCAAGAATTAAGCCCATCATCTCTCACAGTCATTTGGAATCTGCCTTCCTGAAGTCCAGGGCATGTGTGGGAGGAGGTGCAGCTTTCACTTGCTTCCACTCTCAGGCTCACTGTCCCCTAGCAGCCTCTATTCACCAGCTGGGTCGAGCCTGTGGGGTGGGGCCATGCATGGCAGCACCTTCCTCAGGCAGTGGGAGGCTGAGTCCACACATGGCTTATGATGACAGTGGGGGACCACACCAGGAATGTGCCTGTCCTTTCTTTTATCCCGCAGGGACCTAAAGTGGTCAGAAGTGGGTATTGTCTGCTTTTCTCTACTCTTGGCCTTGACCTAGCCTCTCTGGGCTGCTACCCCACTCAGGAATGTGGCAAGTTCCCTTTGCTGGTGTTGTCAGCCTTGAGTGAGACAATCCCTAAGACCCTCTCCTGGGTCTCCTCAACACTTGCTGGGCACACAGATGCTAAGGCTACCTGTGCTGTTCCATATTCTGCCCAGGTGATTCCTCCAGGTTCATGAGAAGTTTCCACATGTCTTCATGCGAAAGGAGTTTCCAGTCCCTACCCATCCCCTTCCTCCCACTCTTTGAAAATTCTGGAGGAAGGAGCCATTGCTCAGAGCAGGTCATCTATTCTGGGAAGGAAGCTGTCCAGCAAGCTAGCCCATTCTCTGTTATCCATCCCCCCTTCCTGTCTGGAATAATGAGGGTTCAGGAAGCACTGTTCTTTCAGGATGCCTCTTAATCCCTATGGGGTTAGGATGACTCATCACCTTGCACTTGGCCTCTTGAGCTCTCCTGCCTCAATCTGCTGAACTTCAAAGCTCTGAGCCCTGCCCCGAGGAGCTAACGATAAATGAGATGCCATAGTGGCCCTGTCTTCTGTCTGCTCCTTAAGTGTGATGCAGTTATCATGTTACTCCTTCAATCTTAAATAGCTCCTCATGCTCACCAGGTATAATCCAAACTTGTAAATACAGCTCTTGGGCTCCAGGCCTACCCTTTGCTGACCCTCATGGCTCAACTCCCCTGACTCTTTGGAATGACTTCACACAAGCCTCATGCCACTCCCTGGACATCTGTGCACATGCATCCCCTCACCATCATCATTCAGGCTGTCCCCAGGATGAGGGGCCATTCTACTCTACCTATCAAGTCCCTTCTTATAGACTCTCCCCAAGCTCCCTAAACCTCTAACAGTGCTTGTCTTGTGCCCAAGATTAGTGGGAGCAATCTTGCCCCCCACAGAGTTCCTGCCCCCCCCCCCACAGGACTCCTCACACTTAGAACAGTCTGTTCTGTGCAGATGAGGAAACTCTGCTCTCTCTACCATGTTAGCCTCACATAGCATCTGAGTCAGGGCTGGCCAATTCCCTCTACACCAACAGTCTCCTGCCACACAGCACATGACCTTATAGCACATGAACCTGCCACTGTCCCCAGACCCCCATGCTTCAAGAAGTTACTGAGAGTCTAGCCCCAGAAGCCCTGTTCTGGTCCCTTCTCCCCTATCTGTAAGCTTACAGAGGGTGGGGCCTTGGTCCCCAGCTCAAGCAGGCAATTTCCATGGCAGGCAATGGACTTGAGAGTACATGGACAGGTAAAGTTGACATCTGTGTGCACAGCTCAGAAGAGCCCAGAGAAGTCCAGATGGCCAACAAAAAAAGGCCTATGGCTCCTGGAGGGTCAGAAAACCACTACTTTGAGGGACCTGGAGCTTCATGGTGGGGGCGAGGGATGGGGAAGAGATGGGGAGGGATTTGCAAAGCTCTAAGCTCTACCTCTCTCTGCTCCAGTTCTATTGGTCATGACCATAGTGCCTGGACTTGTACCATGTGCTTTTCTGGGGGTTTCTTTGGGCTTCCAGGCTACCTAACAACTTCAGACTATAAGGAGGCCTTAGTTAGGCCTGCGCCAGATTCAAATAAGCAGAGAGGAAGAGAGAAGCATGCCAGGAAGGACATAACAGTAAAGAAAAGGCTCTGAGGGCTGGGAGGCAGACATCCAGGATTATGGGTAAAGGCATGCAGGATTTAGGAGACTCCGAAAAGACACAGTACAGTAATGATGTTAGCTAACCTTTTTGAGCACCTACTATGTGCCAGGCATCAATCTAAGCACTCATACAGACAAATACTGAATAAGCACTATTATCATCCCTATTCACAGGTGAGGAACAGAGGAGCTACATGTCTTACCTAAAGTCACCACTAAATGGAGGGAGCTGAACTTGATCCAAACCAAATGCCAAGGCTAGAAGCAGATCATCAAGGACCAAATGGCAATATTGAGAATATGGACTTCATCTAGCAACAGCAGGGAGCCACTGAAGGATCTACACAGAGGCTGATGTGGTAAGAGAGAGTCTAGGTTGCCTAGGAGCTTGGGAAGGGCATGAGACTGGAGGCCAGACAAGAGACCATGAGGAGCTCCTTGGCTGTCCACCTTGACCTTGTTGGCCATGTCTCAGTGAGGTCTGAGAACCCAGGTTTATTATCTGCCTACACCAAGGTTTCCTTAGGAAGAGCTCCAAGGCCAAGGGGGAGTTGGAAGGCTTCAGCTCTTCCCAACCCCCCCAGGAGACTAGCCAGAAGACTACAGAGCAGGCGTAGCAGAGCCTCTGGAAAGGAAAGTAGAGGCTTGGCACAAGCCTTCCCAGGAGGTGGTCAACTTGAGGCTTGAGGCTGGCAGCAAACAAGGACAGCTTCCCAGGCATCAGTGGCCCATCCTGCTCCAGACAGGAGAGAGGGACTCCTGGGAAGGCTGAGACATCACTATCCAGCATGCTGGTTGTGCAGGGCCCTGGAGCTCAGTGCAAACCAACAGGAGTTAGGTCCTGGGTCATTAGACAGAGTAAAGTGGGAGCAGGACAGCCCAGTAGGGATACCAGGGGGCCTTGCAAATGAACTCCCTGCATACAAGGGGCTGATCAGTCAAATGCTGACAAGTTTATCATGTCAGGCAGAAAATAAACTACAGCCAAACGCTTCCACCATGACTTTTGCCCCAATGTGATGGAGATGGAGCAGTGGGCTGGAGGCACACAGCAGAGGCCGTTTGTCTTGTGAACTTCTCATTGAGCACATGGAGGTTCAGTTAATGTGGTAAATCAATCTTTCTCAAGGAACCCCTGCTTAATAGTGAGAAGTCGGAGTTGAATAATAGGAGGAGCTTGCTCTGTTGCCCATGCCTGGGGAGTTGACATCTTTGGTGGTGCAGAAATTATAGAGGCCACAAGGACTTTGAGGCCCTGGTGCTTCTGTTAGATGTGGAAAGCTTACAGACCATGACTAAGGCGAACAAAGAGAAAATCAACATGGCACCTCTGCCTTTGGAGGGCTGAAGAACTCTCAGGTGCTATACACATACAGCCCTCTCTGAGATGCTTGCTCTGATCTATTACCTGGGAGTCTGGCTCTGGTCAGTCTCATATGACCTAGGGAGATGGAGATACCTGGCACATTTTCAGAAGCTTATAGCTTCTAAACCATTGTCAATCTCATCTGAGCATCTTTCCTCCCCAGACGAATGAACTGTATCTTTCTTAGGAAGGAAATCTGCCCTGGTACATCCCATATACTTCTGTACTCTGTAGCTTATGGGGTAATCTTTACACTCCCCATCCCCAGAGGTTATGAGGATTCTAACAAATGTGTCTCTTGCCCAATTAAACCTGTTTTAGCAAATCAGAACTGCTTTGACTTGAGTTGCAAAGGCCTCTTTAAAAAGCGCAAGGAGGAGGGACTTCTTCTAGGAAGATCAAGTGGACTCTCTATTACACTAAAAACTCTGGACATTATATTTCAAACAAACATAAGATTCTGAAAGATGAAAAGAGGAAGTCAGAGTGACTGAGAACCTCAGGACCAAAGGAACACATGATAGTGAGTTCCCTGGCTGTTATGGGCTGAATTAGGTCCCCTCTCCCCACCCTCAAATTTATATGTTGAAGCCCTAACCCCCAGTGTGACTATATTTAGAGACAGGGCCTTTAGAGTTACTTAAGTAAAGTCATAAGGGTTGTGCCCTAAACCAATATGCCTGTTGTCCTTAGAAGAAGAGGAAGAGACACCAGTGATGTGTGTGGAAAGAGTAAAGGCCATGGGAGGATTCAGTGGGATGGAAGCTATCTGCAAGCCAGGGAGAGTGGCCTCGGAAGAATCCAACCTGCTAACTCCTTGATCTTGGACTTCTAGCTTCCAAAACTGTGAAAAATAAATTTCTGTTGTTTAAGCCACCAAGTCTTTGGGCTTTCTGTTTTAGAAAAGACTTGGAACATCAGACATGGAGCTAAAGTAGCCAGTGACATAAAGACGCAAACAAGTGTGGACCAAAAAAAAAAAAAAAAGCCTGATAAAAATCTGCTCTCTTTAGCCAAAGAACTAGGTAAGGGACAGACTAGCAAAACAGAATACCTTTAGATAATAACTTATTCCTCTCACCCTCATGTCAGCAAAGAGAATGGGAAGCTTAGACTTCTGCCATTGCCAGTCTTTTAATGAGGCAGCTCATCTTGGGTGGTTTCAGAGAAAGCATGACCTCACATGGAAGCTGGGAATTCCATCGCCATTGGGTAGTAATCACCACCACAGTACACCCCACACAGCATCAGTAGAGACCATGTGGGGAGACTGAATTCATAACCCCTCACCAACAACAAAGTGTACCCTCCCTTGGCAAGTCAACACAGACCACATGAAGAGCCTGAACTTCTACACCCACCTGGCTGGAACAAGGCAGCATCTACTCCTGCCCCTGTTGGAGCAGTGTCGGAAGAAGCCAGCTAGAACAAAATGTTTAAATAAGGTCCAGAGTCTCAGAACATAATATATCCAGGTTTCAATAGAAAATCACTTTTCATACCAAGAACAAAGGAAACCTCAAGTTGAATTTAAAAAGACAATCAGTCACCCTGGCCATGTAGTTCAGTTTGTTAGAGCACCATCCTGATATGCCAAGGTTGTGGGTTTGATCTCTGGTTGAGGCATATACAAGAATCAACCAATGAGTGCACAAATAAATGGAACAACAGATCCATGTTTCTCTCTCTCTCTCTCTCTCTCTCTCTCTCCCCCTTCCTCCCTCCCTTTCTTCATCTCTCTATAAAATCGATAAATAAAAAATTTTAAAGACAATCAGTAGATGCCAGCACTGACATGACAGAAATGCTAGAATTATTTGACAAATGTTTTTAAATTAGCCATCACAAAAAATGCTTCAACAAGCAATTAAGACAACTATAATTGAACAACAATAAAGTAATTAAAAAGAAACACATTTGAGACAAATGAAAAAAATATGCAGAGAGTCTCAGCAAAGAAATAAAAAATATAAAGGAGATCCAAGATGGCAGCAGAGCAAGTGGAAGTTACATTCACCCCTTCCAGGACAAAACTGGGATTACTGCTAATATATAGAACTATCAGTCTAAGTAACCAACTGATGACTAGCTGAACAGAAGTCTTATAATCAAGGTTTTACATAAGAAGCCACATAGATACTTGAAGGAAGGGCAGAGGTGAAAAAAAGCCTGACCCAGCTCCCACAGGTGGTGGCTGAAATTTGGGAGGGATATCTCACTGGCAAAGTTTCCCTGTGAGGAGCAAGGGGTCTCAAACCCACACCAGGTTCCTCAGTCCAGAGCACCAGAGTCAGAAAGAGGTTCCCATATAACATCTAGCTGTGAAAATCATCAAAGATTCTGTCCTGTACGGAAAGATGGGAGTCTGCTGGAGACCCAGCCACCCTCTTAAAATTCCAGTGCACAAAATCTCATTTGCAGCTACTCAGCCTGCACTCCAGTGGAGAGAAAGCAGAGTAGACTACAGTTGTATGAGGAGAGACTGGAGTCTGTGGCTCATGTAAGAGAGTTGAAGAGACAGCTTCCAGGGTCCCTCTCAGTGTTGAGCCCCTCTTCTACACCCCAGATACCATATTTCTTGGGTGAAGCACTCCCCCTCCTTACAGCATCAGCAAGGGAAAATGCAATAGCCCCATCCTCTGGGCTCCGTTGCTCCACCCTGCTAAGCTCACACCCTGAGGAGGAGTAAGCTGCTTGGTGTAGAGGTCTGGGCAGAATGGGTGTTGGGGGACTGATTTGTATGACTCTGGGGTAGGTACCATTTCCTCCACTTTTCTGTGGGCCTGACTGGTGCCTCTCCTAACGGAAGATCCAAAAACACCATTCTCTGGGCTGCTGGTGGACCCACCCTACCAACCCCTGATGGCCCCACCCTTCTGAACTCTGGCCTTGAAGGAAGTAGAGGCGGAATCTGGGACAGATTAGGTTGTGTGGCTGCAGACCTCAGCCACATGCCCACCTCCCCCTCACAGCAGATCCACTAGCCCTACCCTCCTGACTCCTAGGCCCATGCCCTACTGAGCTCAGGTTCTCTAGGAGGTCCAACAGAATCTGGGACAGGCTGAATTTTTCAGCTCTAGGACAGGGGCTATTTTCCCCTTGCTACCCAATAGGTGCAAAGCCCTCCCTTCACACAGTCAACTTTTGGTCTGTATGGCATGATAAACTCTACTGACCTCATCCAGATGACCCCCTGAAGCCCTGCCCTACCACAACAGTCTGCGGGCACTTGATGGTTGCAGGGTTGGGGGCAGCTAGACTTGCTATACCCTGGGAATTTTGCTGAGTGGCCTCAGACCAAGCACTAGCACCAAGTTTGAATTTGTATCAGTCTGGTGAACACTCACTCCTACCTGGTGACTCACTGAAAACCTACCTCATGCAACTCGAGTTCAGCCAGATATTTCTTAGGTGACTAAGCCTAACAGGTGGCTGGCAAACAGAGACAGGCAGAGGTGGATTTTGGGGTGCTTTGGGACTTTTGCTGTCCTGTCCCTGGGGTCAGTACTGCTGGAAGTTGGCCTTGGTGTGCAGCTTGGTCCTTCCCATGCACACCCAGGGCCAGCAGAGGCAGTCACAAACTGTGGATCACTGTGTAGATCCTAATAGGTTACCCATTCACAAGCAGACCAGCGTCACTCCCAAGAGTCCATAGAACTGACACACCCAGTTACCAGCTTCAGACAGATCAGAGCAGGATCCTATTAGTTTCACAAGCAGGATATTGAAAGGAAGATGTGGTAGGTACCACACCCTGCTAATGTGAATTCTACTTCCTGAAGTCAGTCCCTACACAGCAGCTTGCACCTTGTGGTCAGTCAGTCCCCACAATCCTGGGGGTTGACCCTAGCACAAATGACAATCAAGACCCAATTACAATAGGAGAGCTCATATAACCAACACAAGGGACATTCATGGAGAACTTAGTTCAAGTGATCAAGGAGACTGTGCCACAGGTCCCACAAGACACCTACTACATAAGACCATCCTACCAAGACTGGGAGATATAGAAGATCTACCTAATACATAGAAACTAACACAAAAGGAAGCCAAAATGGTGAGACAAAAAAATTATTAAAATGAAAGAACAGAAAAATATCTCCAGAAAAAGAGCTAAAGGAAATAGAGGCAAGCAATTTACCAGGTATAGAGTTTAAAAAATGGTTATAGGGATGCTCAAGGAACTTAATGAGAACTTAAACAGCATGAAAAATGACATAGAAACCATAAAAAAGAACCGGTTAGAAGTGAGGAATACAATAGATGAAATGAAGGATACACTGGAAGAAGTGAACAGTGGGGGCGATAGGAGCAGAGGATTGAATAAGTAATATGGTAGACAAGGTATCAAGGAACACTAAATAAGAGCTTCAAAAAAAAAACAACTTAAAAATTGGGGGTAGTTTAAGGGACTTTGGGGATGACATGAAGTATAACAACAACCACATCATAGGGGTTCCAGAAGGAGAAGAAAGAGAGCAAGGAATTGAGAACCTATTTGAATAAATAATGACTGAAACTTCCCTAACCTTGTGAAGGAAAAAGATGCACAAGTCCAGAGTCCAGGAAGTGTAGAGAGTCCCAGACAAGATGGACCTAAAGAGGCCCACACCAAGACACATCATAATTAAAATGGCAAAGGTTAAAGACAAAGAGGGGATCTTAAAAGCAGAAAGAGAAAGACAGTTAGTTACCTGAAGGAAATTCCCATAAGTCTGTCATCTGATTTCTCAATAGAAGAATTTCAGACCAGAAGGGATTGGCATGAAGTATTCAAAATGATGAGAGCAAGAACCTACAACCAAGACTACTATGCCCAGCAAGGCCAACATTTAAAATTGAAGAAGGAAACAAGGAGCTTCCCAGACAAGAAAAAGCTAACGAATTTAATCTTGTAATACCAAACCAATATTACAAGAAATATTAAAGCATCTTCCAGGAGAAGAAGGAGGAAAAGGGGAAGAAGAAAAAAGAAAGAAGAAACCAGAAGAACATAGTTACAAAGAATAAAATAGCAATAAATACATACTTATCAATAATCTCTTTAAATATAAATGGCTTAAATGCTACAACCAAAAGACATAAGGTAACTAACTAAATAAAAAAAGACCTATGTATCTACTGTCTACAAAGACCCACCTCAGAAGGAAAGGTATAGGAAAAGATATTTCATGCAAATGGAAATTTTTAAAAAGCTGGGGTAGCAATACCTGTATCAGGCAAAATAGACTTTTAAGACGGCTATAATAATAGACAAAAAGGACTTTACATAATGATAAAGAGATTAATAAAAAAAAAAAGGATACAACCCTGGTAAACATTTATACACCCAACATAGGAGCACCTAAATATATAAAGCAAATCTTGATGGACATAAAGAGAGAGAATGACAGTAATATACTCATAGTAGGGAATTTTAACACCCCTTTAACTTCAAATGATAGATCTCACAGACAGAAATTTAACAAATAAACAGCTGCCTTTAACAAAATATTAGTGTAGAAGGATTTCGTTGATATCTTCAGAGCATTTCATCCCAAAGCAGCAGAATATACATTCTTTTCAAGTACACGTGGAGCATTTTCTAGGGTAGACCACATATTATGACACAAAGCAAATTTCAATAAATTTAAGAAGATTGAAATCTTATCAAGTATATTCTCTGACCAGAATGATATGAAGTAAAAATCAATCACAAGAAAAAACTGGAAAACAAACAAAGGCATAAGGCTAAATAACACGTTACTAAACAATGAATGGGTAAACAATGAGATCAAGGATGAAATCAAATGAAAGCAAATGAAAATTAGAACACAACAAACCAAAATCGTTGGGACAAAATGAAAGCAGCTCTAAGAGGGAAATTCATATTATTACAGGCCTATCTCAAGAAACAAACAAAAAAAGCTCAAATAAATAATATAAATTTACACGAATGAACTAGAAAAAGGATAGCAAGTAATCCCAGTGTAACATTCTTTGTGGACCTCTGATCAAGATGGAGGTGCAGGTAAACACAGCTCACCTCCTCACACAACCACATCAAAATTACAACTAAACTATAGAACAACCATTACTCAGGACTGTCAGAAATTAAGTTGAATGGAAGTCTGACAACAACAGAATTAAAGAAACCACATCCATCCAGACTGGTAGGTGGGGCACAGATGTGGATATGTGGAATGGGCTGGCCCCACACCTATGTGTGTAGATAAAAAATGGGAAGGATATCTCAGGAGTGAGTGGATCCAGCCTCACACCAGAACCCCAGCCCAGGGATCCAGTGCCAGGAAAATAAGTCCCTATAACTTTGGGATGCAAAAACCATGGGGATTGAGTTGGTGGAAGAAAATTCTGGATTCCCAAGTAGTTCCTCTTAAAAGGCCCACACGCAAACTTGCTGGTACTCAGACTCATTCCCTCTGAGCTCCAGCACTGGGGTAGCAGCTTGAAAGGCATCAGGGGCATACAGGGAGGAACTGAAGTGTCTGGCCTCAGGGCAGGAGTTGGGAGAAACCTTTCTCCCAGACAGAACTTCAGGCAGAAGCCATTGTTCCCTTTCTGAGCCTTCCTCCTACAGAGCCACAGAACTGACAGACAGGTGCCATTTCTGAGATTCCATCAACCTGGCTCACACGGTTGCCCCACCTTGGTGATTCCCTGAGGCTCTACCCCACCCATCTTAAGAGTCCGCCCAAGCTGTTTCCTGTGTCTTTTCCACATAAATGGCTTGTCTTGGCTTATGTTTCAGATCTTCCAAAATCCTCTAAAACAAGCAACAGTTGGCCTCAGTAAGCCCCCAGCCCTCTGTACTCCTTGCTAAGTGGCCTCAGGCTTGGCATTAGCCTTGTAGGCAGCCTTGGATTTACAGCTTGGCTTCACTGGGAACCTCCAAGACCAGCACAATAGCAGCCATCTTCAGATTAATTTGTAGCTCATGCTGGGTAGCACACAGTAAAACACAGGTGGTGGCTGATCTTGGCCTACACCATCTGGGAAACCCTAGAGCCCATACACTCAGTGGAAAGCTACAGACTGAGCACCACTACCCAACTACCTCTAAATCGACGTGTTCAGGGGGTGGACTCCCTAGGCTCCAGAGGCTTACTGAAGTAAGTCCTACTCTGTTGAGTGGGCCTCTGCAGAGCTGATCCTCCATGGAGGGTGGAGGTCAGTACTCAGGGGTCATAGCCAGCCCCTGCAGATGACTGGCCTAGGTAAATCCCTTCATTAACCTGCCAACAGCAATCAAGGCTCAAGTACAGAGGAGGGTGTACAGAGCCAACAGGGAGAGTGTGCCTCAAGTCCCCAGCTTGGATGATAGTGGAGGCTGTGTCATTGGACCCTACAGTACACCTACTACAGGTGGCCATGCTACCAAGACAGAGAGTCATAGCACCTCTATCTAATACATAGAAACCAACACAGGGAGGCTGGCAGATTGAGGAGAAAAAGAAACATGGCCCAAATGAAAGGACAGATAAAATTTCAGAAAAGAACTAAACAAAATGGATATAAGTGATTTACCAGATGCAGAGTTTGAAATACTGGTTATAAGGATGCTTAAGGAACTTAGTGAGGAGCTCAACAGAATAAAAGAGATTCAGTCAGGAATAAAGGGTACACTCATTGAAATAAAGAACAATCTATAGGGAAACAACAGTAGAGTTGATAAAACCAAGAATCGAATCAATAATTTGGAGCATAAGGAAGCACAAAAGCAGACAACTGGAATAACATGAAGAAAAAATGAATTCAAAAAATCAAAGGTAGTCTAAGGAGCCTCTGGGACAACTTCAAGAGGTCCAATATTCACATAATAGGGATACCAGAAGGAGAAGAGAATGAGAAATTGGAAGTCGATTTGAATTATGAGAAAACACTTCCCTGATTTGGTGAAGGAAATAGACATGCAAGTCCAGGAAGCACAGAGAGTCCCAAACAAGAAGGAAGCAAGGAGGCCTACATGAAGACATCACCATTAAAATGCCAAAGGTTAAAGATAAAGAGAGAATCTTAAAAGCAGCAAGAGAAAAGCAGTTAGTTACTTACAGAGGAGGTCCCATAAGACTCTAAGATGACTTCTCAAGAAACTTTGCAAGGAACGTGTATGAAGGACACAGGGTCAAAGCCAGAGGGGGGTAGTTTCCAGGGTGGGACATGGGGATGTGTGGGGCGGGGGGGTGTGGTGGGGTGAAAATGGAGACAACTGTATTTGAACAATACAATATATACGTTATGTAGGAATGCAAAAAAAAAAAAAGAAACTTTGCAAGATAAAAGGGATTGGCAAGAAATATTCAAAGTCATGAAAAGCAGGGACCACAGACAAGACTGCTGTATCCAGCAAAGCTATCATTTAGAATCAGAGGGCAGATAAAGAACTTCCGACACAAGAAAAACTAAGGGAGTTCATCATCACCAAACCATTATTACATAAAATGTTAAAGGGACTTATTTAAGAGAAAAAAGATCAAAACTATGACCAAAAATGGCAAAAATACATATCTATCAACAATTGAATCTAAAAAAAAAACCCCAAACTAAGCAAAAAAGAAGAAAAGAGATAGAAACATGGATCCAGAGAGCATTTCATTGGTTGTCAGATGGGAGAGGTGATTGCGGGACTGGGTGAAGAGGTGAGGGGATTAAGAAGTACAAAAGTTAGTAACAAAATAGTTATGGGGATGCAGAGTAGAATATAGGAAATGGATTAACCAAAGAAATTATATGCATGACCCATGGACATGAACAAAGGTGTGGCAATTGCCTGATGGGGGTCCTGAGTGGAGGGAGGCAAAGGGGTAAAAACTGGGGCAAATGTAATAGCATATTCAATAAAATATAGTTTTAAATTTAAAAAAGGCCCAATGTAAGTAGAAGAAAAGATATAATGAAGAGCAGAGCAGAAATAAAGAAAATAGAGTCCAAAAAACAATGCAAAAGATCAATAAAACCAAGACCTGGTTCTTTGAATAGACAAACCAGATGATAAACCCTTACCCAGAATTATCAAGGAAAAAAAAGAGAGAGGACCCAAATAAATAAAATCAGAATAGAAAAGAGGGAAGTAACAACTGAGCACAGAAATGCAAAAGATTGTAAGAAAATATTACAAACAACTATATGTCAACAAATAGGACAATCTAGAAGAAATTAACAAATTCTTATAGGCTTACTATCTTACAAAACTGAATCAGGAAGAATCAGAAAAATTGAACAGGCCAGTTACAACCAATGAAATTGAAACAGGTATCAAAAAACATCCAACAAATTAATGTCCTGGACTGGATGGATGGCTTCACAGGTGAATTTTACCAAATATTCAAAGAGTAACTAATATCTATTATACTGAAACTGTTCTAAAAAATTCAAGAGGAGGGAAGACTCCCAAGTTCATTTTATGAGGCCAGCATTATCCTAGTTCCAAAACCAGATAAAGACACCATCAAGATAGAAAATTATACACCAATATCCCTGCTGAACATAGATGCTAAAATCCTCAACAAAATATTACCAAATTGGATCTAGCAATATATTAAAAAGATTAGTCACCATGATTAAGTGGGATATATTCTGGGGATATAAGGTTGGTATAATTTCTAAAAATCAATAAATGTGATACACCACATGAACAAAAGGAAGGCTTAAAACCACATGATCATATCAATAGATGCAGAAATAGCATTTGATGAAATCCAGTACCCATTTATAATAAAAACTCTGAGCAAAGTGGGAATAGAGGGAACATACCTCAACATAATAAAGGCCATATATGTAAAACCCACAGCCAACATCATATTCAATGAGCAAAAACTACAAGTGTTTCTTTTAAGATTGGGAACAAGACAGTTATGTTCACTTTCACCACTGTTATTCAACACAGTACTGGAAGTCCTAGCCATAGCAATCTGATAAGAAGAAGAAATAAAAGGCATTCGAATTAGAGACAAAGAAGTAAAACTGTCATTGTTTGCAGATGACATGGTACTCTATACAGAGAACTCTAAAGATTCCACCAAGAAACTACTAGAATTGATCAATGAATTCAGTAAAGCAGCAGGATACAAAACAAATATCCAGAAGTTGGTTGCATTTTCATACACCAAAAATGAACTATCAGAAATGGAAACTAGGAAAGTAATCCCATTTACAACTGTATCAGATAAAATAAAGTACTTAGGAATAAATTTTAACCAAGGAGGTAAAAGACCTGTATTTGGAAAATTATGAAACACTAAAGAGAAGATACAAATAAAAGCAAATGTGCACTGTGCTTATGAACAGAAAAAATTAACATAAAAGTGTCCATAAATGTCCATAAAAAATGTCCATAAAAAATCCCAATGGTGTATTTCACAGAACTGGTGCATTTTTATACACCAAAATAAACTATCAGATTGTATAAGAAAACAATGCCATCCACAATTGCATAAAATACCTAGTAATAAATTTAACCAAGTATGTAAAAGTATTGTACTCAGAAAATTATAAGATGCTGAAGAAAGACTTTGAATAAGTGGAAGCATATACCATGTTCATAGGTAGGAAGAATTACCATCATTAAAATGTCCAAACTACTCAAAGCAATATACAGATTCATTGCAATACTTGTCAAAATATGAATGGCATATTTTGCAGTACTAGAACAAATAATTCAATAATTTACATGAAACTACAAAAAGATCCCGAATGATCTCAACAATATTGAGAAAGAAAAACACAGTCAGGGGTAGCATGCTATCCAACATAAAACTATACTACAAGGCCAAAATTATCAAAACAGCAAGACACTGGCATAAAAACAGACATATAGATCAATGGAATAGAATAGAGAGCCCATATACCCAAGTCTATATGGTAAATTAATATTTGATGAAGGAGGCAAGAACATAGAATGGGGTAAAGGCAATCTGTTCAATAATTTTTTAAATTTTTTATTGTTATTCAATTACAGTTGTCTGCATTTTCTACCCACCCCTCCACCCCACCCAAGCCAGTCCAACCTCCCTCCCCCACCTCTACCCTCCCCCTTGATTTTGTTCATGTGTCCTTTATACTAGTTCCTGTAATCCCCTCTCCTCACTGCCACCTCCCCACTCCCCTCTGGCTATTGTTAGATTGTTCTTAACTACAATGTCTCTGGTTATATTTTGTTTGCCTTTTTCTTTTGTTGATTATGTTCCAGTTAAAGGTGAGATCATATGGTATTTGTCCCTCACCACCTGGCTTATTTCACTTAGCATAATGCTCTCCACTTCCATCCATGCTGTTGCAAAGGGTATAAGTTCCTTCTTTCTCTCTGCTGCATAGAATTCCATTGTGTAAATATACCATAGTTTTTGGATCCACTCATTTGCTGATGGGCACTTAGGTTGCTTCCAGCACTTGGCTATTGTAAATTGTGCTGCTATGAACATTGGGGTGCACAGGTTCTTTTGGATTGGTGTTTCAGGGTTTTTAGGGTATAATCCCAGCAGAGGAATTGCTGGGTCAAAGGGCAGTTCCATTTTTAGTTTTCTGAGGAAATTCCATACTGTTTTCCACAGTGGCCTCACCAGTCTGCATTCCCACCAACAGTGCACTAAGGTTCCCTTTTCTCCGCATCCTCTCTAACATTTGTTTGTTGGCAATCGGTTCAATAATTGATGTTGGGAAAATTGAACAGATATATGCAAAAATATGAAAGTAAACCACCTTCTCACACTATATACAAGAATAAACTCAAAATTTATTAAAGACTTAAGTGTAAGACTAAAAATCATTAAAATCCTAGAAAACAACATAGGCAGTAAAATCTCAGACATTTCTTGTAAAAATATATCTCTTTGTACAAGAGAACCAAAGAAAAATAAACGAATGGGGCTAATTCAAACTAAAAAGTGTTTGCTCAACAAGGGTACCATAAATAAAATTAAATGACAACCCACTGGGTGGGAGAATATATTCGCCAATGATACATTTGATAGGGCATTAATATCCAAAATTTATAAAGTACTCACACAACTCAACACCATAAAAACAAACAATCCAATTAAAAAATGGGTAAAGGACTTGAATAGACACTTCTCTAAAGAGGACATACAGATGGCCGATAGACATATGAAAAGATGCCCAATACTACTAATTATCAGAGAAATGCAAATTAAAACCAAAATGAGAAATCACTTCACACCTGTCAGGATGGCTATCATCAATAAATCAACAAACGACAAATGTTGGCAAGAGTCTGGAGAAAAGGAAATCATTGTGTACTGTTGGTGGAAATGCAGACTGGTGCAGTTATGTGGAAAACAGTATGGAGTTTCCTCCTAATATTAAAAATTGAACTGCCTTATGACCCAGCATTTGCTCTTCTGGGAATATATTTGAAGAAACCCAAAATAGTGATTCAAAAGAATATATACATGCCTTTGTTCATTGCAGCCTTATTTATAGTAACCAAGATTTGGAAATAGTCCAAATGCCCATCAAGTAGATGGTTGGATAAAAAAAGTTATGGTACATTTACACAATAGAATACTACATGGCTATAAAAAAGAGTGGAAATCTTACCATTTTTGACATTATGGATAGACCTGGAGACTATTATGCCAAGTGAAGTAAGTCAGAGAAGGATATATACTATGTGATTTCACTTATATGTGGAGTCTAATGAACAAAATAAACAAACAAACAAAATACAAGCAGACTCATAGATACAGAAAACAGACTGACAGTGATCAGAGACAAGAGGGTTTGGGGGACTGGGTGAAAAAGGTGAAGGAATTAAGAAAAAAACTCATAGACTCAGACAACAGTATAGTGATTAACAGAAGGAAAAGGGGGTAGGGACAGGTAGAAGAGGATAAAGGGTTGATAAATAGTGATGGAAAGAGACTTGACTTGGGTGGTGAACATAATACAATATATGGATGATGTATTATAGAATTGTCAGTGGAAACTATACAATTTTATGAAACAATGTCACCCCAATAAATTCAATAAAAATGAAAATAAAATGTAAAAGAAAGAGTAAGAGAGATCTCAGACATATTGTGCCTGAAGTTACTGTGGAATATGCAGAAATCTCCAGGAGTCAGCTGGGTATGTGGTTCTGAAGCTCAGGAGGGAAGACCAAGATGAAAGAGAGGATTGGCGAAACACTGGTATTTTGTGGTAACTGACACTAGCAGTGAATCAGATGGTGCCTTAGGAAAGGAAAGAGACTGAGCAGATGAAAGTCCAAGTACAGAATCTGAGGGAACTCCACACAGGGGCCTGGAAGAATAAGCCATGGAAACAGAAGTTTAATGGAAGGTGAAAATAAAATTAGCAACCTACATACATTAAACATATAGCTTTTTACTTATGGAAAATAAACAGAAAATTTAAAAAGCAAAGATCTTTTAAGAGAACCAAGGGCATAATGGTAAGAGCTAAGATAATCAAAACTAAACACATATAAAACAAAATCACAGCAAAAATTGTCAGAAAACATTTTTTTATTCCAGTGTCTGTGCATGTGTGTGGAGAGAGTGAGAGAGAGAGAGACAGAGAACAGAAAACTGTTTAAACTAAAACTGACTGCAATTACAAGGAGTCACCCCCAAACAAGAAAGAATTCTCAAAAATTAAAAATTGTCTGCTTAACTGTGAAAATCAAAATTCTCAATTGAAATATACTCTCAACTGAAGGCCTGAAATAGAATGGACATATATTTTTAAAAAGTACAAATCCCTAGATCATAGGAGAAAGGATAGAGACAACCCAGTATACATGGGAAATCCCCCAAAACACTTAGCCTTCTTTCCTAGCATTTAAAACAGTAAGAGTCCAGTCCAAGATGGCAACAGAGGAGACTCCTGAATTCACCTCCTCCAATGGACACATTCAGTCCACAAGAATAACAAAGCCATTCCTTCAAAAAGAAATTGGAATCCAGTTGAGTGACTCCTTCTTAATGGGTAAATGAGAAAATACCCACATCAAAATGGGTAGAAAACACTGAGATACAACCTTATCCTAAATCCCAACCTGCACACAGCACCATACAATCAGAAGTGAACTCCCAACTCCAAGCTTCTCTCTGAGGAGCAAAGGGTTTGAGCTCAACATTTAGTGCCCTAATTGTTACCTAGGCTAAAGGGTCCCCTTTAGTCTAGGTCCACACCCCTTTAGTCTAGTACCTACACTAAAGGGGTCCATTTGCCTGCACACATTAAAGCCTAATAAGATATGAACCAGAGTTTGCAGCAAAGAAAATAAAGATTTAATTTCAGCAAGTGGCTCATGCCTGGAGATACAGGTGAGCTAAAGCTCAGTGACCTAGCTTCCTGATGGTTTGTAGAGCATGAGTTATATAGGGGAAAAATCACTTATCATGGTGACTAAGGGAGTTAGGGTCATGGTCAGATTTGTGGTGTCTATGGATTGGTCAGCACCAGGGGAGGGGATAGTTGGTCACTGCATCTGGTCCTGATGGCAGACACTGGAATATTATTTAGCCATGAAAAAGAAGAAAATCCTGCCATTCATGACAACATGGATGGACTTTCAGGGTGTTATGCTGGGTGAACTAAGTCAGATGGAGAAAGACAAATACTGTATGGTATCACTTATATGTGAAATCTATAGTAAAAAAGTCAAATTCATAGAAACAGAGTAGAAGAGTGATTGCTATGGGCTAATGGGTGGGGGAACAGAGAGATCAGTAAAAGGGTACAAACTTTCAGCTATAAGAAGAATAAGGTCTGAGGATCTAATGTATAACATGGTGACTATAGTTGATAACACTATATTGTATAACTAAAATTTGCTAAGAATAGGACTTGCGTGTTTTCACACAAAAAGTAAAATATGTGTGGTGATGGAGGAATCCTTTCACAATGTATATGTATATTAAATCATTACAATATATATTTTAAATATCTTATAATCTAATTTGTCAATTATACCTCAATAAAGCTGAAAAAAATTTAAAGATTTTATTTATTTATTTTTAGACAGAGAGGAAGGGAGGGAGAAAGAGAGGGAAAGAAACATCAATGTGCAGTTGCCTCTCAGGTGCCCCAAAGTGGGTACCTGGCCTGCAACCCAGACATGTGCCCTGACTAGCAATTGAACAATTGAACCAGTGACCCCTTGGTTCTCAGGCTGGTGTTCAATCCACTGAGCCACACCAGCCAGGGTTGAAAATTTTTAAATAAAATAAAATAGCAACAGTTTTCCATCTTAGTAGAAACACTGGGACATAAGGCCATAAAAAGACTGAGATTTAATCATAAGATTATAGAATGCTCCCCTCTCTACAACTTTCCACTACATCAACAGGTTTCAGTACAATAACAGTGTATCAGGTAGGAGAGGGGGGATAAACGGTGATTAAAGGAGATGACATGGGACTGGTGGTGAGAACACAATACAATACATAGATGATGTATTTATAGAATTGTACACATGAACCCTATATATAATTTTATTAACTAATGTCACCCCAATAAATTCAATAAAAATTTTTAAAAGGAGGGGGGAAGGGACAGTGGGGAGAAGGGTTTCCAGGAACTACTATAAAGGACACATAGACAAAACCAAGGGGGAGGTTGGAAGCAAGGGAGGGAGGTGGGTTCGGCTGCAGTGGGGTAAATGGGTGGGGAGAAAATACAGAAAAATATAATTGAACAACAATAAAATAATTTAAAAAAAGATAAAAAATAAAGATAACAAATGATAATTTCAGAACTAAGAAATATAATAGTCAATATAAAAAGGTCAGTGGATGGGCTCAACAGTAGGGGTCAGAGAAAAGAATCAGTGCACTTGGAGGTAAAGCAATAGAAATTAGCCCATCTGAACAGAGAGAAAACAGACTACTAAAAAAAAGAACTAATCCTAAGGGATCTGTGGGACAAAAGATCTAACAATCATCTCATTAGAGTCACAGAAGGAGAGAAAACAGAGCAGGAAAGGAAGGTACTAATAAAAATAATGGCTGGAAACTTCCCAGACTGGGCCAAAGACATAAACCTAAAGATTCAAGAAGCTCAGTTAATCTCAAACAAAATAAATTCAAAGAAATCCACACCTAGGCATATTATAGTCAAACTTCTGAAAACTAAAAATGAAGAAAAAACGTCTTGAGAGCAAAGAGAGAGAAAGGATGCTTTACCTATAGAGAAAAATTAAAAAAAAATCAAATTACAGCATATTTCACATCAGATACCATCAAGGCTGGTGGGAAGTGGTGTGAAATTTTTCAAGTGCTGAAAGAAAAGCACTGTCACCCCAGAATTCTACATCCAGCAAAATGTCCTTTGGGAATAAAGGGAAATCAAGACATGCTCAAAAGAGATTACAACTGATACCATAGAAATAAAAAGGATTGTAAGAAATTACTACAAAGAACTGTATGCCAAGAAATTTGAAAACCTAGGTGAAATGGACACATTTCTAGAAAAATATAATCTTCCAAAACTGAATAAAGAAGAAGCAGAAAACCTGAACAGACCAATAACAGCAAAGGAAATTGAAGCAGTCATCAAAAAACTCCCAACACACAAAAGCCCTGGACCAGATGGTTTCACAGGAGAATTCTACAAAGCATTTAAGGAAGAGCTAACCCCTACCCTTCACAGACTATTCGAAAAAATCCAAACTGATGGAAGACTCCCCAACTCTTTTTATGAAGCCAGCATCATCCTAATCCCAAAACCAGATAAAGACACAACAAAGAAAGAAAACTTCAGGCCAATATATCTGATAAACATAGACGCTAAAATTCTCAACATAATATTGGCAAACTGCATCCAGCAATACATTAAAAAGATCATCCACCATGACCAAGTGGGATTCATCCCAGGGATGCAAGGATGGTATAATATTCGCAAATCAATAAACATAATACATCACATCAACAACACCAAAGACAAAAATCACATGATCATATCAATAGATGTGGAAAAAGCATATGATAAGATATAGCATTTCTGATAAAAATGGATAAGATACCCATTTCTGATAAAAACACTCAGCAAAGTGGGAATAAAGGGAGCATTCCTCAACATAATAAAGGCCAGATATGAGAGACCTACAGCCAACATCATACTCAATGGACAAAAACTTAGAGCTTTCCCACTAAGATCAGGAACAAGACAAGGATGCCCTCTCTCAGCACTCATATTCAACATAGTACTGGAAGTCCTAGCCACAGCAATCAGACAAGAAGAAGAAATAAAAGACATCCAAACTGGAAAGAAGGAAATGAAACTCTCACTGTTTGCAGATGACATGGTAGTGTACATGGAAAATCCTATAGACTCCACCAAAAAACTACTTGACCTAATAAATGAATTTGGCAAAACGGTGGGATACAAAGTCAATACTCCGAAATCAAAGGCATTCCTGTACACCAATAACGAAACTGCAGAAACAGAAATCGGGAAAAAAATTACATTTGATATAGCAACAAGAAAAATAAAGTACCTGGGAATAAACCTAACCAAGGAGGTAAAAGACCTGTACTCAGAAAACTACGCAACACTGAAGGAAGAAATTAAGGAAGACACAAACAAATGGAAGCATGTACCATGCTCATGGATTGGAAGAATTAACATCATCAAAATGGCCATACCACCAAAGCAATTTATAGATTCAATGCAATCCCTATTAGAGTACCCATGACACATTTCACAGATATAGAACAAACATTTCAGAAATTTATATGGAACCATAAATGACCCCGAATAGCTGCAGCAATTTTGAGAAAGAAGAACAAAGCAGGAGGGATCACAATACCTGATACCAAACTGTATTACAAGGCCACTGTAATCAAAACAGCCTGGTACTGGCATAAAAACAGGCACATAGACCAATAGAACAGAACAGAGAGCCCAGAAATAAACTCAAGTCTTTACGGTCAATTAATATTTGACAAAGGAGGCAGGAGCATAAAATGGAGCAAAGACAGCCTCTACAACAGATGGTGTTGGGAGATCTGGACAGCTATGTGCAAAAAAATGAAACTCGATCACCAAAACACCAAAATAAACTTACGCCATACACAAAAATAAACTCAAGATGGATAAAAGATTTAAATATAAGTCATGACACCATAAAAGTCCTAGAGGAAAACATGGCAGGAAAATCTCAGACATTCTATGCAGCAACATCCTCACAGACATGTCCCCTAAAGCAAGGGACATAAAGGAAAGAATAAACAAATGGGACCTCATCAAAATAAAAAGCTTCTGCAAGACTAAAGAAAACAGCACCGGAGAACCAAGATGGCGGCGTAGGTAGACACACTGCGCCTCCTTGCACAACCAGAACTGACAGAGAATCGAACAGCAAGGGGGTCCGACACTAAGGAAATAAAAAATAAACATTCATCTAGACCAGTAGGAGGGGCGGAGATGGGCACTGGGGTGGAGAGGACTCACATAGCTGTGGTGGACCGAGACTGGCAGAGTGTGGGACGACCAGGGCAGGCAGTCCGAGCACTAGCAGACCCTGCGGCCACGCATTCACGCAGATAAACGGAGAGGGCTGGACTCGGAGTGACGGAGAGCAGGGCAGGCAGAGTGCAGGTAGCACACCACAGCCCCACATTGGAACATAGATAATCCGGAAAACCGGATGAACGGCGGGGAACAAAGCAGACCGCGCAACCCAGGGCTCCAGCTCAGGGAAATAAAGCCTCAAACCTCTGATTGAAAACGCCCGTGGGGGTTGGGGCAGCAGCAGGAGAGACTCCCAGCCTCATGGGAGAGGTCATTGGAGAGACCCACAGGGGCCTAGAGTGTGCACAAGCCTACCCACTTGGGAACCAGCACCAGAGGGGACCAGTTTGATTGTGGGTATCGGAGTGAAAGATTAAAATCCGGAGGAGAGTGAGGCAGGCGCCATTGCTCCCTCTGGGCCCCTCCCCCACGTACAGCCTCACAGCACAGCAACCAGCATTACCCCGCCCTGGTGAACACCTGAGGCTCCGCCCCTTAAAGTAACAGATGCGCCAAGAAAAAAAAAAATGGCCCAAATGACAGAACACTTCAAAGCTCCAGAAAAAATACAACTAAGCGAGGAAGAGATAGCTAACCTATCAGATGCACAGTTCAAAGCACTGGTTATCAAGACGCTCACAGACTTGGTTGACTCTGTTCGAAAAACAGATGAAAAAATGAAGCCTATGCTAAGAGAAACAAAGGAAAATGTACAGGGAACCAATAGTGATGCGAAGGAAACTGGGACTCAAATCAATGGTGAGGACCAGAAGGAAGAAACAAACATCCAACCAGAAAAGAATGAAGAAACGAGAATTCGGAAAAATGAGGAGAGGCTTAAGAACCTCCAGGACATCTTGAAACGTTCCAACATCCGAATTATAGGAGTGCCAGGAGAAGAGGAAGAACAAAAAATTGAAAACTTATTTGAACAAATAATGAAGGAGAACCTCCCTAATCTGGCAAAGGAAACAGACTTCCAGGAAGTGCAGGAAGCTCAGAGAGTCCCAAAGAAGCTAGACCCAAGGAGGAACACACCAAAGCACATCATCATTACATTACCTAAGATTAAACGCAAGGACCTACATCCAAGATTACTGTATCCAGCAAAGCTATCATTTAGAATGGAAGGGAAGATAAAGTGCTTCTCAGATAAGGTCAAGTTAAAGAAGTTCATCATCACCAAGCCCTTATTATATGAAATGTTAAAGGGAGTTACCTAAGAAAAAGAAGATCAAAAATAGGAACAGTAAAAATGACAGCAAACTCACAGTTATTAACGACCACACCTAAAACCAAAACAAAAGAAAACTAAGCAAACAACTAGAACAGAAACAGAACCACAGAAATGGAGATCACATGGAGGGTTGTCAATAGGGGAGTGGGAGGGGGAGAGGGGGGAAAGGTACAGAGAATAAGTAGCATAAATTGTAGGTAGAAAATAGACAGGGGGAGGGTAAGAATAGTACAGGAAATGTAGAAGCCAAAGAACTATATACATGACCCATGGACATGAATTATAGGGGGGGAATGTGGGAGGGAGGGGGTGGACAGGATGAAGTGGAGTTGGGGGGGGGGAATGGGACAACTGTAATAGCATAATCAATAAATATATTAAAAAAAAAAGAAAAAGAAAACAGCACCAAATTACAAAGAGAACCAATAGTATGGGAAAACATATTTGCCAGTGATACCTCAGACAAGGGCCTGATCTCCAAAATATATAAAGAACTCACACGACTCCACTCCAGGAAGACAAACAACCCAATTAAAAAATGGGCAAACGACTTCAACAGACACTTCTCCAAGGAAAACATACAGAGGGCCCAGAGACATATGAAAAGATGCTCAGCATCACTTGCCATCAGAGAGATGCAAATTAAAACCACAATGAGGTACCATCTCACACCAGTCAGACTGGCCAACATAAACAAATCCACAAACAAATGTTGGAGAGGATGTGGAGAAAAGGGAACCCTAGTGCACTGTTGGTGGGAATGCAGACTGGTGAGGCCACTGTGGAAAAGAGTATGGAATTTCCTCAGAAAACTAAATATGGAACTGCCCTTTGACCCAGCAATTCCTCTGCTGGGATTATACCCTAAGAACCCTGAAACACCAATCCAAAAGAACCTGTGCACCCCAATGTTCATAGCAGCACAATTTACAATAGCCAAGTACTGGAAGCAGCCTAAGTGCCCATCAGCAAATGAGTGGATGAAAAAACTATGGTATATTTACACAATGGAATTCTATGCAGCAGAGAGAAAGAAGGAGCTTATACCCTTTGCAACAGCATGGATGGAAGTGGAGAGCATTATGCTAAGTGAAATAAGCCAGGCGGTGAGGGACAAATACCATATGATCTCACCTTTAACTGGAACATAATCAATAGAAGAAAAAAGCATACAAAATATAACCAGAGACATTGAAGTTTAGAACAATCTAACAATAGCGGGGGGGGCGGGGGCAGTGGGAAGAGGGGATTACAGGAACTATTTTAAAGGACACATGGAGAAAACCAAGGGGGGTGGGGGACGGAGGTGGGTTCAGCTGGGGTGGGGTGGAGGGATGGGGAGAAAAGGCATACAACTGTAATTGAATAACAATGAAAATTAAAAAAAAGATTTAAAGAAAAAAGTTAAAATTAAAAAAAATAAAGTATATAATTCATTTTACTACAATAAAAAGAAGGATACAAGGACAAAATCAATGGGGAGGGTAGAGGTGGGGGAGGGAGGTGGGACTGGCTGTGGCGGGGTGGAGGTATGGGGAGAAAGTGCAGACAATTGTAACTGAATAAAAATTAAAAAAAAAAAAGAAAAACAGAGGAAAGAAAAAATAAAATGGCAGAAATATACCGCAGCAAAGCAATAATTACAGTGATAGCAATTGACAAAGTAGAGTAAAAGACATGTCCCAGCTATATGCTATCTACAAGAAACTCACATCAAATATCATGATATAGGTTGGTGGAAAGTAAAAGAAAGAAAAAAGAAATATCAAGTAAACATTAATGAAAAGAAAGCAGGAATGGCTATATTAATATGAGAGTAAGTAAACTTCAGAGCAAAACAATCACCACAGACATTACATATAAAAATGGGTCAATATGCCAAGAAAACATAACAATCCTAAATGTGTATACATCAAACATACCACAAAACATGTAAAGCAAAAACTAACAAAACTGAAGGGAAAAATAGACACATCCACAGTTGCATTTGGAGACTTCAACACACTTCTCTCGATAATTGATAGAACAACTAGACAGAAAGTCAGCAAGGATATAGAAAAACTCAACAACACAATCAATCACCAGGATCTAATTGGCATTTATAGAACACTCTCCCCAACAACAACAGAATGCACATTCAAGTTCCCATGGAATATATATGCCAGGGTCAACCATATCCTAGGCCATAAAGCATCCTCCACAAACTGAAAAAAGTTGAAATCTTATGAAATGTGTTCTCTGCATCAGAGTAAAAGTAAATAACAGGAAAAGTTCCAAATACTTGGAAATTCAACAACACTCTTCAAATAATCCATGGGTCAAAGAGGAAGCCTTAAAGGAAATTTTTGTAAAAAATTGAAATGAACGAAAATAAAGATACACTATATCAAAATTTGTGAGGCACAGCTAAAGCATTGTTTGGAGAAAAATGGACAGCACAAATGCTGACATTATAAAAGAAGAAAAGTCTCAAATGAATAATATAAGCTCCCATCTCAAGAACCTAGAAAAGGAAGACTAAATAAACACAAAGCAAGCAGGAGAAAGGAATCAATGAAATTAAAAACAAAACAAAAAATAGAAAAATCAATGAAAAGAAAGCTGGTTCCTTTAAACTATCAATCAAATCTTTAGCAAGACTAAAAAAAAAAAAGAAGAGAAAAGACACAATATCAATATAAAACAACTGTCATTACAGGCCCTGTACACATCAAAAGCATAATCAGGAAATGCTAAGAACAACTCTGCACATAAATTTGACAACTTAAATGACATGGACCAATCCTTTGAAAAGTATCAGCTACTAGAATATATCAAATATAAAATATGAAATTTGGATAACCTTATAACTATTAAGAAAATTGAATTTGTAAGTTTAAAACTTCCAAAAAAGAAATTTCCAGGCCCAGAGGTTGCACTGGAGAATTCTACCAAACATTTAAGGAAGAATTAACACCAGTATACACAATTTCTCTCAGATATTATAAGAGGAGGAAACACTTGCCAATTCAATTTATGAACCCAAAGTGCAAACACACACACACACAACTATACACCAATAATCCTCATGAATATAGATACAGAAATACTTAACAATATATAAACAAATAGAATTAAGCAACATATAAAAAGAATTATACTCCATGACTAAGTGGGCTTTATTCTAAGGATGCAAAGCTTCTTCAGTATTAGAGAATCCATCAATGTAATCCAGCATATTAATAGACTGCAAAAAAACCATGATTATATCAATTAATGTAGTAAAAGTATTTGACCAAATTCAACATCTACTCATGATAAAATCTCAAATAACTAGGAATAGATGGGAACCTCCTCAACTTCATAAAGAGCATCTACAGAAAAAAGCCTATAGCCCTATCATACTTAAAGGTGAAAGATTGCATGCTTTCCCTCCAAAGATCATGAAAAAGAAAGGATACCATCCATTATTACTAATGCTATTCACCATAGTACTAGAAGTTCTGGCCTGTGCAACAAGGCAAGAAAAGTGAATAAAAGGGATACAGACTAGAAAAAGAAAAAGAGTGCTCCTATTTTCACATGACATGATTGTTTACGTAGAAAATCCTAAGGAATATACAAAAATAATCCCCTAGAACTAATACATTGTTGGTGTTGGCACAGAGATCAACATATAGATCAACATGTAAAGAATAGAAAACCTACAAACAGACACATAAATATGCCCAACAAATTTTGACAAAGGTGTAAAAGTATTCAATGGAGGAAGGAGGGCCTTTTCAACAAATGTTGTTAGAGCAATCAGACACCCATAGGCACACACACACACACACAAAAGTCTGGATATAAATCTCAATCATTATAAAAAAACGAATTCAAAATGGATCATCAATTTAAATGTACAATGTAATATTTTAAAACTTTTAGCAAAAATTAAAAAAAAATCTTTGGTATCTAAGGGTAGGCAAAAAAAAATTCTTAAACTTGGCACCAAATGGAGAATCCATAAAAAGGAAATTTGATAAATTGGACTTCCTCAAAACTAAAGCATTTACTCAGGGAAACATCCTATTAGGAAGATGAGAGGATAAGCTATAGACTGGCAGAAAATATAAGGGTTAGTAAAGAATATATAACCAGCCCTGGCTGGTGTGGCTCAGTGGCTGAGTGCCGACCTGTGAATCAAAGGGTTGCCCGTTCTATTCCCAGTCAGGGCACATGCCTGGGTTGTGGACCAGGTTCCCGGTAGGGGGCATGCAAGAGGCAACCACACATTGAAGTTTGTCTCCCTCTCTTTCTCTCTTCCTTCCCCTCTCTAAAAAATAAAATAAATAAAATCTTATAAAAAAGAATATGTAAACAACTGTTAGAACTCACAGCAAAACAAACAACAAACCCCCCAAACAATCCAATTAAGTAATGAGTAAAAGACATGAAATTATATTTCACCAAAGAGGATATACAGATGGCAAATTAGCACATGAAAAGATATTTAGCATCATTGATCATTAAGAGAAATGTAAATTAAAACTACAATGAGATATCAACAGAACTATCAGCATGGCTAAAATAAAAAATAGTTGCAAACCAAATGCTGATGAGGATACAGAAAAACTGGATCATTCATACATTGCTGATAGGAATGTAAAATGGTACAGTCACTCTGAAAACATTTTAGCAGTTTCTTTAAAAACTAAACATGCAGATTTCATTACTGGGTATTTTTCCTGAAATAAATACTTATGATTACACAAAAACCTAAAACCTATACATATATGTTCATAGTAGTTTTACCTATAACAGCCAAAATGGAGAAAAACATCAGACGTCCTTCAGTGAGTGAATGGTTACATCACACCTATTGTGATACACCCATTTTGTGCACTACACAAAAAGGAATGAACTATTGACACATGCAACAACTTGGATGAATCTTCTAAAATTATGCTGAGTGAAAAAGAACCAGTCTCAGAAGGTTATATACTGTATGATTCCATTTATATAACATTCTTGAAATAATACAGATTAATGGTTGCCAGGGGTTGAGGAGTGACGGGGATAGGAGGAAGTGAGTGTGGCTATAAAAGGCAACACTGGGGTCATTGTGGGGATGGGAATGTTCTGTATCTTAACTTGTCTCAATGTCAATATCTTGGTTGTGACATTGTACTAGAATTTTGCAAGATGTTAGCATTTGGTGGGGAAAGGGCACAGTCAAGATTATTTCTTACAAGTGCATATGCATCTATAATTATCCCCAAATATGTTTAATTGAATTTTTAAAAAACCCTCAAGAGCCAAGAATTCCTTCTTCCTCTATACTCTACTCACCCTTCCCACAAAGGCAGATGTGCTACCATACTTCTAGAGTTAGGTGTGGTGAGTAAAGAAAGGCAGGAGATATCAAAAATACCTCCCAGCTGCTTTGTACCCCAAATACTATTGTGTTGCCCATTATTTCATGGAAAGTGAGAGCCAAAGGAGTGGAAACCAGGGAAAAATGAAAGAGAGGTGTCTGTAGTCTACGCACACAGGGCATGTGGTGTGTGTGGGGCCTGAACATCCCAGAGTTAATAAGGGTTAGGGTTCCATGCAAAGAGTACATGCCATTCAGTCTAGGGCTATGGGTCACTGTCACTGACTGCATGGACAGTGACCATTCAACAGGTGCCTATTTTCAGCTCACTAGATTTTTCCAGAGAGGTTGTGTTCTTAGAGTGTTTCCCCAAATCTAACAAAACTTATCATTTAATGAACACCCTCTGTGTGCCAGGCACCAGATCACTGCTTTGCAGCCCCTCTGTATCCCCTTGGTCCTATTATCAGGAAGGGGATGCCATCTTCATATCCTAGCCTAGGGAGTCAGGTTAGGGGGGACAAAAGGGATGTCAGTTCAAGGCCAGGTCTCTTGCCCTAGACCACGTGCTTCTTCCTGTGTGGATTTTCTGGTCCATAAAGGTCTTCATGCTTCCACTGTGGGAGGGAGGCATTGGCTCAAGTCCCACCTCCCCCCAAGAAAGAAAGCAGCACTCAGCCTCAAGAGCTCAGGAGATATGTCTGGGCCAATTAAATCAGAGAGGCTGTTAATGTGTAATTGGTTTTAAAATCAGCAAAATTGCCTGTCTCTGGATGAGAATATTTAAATAGCAAAACACCCCATCTGAGTGGTTCTTGTAAACCATGGCAGAGACCTTCTGCAGACATGGCCAGGCCGCCTTCTGTCAGCTTCCTTCTTGAAAGCAGTATCTAGCTCTGATGGGCTGCTGGGGATAAATATTTATGGATCTGTGTAAACGGAGGCATCTGCCTCAGAGTCTGTTGGCAAGATCTCCACAGCAGCACCCAGGAAAGCCAGTGGGGTGGGGGAGGGGGCTCTCTGAGCTGGCTATCCTTTTTCTATAAATTGACAAGCACTGTAGTCTTCCAGACTCAGGGCCGAATGTCTAATTAAATTTCAAGACCAGGATAAGAGTGCTGGCTCCTCCTGGGTTCAAGAAGTCACAGCTCACTGGGGACGAAGGACCTGAGAGGATATGAACATCCCTCCTGAGGCCCCAAATCTTAAGCCTGCCTGCCAGGCCCTGCAGACTTGGGATGCAGATGCCATTGGGTCAGTCCCAGCTCTGCAGCTGACAACTCTAAGAGTGGGGTTACCTCAATGTGAAGGAGACACAGCCTCCCCTATTACATGGTGATGAAAGCCTTCCTCATGGGCTAAAAAGCAACAAGGGACAGAAAATGCCCATGACATGGACCAACATTAAAGGGATCTCTCATGCATAGAATCTGCTAACATCTGAAGAAGGGAGTCTTAACTGGGCTGCACAAAATGATGGTGCTTAAAATACAGATTCCTTGGCCTCACTCCTGTCCCACTGGAAAATCACTGAGCCTGAAGAATTTGTTTTCTTGTTTCTTTTTTAAGGAGTTTGCCAGATAACCCGATGTCATCAGTCATCACCATTCACATGGACATCAGTTGGCATTAGCCTCAAGTTCCAGTTGGCACAGAAAGCCCTCCTGGACTATGACAGGCAGAGGGGTGAGGCCCATAAATACCCCCAGGACTCTTTCCAGAGATATTCCTTTGGTTTTATCCTGTTGGCTTTCGTCCTAACAACTCTGCTTATACCAGTCTCGGCAACAAAGACCAAAGGCCTCTGGAGGCAGTGATGGTCCTGGTGGGCTTTTGTCATTGGCTGCAGATGACTGGTTTGCCAGTGCAGATGACAATACACACATGTGCCCTGCACCATGTTCTCAGTGAGCCCTGTGTGAGAAGTGCTGTGTGAGGGGCTGTGGAGGTGTGTAGATACCGGTCACAGAGGAATAACATGTGCCTTGCAGAAGACAGCTGGCTCCACTGCTTGTGGGCTTTGCTACAATGGTGCTACTCCATTGTTAGCAAAGCACGTTTCTCAGCCCAACCTCCCTGCTGTGCTATTGACAGGGTGGAGCTCAGGGAGGCCCACCATGAGCTTCACCCTCTCAATGGCACAGTAGGGAGCTTGGGCTGAGAAACCTGGTAGATCACAGATGGAGCCAGCCTGTTTGGGGCCAGGTGAACCACCTCTTTTCCTGAGGAGAGAGGTTTAATGAAATCAATTGCTGTGTTGGTCCTCAGTTGACTCTGAGAATTTAGGGGAAGATTTCATCTGAGCTCAGGGGCCTCTCTCTGGACCTCCACCAAGACAAAAGAAGCTCAGCTTGGCCATGGCCTCCTGCAGGACAGCACCTGACTTGGCCCAATGCCACAGGCACTGGTCTCTGCCCAGTCCCAGGAAGGGGGGTGGATACCTTGGGACTTCAACAAAGATTCCCTGAAAGGCACCTACCCAATGGTGTTAACTGTGATACTACTATAGGTCAGAAAGCTGTCCCCACCCCCATAACCACAGGCAGGCAGGCATGCCTGGAATTAGGAGAGAGTAGCTTCCTGGAAGTGAAGGATTTTGGAATACTGTTTGCAGTGATGACCACAGTCCCTGGGTCTGTTGCTGGCACTTCCATGCCCTGCTGACCCAATGCTCCCTGTGTGGGCTTAGCCTCACCCCTCTCCTTTCCTCTTTTCTGGATGCTTCATAATACCTGAGTAGGGCTGGCTGGTCCCCCCGAATCTTTAACCTCTTCTGTAAGTATTCTTGTTCACCTTCTGCCTTAACTGAAGAGCAGCTTTCCCAGAGGAGTACACATCCCTCTGCCCTTTCACAGACTATTTTCCTTGATGCTCATGTACTCCAAGGCCAGGTCAGGTAGGTGGCTTCCTTCTCCCTGTTCCTATTCTTATATGACTCTTCCTCCCACCTTTCAGTTTGGAGCGGCAGCTTCATCCCCTTATTGCTGTGTTATACCAACCTATATCATGCAGATCTGGCCTACTGTTTCATCTTTCTCCTCCCCATCACTACTCCAATTATTGTCCTGGTAGCTTCAATGTCCATGTGGATAACTTAGCCTCCATCCTCCTCTCTCGGACCCTTGACTTCCCAACTTTGGCATTCTAACTTCCCACCCACTCTCGCAATCACATCCAGGAACTAATCACTACCAGGAACTGACACCCCCTGAAGTATCAGTTGCAAGCATCCAACCCTCTGACCACACACTTGACTTTTTGGTTCACACACTCCGTTATCCACACTGCAACATGGCTCACCTCATTGACACCCCAAAACCATGAGCTCCACTACCTATTTTTACTACCCATTATCCACCTCTGTCTTTCACTTCCCTCTGTCATGGGCTAAATTGTGTTCTCCCAAAATTCCTAAGTTGAAGTCCTAACCCCCAATATCATAGAATGGGACTGTATTTGGAGACAGGGTCTTTATTGAGGTAACTGAAGTCATTAGGATGGGACCTAATACAACATGATTGGTGTCCTTATAAGAAGAGGAGATTAGGACACAGTGGAAAGACTATGTGAGGACACAGGGAGAAGACAGCCAACCACAAGCCAAGGAAAAGGACCTCAAAAGAAACTAATCCTACTGATACCTTGATCTCAGACCTTTAGTCTTCAGACTAAATAAATTTCTGTTGTTTAAACCACTCAGTATGTGGTACTTTGTTATGGCAGCCCTAGCAAACTCAGATTCCAACATTATAAACATTCCCTTGCCACACTTTCCCCCCCTTCCCTCGGTCATAATCACCAACCTTGGCCTGGTGACCTACCTTCTCCTTGCCTGAACCTGAGGAGCTGAATATTGTGGGGGAGAATTGCAAAACAATGCTGATTAGTTTTTCCTAAATGTATGACCCCAAGTCCTCAAATATGAGCTCAAAACAGTCCATAAATCATATCAAGTTTCATGAGTAAGTTCCCTTTCCCACTTTCCAAGAGGTGATTTCATGCATTCTCTTTTGTCTTCAAAAGAATACCATCTTTTCTCTTTTGTCTTCAGAATGCCGTCTTCTGCCTCTCAGCTCAGGGCCACAGCTTTGCTCATCTGAGACCAGACACCACCAGTTGGGAACATTTTCACACTTCTGCCACCACAGCACAGTCTTACAGACCTTGTGTTCAAGTTTCCACTTTCCTTGCACCAACAAAAGGCCTCTTATTCCCTGGCTTCAATCTCCTTTTGTCTTTTCAAGAATTCTACCCCTCCATGTATCTCTTCCCTCCTAATTAACAGTTCTGTTATGGGATATGTCCATGTGTTTGTCTGCATACCACCATGTCCTTGCCTTTCCTACTAAAAACACTTCCTTTTACCTTATCCTCTTGCAGCAACTCCCCCATTTTCTGCTCCTTTTATTTATTTATTTTTTAAAAAGATTGTATTTATTTATTATTAGAGAGAAGGGAAATGAGAGACAGAGGGAGAGAAACATCAATGTGAGAAACATTGATCAGTTGCCTCTCCTATGCACCTGGATGGGGGACTGAACCCAAAACCTAGGCATGTGCCCTGATAGGGAATCAAACAGGCCTCCTTTCACTTTGTGGGATGATGCCCAACCAACTGAGCCATACCAGTCAGGGCATTTTTCTGCTTCTTTTAATACAAAAATGTCTGAAAAGAGTCATCCACACTTACTGATTGTACTCATTGACCTCATCAACAATTTATTCCTGCTGTTGGATCACTTCTGTCAGCATACAACCATTCATTCTTCCTACTATTCCAGTCTGACCTTTGTGAAAGTCACTGATGACTCTTCCTTGAGCTCTCAGCAGCATTTGGTGTGGTTGGTCACTTCCTCCTCCCATCTTGGATCTTTATGTCTCATCTGGCTTTCTCTTGATTCCAGGGCTGTTCTTTCTCAATCCCCTTAGCACCTTTCTCTGCCTGACCTCTGAGGTCCTGTTTTTCTGCTTCTAGATGATCTCACCCAGGTCAATGACTTTAAATATCATTTAAGTGCTGATGGCTCTCAAATTTATATCTTTGTACTGATCTCTTTCTTGAGTTCCAGACGCATAGATCTAATCTGGTGTCTCCACTTAGATGACTCAAGGCATCTCAACCCTGACCTACCTGGGACTTGCAAAAGGACTTCTCCATTTTGTAGCTACCTCCATGACATGGTTCCCATCTCAACAAATAGAACCACCATCTATTCAGTTGCTCAAATCAAAGACCTAGGAACACTACTGACTTCTTTTATGCTTCCTTTTCTACTTTGAAATATGTTTAGATTCCACCCATGTCTTTACATCTTCCCCCTCAACCTTAGCCCAAGCTGCCATAAAATTTTACTTTGACACTGAAATTGGTTTCTAAATAGTTTCCCCATTTGCCTTCAATGGGAAAGGGCTGCTCCAGAGAAGAAGGCTCTTCAAAGTATTGGTTTCCTGCTGTGCAGATGACACAGTCAGTGCTAACTGGATTTCCAAAGGGAAGGCATGTGTAGCCCCATTTTTTCTGTCATGCTTCCCACAGAAACAGCACTTCCATTCAGAAAGCCAGATCAAGTGCCATTAACAAATTAATTCCGATTACTGCAGCTCAAGCACTGAGACCTCAAGGCAATCCCAGCAGTCCTGCAGGAAGATGGCTTGGCCTCGCCTGCTAATAAAGTGGAAACTGTACTGGAAGCAAAAGCGATTATTTTGATGCCTGTTGCTGTCCCTGGAGGGGAGAAGGGTAGGATTTGATTACACCATGGTCTCCTAAGGGAATTAACTGACTTTCAAATGATAAGTTATTAATTCCCCAACTTGGCACTTAGGTTGTGAGGATAGGCTCAGCTCTCAAACTCCCCTGTGGCCCGTGCAACTCCCTGTTTAGAAGTAAGCATCCTCATGTGGCCAATAAGTAAATGAAAGGATAGTTAATTGGTAACTGGGAAATAAGTCTGGAGCCCAGTGCCCTTAATAATCCTTCAGTATTTCATTTAACAAATATAATTGAACCCTTACTGTATTTGGCAGAGCAGGTTCAAAGTTAAACCAAACAGATAAGGTCCCTGTTCTCCTGGATCTTACTGACTGGGAGAGTCTGAGGAGGGGCAAATAATCAGCATGAATCAAACAAATGAAAAGCTGACTTTGGCAAGTGAAAAATAGAATCTAGATGAGAAAACAGGGCAAAGTGACAGAGAATGATTGGGGAGAAATGCTCAACGAGGTCCTGAGGTGGTGACACATGACCTGAGCTTTGGATAGTGCAAAGACCCAGCCAGCCCTGTGGGAAGAACTACTAGGAAGAGGGATCAGACAAGGAAAGTGCCTATTGTCAGAGAGCCAGATCCCCCCACCTCCTCATTCTCCCAGTACATTCAGCATGGCCATCCTTACCAGCCAGGTTGCTATCTTCATGGTACTGGGCAGGGCAGATGTCCCTGGTGGGCAGTTGGCTTTGCCCATAGTCAGTCTGCCAGACTTGATGCTATCCATCCCTCCTGTCGCTCTCATGTCACAGGGATTTGCACAATTTCCACCTCCTCCAACAAAACCTTTTGAAAGCTTCCCAATTAGAAGGGCCATCTTCCTGCTCTGAAGTCCTGAAGCAGTTATTTGGCACCTGCTGTCTCTGTTACCTTACATTAGTAGATGTCACATTACCATGAATTTGAGCCTGCTCCCTCATGCCCTCTCTTTCCCCATTCCTATCTAGTGGCCTTGAGGATAGGTGCTTCTTCCTATCTCTTACACTCCCCAGGCCTAGCCCAGGTCCTCTGCTTAGGGAGTCTAGATGGACACCTGGCCAAATGAAAACCTGAGGGGCAGATGGAGGCTCATGGAAGTCTCACTTCTCATCCAGGAGTCTCTAACATAGGCAGGAGAGGAAGGCTCTTTATCCAGTTCCTTGGAATAGAGCTGGCCTTGGGTTTGAAAAATAGTTTCCAGAGGATGACTTTAAAATGTTAAGGCAATACTAGATTTCTTATAGGAATACTTGGAAACTTTCAGCTTAAAGATGAAAAGTTTTAGGACCAAAAATTTATGTAAAGATGGCACCCTCCCAGAGGTGGGCTCCATCTCAACTCTTCATCTAACAGCTCTCCCAGTAACTCAGACCCTTCCAATGAGAGCCACCCATGTCAACAAGTAAAACACAACAGCTAAATTGCTGCCAGTCTTCCTCCAGCTCGAAATCTTCCTGCCCCCCAGCATTTTCAGATATTCCAGGATTCCAGTGCTAGTGAGCTTCACCCAAAAAGCTAGAGTATTGTCACATGATATAAGCGGGTACCAAAGGTGCCTTCTAATTCAAGGCACTTTGGCTGACAGCAATGCTTGCCACTGGGGCCTGAGTTGGAGGGAGGTCTCAGCTCCCCAGGCAATGGTAAATGGGGATGAGGCATGGTGCCCAATGCGGGGGGGAGGAAAAGCAAATGGGCTCAAGGATGAGATGAATGTGGAGATTCACTGGGCACTGCTGCTGACCTTTCACGAGGACTGTCCTGGCCTCAGCCCACTGGCTCCTCCCGTCTGATGTCAGCAGGCCGATTGGAGGCAAGCGTTCATCCTCGTTGGAAGCCATTTTGACTATCTTTCTCAACTGAGTGAACAGATCCCCCTCACTGAGACGGCGGAAATTAATGACAACATCCAAGACAAAGAACTGTGGGGGAAACAGGTCAAACACATCATTCATGGCAACTGGCCCACAGTGCCAAGCCTTCACTGAACCTTCACATCTGAGAACAGATGGAGATAGTCAGGCCCGAGGTTCCCAATATATGTGATGGTTTTGAATAGTCACAATTTGGGGACCAGAATTCTGTCAACTGTTTTGGACTCCAAGCTGCCCCAACTGAAAGAAGTCCAGATTAAACTTAGCTAAAAGAACATTTGCTTTTGTGGTTCCTAGTTCATATAAAGGCCATTATGTTTGTGGGAAATTGAGTATAAATTGGTACAATCACTTTTGGGGGGCAATTTTTATTAAAACTAAAAATTTGCATACTCTATAACTCAGAAATTGCTCTTATAAATATATATTTTAGACTAAGGCTTAGAGAACATATACCTTGTGCCCTGAAAGATATACAAAGGAATGTACATATCAGCACTGTTTGCAGAAGCAAAATGGTAGAGGAGCCTAAATGGCTCCTGTAGGAAATGGTCAAGTAAAATGTAGTATACTTGTCTAGTGCATGTCTACCTAGCAGTTGAAAGGAATGAAATAGTTCCATATACAGCTTATGGATAGATCTCAAACACACAAGTAAGTAGAGAGGGAAAAAAGCAAGGAGGTCCCAAGAGTCTATAAAGCTGCATTTCTGGTGTATAATCTTAGAAGGCCATAACCTGGGTGATTGCATGTGGAGGTCTGAGGCCATGCTGGGTCTCATTAATGATCCCAAGCTATCCATCCAGGCAACTCTTTTGATCTGACCTGCCTGGTCAGGGCTGGAATAGGAGCCCAGTGAAGGTGTTTTCAACTGATGACCCTTCTTGTTCTTAAAACCTAACCAGTGGAGAGAAATGGACCTGACAGGGAGTCAGGAGGCCCCATTTTGGGGCCACTCTGCCACAGCTAACTGTGTAACTCAGGGAAGGGGCTGAGCACCCTTGGGAAAAGAGGAATGGATGAGCACACATGTGCCCTCCCCAGCAGCAAGGGGCCACTTACCTGGTTGCAGCAGGCCACAATGATATGCTCCGGCTCTGGCATGACACTGCTCTTCTGGGACACCAGTGTGTCCTGGGTGTGGCCAGGGAGGCGGTAGGAGGAGAACAGCCCATAGTATTGCTTCATACAGAGCTGCTGCCCTGACAGCTGACCCTTGGCACAGTCAGTGGGGATGGAGTGACTGGAGGGGGAGAGTGGGGAGGGAGGGAGGAAATCAGAATTGGTTTTACTGTAACTTAATTAGGCAAAGCAGGGCACAAAAACTAGAACTGCATTGTGATGGTAGTCAAAGAGCTTGACTCCTCACTTTTAAAGTGGTGGAATGCCCCATTTCCATGCCCCAAAAAACCCTCAGGGTTTTCTCACATCTTCATTAGTGTCCCTTGCCCCTGCCTCATGCACTACAGTGCAGACCTTACCATTTTAGCCCCCTTTGCCTTCGTTTATGCTTATCTTTGCTTGGCAGGTCTTCACCCCAAACTTGCACTCAACTAATTGTTTAGAAAACCCTTTCTACTCTTATAAGAGCCTAGTCCTTTATCATCTCTTCTAGAAGCATCCTCTGAGTTCAAGAAAGAAAATTCTCTTTTTCCTGTGGTCTCAGCATGTCTTGTGTTCTACCTCCCTCCCCCTCCCTCCTCCTCTTTCTTTCCCCCTATTTCTCTCCCCTTCCTTCCCTCCCTCCATCCTTTCAGACAACAAATATTATTGAGCATTCCTTTGTGCCAGGCACTATTCTGGGATCTAGGAGATATAGCAGCAAACAAGACATGCATTTACTACTCCAAAGGGGTGCAGAGAACAAGCAGAAAATTGGTAAATGTGAGGGTTACAGGGAGAGATTCAGAGTGGCAAGGGGGAGTGGCCAAGGACAATCTTACTGATGACGAGATGTGTGAGCTGAGCCCTGAGGGTAAGAGGCAGCCATGAGAAGAGCTGAGGCCCATCCCCATGGCCAGGTGGGTGCCCCATGACACTTCTGCTCCAGGTGTGGGTATTAAACTAAACTGTAATGACCAATCCACAACAGGGTGCATATGGGAATCCAGAGGGAGCTTTCAGAAACATTGTACTGGCTGAAAAGAGGAATTTTATGTCTGTTGAATCTAATAATAAAAGTGGTTTCATCACAGGTCAGAACATAAAACAAATCTCAACAAATTTAAGAAGTTTGGAATCATATCAAGCATCCTCTCCGACCACAGTGTTTTTAAACTAGATATCAATTACAAGAAAAAAAATTGAAAAACACACAAACACATGGAGGCTAAATAACATGTTACTAAACAATGAAAGGGTTAATAATGAGAGCAAGGAAGAAATCAAAAGGTACCTTAAGACAAATAAAAATGGGAACACAATAACTCAAAATCTGAAGGATAGCAAAATTAGTCCTAAGAGGGAAATTCATAGCATTACAGGTCTATCTCAAAACACACACACACACACACATACAACAAGAAAAACCTAAAATAAACAATCAAAGTTTACACATAGAAGAACTAGGGAAAAAACAATACACAAAGCCCAAAGAGAGTAAAAGAAAGAAAATAGTAAAGATCAGAGTGGAAATAAATGAAATTGAGTCTAAAAAAATACAAAACAGGACCAAGATGGCGGTGTACGTAGACACACTGCACCTCCTCCCACAACCAGAACTGACGGAAAATCAAACGGCAAGGAGGTCCGACACCAAGTAGATAAAAAAGAAACATACACCCAGACCGGTAGGAGGGGCGGAGACGGGCACCGGGGCTGAGAGGACTCGCGTGGCTGTGGCGGGACTGAGACTGGTGGAGGGTGGAACGAATGGGGCAGGCAGTCTGACCACTAGCAGACCCCACCGCCCCACAATCGCGCACAGATAAACCGGGACAAATGGCAGGGGAGTGAAGCAGACCCTGCAACCCAGGGCTCCAGTGCGGGGAAATAAAGCCTCAAACCTCTGAGTGAAAACACCTGTGGGGATTGGGGCTGCAGCAGGAGAAACTCCCAGCCTCACAGGAGAGGTCTTCAGAGAGACCCACAGGGGCCTAGAGAGTGCACAAGCTCACTCACTTGGGAACCAGCACCGGAGGGGCCCAATTTGATTGTGGGTAGCAGAGGGAGTGACTGAAACCCGGTGGAGAGTGGAGAGGGTGCCATTGCTCCCTCTCGGCCCCTCCCCCACATACAGCATCACAGAGCAGCGGCCAGCGTTACCCCACCCTGGTGAACACCTCAGGCTCTGCCCCTTTAAGTAACAGATGCCCCAAGACAAAAAACAAAAAAAAAAGGCCCAAATGACAGAACACTTCAAAGCTCCAGAAAAAATACAACTAAGTGAGGAAGAGATAGCCAACCTATCAAATGCACAGTTCAAAACACTGGTTATTAAGACGCTCACAGAATTGGTTGAATTTGGTCGAAAACTAGACGAAAAAATGAAGCCTATGCTAAGAGAGACAAAGGAAAATGTACAGGGAACCAATAGTGATGCGAAGGAAACTGGGACTCAAATCAATGGTGTGGACCAGAAGGAAAAAAGAAACATCCAACCAGAAAAGAATGAAGAAACAAGAATTCGGGAAAATGAGGAGAGGCTTACGAACCTCCAGGACATCTTGAAATGTTCCAACATCTGAATTATAGGGGTGCCAGAAGGAGAAGAGGAAGAACAAAAAATTGAAAACTTATTTAAACAAATAATGAAGGAGAACTTCCCTAATCTGGCAAAGGAAATAGACTTCCGGGAAGTCCAGGAAGCTCAGAGAGTCCCAAAGAAGCTGGACCCAAGGAGGAACACACCAAGGCACATCATAATTACATTACCCAAGATTAAAAGAAGGAGAGAATCTTAGAAGCAGCAAGAGAAAAGAACACAGTTACCTACAAAGGAGTTCCCATGAGACTGTCAGCTGAATTCTCAAAAGAGACCTTACAGGCAAGAAGGGACTGGCAAGAAGTATTCCAAGTCATGAAAGGCAAGGGCCTACATCCAAGATTACTGTATCCAGCAAAGCTATCATGTAGAATGAAAGGGCAAATAAAGTGCTTCTCAGATAAGGTCAAGTTAAAGGAGTTCATCATCACCAAGACATTATTATATGAAATGTTAAAGGGACTTACCTAAGAAAAAGAAAATAAAAAATATGAACAGTAAAAATGACAGCAAACTCACAGTTATTAACAACCACACCTAAAACCAAAACAAAAGAAAACTAAGCAAACAACTAGAACAGAAACAGAACCACAGAAATGGAGATCACATGGAGGGTTATCAATGGGGGTTTGGGAAGGGGAGGAGGGGAAAGGTACAGAGAATAGCATAAATGATAGGTGGAAAATAGACAGGGGGAGGGTAAGAATAGTGTAGGAAATGTAGAAGCCAAAGAGTATGACCCATGGACATGAACTATGGGGGGGGGGATATGGGAGGGAGGGGGTGGGCAGGATGGAGTGGAGTGAAGGGGTGGAAATGGGACAACTGTAATAGCATAATCAATAAATATATCAAAAAATACAAAACAATGTAACAGATTTCTGAGTATTTATTTTGTATCCTGCTACTTTATCATTTCTAGTAGTTTTTTGGTGAATCTTTAAGGTTCTCAGGAAAATCAAGAGCTGGTTCTTTGAAAAAAATAAACAAGATTGATAAACCTTTACCCAGACTCATCAAGAGAAAAGAGAGGATCCAAATAAATAGAATCAGTGATGAAAGAGGAGAATTAACAACTGACACCACACAAAAACTAAAGACTGTAAAAAAAATATTACAAACAATGATATGCTAACAAATTGGACAGTATAGAAGAAATGGATAAATTCCTATAAACATACAGTCTTCCAAAACTGAATCAGGAAGAGTCAGAATATCTGAGCAGACTGATTACAACTAATTAAATCAAAATGGCAATCAAAAAATTCCTAGCAAACTAAAGCTCTGGACCAGATGGCTTCACAAGTGAATTTTACCAAACATTCAAAGAAGAACTAGTATCTATTCTTCTCAAACTATTCCAAAAAATTCAAGAGAAAGAAGGACTCTCAAGCTCATTTTATGAGACTGGAATTATCCTAATTCAAAAGCCAGATAAAGATACTACCAAAAAAGAAAATTACAGGCCAATATCCCTGATGAACATAGATGCTAAAACCCTCAACAAACTATTAGCAAACCAAATTCAGCAATACATTAGAAAGATCATAAAACATGATCAAGTGGGATTTTTTTCCTGAGATGCAAGGTTGGTAAAATATCCACAAATCAATAAACATGATACACCACATAAAAAAAGAAGAAGAAAAACCACTTGATCATATAAATAGATGCAGAAATAGCATTTGATGAAATCCAGTACCCATTTATAATAAAAACTCTGAGCAAAGTGGGAATAGAGGGAACATACTCAACATAATAAAGGCCATATATGACAAACCCACAGCCAACATCATACCCAAGGGGCAAAAATTAGAAGTGTTTCCCTTAAGATCAGGAACAAGACAGGGATGTTCACTTCCACCACTCTTATTTAACATAGTACTAGAAGTTCTAGCCATAGCAAGCTGACAAGAAGAAATAAAAGGCAAATTAGAAAGAAAGAAGTAATACTGTCATTGTTTGCAGATGACTTGATACTGTACATAGAGAACCCCCCAAATTCCACCAAGAAACTACTAAAACTGATCAATTAATTCAGCAAAAAGCAGAATACAAAATAAATATGCAGAGATTGGTTGCATTTTTATACACCAAAAATGACCTATCAGAAAGGGAAACTATTTGATATATTTACAATTGTATCAAATAAAAAAAACCCTAGGAATAAATTTAACCAAGGAGGCATTTGGAAAATTATAAAACACTGAAGAGAAAGTACAAATAAAAGCAAGCATATACTGTGCTCACAAATAAGAAAAATTAACATCGTAAAAATGTCCATACTACCCAAAGCAATGTACAGATTCATCACAATACTATCAAATCCCAGTGGTGTACTTCACAGAACTAAAACAAATAATCCTACAATTCCATTTATATGGAATCACAAAAGACCCCAAATAGCCATAGCAATCTTGAGAAAGAAGAACAGAGTTGTAGATATCATGCTACCTGATATCAAACTATGCTATAAGGTTATATTATTCAAAACATCATGGTACTGGCATAAAAACAGACATATAGATCAATGGAACAGAATAAAGAGCCCAGGACAGTTTTTATCCCATGAGCATTTTTTGGGATAACTGGCACAAATACCACAAGACATAGGGCAAGAGAAAGCCCCACCACAAGAAGAGAAAATACGAGCCGGGACACCCTGCTCTCAATGCTAAGATGGCCCCCACTGCATACACACAGTCTGAATGCAGGGAGGCAACAAGAAGTACCGAAACTTGAGGTTGGACATGAACAACTTCTCCTGGAGGTCGGAGTATTGTATACACTAAACAAGGATTGTTAATGTTTTCTATAATGCATCCAACAACAAAATGGTCCACACCGAGACCCTAATAAGAGCTGCATTCTGCTCGCTGACAGCACACTATACCGATAGAAGAATGAGTCCCACTAGGCACTACCCTGGGCTGCAAGAAGAGTAAGCTGATCCCTGGGGGGGAAGAGGTTTTAAACAAAAAATAGTCAGAGAAAATTCACAAGAAATATGATGAAAGGAGAAAGAATGCCAACGCCACAATCAGCAGTCATCTCGAGGAGCAGTTCCAGCAGGGCAAACTTCTTGCTTGCATCCTTCAAGCCAGACCAATGTGGCTGTACAGGTGGTCGTGTCTTAGAGGGCAAGGAGCTGGAGTTCTAGCTGGGAAAAATCAAAGCCTTGTAAAAGCAAATAAGTCCTCCTACTGCCTATCTTAGCTCATGTAATAAAGTTTATTCTAAAAAAAAAAAGAATAGAAAGCTCAGGAATAAACCCATGCCTATATGGTCAAGTATTTATGACAAAAGAGACCTAGAACATACAATGGGGTAAAGAACATCAATATAATAAGTGGTGTTGAAAAAATTAAACAGATAATATGCAAAAAACTGAAAATAAACCACTTTATTACACCAATACAAGAATAAAATCAAAATGGATTAAAGGCTTAAGTGTAACACTTGAAACCATAAAACTCCTAAAGAAAACATAGGCAGTAAAATCTCAGGCATTTCTTGTAGCAATATTTTTTTCTGATATATCTCCTTGGGCAAAGGAAACAAAAGAAAAAAATAAAGAAATGGGACTACATCTAACTAAAAAGTTTTTGCACAGCAATGAAAACAGTCAACAAATGAAAAGAAAACCCATTAAAATTGAATGGGAGAACATATTTGCCAATGATAGATCTGATAAGGGGTTAATATTCAAAATGTATAAAGAACGCTGACAACACCAAAAATATTCCATTAAAAATTGGGCAGGGAATCTGAACAGTTTTCCAAAGAGGACATATAGATGGCCAATAGACATAGGAAAAGATGTTTAACATCAGTAATCATCCAAGAAATGTAGATTAAAGCCACAATGAGATACCACCTCACACCTGTCAGAATGGCTATCATCAGTAAATCAACAAACAGGTATTGGTGGGGATGTGGAGAAAAGGGAACCCTTGTGCACTGTATGTGGGAATGCAGATTGGCACAGCCATTATGGAAAACAGTACAGAGGTTCCTCACAAAACTAAAAATGGAACTGTCTTATGATCCTGTGATTCTACTTCTGTAAATACATTTGAAGAAACCCAAAACATGAATTCAAAAGAATATATACACCCCTATGTTCATTGCAACGTTATTTACAGTAGCCAAGATATGGAAGCAACCCAGTGCTTATCAGTCAAGGACTGGATAAAAAAGAGGTGTTGCATTTGTATAATGGAACATTACTCAACCACGAAAAAGAAGAAAATCTTACCATTTGTGACAGCGTGGATGGACTTAAAGAATATTATGCTAAGTGAAATGTCAATCAGAGAAAGACAAATACCGTATGATTTCATTTATTGTGGAATCTAAAGAATGATGTAAATGAACAAAGAAAACAGAAACAGACTCATGAATACAGAGAACAGACTGATAGTTGTCAGAAGAGAGGGGTGTTGGGGGACTGGGTGAAAAAGGTGAAGGGATTAAGAATTACAGATCAGTAGTTATAAAATAGTCACAGGGATGTAAAGTACAGGATAGGGAATATAGTCAATAATGTTGTAATACTATGTATGGTGCCAAGTGGGTAGTGGAAGTATCACGGGAACACTTTGTAAAGTATATGATTGTCTAACTACTTATCTGTACACCTGAAATTAATACAAAATAATATTGAATGTAAATTGTAATTGAAAAATAAAAAATATAAAGTTAAAATCTAATTTTAAAAAAGTGGTCTCATATTTTGTACCTTTGTACCATTTTCTACTAATTCATTTTGTAGTGTTTTACAAACATTTTACAAAATTTAAGAGAACACTGCAGATTGTTCAATGAACACTGGTTTAACGCAGAAAGGAAAGTGGGGTTGAAGCCAAGTAAAAAGGTTCAGAATGAGGAGACCATTTCCCTCAAGTAGCAGGTGGCAAGGCTGACTCTCCCTTCTCTACCTTCTTGTGTGTTCTCTAGATTCCTGATATACATACTCTTGTGTACATATAAGGAATGGAGGAATGGGAACATTCTTAAAAGATCAAGGTAGAATAGTGTTTACACCAGGAAAAGAAACTGTTAACAGTTGGGCCAGGGGGAGTAAAGGTCATCCTGACTCTGGTGGGTGGCAGGGTCCTATTTACTCCTGGCAGGAGCCAGGAACACAGAGCTGAAAAAAGACAAGTTTCCTGCCCTCTAGAGCTTCCTGTCTAGTGTGTCAGGGAGACAAGTGAATGAACAGGCTGTACCAGAATAGGGCACTACCTTTCCCAGTCTGGGCCCAGTCCTACCTGTCCAGCAGGGCCTTGTAGTTCAGCACTCCAGAGATGAGGTTGGCGGCAAACCTGTAGGGAGAGATGAGGCCTTACCCTCTCCTCTCAGAGGCACAGGCTCCCTCTCTTTCTCTCTCCAATCTCCCTTTCTGTTTCTTTCCTTCTTCTTTTCTTTCTGCCCACCTCCTTCCCTCCTTCCCTCCCTCTTCAACCTCTCTCTCTCTCTCTCTCTCTCTTTCTCCCTCTCTCCCCCCCACCCCCCACCTCCAACTCAATAACCACTCACCAGATGCCAGGTCTTAGTAGTTAGTGCCCTAATAGGATGGTATACCTGTTGCTTCCTACCCATCTCTATGCTGTCAGCCCTTCACAAGCTTTGAATTAAAAGTGATCCTCTGGGAAGAACTCTGAGAGGAGAAGACACTAGGATGTGAATGAGGAGCAAAAGGAGGAGGGAGAGGAAACCAGGAGAGGACACAGAGCAGGCAGGAAAGGGCTAGAAGACAGGGGTTGGGTTCTTCCTAGGAAGGGCTCATGCCGGGGTTGGACTGAGCCAGGACCCTGGGGTTGTAGGAAATTCAGTCTCCTGGGAAAAGTCAGTAATTTAGTTCCCTAAGTGCTAGTGAAAAGGAAAGCAGGTGCTGAGGGGAAAGGCACCAGAGAACCATGCCATGGAATTGTGTCCACTTAACTGTTCATGGAGGAATGAGCCCTGGCTATACTACATCTAGAGGAAAATGCCCACTCGAATGCAATTTTGAGAACTGTTCTCAGAAGTTATTTATCCATCTACACACATCCTTTTGACCAGGGGAGGCCCTTGCTGCAGGGCAAGAGGGAAGGCTGCCCCCAGACATTTGGACCGGTATTGGTGAGAAAGGACATGCTGGAGGTCTCCCAAGCATAGCTGAGTCATGCCTGCAGGCGAGAGGGTCCTGTTTTTCTTTTCCTCCTTCTGAACTGTCCCCACACTGTGTCCTATTCAAGTCCTAAAATCAGAGACCTGGATTTGGGTCCGAGTGACTCTTGCAGGGAGATCCTTTCTCCCTGCCCCACCCTTGCATAAATGGCCCTTCCATTGTCATCAGTGGGCCCAGAGGCCATTCCAGTGGCCAAGTGAGCTGTGAAATTGCAGCAGATGCACAAGATCTGGCAAAGGCAGCTGGCAGGAACTAACCATTGCCAAACACTCTGAGCCTCTGTTTAGAGCTGGGAGCTAGAAGGTAGCTGGGGCCTCTCAGATCACCTGGGGCATTGTGTCTAACCAACAAGTCCCAGCCTCAAGTACTGGCAGGATGAAAGTGTAACCACCTCCTCCCATGACCTCAGCCAGGTCAAGACTTGCCACGGGGACATCTGGGGGCCCATGCCCTCCATTAGTGTCCACCCACCCCAAATGTGTTTGTTCCTCATGTGCAGCCTCACCTAACCTCTTTCCTGACCCCAGGGCCTGGACAGATCCTGCCTCAGGGCCATTTGGCCTCAGAAAGCTCTGCCAAGACACAAGATCCAGGCTTTCCTTCCTGGTGCTAGGGCCAGGACCCCTTCCCCAGGCAGACTCCCAAGCTGTGAGTCCAAGAGCACAATGACCTCACCTTAGCTGGTCATTGGTGTCCTGGAAATGTTGCCGGGAAAAGATCACAGCTGGACTGGAGTTGACAGGCAGGGCTAGGCGGTTATTGAGATACATGTCATTCAGCCAGTACTCAGACACCTGTGGGGGAGAGTAGGGGAGGGGAGCCATTACCCACAAGGTCCATGTACACTCCCTCCAAGAAAGGGTAACTTGCTTGTGTAACACACCAATCCCATCCTGGAAACCCCAAGAGACAGTTGGGATACTTCACTAGATCACTCATTCATTCATTCCATAGGACCACGTGTTTCCCAACACACATGCCTGTCCTTGCCCTGTACTCTATCCTTTCTTCCATTCCAGGTTCCCATCTTGGTTGTTTGGTGCTTTATCCATGCCCCCTGCCTATCCTTATGAAGGTGCCATTCCTTTCACCCCTTTCTACTTCCCTGACCTCATCAATACCTTCTGCTGCTCATCCCTGTCACCCATCTGTCCCCCAAACTTGTCCTTGTCTGTTCCCATCCTTATCCCACATCCCTTTCCCCCAATCTGTCAGCCCTCTGTCCACATATCTATCTTACATGCCACATCTTGTCAGTTCCTCACCCTTGGCCCTATCTGTCCCCAACCCCTGTCTTCCATCTGCCCCATCTTTGTCACCTACCTGCCCCTCACCCAAATCCCTCTGTCTCTAAGTCTCCCTCCTGCCCTCCTGCCCCATGAGTCCTATGTCTGCCCCCCAGTCAGTCCCCTCCTAGCAACTCTTACCCAGTTAGCTGTCTTCTCCTGCCGCTCCAGTAGCTTCTGCTGCAGAGTCTCACCGAGGCCACCAGGGGCTCCAAACTGCTGCACAATGGCCTGGCTCTGCCTAAACTGCTCCTTGGGCACCAGGTGTTGCATGCACCGCAGATAAGTGGCCAGGGTCTGCTGCAGTGGCGGTACTGGAAGTTTGGGAAGCCCCTGGAAGAGAGGGTTCATAGGCATTTGCTGTTCCTATCCTTATGTGTGGCCCTTGCCTGTTCCCAAATTGATGCCTAGTGTCTGTCTCCATCTGCTGCCATCCTTGTTCCCTATCCTGAGACTCATGTGTTTTCAGGCCTCAGCTCAGCAGAACTGTGAACTTAGGAGTTCCTGTTTGCTTTCTCCCATACCCCAGCCCTGCCCAAGGATGGGACAAAGTGCAGAGGAAAAGACCTTGATGTTGATCCCAGACAGACCTGGATTCATACACTGACCCTGCTGCTGACCAGCTGTTCAATTTTAAGCAAATCATCCCTACCACTGTGCCTCAGTTTCCTTTCCTGTCAGATGGGGGTAATAACCTCTCCTTCTCATAGGATCAAAAAAATCATTGATGTGAAAATTCTTATCAACCATAGCAAATGGGTCTAAGATGAAATAGTCCTGTTATTGATATTGACTGCTCGTCATTCTTAATTTGGAAACTGTTCCCAGCTGGAGCTCAACAATCCAATTGATCTCTGGATCCAAAAGGTGTGACTCTAATGGAGATATTTAAACAGGTGAAAGATGGTGGGAGATATAGTTCATTGCTTGTCCTAATGACCAGAATCATGCAAGATGTTTCCTGGGAAGGTGACTCATGCCTTGGGCTTCTTATTAAATCCCTTCCAAGTATGGTACCCAGAGAGGGGTATTCTACTCCCTGTGGGTAAGGGGATAGGATGGGAAAAAGTGCAGTGGAAGTTCCTCCTCTTTTAATTTTCCTAAGTCTCAGCTTCCTCATCCACAGGACATAAATAACAATTCCTACCTGAGAGGGGCCCAGAGAAAATTAAATGAGAGAAACAACTGGCCACAATAGGTACATTATTAAATGTTATAATGCTGGTGTCCTTATCCTTCCAGAAGAATTCCTAAGAGGAAACTCATAATTTCTGGGGGCCCCCAAAGTGTCAAAGAGTCTGGGCCCCATGCTTCCCAGTTAATGAGCTGTGTTCACCAGTGATCTGACATACGTGTTCAACCATTTTATGGCTTAGCCTCATTGACAGATGAGGAAGCTTAGACACAGCAAATGGAGAGATAGTCCAAGGTCACCCAGAAATTTGGTGACAGAGTTGATACCTGAAATCGGTCTTCATTCAATATTCATTTTGCTCCTTCCTCCTCAACCATTCTCTTCTTTCTCTCTTGCTCTTTTCTATCCCCTTTCCTTCTTCCTCACTTAGCTGGTCACAATTGGAAACCAAGACTTTTCATATTATTGCTTAAATTTTACAAAGTAGGCTGTCTTCTTTCAGAGGTTTCTTCTCTGTAGGGTGATGGGGGCAATAAATTTCTAGCCCAGGCAGGCTGTGGAGTGAAGGGGCCTGCTGAAAGCCTTCCTCCACTCGGCTCTACACACAGGATGGAGCCCCATGGCTGCCCTGGACAGATGGGACTGAGTGAACATGCCCTGATGAATAAATGGGGTTCCTCCACTTTCCTGATCCTGTGTCTAGAGTTCACTGCCTTAGGGTGAGGGAGGAGGCTATCAGTGTTAACTAGAAGCTGTTGCTACCCTGGGGACAACTCGAAGATGGGTCTAGACAGCATTTCAGGCTACCCGACCCACTCCAGAAAGCCATGTCCACGTCCTTCATGTAGCTAACCTGGTTTCCTCTTTCTTCTATTGGGACCTTGGGGCCTTTGTGGTGGGTGAATGGGCAAGTACCTACAGAAAGCCAAGCCCTGTTGGTGGCCTGGCCAAGAGTGGCAGCAGGTCTGGCTGGAGCCCCTGCTAGAAACAGGCCAACCTTCTTTGGGGCTCTGACAGTGCCCTGAAACTCAGCCTGGGTCATGGGGGATTGATAATACACAAAAAGGCATGAGGCAGAAAATCTCTGCTCGGACGTCAGCTCCTTGGGGCTCCTTCCAGACTCTTACAGGCTTCTGGCCCACGATAGGAACAGAGGCAAGGTCTTGTTTTTATGAGGGTGTTTGAACCTTAGGGTCTCAGGTCAATACATGTTTCCTGGGCAGTTTATGTGAGCCAGGCCCTGAGCTGGACTCAGGTTTGATGGAGAGACAAGGCAGCCACAGTCCAAAGGGAAGGACATGCTAAGGAGCAGAAGGAACATCAGAGGTGTCAGCTACAGTGAGTAGGATAATGTGGTGAACAGCTTCATGGGGAGAAACCAGAAAGTTCTGTTCAGGGTTCCAAATGAAACCTGGGGGTAGGGATGGAGAGTGGTGTGGGTATCAAGGAGGCGCCAAGAAGACGAGTGTAGCAGAGTGACCAACATGTGCCATACTGGAGAGATCGGATGTGCTGCTCTTCACTCTGGAAGGTGAATGGGAGGAAGGATGCTTGCCCAGGGAAGGGTGGCTTATCTCAAGGCTCCAGGGCTGAACCAGTGACAACAGTTGGGGCTGGGATGTGACAAGGCTTACTTAAGGCAACTCCTCTGGGCTCAAAGCCATTGGAAAGGGAAATTGGGGTGGGGGTAAGTCCTAAGGGAAAAAAAAAAAGAGTATCTAGCCTAGTTCAAGGACTCTCCCTGAAGTTAGAGGTTAGGAAATATGGCTGTAAGCATTCCCTTAGCACCCCTTGAAGCTACTCCTAGTGCCCCCATGCCTGCATGGGCTCCTCAACAGGATCAGGGCAGGGCTGCAGCCTGGGCCTCATGCCCAGGAGAGGGCAGGACTCTGGGCCAGGCAAGTACTAGAGGCAAGTTCCCCTCAGGACTGTTCTGGGAGCCAAGGGCATGTGAATGGGGAGAGTAGGGATAAGAGAGTGGGCTCCAAAAGTCACTCACAGGTTCCTCCTCACTGCTTAGAGTTTTTGCTGCCATCTTATGGGGGGCTTTTTCCAGGATGGGCATCTTGGTGACTCCTGGTTGAGGAAACAGAAATACAGATCTGGGGACCAAGAAGCAGAAAGGCATCAACACAATAGCCACATAGACCTGCCATGGACCCATCATCTCCTGTAGTCTGATACCCACCTACACCCTGTGAGCAGGCCAGAGTGGGACAGTAGTGTACAGGGGTCTCATTGCGTCCTGGCCCCAATTTCCTGGCCTCCAGATCAGCTCCCCTGACCACAGTGTCCTTTCTGAACCCCCAAGTAAGAGAGCGTGGGGCCTGAAGTAAGCTTCCATTTGGTACCTGCCCCATCAGACTGCTGTCATCCAGGCCCAACTGACTGCCCTGGGGAGTGTAGGAGGCAGCAGGGCTGAGCTTGCCCACTCCTAATCCACACTTGCTTTGTTTTTGCCTGGGGCCGAAAAGATGTGTGATCTGCGGATTAAAATCTCTCTTTCCCACTAGACTGTGAGCTTCTCCAGGGCAAGACCATACCTGCAGTGTTTAGTGCTTCATTTCGGGAACCTAGCAGGTGCCTGCCATGGAGTAGTATTAGTGTTGGGGAACTGAGTAAAAGAAATGCATGTATGCATGAATACATTCCTGGATGAATGCAAGGTCCTCCAAGGCCCTCCAAGGCCCTGAGTTCCAGGAGGCTCTCTGGGTTGATTGGGAGGCTGGCATATGGCCAAGGCATGGAGGGCCTTGGTGCCTGTTGGATTGACTGTGATGTAGGCAGTCTCTGCTCTGCATGTTCCCAGTGTAGGTGCCATGGGAAAGCTGAGGGAGGTGGTACAGGGAAGCTGGGCAGCCCAGTCCCCCAGGGACTGCCTAACAGCCTCAAGAGTAGTGGACTAATTTTAAAGGGGCAGTAGAGTGAGCCAGACCAAAGGAGGCAAAGGCCAGTTTTTAAGAGCTCAAACTCTACCCTTAGAGATCCCTCTAAGCTAAGTGTAAGCCTGTAGAGACACACACCCATACTTTCTACTCACCCATTCCATATTTATTCCCAAGAGCCTAAAGCTGATGCTTAGACCATTCCACCCTTACCCTACACGAATTCCCAGGCACAGTCCAGGTAGGGGCTGGGCATGGGCACAGCTTGCCCAAGGGCAGAGCATCCAGAAAGATGGATGAACCCAGTCTAGTGGTGGAGGAGCCTGGGCTGCTTGAAAACGCTGGGCAGAAAATGTAGAGTCCTTTCAGGTACCACACCAGGTGCTCAGGACTAGGTGGTCTCCAAACTGCTGGTGCAATAGAGCATAGCAGCTCCCAGCCCCCCACGGAAACGGCAGTATCCAGGTGAGGGCCCACCCCCATCACGGCGGGGTTTTGAGGGGGCAAAGAAGGGTAAGGTCGGGTTGATAAAGGCCCCAGCGACAGTGCAGCCCATGCTTCCTCTTTGATCTGGCCCCCAGCCAGCGCCATAGCTGGAAGATACTAGTCAAAACTCAGAGACCCCACGAGTTGGAGAGCCGCAGGGATGGAAGCAGTATGGTTTCCTGGGGGCCAAATGTGAGGTCCTGGTCCCTGAGCCAGCTACTCTTCCTCCTTGGCTTGGGCGGGCGCCTAGAGGGTGTATGTATTTGTGTATATGTACCTTTCTGTCTGTCTGTCTGTTTGGTGCCCTCTCACCAGCCAGGCTTTTAAACGCTCCCGGCAGAGATCTCTGCTCTTCCCTAGAGGCCCAACCCCAGCTCGGCTCTGCACCACAGGCTGTCCAGCCCCTCCAGAGAATCCCCCAGACATGGCTCATGCTTGCTACCGTCGCCCTCTCCCCACCTCCTGCCTCTTCCAGAGTGGGTGGTCGGGGAGAGACCTGCAGACCCCACGACTCCGCACAGAAAGTGCAGACCTTGGCACTCAGTGGATAGGGGTCCAGAAGAAGTGAGAACATGCACGTGGAGCCGCGGAGCCCTGATGATCAAGGCTCTCCAAGCCCTTTCCCCCAAACATCTCAGCGTCCGGCTCCCCTGTTCCCTGCCCCCACTCTTTGTAGGTAAGCACCAGAGCTGCGGAATCCCTCAATCTCCTGGCGGTGCCACGACGGCCGCTGCCGTTCTGGACTAGGATGACTCCGAGAGTCCCGGGACCTCTCGTCCCTGTGCGGTCTCTGGACGGAGACTTCCTCTGCTCGCTGCGCTGCGTGCCACCAGCCCAGCCCTTCTCACCTGCTCTCCTAGGCTGTACCTCTCAGCCGCCGCTGCACCGCACCAAGCAGGACTGGAGGCGGGAGTGTGAGCTCAAGGGATCCGAGAGCGTGTTAGCAGAGCGGGGGTGGGGGTTGCCACCTCTGTCGGCTGTAGAGCCTCCGACGACGTTTGTCAGGTTCCCGTGGGCTCCCGACCGACTGCCAGCGACCCGGCCGCGCCTGTCCTCTCCTCCTCTTGTTCCTCCTCCCTCCCCTCCCTTCTTCTCTTCCCTTCCCCAGCCCCACCCCTGTCTTTCCTCCCCAACCCCCCTTTATCCCTGATCACCTCACTCGCCGCAGCCTTCCCGGATCCCACCTCCTGCAACGCCCCCACTCCGCCACCCCAGCTGGGGCCAGTTTGTACAAGGGCAACAGAATGCAGGACTGAGAAGGGCGGGCAGAACTTCGCCCGAACCATGCCATCCCCAGTCCCCTTGCTCACCCAACCCCATTACCCTAGCCGCAGCTGTGTCTGCAGAGCTCTAGGGAGGATTGGGTCTGGGGAAATCTGTGCCCTCCCCATCGTCTAGGCCATACTCAAATACTACATACAACTCCTTCCAAAATAACAGCAACAACGACAATGGTGATGATGATGGTAACAACAACCTGTTTGTTAATCACAGCAGGTCCTCTCCACTACTGGGATGGGGAAGGACACAGACTAGGGATGCTTAGAGACAGGCAGCCAGAGGCAGACACTCCTCCCAGACAAAGCACTCCTCCCCCTCCCCACATATAGATCATTACACACAACACACAGACATGCATAAAGACAAACCCTGCCCAGACAAACACACAAAGCCAGACACATATACCGAGGACAGATTGTGCACACACCAGCGTGCAGATCCCTACAGGCATTGCAACCCTGGCGGGTTCTCCTCACACTGGAATGGGAGCACTCTGCAGCCTTAGGCAGGCCACAGGCTGGGAGTGGCACACAAACGCATGCCTGGGGTTCCTGGGGACCAGCATTCAAAGTGAGCAGTCACTTCCACTCCAGGACGGGGTTAGGGAGGGGGGCTGGCACCAGATCCTACACTGGCATCCTCTCCAGTCCAGGCTCAGACCCATGAGGCAGGGACACAGCAAGACACATCGACAACTATTTTCCTACTCCTCACAGGATAGAGCCTGACTCTCTAACAAACACACACATCACACACGCGTTTCCGAGATCGAACCTCTGCCCAGAACAGCTCTGCCCCTACACCTTTTGGGCATCTAGATGGGGTAGGATGCGGGTTTCGAAGGGAAGCCCAGCCCTCCAAGCCTCAGAAGTTTGTATCTGCAGGGCGTGTCCCACAGGGGCAGGGCCTATGCACCAAAGAGAGTGGGTCCTCAGTTTACCCTGGGCCGCACCCTGGGGCACTGCGCTGGGCTGTCTCGGGCTAAAGGGATGTGAGGCCTTGGATGTCCACGGGTGAGAGCCCTTGTTGGGCTTGCTTCTTTCATACTATCTCCTTAATCAGGTAGCAAAAGAAACACAGGTTCCCCGCGTGCCCGCCGGGCTGAAAGTTGGATTGGAGCTAGACTCAACTCACCCAGCCCTCTGTCCTGGCCCTGTGCCTGGCCACCCATCCCCATCAGTAAAGAGACTCAGTCTGGGAGAGATTTCTTTATTGATTCGGGCCGGGACAACGCTGTGCAGCAGGCCAAGGAACAGAAGGGAAGGCAGACAGACATACAGCCCTATACAGGGTGGCCCCGAGATGGAGACTCGCATGCCTCGTTTTTTTGTGCAAGGAGCGCATCACTTTGCGTGCCTCAGTGCTCCACACTTTACTAGACGAGAGGGAGAGGGACACAGAAAAGGTCATGGAGAAGGAACACGGGTAGAGGAACTAAAGATAGGGGCTCGTTCCGGGGATACTCGCTGGAGGGGCAGGCCCTGAGCCTGAGCTGGCCACTGTGCTCACAGAGCAGCCACCTTGACTGGAGGGGTAGGAAGGGGGTGGGTGGCCTGGAGGAGAAGCAGGGCTGCTAGCTGCGGGTGTAGTAGTCGTTGTAGTCGTCCTCGCACTCATCAAATGGGCCAGGTGCTCTGCGAGGCGCGCGGTCCGAGTCGGAGACAGAGCACTCACGCAGGCGCATGGCATCGTACAGACCCTGCGGTGGCTCATCAAGCAGGACGTCGCGCTCCGAGCGGGAGCGCGTCAGGAGGCCCACATTGCGCAGTAGCAGCAGGACAGGAGCGTAGAGCAGGTTGGCCAGGCCCATGCCAAGGCTAAGCTGTGCAAAGCCGAGCGAATGCACGATATGGCCCGCCACTATGGGCCCGAGCGCATAGGCCACGGAATAGGAGATGTCAGCGATGGCATAGACACTTCCGTAGACCGAAACGTGGCGCACGTCCACGAGAAAGGCGAGCGTGGGCAGCAGAGCCGTGTCGACCAGCGCAATGCCGAAGCAGAGGCCGCAGAGCGAGACCACTAATGGTGTGAAGGATTGGCAGGCAGGCACAACGCACGAGCTGGCACCGATCACTGCGAGCCCCAGCGCGCCGTAGAGCCACTGCAAGTGTGGGTAGCGCGCCGCCAGGCGCACGATGAGGTAGACGCCTAACACGTGAGGCACAAAGGCCGGCAGCCAGACCATGCCCATCTCCCACTCTGAAGCCGCCATTGTGTGCTTCATCCACGTAGCGATGGTGGGTTCGAGGAAAGCGAGTGGGATGTTACAAGTAGTGAGTGCGCCGGCCACCACAGCGATGTAGGGGTCCAGCATGAGGCGGTGGATGGGTGTGCCCACAGGGAGGTTGGCCCGCGCCCGCGCCGAGGCTGAGAAGGGCTTGGCCACCACCAGCAGCAACAGCGCGTCGAGCAGTGACACCGTGGCTAGCACCAGAAAGGGCACCCGCTTGCCCGCGAATTCATAGAGGATGCCCCCGAAGGGCGGTGCCACTAGACTTCCAAAGCTGATGAAGGCAAGCGCTACGCCCAACGCGCGACTGCGCTCCGGCTCCTCGGGATACTTATCCGCGATCATGGCAATGCCGGATGTATCTGCGAAAGCCGAGCCCAGGCCTTGCAGACTGCGTGCGGCGAAAAGCGTGGCATAGTCCTCAGCGAAGGCAAACAACACTGTGGAGGCGAACATGACACCCAGGCCGATAAGCAGCGGCACGTCGTAGCTCATGCGATCGATGAAGGTACCGCTTAGGGGGTTCACCAGAAGCTGCAGGATAGCCTTGGAGGCAAAGAGAACCCCGATCTTCACGTCCTCGCTCTCCGTGGGGTAGCGGGGCCGAAGGGCAGATCCGGCCGGCCACGAAGCCGTCGGGGACTCTGAGCTGTTAAGCGTGTTGGCACAAGCATTCGCTGGAGTGGGCTGCGACAGGGTAGGCACCCACACTTCTAGGGTTGGGATGGGACTCTCGCTGCTCCCGCGCATGTGGGCGATGTAGTCAGGCACGATGGGCACGATGACCATGTACAGCATGTTGTCCAGGAATAGCGCCACGCACACGATGACCAGCACTAGGCGCCGCTGCCGCCGGGGCTCCTGGAGCGCTGCGCCCACCGCCTCCGACAGCTTGGTGGCTGCCTCTCCCGCCTGGCCCGTTGGTTCCATTGCCCCCACCCCCGCCGCACTTCCGAGGACACCGCTACGGGGCTGAACGCAGCCGCCCTGCAGGGCAGAGACTGGAGCTCAGAACTTCGGGGGCGCGGTCCGCGTCGCGCAGCGCCCCCTGTGCCTCAAGTAGCTGTAGGGCTCATGGCCTTGCACCTCCGGAAAGGCAAGGACCGGGTTCGGGGAGACGCCGGCGCTGTTCGGGGCAGCCGCAGACCCTCCGCTGCTGAGCTCAGGGGTGATCAGGAAAGGCGGGTGCGCAGAGGGGTCTGGGCCGGAGACTGAGAGCGCTGCGCCTCTGGCGCGCCTGCAGTCTTCCCCGCGGGGCCGAGAGATCGCCCGCGCGGGCCGAGGGGCATGCTGCTGCCTCCCGCCCGCCGGCTGCTCACCCTGCCGCCGGTGTCCCCTCCCCTATCGCTGATTCCTGCCTTCTCCTCCGCCGCTTCTTCTTTTTTCCCTTTCCACTCGGGGCTGTGACGCTGCGAGTCTCGGCCCCCGAGTGGTGCCCCGGCCACTAGCGTCGCTCATGCTAATGCGACGTCCGCTGGGCGGGAGCCGGGGGCGGGGCGCGGCCCAGTGGGGGTCTTCTTCCCAGAGGCGCCGGGGCTGAAAACCTGAGAAAGGGGTCTTGGAGCGAAAAGAGTCCTGGCCAAGTCCCTGAGGATAACGGGGTGCTACATGCGAGAAGCTGGCTTTCTGCCTACCTTCCACCCCTAGTTAGGACCCACTGGGTCCGAGTCCCCTTTTCTCCCCCTGCGAGGGGGCGCACAGCGGCTGCTTTCACCCCGCCCAGCAGGAGAGGGGGACGCCGGGGACTCCAAATCTCCAACGCAGCCTGAATCTCCGAGCACAGAGGGCAAGGAGTCCCCGAGGTGAGCCGCAGCCTCGTCCATCTGTTCTAGTAGCTGGATTGTGGGACTGAGACCCGAGGAGCTTAGGGCACAGATATCCCAACCCTTCTTCTCTCCCCGCCCCCTGGCCCCTTCTACCCCTGGGAAGGGAAGGTGAAGCGCATAGACTGCTGGGCGGTATCCCGATGACACCCCTTCAGGAGAATGTCAAAGCAGAGAATTCCTAAGAGAATCTGGGGATTGAGGAGAAAAGTCGCCTTGTCCCCATCGGGCCCGGAATATTAGCCCTGCTTCTTCCACTCTCCTGCACTCCTTCGCCATCCTCTCCCAGCCAGTAGACCCCTTTTCCTCTTTAACTGTCCAGGTCCCCCAGCTCCGCCTCTTCTCCCTTCCCTCCTCCTCACCCCTCCCCCTATAACTCCTCCCAGGCTCTGTGCTCGCCACAGAATAACCCCATCTCGGGCTCCTGGGAGTCCCGCCCCGTTCCCTATTCCCTATTTCCACTCCCCTACCCCCCATCCCCGACACCAATCTCCAGAGCTGCCTCCAAGTCCCGGGTGGACTCAGGGAGTGATGTGGCTTGGGTCCTTTCAGAGCTGTAAGAAAGACCTTTTGGGCGCCACGCCCAATATTACCCCTCCCCCGTCCTCCGTCCTCCCGGCTGGACTCAGCCGCTTTGCTCTTATCACAGACTTAAGGGAGGCTCACCTCCAGTAATGGCCGCACCCACTGAGACGCCCCGTTCTCAGAGGACAGGCTGAGCTTCCCTGGCTGTACACTGGATCCAGTGCGCCCCCAAAAGAGCGTTGACCCTGGATGGCACATCCAGTCCGTGTACCAACCGGTTTGTAGGTTGGCAGGAGAGAGGTTTTGAGGCAGCTGAGTTTCAGAGAACTGTATTGTTGAGATTACAGTTTTTCTCTCTCTTCCAGAGTCAGAGAAGACTCTTCCTACCCTTCTCACCTGAAAAACAAATTAGCATTAGGTTCAGCTTCTTCCCTTACCATGCTCCCCGCCCCCAAGAATAACTTTGATACAGTGCGAAGCACTGGGGCTCTATAGACAGGCAACTGAGATGGCTTTCAGCTCTTGCACTTACTAGTTAGGATGCAGGGGAAATTTCTTCACCCCTCTGTGTCTCAGTTTCTTTGTCTGCAGTATAGATTAATAGTACCTACTGATTAGGGTGGCTGGGACATTGGAAGAGCAATGTAAGTGCTTGCTGTTATTATTATCACCTGTAAAATGTGCTATTTTGTTCATTTCACAGTCGCGTGTCTTGTGAAGAGCAGATAAAAGGTACAGGGTCAGCCTGGCTTCCTGGCTAGTCCCTCCGGTTGCATGGGCATTGTTATTCTAGGCTCTGTCCTGGCTGGTGGAAGGCTGGAGGTCATTGGAAAGTTGGCTTCTGTCCCTGAGATGGCTATGGGATGAGGTGATGGAGACCAGAGCATTAGGATGAGAGGCAGCAGCCTATTGTCTAATCTCTCCCAGGCACTGCAGGGAAGAAGGAGTAAGTCTTGCACTTAAGGAGCTGCCCTCATCCGCTCTGCAGCAGTCTAAGGGCTCTCTGAGGGAGGGGAAGAGCCCCAGTATGGGAGCAGGCCTGGCTCTGGATGATCCTGGGCAAGTCATAGCTTCTCTCTGAGCTCCAGCCTTGGTATCTATTAAGTAGGGATTAGGGAAGAGCCCTCTCACTAAGGCCTTTGAGCAGAAATGGGTGCTGTAGAAGGGCTCTGTTGGGGTGAAAGAATTATTTTAAATTTTATTTAAAGGCTTTTAGTCAGCACACAAACACTTTCCAGCTCATTGCAGGCTCCCTCTGTCTTTGCAAATTTATGTCACCTGTTTGGCTCTCCAGTCCTTTGAGTTAGAAATTCAGGTCTCTTCTGACTCTCTCATTATGAGGCTTTTAAAGAAACATTCTTCCCTCCTGCTGAACAATTATTATTTATGCATATATTGTTTGCCCTGTCTGACTGGAAGGGGGGAATTTAAAGCAGAAGTTTTCTCTTTAGTTACTGAAGAACTTAGAACTTAGTAGAATATTAGAAAAGAGAAACTTCTCCAGGGCCTTCAAGGTACAGACCCAGCACTCTGGCACACATAATTCATGGCTGTTTTTGAGCATGGAGCCAAGTTATCTCTAGGCTCATGCTTAACTCCCCTGTCTTCCATTCCCTAATGGCAGGAAACAGACTCACTTATTAAACAGTCTGTGCCAGTGGTGTTATGTGTGCTGTTGTAGTTAATCCTCATTCAATCCTGGTGCAGTGTAGGTGCTATTCCTTCAGTCTTAATGATGTAAAACTGGACATAGAGAAGTTGAATCACTTTCCCAAGATCCCAGCAGTGGATTTGAACCTGGGCTGTGTGACTTGTCTTGTGGTCCTCACACTGCCTCCCCACACCTGTACCTCAGTGTGCTTCTGCTACTTCATCAGCAGGTGCCTACAGACTGGCAGTGTAGGAAGAGGGGCAGACGAAATCCATGGGAGGAAGAAGGTCCTGGGTTAGTTCCCTAAGGAGGCTCCAGGGACACTAAACTCCTTCACCTTCCTACTCCAAGCTCAGAAGACATTTACCCCACACCATTCCTTCAGTAGCCCCAAGGGCTAGGGTGCAGGAGTTGCAGGGAGGTGAGGACCCTCTGCTTCAACAAAAGGATTGGGCCTGAGCCTTTGCAGGACATTGGGAATAACTCTTCCATTCTCACCGTTGCCTTAGGGGAGCTGTCCAGGGTTCTGGCCCTGATTCCACCACTTGCCAACCGGCCACTCACACAGGCCCTGTCCCTCAGTCTTCCGGTACCTATGACTTCCTCTTCAAAAGAACTCAGTAAATTCCTTTTGGAGACTCTTTTTTTTTCTGAGTATAATTTACAGGCATAAGAGAACTTCCCTTCCAATGTTCCTGAAGAAAATGGAAGAATTTTTTTCCTCTCCTTTTTCAGCCAGATATAGGAACTATTGCTACAAAAGTCTGTATCTGGTACTCAATGTAAGTCAATGAGTAAAAGAAGGAATTTATTTATTAGACACATAGAAATGTTTATAATGTGCCAGGCACAGTTCTAAATATTTTACAAACATTAACTCATTTAATCCTCTTACCAACCATCATATTATCTTTTTTATTTTTTAAGATTTCATTTATTTTTTGAAGAAAGGGGAAGGGAAGGAAAAAGAGAGGGAGAGAAATATCAATGTGTGGTTGCTTCTGAAGTGCCCCCTACTGGGGACCTGGCCCGCAACCCAGGCATGTGCCTTGACTGGGAATCGAACCGGCGACCCTTTGGTTTTCAGGCCCGTGCTCAATCCACTGAGCTACACCAGCCAGGGCCATATTATCTTTACAGGCAAGGATACTGAGGTATAATAATTCATCCATGGTGAGATTGCTCACAAGTGGTGGAGACAGGATTCAATGCAAGCTATCTAGCTCTAGCATTCATCTCTCAGCCACTATGCTGTTCTGGCCCTGGATGTCTGAAGAATATGACTTACTTGAAAGAATCTAGCTCAATGTCTGACACGTTAAAGGAGCTAAATCATGGTTTTGTGTGGACAGAGACAGCTTGGTGATTTCTGGATGACAACCTTTCATTTTATCCACTGGATACAGTTGTGGCTTCAGTCTATTAGAACCAAGTCCTTTTCATGCTGGACTGGTGCTTGTTGTGTACTCAGGGATTCCTGGTGTATGGGACCTTGGGGGATGCGGGCAGGAAGATAACCTTCTTGCATCTGTGCCTGGGTGAGGTCTGGCTTATGTGTGGGGTGGGGGTCTTGGAGGAGTTGTGTGGAAGGGTCCCATTTTGGAGGAAGGCATCCACCAATCCTGGACTGTTTTCTGAGAAGGTCATGGGCCAAGTCAGTTCCAGGGAGGGACTTGTTGCTTCACTGAGACGTCTGGTCCCTGAGACATAAAATGAGTGTGTTTCTGTGGAAAAGCAGGTTGATGGTGTTGGCAGCGTGTGGGCAGGGCACCTGCTCCTGATTTATTATTTTTTTGTCTCCCTGGAAGCATTTAAGTGCTGGCTTAGTTCTGACAAAGCTCATGAGCCTCTTTGGATTCCAATGCTGGGGGAGGGAGTGCAGTTTACCCTGGCCTTCCCTGCTACCCACGCCTGTGTCCTTATTTAGGAGGACCTCAGGGCCTCAGCATCACTTAATTAATTAAGGTTTCCCCAGCCACATATTCTCAGATTCAAAAGAACAGAGCCACCCTGTCAGCCTTTCCCGGAAGACTGTGAGTCTTGTGGCTGGAAGCCAGAAGGACTACGTGTCTGCCTGCCTGCCCTTGGACAACTGGTCCTCAGGGCCCAGACCTGCCTTGTGAGTGTAGCTGAGAAATAAAGGGAAAAGAAAGGGAGTGCAGCTCCTGCACTGTGGGTGGGGCTCAGAGCTCCTCTCTATAGCTCTGAGAGCAGGGGCTGCCCGTATCTGCTTTCCTTCTGACTCTTGACATTTCTCTGAATCATTGTGTGGCAGCAGGACCTCAAAATCTTGGTTTCTCACTCCCTGCATTCACTTCCCATTCCAATCCAATGAGCCTCTAAGGTTTATCTACCTCCTCTATTGAGACCCTCCTGTCCCCTAATCTTCCTCCAACACTAATCGTTTTTCATATTGGGGCAGTCAATCACTCCCACTTGTCCCTTGCTTCCTGACCCAGCCAACCAACCCCTGCACATAGTATAAACTTCTTTTCTCTGTAAAGTTTCAGGCAAGTTCCCACATACTCACAGGCCTCATAGCACTCCTTGTTGCCTGGGACTAGACTCCAGATACTTCTCCCAGAATTAAGATGGCTTTTCATAGTGTGTGCCAACCTTTCCTGTCCTTCCTAACAGGCCCAAGGAGCTCTCACCTCCAAACCATGAACCTGAAGTTCTCTCAGCCCATGCTAGGCTTTGCCTCTCCTTGATTGCTATATGATCATGTTCCTTGACTCCTGAAATACTGTGAACAGCCACCCCTCTCCTTCCTCTCCAGGAATTTATTCTACACGGTAATGGACATGGACCTACACCCACCTGAGAGCTCCTTGAAGACAAGATCTACCTCTGTGTGCCTAGTAACAACACTTTGCTTACTGTGCATTCTACAGAGCACTGGCCACAGCACTTTACATAGGAACTCATGTGTCAGTGGTTTTAAAATCCATCTCCACATTTATTAACATGAATATTAATCATTTAAGTGATACATAAATAGAGATTGCTTAAAGAGATGTTCATAGAAATTAGAACCTGTTCATTTGTGGCCCTGAAACCTGGTTGTCTCTGCCACATATAAGAAACTATCATTAGATTTTTTCTTTACTTAAAAAAATTTTTAAATATTTTTAAATTTTATTGCTGTTCAGGTACAGATTTCTGCCTTTTCCCCCACCTCTCCCCACCACCCCAGCCATCCCCACCTCCCTCCCCTGATTCCACCTTCTCTTGTTTTTGTCCATGTGTTCTTTATAATTGTTCCTGAAAACCCTTCACCCATTCCCGCTCATTATCTCCTCCCATCTCCCCTCTGGTTACTGTCCATTGTTCTTAATTTCCAAGTCTCTGGTTATATTTTGCTTGCTTGTCTGTTTTTTTGATTAGGTTCCACTTAAAGGTGAGATCATGTGGAATTTGTCTCTCACCACCTGGCTTATTTCACTTAGCAGAATGCTCTCCAGTTCCATCCATGCTGTTGCAAATGGTAGGAGCTCCTTCTCTCTGATGCATAATATTCTGTCGTGTAAAGGGCCACAGTTTTCTAATCCATTCATTTACTAATGGGCACTTAGGTTGCTTCCAGCACTTGGCCATTGTGAATTGTGCTGCTATGAACATTGTGGTGCCTAGGTTCTTTTGGATTGGTGTTTCAGGGTTCTTAGGATATAATCGTAGATGTGGAAATTACTGGGTCAAAAGGCAGTTCCACTTTTAGTTTTCTGAGGAAATTCCATACTGTTTTTTATAATGGCTGCACCAGTCTGCAATCCCACCCACAATGCACTAGCATTCCCTTTTCTCCACGTCCTCTCCAACACTTGCTGTTTGTTGCATTGTTTCTGATGGCCTTGCTCTGGATTGTCTTTGTTGTTGTTCCTCGAGTTCTTGTAGGTGATGGGTTAGATTGTTTATTTGCAATGTTTCTGTTCTTTTAAGTAGGTGAGGATGACCATTCTCACCAATGTGAAGTGGTGTCTAATTGTGCTTTTCATTTGCATCTCTCTGATACCTCGTGATGCTGAGGATCTTACCATATGTCTCTGGGCCCTTTGTATGTCCTCCTTGGAGAAGTATCTTTTGAAGTCCTTTGCCCATTTTTTAATTTGGTTGTTTGTATTCCTGGAGTGGAGTCCTGTGAGTTCTTTATATATTTTGAAGATCAAACCCTTGTCTGAGGTATCATTGGCAAATATGTTTTCCCATACAGTTGGTTCTGTTTTCATTTTAATGCTGTTTTCTTTAGCCGTGCAGAAGCCTTTTAGTTTGAGGAGATCCCATTTGTTTATTCTTTCCTTTATGTCCCTTGCTCTAGGGGACATATCAGTGAAAATATTGCTGTGTGGAATATCTGATTTTCCAGCCTATGTTCTCCTGAAGGACTTTTATGGTATCACAACTTATATTTAAGTCTTTTATCCACCTTGAATTTATTTTTGTGTATGGTGTATTTTGGTGGTCAAGTTTCTTTTCTTCTTTTTTTTTTTTTGCATGTAGCTGTCCAGCTTTCCCAACACCATTTGTTGAAGAGGCTATTTTTGCTCCATTTTATGCTCCTGCCCCCTTTGTCAAATATTAATTGACCATAGACACTTGGGTTTATTTCTGGGCTCTCTATTCTGTTCCATTGGTCTATGTGCCTGTTTTTATGCCAGTACCAGGCTGTTTTGATTACAGTGGACTTGTAATACAGTTTGATACCAGGTATTGTGATCCCTCCTACTTTGTTCTTCTTTCTCAAAATTGCTTCAGCTATTCAGGGTTGTTTATGGTTCCATATAAATTTTTCAACTGTTTGTTCTATATGTGTGAAATATGTCATAGGTACTTTAATAGGGATTGCATTGAATCTATAAATTGCTTTGGGTAGTATGGCCATTTTGATGATGTTAATTCTTCCAATCCATGAGCATGGTGTCTTCCATTCGCTTGTGTGTTCCTTAATTTCTTTCTTCAGACTTATGTAGTTTTCTTGAGTACAGGTCTTTTACCTCCTTGGTTAGGTTTATTCCTAGGTACTTTATTTTTCTCATTGCTATATCAAATGGGATTTTTTTCCTGATTTCTGTTTCTGCAGTTTCGTTGTTGGTATACAGGAATGCCTTTTTGATTTTCTGATATTGACTTTGTATCCAGCTGTTTTGCCAAATTCATTTATTAGGTCCAGTAGTTTTTTGGTGGAGTAGGATTTTCCATGTACACTATCATGTCATCTGCAAACAGTGACAGTTTCATTTCCTCCTTTCCAATTTGGATGCCTTTTATTTCTTTTTCTTGTCTGATTGCTGTGGCTAGGACTTCCAATACTATGTTGAATAGGAGTGGCGAGAGAGGGCATCCTTGTCTTGTTCCTGATCTTAGTGGGAAAGCTCTAAGATTTTGTCCATTGAGTATGATGTTGGCTGTAGGTCTCTCATACATGGCCTTTATTATGTTGAGGAATGCTGCCTCTATTCCCACTTTGCTGAGTGTTTTTATCAGAAATGGGTGGTGTATCTTATCAAATGCTTTTTCTGTATCTATTGATATGATCATGTGATTTTTGTCTTTGGTGGTGTTGATGTGATGTATTATGTTTATTGATTTGCGAATATTGTACCATCCTTGCATCCCTGGGATGAATCTCACTTGGTCCTGGTGTATCATCTTTTTAATGTATTGCTGGATGAGGTTTGCCAATATTTTGTTGAGGATTTTAGCATCTATGTTCATGAGTGATATTGGCCTGAAGTTTTCTTTGTTCGTTGTGTCTTTATCTGGTTTTGGGATTAGGATGATGCTGGCTCCATAAAAAGAATTTGGGAGTCTTCCATCTTCTTGAATTTTTTGAAATAATCTGTGGAGGATGGGGCTTAGCTTTTCCTAAAATGCTCTGTAGAATTCTCCTGTGAGACTGTCTGGTCCAGGGCTTTTGTGTGTAGGAAGCTTTTTGATTACTGTTTCAATTATCATGTGTTATTGGTTTGTTCAGGCTTTCTGCTTCTTCTTCATTGAGTTTTAGAATATTACATTTTTCTAGAAATTTGTCCACTTCATGTAGGTTTTCAGATTTCTTGGCAGATAGTTCTTCGTAGTAGTTTCTTACAATCCTTCGTATTTCTGTAGTATCAGTTGTTATCTCACCTCTTCAATTTCTGATTGTGTTTATTTTGGTCCTCTTTCTTCTTTTTCTTGATCAGCCTATTTAATGGCTTGTCGATTTTGTTTATCTTTTCAAAGAACTAGCTCCTGGATTCATTGATCCTTAGAATTGTGCTTTTAGTCCCTATGTCATTTAATTCTGTTCTGCTCTTGGTTATTTCCTTCCTTCTACTTGCTCTGGGTTGTCTTTGTTGTTGTTCCTCAAGTTCTTGTAGGTGATGGGTTAGGTTGTTTATTTGAAATGTTTCTGTTCTTTTTAGGTAGGTCTATATCATTATGAATTTCCCTCTCAGGACTGCCTTCACTGTGTCCTTTAAGTTTTGGTATGTTGTGAGTTCATTTTCATTTCTTTCCAGAAACTTTTTGATTTGTTCCTTGATCTCATTCTTAACCCATTCACTGTTTAATAGCATGCTACTCAATATCCACGATTTTGAGTGTTTTGGCTTTTTTTCCTTGAGGTTGGTTTCTAGTTTCAGTCCTTTGTGGTCAGAGAAAATGCTTGACATGATTTCAATTTTCTTGAACTTATTGAGGCTTGTTTTGTGTCCTATCATGTGGTGTATCTTTGAAAATGTTACATGTGCATTTGAAAAGAATGTGTATTTTTCTTCTTTGGGAGGAAGGGCTGTATATATCAGTTAAGTCCATTTCATCTAGGGTATTGTTCAGTGCCACAATATCTTTGTTGATAATTTTGTTTGGAAGATCTATCCATCTTTGACTGTGGGGTGTTAAAATCCCCTACTACAATTGTGTTGTTGTCAACATCTTTCTTGAAATCCTCCAAGATTTTCTTTATGTATTTGGGTGCTCCTATGTTGGATGCACATGTATTTACAGTGTTTATGTCCTCTTGATGGATTCTTCCCTTGAGAATTATGAAGTGACCTTCAGGGTCTCTTTTTATGGCCCTTTTTTTTGAAGTCTATTTTGTCTGATATGACTATTGCTACCCTGGCTTTTTTTTTTCCCTTGTTTGTTTGGAATATTTGTTTCTAGCCCTTCACTTTCAGTCTGTGTAGGTCTTTTGTACTTAGGTGGGTCTCTTTTAGGCAGCATATGTGTGGGTCATGATTTCTTACCCATTCAGTTATTCTACGTCTTTGATTGGAGCATTTTATCCATTTGCATTTAAGGTTATTATTGATAGGTACTTATTGATTGCCGTTTTTTCATATTTGTGTCACTCTCTCTCGTTTCTTTTCTTCCTGTTCTTAAAGCAGACCCTTTAGCATCTCTTGCAGAGCCAGTTTGGAGGAGGTGTATTATTTGAGGCTTCTTTTGTCTGGGAAGCTCCTTATTTGGCCTTCTATCTTGATTGAGAGCCTTGCTGGATAGAGTAGTCTTGGTTGCAGGCCTTTGGTTTTCATTATGGAATATTTCTTGCCATTCCCTTTTGGCTTGGAGCATTTCTGTTGAGAAGTCAGCTGCTAGCCTTATCAGGGCTGCCTTGTATGTAGTTTCTTATTTCCCCTTGCTGTCTTTAAGATTCTCTCTTTGTCTTGGATATTTGCCATTTTAATTATGATGTCTCTTGAAATGGGCTCTTTTCCACTTGAATGGGACTCTCTGTACTTCCTGGATTTGGGTGACTTTTTCTCTCTTGAAATTAGGATGTTTTCCATCATTACTTTTTCAAACAGGTTTTCTATCCATTGCTCTGATTCTTCTCCTTCTGGTATCTCTATTATATGAATATTATTCTGTTTCATGTTGTCTTGCAGCTCCCTTACCACCTGTTCATTCTTTCTGAGTCTCTTTTTCTTTTCTTGCTCTTTCTGGGTGTTTTTTTTTCCCCCTACCTTATCTTCGAGCTTGCTGATTCGATCCTCTGCTGCATCTAGCCTGATTGTAATTCCTTCTAATGAGTTTTTTATTTCTGGGATTTTATTGTTCATTTCTTCCTGGTTTTTGTTTATAGTTTCTATTTCCTTTTTCATGCTGATGTAGTTCTCACTCAGTTCCTTGTAGTTGTCTGTGAATTCCTTGAGCATCTTTATAACTATTATTTTGAATTCTATATCTAATAGTTTGATTACCTCCATTTCATTTAGTTCTTTTAGTGGGGAGTCTTCCATTCCTGTTGATTGCATGTTCTTTTTTATGTCTCCCCATTTTAGGTGACTCTTTTTGTTTATTTCTGTCCTTCCTGATGTTTCGCTTTGCTAGCTGCCTTTGTAGATTGAAGTTATATGGTAGTAATTCTATGGGGTTCAGTGCTGTGGTCTTTTTGATCTCCTTGTCTGGATGCTCTAGGTTTACCCTTTCTTCTATTTGTGTGGGCGCTCTTGTTGCACGTGGGCTTTTACCTTTTGGTGGTTCCTTTGTGGCTGGTTTTTCTCCTCCTGTGGGTATACTGATGCTCACAGGTCCCACCTCTCCTTGTATGTGATCAGTGGCAGAGGGTAGGCAAAATGGATTAAGACAGAGGGAGAGCATTTTATGGGATTTAAAGTGCTAGCAAGTAGAGAAGAGATAGGAGATTCTTTGGATAAGTATAGCATTAACTGTGATATTTCACCCAACTAGCCACTTTTTACAAAAGGTGAAAGAGAGATAAGACTCTTGTTAGAAGGGAGGAGGATTGTGAGGTGAATCCAGAAAACAGAATGCTTGTGCAGAGTTGGATGATGAGATATAGTGAGAGGAAAGGATAGAAAGTAGGAGTAGTGGGCGAGAGAGTAGACTTAACCACAGCAATAGTAATGCTCACCAGTAAAGTGAAGTGGGCTAAGATCAGGGAGGGTTGCTGTGTAGCATGTACAATTGTATGGAACAACAATTATTTACAATAGCACTGGAATAACAATAATATGACAAGAAATATATGATTTGGATCACCAGAATAGAGAGTACATGATCAAGATTCGTGTGTTATTGGAACACGAGTGAAGTGAAAGAAGGAAAATTAAAATACAATCAAGAGAGAATAAGGAAAACCAGTCAAACAATGCAATGAAAAGGAGAAATAAAATGAAGAAAACTAAACATAAGAGAAAATTTAAAAATACTAATAAAATAAAAGTAGTAAGAATAATGAAAAAATAATAATATGCATAAACAATAAAATGCCATTTCTATGGGATAGCAAAGTGACATTTGTTTCAGTTTCTCAATTTTGGGGATTAGGCTTGTGCTACCCCTTCGGATCTGTCTTTGGACCTTTCATAACTCCATGTCTTATTGTCTCACTTGGGGGAAGAAAAAAAGGGAAAAAAAGAGAGAGGAAAGAAAAAAATAATAATCCTCCTGCTGACTTTAAACCTGTTAAACCAGTTCTGCTGGTCTTCCTGAATGTCACAGGAAGAGGGGGCTGGGCTTCACTTTTCTCCCTCTCTTATGGTTTCCTGAGGATAAGGGCCAGGTCTGGGCAATTTTCACAGTTGCCTAGCCTCAGGCCCAGGTCCTCTGTGAGCTTCCAGGCTCAAATCAGCCACTCAGCCTCTGGGCATGCAGTGGGAGTCCAGGTCAGGACCAGAGGCTCAAATCACACTCTGGGCAAGCCAGCAGCTACTCATGAGTTCCTTCCAAAGCAGCTGCCCTCAGTTCTTAACAAGTGCATGGCTTTTCACAGAGCCCAAGTTTCTAGCCAGTCTGGAGACTATCCGGGTCAGGGTCCAACACTGCCAACTCTTCTCCCTTCTCCAGGTGTCTCCTGGCACCCCAGTTTCTCTGGTAATGCCCTAGCTGGCATCCACAGTCCCAGGAGATGTATACCAAGTCTGTGTGTCTCCCACTTTGTCTCTATTCCACCCCCCCACCCCAGCCCCCAACTTCCAGCATCCCGGTCCCTCCTGGTGCTGGGCTGCCCTCCCTGCTCTGGTAGGGGAGGGAGCTGGTGATCTAACTCTCCTCCCTGTATCCTGCGCCAGGGGGCTAGATCCCTGCGCAGATCCCAGGGACCTTCGCATCCCAGCACAATCTCCTCACCACCTGTTTTTCAATGTCCTCTACAATTTTTGGCCTCCAAACTTCATATAAGGTGGGATTCCGCTGGCTGTTCACTCTGTTCCTTAGCAGATTGGCTAGGTGTTCTAGCTGGGCACAGGAGAACTGGGCTCTGCTTTCACCTAACTAGTCCTCATCTTTTTCCTCTGGATTTTCAATACAATGGCCCATCTGCCTTGGTTGGTGTGGCTCAGTAGATGGAGCACTGACCTGCAAACCAATAGCCAATATTCCTTCATGAAAGAAGAAAAAAAGAAAAGGAAGTACCACTATTACTGTTTTTATGGGTATTTTCTAACCCCCTTTCTAAACTGTTTTCCAACCATATCTATGAGCCCATATAAAATGTAAGATAAGGAGGCTTTATGTTTAAATAAGTATATTTTAACATAAGTATTATATATCTATGATTCTGTAGTTCTTTCCTTTTCTATTCAACAACGTATCTAATGTAGTTTACACAGAAATAGCTCAATTATCTTTGCTGCTACATATTGATTTTTGTTATGAACATATAAGTAGTGTTTGCAGTTTTTTCCTATGATGGACATTTAGGTTATTTCTAATTTTCAGGTGTGAGGTTGTTGCTATAAGTCTCCTAGTATTTGTGTGGAAGGGCTTTCCCAGGAGATACACCAACAACTTGGTTGATCCTGCAATCTGTGAATATTTTTAAATTTAAAAGACATTTCCCAATTGCCTTCCAAAGTGGTTGCATAAATATATACCCCTACAAGCAGCGTATAAGAGGACACAGATTCCAACACCCTTACTTGCCAACTCTTAATTTTTTCTCTCTTAATTTCTTGTCAATATGATGGCAGAAAATGGTACTCATTATCATTTTAATTATATAATTATTTATAATTGTGTTAATTGGGTGGGGACATTTTTATATGTTTACTGGCTATTTGTACTTTTTTTTTTGTAAATTGCCTATTACTTTCTTTCAAAATTTTTCTATTAGATCATCTGTCTTCTTCCTCCCAAGTTGTAAGAATTCTCATCAAATAGAATTCCATCATTCAATAAGATAACATCATTAAATTAAAAAAAAAGTTTCCCTGGACATGTCCAGCTAATAACTGTTGTTACTTTTTCACTACTATAATTTGTGGTTTATGTTTGTTGGGCGGGATAAATTAGAGTTGATATGAAGTTGGTACACCAATTAAAAACATTCAGAGCCTGTTTAGCATCAATGGGAGAGCATCCAAATTCTTTAGCTTGATATAAAAGAGCCTCTTTAATCCCAGCAGCGGAATCACTGGGTTAAAAGGCAGTTCCATTTTCAGTTTTCTGAGGAAATTCCATACTGTTTTCCACAGTGGCCTCACCAGTCTGCATTCCCACCAAAAATGTAGTAGGGTTCCCTTTTCTCTGCATCCTCTCCAACATTCATTTGTTGATTTGTTTATGTTGGCCACTCTGACCGGTGTGAGATAGTACCTCATTGTGGTTTTAATTTGCATCTCTCTGATGGCTTGTGATGCTCAGCATCTTTTCATATGTCCCTGGGCCCTCTGTATGTCTTCCTTGGAGAAGTGTCTGTTGAAGTTGTTTGCCCATTTTTTAATTGGGTTGTTTGTCTTCCTGGAGTGGAGTCATGTGAGTTCTTTATATGTTTTGGAGATCAGACCCTTGTCTGAGGTATCATTGGCAAATATGTTTTCCCATACTGTTGGTTCTCTTTTCATTTTAATGCTGTTTTCTTTAGCCATGCAGAAGCTTTTTATTTTGATGAGGTCCATTTGTTTATTCTTTCCTTTATGTCCCTTGCTTTAGGGGACATGTCTGTGAGGATGTTGCTGCGTGGAATGTCTGAGTTTTTCCTGCCAATGTTTTCCTCTAGGACTTTTATGGTGTTACAACTTATATTTAAGTCTTTTATCCATCTTGAGTTTATTTTCGTGTATGCTGTAAGTTGGTGATCGAATTTTATTTTTTTGCATGTAGCTGTCCAGATCTCCCAACACCATTTGTTGAAGAGGCTATTTTTGCTCCATTTTATGTTCCTGCCCCCTTTGTCAAATATTAATTGACCGTAAAGACTTGGGTTTATTTCTGGGCTCTCTGTTCGGTTTCATTGGTCTATGTGCCTGTTTTTATGCCAGTACCAGCAATTCCACTGCTGGGGTTATACCCTAAGAACCCTGAAACACCAACCCAAAAGAACCTATGCACCCCAGTGTTCATGGCAGCACAATTTACAATAGCCAAGTACTGGAAGCAACCTAAGTGCCCATCAGTAAATGAGTGGATCAGAAAAACTATGGTACCTTTACACAATGGAATTCTACGCAGCAGAGAGAAAGAGGCAGCTCCTACCCTTTGTGACAGCATGGATGGAACTGGAGAGCATTATGCTAAGTGAAATAAGCCAGGCAGTGAAGGACAAATACCATATGATATCACCTTTAACTGGAACATAATCAACAAAAGAAGAAAAAAGGAAACAAAATATAACCAGAGACATTGAAGTTAAGAACAATCTAACAATAATCAGAGGGGAGTGGGGAGGGGACAGTGGGGAGAAGGGTTTTCAGGAACTACTATAAAGGACACATGAACAAAACCAAGGGGGAGGGTGCAGGTGGGGAAGGGAGGTGGGTTTGGCTGGGGTGGGGAGAAAATGCAGACAATTGTAATTGAACAACAACACTAAATAAATAAATAAATAAATAAATAAATATTTAAAAAATGAGCCTCTTTAAGCCATCTACCTCTATGGTCTCAATATGATACCCAGATTTGATACCTGATTCAATCCCCTTCTACCTGTGTAATCTTGAGCAAATTTACTTAAATGCTCTGGACTTAGTTTCTGACATTTTAAAAAGCATACAGAATTGTTCCTTCTTTGCAAGTCTTCTAACTCTTTGACTTTGTGCAAGTTACATAATTTATCCAAACTTTACTTGCACATCTATAAAGTGGGCGCATTGACAATGTCTGCAGGGTTAGATATTGATGGGATGAGATTCTTTGTAAGTTGATGTAGTTGTTAATTACACCCCACCCTCTTCTGTCTGCCTAGAAAACTCTTACTCATCTTTTGTAATTAAATCATGCCTTATGTCTCACTTCCCTAAAGTCTCTCTCTCCTTTGTGCCAAGACCATGCAGCTATCGCTGTCCTTGTTACACTGCATTATGAGGGTGTGTTCACATGTCTGTTTCCTTTACCAGAGGGGGTCTGAGACAGCACACTCAGTGCCTAGTATACAACATACCCAGGAGAAGACTGTGAATGGAAAAATGAGTCTATTGTCACTTCTGCAAAGAATAAAGCTTCCTCATTGTGCCAAAATTCTGTTGAGCCAGGAATGGACAGAGGGATACATAGAGGAAAACTGAAGTGTTCCTGAAAAATATCCGAGATGTACCCTGGGGAGAGCCAGGAAACAGCACATTTGACACTACAACCTCACTGAAAATCTCCCCTGATTGTCTAGTTGGGCAAGCAAAAAGATATTTAAGGGAAACTCTGCATTTTACAGTCAGCGTTGCCTCTGTTGGGAAAACCAAGAAGATAGATGAAGGCTGTCAGGCATCTTTCGTGGTTTTGGAGGTTTGTCTTGATCCAGAAAGAGCACTGACCAGTCAGAGCTACTTTTATCTTTAGACTTGGAAAGTACATTTTTGGGATAGTGAAATCCCAGAGAACAGTACAGAGAGAGGGCAGAGGATTGCCCTCGAAGGATGACCCCTGGCAGATGTGAGCTGCACGGGGCTGCAGCATGCTTGACTGCATCAGTATGTCCACAGCACCCAGCACTCTCTGCACATAGAAGGGCTCAGTGCAAATTATAGGGAGATAGTTGTTTGGGAGCAAATTGTTCTGAATGGGGATGTAGTGACCATCTTCACTAAAAACTGTGGAAACCCTCTATTCTTGGGTAATGTGGCCACAGGTTCAAGAATCATCTGTTTTGAAGCCTCTGAAAATAGATCTCCTCTCAGAGGGGCCTCAGGTATGGATGGTGGAGATGCAAGGAGAAGCCTCCATTTGCTGAAAGGGCTGATCCTGAAGGGCCCATGTACTGCACTTGCCAGTCCTATGCTCCAAATCCTGTGGACAGGTATGAGTTGTGAACATGGGCTTGGAGGGTGCAGGGCAATACAAAATCAGTCCAGTTTCTCTGACTTGTGTCTCAGTGGCCGGAAGTCAGTCCTTTCCCAGGCTGCCTGCCAGTGTCTTCTCCAGGTGTATCTGTGATATAAGAAAGAGGTAAGAAAGTAGTCCTAGCATGAGCCCTGGCCCTATGCCAGACACAGTAGAAGGCTTTTAGCATTATTAGCTTTCAATCTCATAACACTCCTATGAGCCAAGTTCTCCTCTGGGCACCATTTCATAAACTGGCGGTGCAGTGGGTTGAGTAATGTGCCAAGATCACCTGTTTGTCTGATTCAGGCCCACAGGTTTACCTACTTGCCCATGCGGCATTGGTGTTTTGGAGACATGTGGGATCCCTCTGTGGCATTCAAAGCCCCAATCTTTCCCCCCACAATCTGTGTCCAGGATCATGGCTATGTCCAGCCCCAGGTACAGAAGCTATACCTATTTCTTCCTTCTTCAGACATTCTCACCTCTGTCCTTATTATATCTCTCTTTTTTTAAATTATATTTATTGACTATGCTATTACGGTTGTCCCAATTTTCCCCTTTTGCCCCCCTCCACCCAGCACCACCCACTCCCTCAGGCATTCCCCCACCATCCCTCATGTTTGTTTGTCATCCATGTAAATTCTTTGGCTACTCCATTTCCTATACTGTACTTTATATCGCCATGGCTATTCTGTAACTACCTATTTCTACTTGTTAATAACCTCACCTCTTCACCCATTCCGCCACAACCCCCTCTCACCTGGCAACTGTTAGAACACTCTCTACATCGATGATTCTGTATCTGTTCTTCTTGTTTGCTTAGTTTGTTTTTTAGATTGAATTGTTGATAAATATGTATTTATTGCCATTTTATTTTTCATAGTTTTCATCTTCGTATTTTTCTTAAATAAGTTCCTTTAACATTTCATATAATAATTGTTTGGTGATGATGAACTCCTTTAGGTTTTTCTTGTATGGGAAGCTCTTTGTCTGCCCATTGAATCTAAATGATATCTTTGCTGGGTAGAGCAATCTTGGCTGTAGGTGCCTGCTTTTCATGACGTTGAGTATTTCTTGCCAGTTCCTTCTAGTCTGCAAAGTTTCTTTTGAGAAATCAGCTGATAGTCTTATGGGAACTCCTTTGTAGGTGATTGCCTGCTTTTTTCCTGCTGCTTTTAATATTCTCCCTTTAACACAACACTGAAGAAAGAAATTAAGGAGCACACAAGCAAATGGAAGACACCATGCTCATGGATTGGAAGAATTAACATCATCAAAATGTCCATACTACCCAAAGCAATTTATAGACTCAACACAATCCCTATTAAAGTACCAATGACATATTTCACACATATAGAACAGTTGAAAAATTTATATGGAACCATAAACAACCCTGAATAGCTGAAGCAATTTTGAGAAAGAAGAACAAAGTAGGAGGGATCACAATACCTGGTATCAAACTGTATTACAAGTCCACTGTCATCAAAACAGCCTGGTACTGGCATTGGAACAGACATATGGGCGAATGGAACAGGATAGAGAGCCCAGAAATAAACCCAAGTGTCTATGGTCAATTAATATTTGACAAAGGGGGCAGGAGCATAAAATGGAGCAAAAATAGCCTCTTCAACAAATGGTGTTGGGAGAGCTGGACAGCTACATGCAAAAAAAAAAAAAAAAAAAAAGAAACTTGACCACCAAAATACACCATACACAAAAATAAATTCAAGGTGGATAAAAGACTTAAATATAAGTTGTGACACCATAAAAGTCCTTCAGAAGAACATAGGCTGGAAAATCAGATATTCCACACAGCAATATTTTCACTGATATGTCCCCTAGAGCAAGGGACATAAAGGAAAGAATAAACAAATGGAATCTCCTCAAACTAAAAGGCTTCTGCACGGCTAAAGAAAACAGCATTAAAATGAAAACAGAACCAACTGTATGGGAAAACATATTTGCCAATGATACCTCGGACAAGGGTTTGATCTTCAAAATATATAAAGAACTCACAAGACTCCACTCCAGGAATACAAACAACCAAATTAAAAAATGGGCAAAGGACTTCAAAAGATACTTCTCCAAGGAGGACATACAAAGGGCCCAGAGACATATGGTAAGATCCTCAGCATCACTAGGCATCAGAGAGATGCAAATGAAAAGTACAACGAGACACCACTTCACATTGGTGAGAAAGGCCATCAGAAACAAATCAACAAACAAGTGTTGGAGAGGATGCAGAGAAAAGGGAACCCTAGTGCACTGTTGATGGGAATGCAGACTGGTGTAGCCATTATAGAAAACTATGGAATTTCCTCAGAAAACTAAAAATGGAACTGCCCTTTGACCCAGCAATTCCACTGCTGGGATTATATCCTAAGAACACTGAAATACCAATCCAAAAGAACCTATGCACCCCAATGTTCATAGCAGTACAATTTACAATAGCCAAGTGCTGGAAGCAACCTAAGTGCCCATCAGTAAATGAGTGGATGAAAAGACTATGGTACATTTATACAATGGAATTCTATGCAGCAGAGAGAAAGATGGAGCTCCTACCCTTTGAGATAGCATGGATGGAACTGGAGAGCATTACACTAAGTGAAGCAATCCAGGCGGTAAAAGACAAATACCATATGATATCACCTTTAAGTGGAACCTAATCGACAAAACAAACCAGCAAGCAAATTATAGCCAGAGACATTGAAATTAAGAACAATGTGACAGTAACCAGAGGGGAAGTTGGAGGGGAGATTGGGGGGGAAGGGGGAGGGTTTTCAGGAATAATTATAAAGGACACATGGACAAAACCAAGGTGGGGTGGAAGCAGGGGAGGGAGTTGGGTATGGCTGGGGTGGGGGGGAATGGTGAGGGGAGTAAATGCAGACAACTGTACTTGAACAATAAAATAATTTTAAAAATAAAAGGTATTTCCAATGAAAATAGAAAAAATAGACTCTTTATCTTTAACCTTTGGCATTTTAATTATGATGTTTCCTGGAGTAGGCCTATTTGCATCCATCTTGTTTGGGACTCTATGCTTTGGGGATTTGCATGTCTATTCCTTTCACCAATTTAGGGAAGTGTTTTTTTTTATTATTTTTTCAAATAGATTTCCAATTCTTTGCTCTTTCTCTTCTCCTTCTGGCACCCCTACAATGCAAATCTTGGAATGTTTGAAGTTGTTCCAGAGGCTGCTTACATTATCCTCATATTTTTTTATTCCTTTTTCTTCTTGTTGTTCTGATTGTTTTTGTTTGTTTGTTTGTTTTGCTTCCTTATGTTCCAAATCATTGATTTGATACTCAGCTTCATCCATTCTACTGTTGTTTCCCTGTAAATTGTTCTTTCTTTTAATTAGTATATCCTTTGTTTCTGACTGGATCTTTTTTATGCTGTTGAGATTCTCAGTAAGTTCTTTGAGTATTCTTATAACCAGAGTTTTGAACTCTGCATCTGATAGATTGTTTATCTCCATTTTTTTTAGTTCTTTTTCTGAAGTTTTGATCTGTTCTTTCATTTGAGCCATGTTTCTTTGTTTCCTCATGTTGGCAGCTTTCTTGTGTTTGTTTCTATGCATTAATTATGTATAGCTGCTATGACTCCTTGTCTTGGTAGCAAGGCTTAATGTAGTAGGTGTCCTATAGGATCCGTGGCACAGCCTCCCCTATCACCCAAGCTGGGTACTCGAGGTGCATCCTTATGTGGACTGACTACACACTCTTCTTGTAGTTGAGCCTTGATTGCTGTTGGCAGGTCAATGGGAGGGATTTACTCAGACCAGTCAGCTGCAAGCACTAGCTGTGACCTGTGACCACAAACCTCTGCCCTCTGTGGAGGATCAGCTGTGTGGGGGCATGGTGGTGGTGCTCCAATGTGTCTGTAGCTGTCTCCTGGGTTGCCGTCACTTAGCAAGAGGTACAGGGGCTGGGTGCTCACTGATATTGACTGTTGCTTGTTTGAGAGGATTTAGGAAGTTGTGAAGCATGAACCAAGACTGGCATTCATATGGAAAATCAGCTTGGGTGGGCCTGTAAACTGGGTGGGACAGAATCTCTGGGGATCTCCAGTACAGGGCAACCAGTGTTAGCCAGGTTGATAGAGTCTCAGATATGGCACCCACCTGCCAGGTCTGTGGCTGTGGAGGGAATGTTCAGAAAAGGGACAATGGTCTCTGCTGACCTTTCTGTCTGGGAGAAAAATGTCTCCCAGCTCTCACCTTGATGCCAGATCCTTCAATTTCTCCTTCTATGCCACTGGTAACTTTCAGGCTACTACACTGGTGCTGGAGCTTACATGGAGTGAATATGAATAAGTTTGTGTGTGTGTTCTTGGAGAGGAACTGCTTGAGACTCCAGAAATTTCTTCCACTGACTCAATCCTTGCTGGGTTTTGCAACCAGAAGTAATGGGGACTTGTCTTCCTGGCACTGGAACCCTGGGCTGGGGGGCTTGATGTGGGGCTGGGACTCCTCACTTCTGAGATATCCCTTCCAAATTTTTATCCACCATACTTGGATGTGGGACTAGCCCATTTCACATCTCCATCCCTCCTATCAACCTGAATGGATGTGGTTTCTTTAATTCTACAGTCATCAGATTTTCATTCAACTTGATTTCTGACAGTTCTGAGTGATGGTTGTTCAATATTTTAGTTGTAATTTTTATGTGATTGTGTGAGGAGGCAAGCTGTGTTTACGTATGTCACCATTTTGACCAGAAATCCCCTTATTATATCTCTTGCTAGGACTCTTGCAGTAGCCTCTTGGTAGATCTCCCTGCTTCCACTATTGTCAACAGCTCTTGACCCCTTAACTGCTCTCACATTCCACTTTTAAAAAGTTAAATCTTCCCCATAGTGGGCACTCAATGGATATTTGTTCAATCAGTTATCCTCTTCCTTTAAATTTCCATTGCCTACAGTCAAGTTCATAAGCTAATCATGGCTTTCAAAGTCCTTGGTATGTGACCCCAGCTCCTCCCTATGCTGCCTCTCCTAGCGCTACCTGCCACATGTGCACAGCTGCTTGTCCAGGATACCTGGGTCCTGTCATGCCCAGTTCCACTGTTGTCCATGTTCTCTTTCCCTGCATCCTGGCATATGTGCACATGCTTCTATCCTGGCACCACCAGGAGGGATTCTTGGGTTTTCACACATGTCTTCTCTCTACCTTGGCCTATATTTAATCCATCTAATATTTTCCAGGCCCCAAAATGGGGCTTCATGGGTGGAAAATTATTTGGGAATTGTTTGTGCCACATGCACATATAGATGTGCAAACCAAACCCCTCAAAGCAAGGCATACTCTTGTTTCCACTGTATTTATGTTAAATGCTGGTCACAACCAATTAACTTGGTTTTATAACCAAAAAATTGTCAGTCACCTACAGCTTGGAAAGCTTGGCACTGGCTTACTTATTCTTCACACAACCTTATTATGTTGATACTATTATCCACTCCCATTTGTATTGATGAGAAAGAAACATAGAGATATGAAATCATTCATTCCAGATAACACAGCTAGGAATTGACAGAGCTGGGGTCTGCCCCTGGCAAGTGACCCCAGAACCTGTGCTCCCACACCCACAAATATGGCTTTGATAATAGGTCAGGGCTGGAGGGGCTGGGTGACTCAGTAAGACAGGAGGCCATCCTGAGCCCACTGCAGGGCTGGCTCCCAGTTCCCAACACACCCATGGCAAGTGGTCAGCAGGAAAGAAAGAGCTGGAGCATCCCTCCACCCCTCCAGTGTCTAGCTACAGCTATTGCTGAAGTGAAGTATCCTTTCCTCACCTGCAATCTGTACTCAGGGAATGAGGCTGAGACTAGGCAGAACAGGGGTGTTGGGAGTGGTATTGGATGCAAGGTAGGACGGAAAACTTCAGGATAATGATACCCCTAATCCTGCCTGTGATTGTGCTCTGATGATAGCCAATGCTTCACATGCACGATCTGTGATCCTCTCAGATCTGTCACCACCATGTCCCCAGCACCCAGCACTGTGCCTGGTACCTGTGGAACAAATAAAAAGTGTCTCTTTTTGAAGGTGCTCTTAAGAAAGCAAGTGACTGGAGTTCTGACCCTTTCTTGTTGAGGAAAAAGATGCTAAAACATTTCTGAAGAACTCCAGGGGCCTGCACTGTAGATGCATGATAAGATGAAGCCCTGAGAGGAGGTCTCTGGGAGAAGGTCTGGGCCAGCAAGGTGGGGATTCTGATCCCCTAAATTTTGGTGATGTCGTGAGAGGTTCTGGAGAAAAAATCTGTATTTTGATGGAAAGAACTGATCATTTGGGGCTTGGGTAGGTGGCTCAGGACACCCTGGCTGACCCTAACTCTGGAAATACTAGCCACATGAAGCTCTATTTCTACAGAGGTTCAACTCAAGGTTGAGTTGGGGAGGGTAAACCCTGAATAGTCTTGGAGCTCCAGATGGTGACATGGGCAGAGCTATAGAGTCTTCCTACCTGGAGATATGAATGCAGGTGTGGTCTCCCTGTCTCCACAGGTATGTGGGGACCCAGCAGTTGTGGGTGGCAGCCATGGGGAAGGTCAGTGGCAGGGCACTTTGACTCAGGGCACATGATCAGCTTTGAGTGTTAGGATTAACTACAGCATTGTTTCTCCAGGTAATTAAGATGCTACTAATTAAATTTCATTTAAAGCTAGTTTCAAACTAATACTTGATGACACATGTCTGCATCCCTCATAGGGAATGTCTCTGTCTCTTGTGGGCTGTGAGGCCCCAGTGGGGTGCTTGACCATCTGTGGGAGCTCCATGCCTGGCCAGATTGGCACAAAGTGGACCACCCTTGGGTCTGCAAATGAACAAGCGACAGGTGGACAGTTGCCATGTTCTCACCTGAACTTCTTGGATGCTTTCTAGTAGCAAACTGTATGATCTGGAACATTCTTTTCATCTCACCCCAGATATTGAGCAAATTCCAGCCTCCCTTGTGGAGGGTTTAGTCTGCACAGTTGATGAGCTCAAGGCCTCCGTTCTTACCCTAGTGGCTGGCAGGAGGGAGAACAGCAGGGCCAAGACTGTCCTTGAGTAGCCCTTCTCAGCGATCCCTAGTGAGAGATGGGATCCATTGAGCACTCCCAGGGGGCCCAGGAAGAACCCAGGCTATATCCCATGTGGAGGATCACCAGATAATACCCTTTATTCATGGTGGGAGTGAGAGGCTGGCCTAGCTTCAAATCTCAGTGGGAAGGATGGAGAGAGGCACCTGGCACAGGATCAGTCATGAGTGTTTATTGAAAGGTTGAGGATGAGAACATTTTCTGAGCAGGGTGTGGATTCTGGCTGAGAGGAGAAGATGAAGATCACTGTGACAGTTGTTCCAGGTGGGAGGCCAGACAAGGGGCCAGATGTGGGATGGGGCACTGGAGTACAGAGTCCTGGGACTGGAGGGGCAATGTGCCAGGCCCTGGGGAGCCAACTAGCTTTCCATGGGGTATTGAAGGGAACCACATAAGGATTGCCATGTTTGAGAGTTTTCTTAGATAGATTCCAAGATGTAGAAAGACTGGTCCAAAGAGTAGGATCATTTCACATCTCTTAATGCATAAGGCCAAAAGGCTTTCTAAAAGCATGATTCCAGATTCCATTCTCACTAATTATGAAGGTTCTCTCTCACTTCCCCAACCTCTACAGCATCCAGGGTTATCACCTTTAAAAAAATCCCAATGAGCTAATGGAGATCAGTACCTTCTCAGTTAATTACTGTCTTTTGAGGATTAGAAGTCAGTGTCATACCCACCCTGGGGTCTCCAGGTGCTCTGGTCTAGACCCACCCTCACAGCCCAAGGGCAGGTCCTGGCATGCTGGCTCCACCCACTGGGCACTTTGGACTTGCTCTCCCCTCTGCCTGGAAAGTTGTCCTCCTGTAGGTCTCATTTCTTCATCTCCCTGCTCTTGTTAATAAAGCCTTCCCAGACCACCTTGCTTAAAATTGCACTTCTCATCCTCTTTGGCTGCTTATTATTTTTTCCAGTGCGTGTGTCTCCATATGCATAGTTTATAGATTAAGTTTACTGTCTGTCTCCCCTCCATGGAATAGATGTCCTAGGAGGGCACATGGAAAGGGGAACAAGGTCAGAGTACAGAGTTGAATGTCAGCCAGAAAGAGGGTACAAGCCAGCCATCCAAGGACCCCGCACTGTCTGCTTGGCTGGAGTGGAAGGAGGGGCCAAGGATACTACTGAGAGGATGGGGCAGAATGGGTACCTCTCAGTGTCTGACCCTTTTGCTGTTCCTGTGGAGGGCTGGAAGGAGGAAGAATCCTACCCACCACTGCCCCTCAACCATGTGTTAATGCAAGGGAGACCTCTGGGCCATTCTTTGTCTCAGCTGTAGTTTGGGTGACAATGCATGACATGCAGCAAAGACTAAATACATGGTCCCTGTGATGTGGATCCGAAGGGGCCCTCAGGAGGGGGGTCATGGAGGTGTCAGGGGCTGGCACTCCAAGGCCCTTAAGGGGCTACTGAATTAACCTCCAGGGGTTACAGGGAAGAGATGGAGAAAGTCAGGATTCAGGAAAGCCCAGAGGTAGAGGTGTGTTTGAGGGAAGTGGGGTAACATGGAGGAGTCCCTGTTCATAGCACCAGGTAAGGAAGGAAGGGGTAAGTGGAGCTTATGATGTATAACTTTGAGAGGAGAAGTAGGAAGGGAGAACCAATGGCATCTACCCACTGCTGGATTGCGAATGTGCCAGGACACAGTCTAAGTGACCTGAGCTGTGACCTCAGCCCAGGAAGACTGACCTCTGTCCCCATAGTCACTGGTCATCTTGTCCAGGATCTCAATGAAGCCATTCACTGAGATTGTTCCCATAGCCCCTGTGCCTGGAGGATCTGTGCCCTTCTATTCCAGGGCTTGTGGCAGTCAGTCCTCAATTCCTGAGCTCTCCGCACATTGCTTGAGACTGCAGGCTTGGCAGGCCAAGTCCTCAGGGAGCCAGCCATACGCCCTTAGAAGGATACTGTCAGGGCCTGGCCCCAGTGGAACTGAAAGCTGCCAGGGTATGAAACATGGGTGTGCTCTGTCTTGGTGAAAAGCAGAAACCACATCTCATGGGTAAAGACCACCACTCACAGCATTTCCGGGCTTTCTGGAAGAAAGAACAAGATCAGTTTCACTCACATGGCAAGGTGGTGTCCTTGGCAGCCACACAGGAAGCAAAGGAGGCATGGAGAGTCTCCAAATGGCTTGTTCAGGAGGCCTGGAAATCCTAGGAGACAACGAGGAGTCGCTGGGAAGCCTCCATGCCTCCCACATTCTAAGTAAGCCGTGCATCAGGTTCCATGGTACTGGGCCAGCAGTTCCTGCCACTGAATGATGGGAAAGATGGTGACCCATTAAATCCCACATGAGGCCCTCCCTTCTAGTTAGCCCTTCAGCAACAGTAGTTGGGTGTGAAGATCTTGGGTAGGAAGGAGAAAGCTGCCAAGCAAAGCATTAGTTTGGCTTTGCTCCTGAATTTGGGAGACCAGGCTGAGGGCTCAGAGGTGAGGTGAATGATGGGATTGAAGGGTGTCCTGGTAGAAGGGAGGGCCATATCTGGTAAGAAATGTGTCCTAGGAAGGGAGGCTTATACCTGAGAAGACAGCTTCAAAACTGGAGATGCCCAGAGGGGGCATCAAAGGTTGGGGAGATGGCAAAGTGCCCAGAATCGCTGATGAAGGGGGTGAGACCTGGGAAGAGGCCCCTGGGGAGGGAGGAATGGTATGAATAGCATGCTGCTGCAATCCTAATGGCTGGCATTACTGGGTACTTGCCATGTGTTCTGTAAAGAGAAATTTTCCACATGGCACCACATTTATTCCCCTAGGTACCTTGGGCATTAGATTTCAAAGATGTGCAAATCCTTACCTGAAACTCTGGGCTGTATAGTTTTGGGAATTGGACATTTTTCATATTTTAGAAAATTAAGATGGTTCCTATACTGTATATTTTATAATTCCTCAGGAGGATTTGGGGGAGAGCCCCATAATCAAATACATCAATATTTTCTGCAGAGAAATATACAAATCTTCACCCTTTGCAGAATTAATAGAGACCATAAATAGACTCATATCAGTTCAAGCAGATTTTGTCACCACACGAATTTGGTAAAGACAGGTTTTATCATCCCATGAGTTACAAAAAATCTTTTAGTTTTTATTGCTTTTTAGATTTTGGAATTGCTAGTTAGGGATTGTGGGTCTGTACTTGTCCCCAAACAGGTCGTGAGAGGTTAAGTGAGCAAAGATCACAGAACGAGGAAGTGGCAGAGCTGGGGCTCAAGGGCAGGCGGTGTGGTTCCAACAATAGGCTCTTAGCCTGTGCAGCATTGGAGGGGCACCTACTACTGTTAATACACCACACCTGTAAGAACAATTAGGCTATGGTGCTGAGAAACTTGCTTTCTAAAATCAAAGAGGGCCAGAAATGAGACATCCCAGTCATTATAGAGGGGTTCAAGGTTGCTCAGTGAACCAGTCCCCATCTCTAACCCAGGTGCAGAGCTCCAGGAAAAGGATTTGCAGACATAACATCTCACACAATCTTATCTTTGTAGTTTCTGAGGAAGTACAACCCCGGATCTATCTCTCAGCATATATCCCCTTCACATACAACCTTGCTCTGTCTTGACTATGTCAAATACTCCTTCATCTAAATTTGTTCCTACATTCTGCCCTTCCCCCAAATCTTTTGGTAGCCTTTTCACTGCTCTGGTAGGAGGCCCACAGCTGCCAACTGTGCAGTCTCCCTTGCTTCAGCAAGTTCATAAACCTAACTTTGTTGGGCTATAATGGTACATCCCTAGCGGTCTTAATCAAATAGGGTTTGTTACCATTGATTAACAGGAATACCTCATATCCAAGTTCAAAGCCCTTTCACTTAACCTCCACTAAGACAGACAAAGTAGGTGTGATTACTAGCCACATTTTACAGATGGAGAAGAAGCTCATTGTTGGTAATCATGGTGTTCAAGACCTCACAATCGGTGAGTGCGGGAGCCAAGATGTAAAGCCAGGTACACTGATCAGGGACCAGGTTCTTCCCTCCTTTTGTGGCCCCCTGGAAGTCCTCCAAAGGTGATGGTTTCAGCTTGTCACAGCTGTGAGTGACCTGGGGTATGGATCCCATCTGTTGTTCTCAGGTGGCAGGCTGTAGCCTGGGCTTCATGTAAGCATCTCATTTTCTATTGAAAAACAAGGAAGTCTGATGAATCAGGGCCCACTTTTCCACTTGGTGACAGCTTACTGGGCAGAGCGGCACCTTCTCCTTCAACAGAACATGCTGTTGCCAGCTTCTTACAGGCCCCATCTAGCTATGGCAGCCATGTCTATTAGTGTCTAGCACCTCCTGCAGGCACTTCAGCCTGCAATCTCTACTCTACAATGTCTGACAAAATGGGCAACAATCTCAACTCACCGCCAGACACAGACTCACTACTTTCTGAGGGAAAAGAAAATCATCTCCATGTGCCAAAAGCCTACTAGGTATTATGCACCATGCCAGACATTGATGTGCTTGATAGTTTAGCAATCCCGTGAGAAATGTAGTTTTAGCTCCATCATACAGATATAGAAACTGAGGTGCGATAAGGCTTGGTGATTTGTGCAGACCCTGTAGAAAGTGGCAGAGCTGAGACTGGAACAGGTCTGTCTTCTTCTGGAGCCCATGCTCTTTCAGCTGCTGTGCCCAGACCTTGTTTCAAGGCTCTGTAGGCAACAGCATCTTTATCTACTCTCCTGTCTCCAGTCATTGCTGGAGGGATACCCTCATAGTGTGACTGTGGGAACAGCCTGGGCTTTCATAGAACAAACCAGGACAGAACTGGTAGAATATGAGAACAGGTATGGACTTTCCCTCTAATTTACCAGCTGAGGAACTATGGAAAGAGAGAGCTCCATGGTGTAAAAAGTTTTACCTCTAGCGCCAAGGCTGGGGAGAGTGAAGGCTCAGAAATGCAGATCCTGTTCCCTGGGTTGATCACAGGGAACAACCCAGGGAACAGGATCTGGGTTCCTTTCCAAGAGGAGACCCAAACAAAGAAAAATTCCATGTCCAGGTAACCAGTGTGAGAAGCATTGAGGCAGGAGAGGAGAGTTAGGCCTGAGTCAGGGCAGCCACATTGCCCAGACCAGGACAGTGGCGATGAGGTGGCCACGCTGGGAGCTGTTCTTGCAGACACAGGACTCTGACCCACCCATTACTGTTTCAGAGCTGGCACCAGGTTTAAAGCAGGTCACTCAGTCTGACAGTTGGCTGTGTTTTATTTCTTTCAAAAATGCAGTTTAATGGCTAAGCAGAAGCTGTTTGGCAAAATAAGGGAACATGTAATCAACTCTTACAGTAGTGTCTGCTTCTTTTGGAGAGAACTGGTCAGTGCTTGGCTTCAGGGTTTCCTGAGTGGGCATTGGAGCCACCTGAAGGGCTTGATAAAATGCAGAGTACAGGGCCCTACCATCAGCAGTTTCTGATTCAGTGGGTTGAGATTTGCACTTCTAGCAAGTTCCCAGCAGGACTTTGTTTGGCTTTGCCTGAAATTTCGTATCTTACATCTTCCCAGAACAGGCTGTCCATCCAGAGGTTACACTTGGAAGACCACAGGCTGGATGATTTCATTACTGGTATTGGCTGCCACTGTCTGGTCACTCTGGGGAATAACACTGTGTCTCTCACATGTCAATTCCATCGGGCTCTTTATTTTAATTTTATTTTCACTAAAAGTACTTTCACGGAATAAGTTATTTTCCATGTAAATTTATCAATGAAGATTTGATTTTTCCATTGGGCTTTAAGAGTCATCAAATTTTTCCACTATAACTTCTACCTCTGTGAGTTTTCTTTAGGAGTCATTGTTATTATTATTATTTTTTTTAATTTTTATTGTTATTCAGTTACAGTTGTATGCCTTTTCCCCCATCCCTCCACCCCACCCCAGCTGAACCCACCTTCCTCCCCCATCTCATTGTTATCATTATTAATTCATCCATTTCTTTAGTCAATTAAAATTTTTGTCTATGCTGTTTTACCTATTGTATTTTGGGTTGCCTATTTTAAGCAAATTTCTCTCCCCTCCAGGCAATTTGGTCAAAATGTTGCTGGAGTTAAAATTGCGGGAGTCAAATGTCTTGCTTTGTCTGGATCACTTCAGGATTATAAATGGACTGCTTCCTAAGAAGAACCAATAAATCTGAAATCATCAGAATTGGAAGACTTGGATTATTATAAGGCTTGGTGATTCAGGATCTGCCACTTGCTGATGTAATCTTGGGTGAGTTTCTGTTTCCTGAGGATTCAATGAGATAATGTCTGTAAAGCCCTTGGTACATAGTAGGATCTACAAAGACCCAGGCTCCTTTCTCTCTCCAGGCTGGACTATATTCTGGTGCTTTGTTTTCCCTGAAATGAAAATAGCAGGCCACCCAGAGACCAAGCTAAGTCTGAGGGTTTTACTCCTCCTTTTTGCCCAATTATACACAGTAGTGTGCAACCTCCAGGCATTATCTGCAGGGATAAGTGGGATTCAGAGTTGATCCATATGGCCCTGGTCTATGGAGCTAGTGTGGCATACTTTGCAAGGGGTTAGGGTAGGGGGACCTGGGTAGGTTTTCATGTGGCCTTGTAACAGGGTACAGCCAGGGGTCCCCAAAGAGAGGGACTTGTCATGGGGTCCAGAACTCAGAGTATCCAGGAAATATTAAAAATATAGCACGTCCTCACCCTCACAAGTCTGAACCAGGGGATGGGACACATGGAGCAGGGCCATTGAGAGTTGTTCTGCACAGCAACAGTTTTGCAAATAACCTCAGGAATGGTGATTTAACATATACGTATCTGTAACTTTTAACTGGTTTCATAGACATGTTAAATAGCAGTGGCCATGATTGAACCAAGGAGATGGGAGTGACCTCCATCTCATGAAGTAAGTGGGAGGCACCTCCCCCTGGTTACAGTACCTGCATAAGAGCTTGGAGATGATTGGTTCCATGCCACGGGGCCACACCTGCCCAGATTTATGGCCACCCAGAAAGGCTGGAAAAATATGGAAATGCTGGCAGGTGTAGCCAGTTGTGGGAGGAGTCAGAAATGGGGCTGCAGAGGAAGGTTGGTGCTGGGATTTAAAACCAGGTGAGGCAGCCATACTGAAGGGGGGACCCACGCAGCTTTGGCGAGAGAGGGAGAATCACATGACTGGGGTTCCCTTTGCCACACAGCTCAGGAAGCTGGATGCAGCAGTGACACAGACTTCTTAGCAGTTTGGAAAAAGGCAGGAGAGACGCTGCGGGAAGGAAAGGGGTGAAAGGACTCTTGCTGGTAGGCTAGTAGAAGGTACCACACAGGTTTGGATTAAGAACTGAAGATCGCAGCGGTGACACAACTGATGGTGCTGGGAACTGAGGGAGGCCTGCCACCTGAGTATGGATTACTGGGGAGAATGGGGGTCTACCTGAGTCATGGACTTTTATTTCTTTTCCTGAGATATGGTACCCTGGACCAGGCAAAGGGGGGAAGAAAGGACTGTGTTTGTTTTAAAGGACTTTGGGATTTTAATGAAGACATTAAGTCATTACTCTTAAGTCTGTATAACATTTGAATAAATAATTCCTTTCCTTTTCACCAATCTCTGGCATTTTGAACTATAATTCCATGGCAGTGGACAAGGCGAACCTAGTACAGGGGAACCCAGGGAAAAGGGGGGTCGTTTCAGTAATAGTTTTTTGTGCCCCCTCCCCTGGTCTGTTTAGTAATAGCCTCAGTCAAGCCCCTTTAAGGATAGTTGACAACTGTTTCAGCAAAAGGTGGGGAATGTTCTGACCTCTGTCACCTCTGGAACAAATTTGTGGGTCCGTAGTAACAGCTATAAACATTTTCTTAGTCCTATTTTGGGCATAAAGAAACAAGTTCTTGACAGAAAATCGAACAGCAAGGAAGTTCGACACCAAGTAGATAAAAAAGAAACATACATCCAGACCGGTAGGAGGGGTAGAGATGGGCACCAGGGTGGAGAGGACTCGCATGGCCGTGGCGGGACCAAGACTGGCGGAATGTGGGACGAACGGGGCAGGCAGTCTGACCACTAACAGACCCTGCGGCCTCACATTCGCGCACAGATAAACCGAGAGGGCCGGACTCAGAGTGGCCGAGAACGGGGCAGGCAGAGCAGCAGGTAGCACCCCATGGCCGCACACTAGTGCACAGATAAACTGGGATGAACGGTGGGGAGCGAACCAGACCGTGTAACCCAGGGCTCCAGCGCAGGGAAATAAAACCTCAAACCTCTGATTGAAAACGCCCGTGGGGGTTGGGGCTGCAGCAGGAGAGACTCCCAGCCTCACAGGAGAGGTCTTCAGAGAGACCCACAGGGGCCTAGAATGTGCACAAGCCCACCCACTCGGGAACCAGCATCAGAGGGGCCCAGTTTGATTGTGGGTAGCAGAGGGAGTGACTGAAATTTAGTGGAGAGTAGAGCAGGTGCCATTGCTCCCTCTCGGCCCCTCCCCCAAGTACAGCGTCACAGCACAGCGACCAGAGTTACCCCACTCCGGGGAACACCTAAGGCTCCACCCCTTTAAGTAACAGACGCACCAAGACAAAAAAAAATGGCCCAAATGACAGAACACTTCAAAGCTCCAGAAAAAATACAACTAAGCGAGGAAGAGATAGCCAACCTATCGGATGCACAGTTCAAAACACTGGTTATTAAGACGCTCACAGAATTGGTTGAATTTGTTCAAAAACTAGATGAAAAAAATGAAGGCTATACTAAGAGAAACAAAGGAAAATGTACAGGGAACCAATAGTGATGCGAAGGAAACTGGGACTCAAATCAACAGTGTGGACCAGAAGGAAGAAAGAAACATCCAACCAGAAAAGAATGAAGAAACAAGAATTTGGAAAAATGAGGAGAGGCTTACGAACCTCCAGGACATCTTGAAACGTTCCAACATCCGAATTATAGGGGTGCCAGAAGGAGAAGAGGAAGAACAAAAAATTGAAAACTTATTTGAACAAATAATGAAGGAGAACTTCCCCAGTCTGGCAAAGGAAATAGACTTGCGGGAAGTCCAGGAAGCTCAGAGAGTCCCAAAGAAGCTGGACCCAAGGCAGAACACACCAAGGCACATCATCATTACATTACCCAAGATTAAAAATAAGGAGAGAATCTTAGAAGCAGCAAGAGAAAAGAACACAGTTACCTACAAAGGACTTCCCATAAGACTGTCAGCTGATTTCTCAAAAGAGACCTTACAGGCAAGAAGGGACTGGCAAGAAATATTCCAAGTCATGAAAGGCAAGGACCTACATCCAAGATTACTGTATCCAGCAAAGCTATCATTTAGAATGAAAGGGCGGATAAAGTGCTTTTCAGATAAGGTCAAGTTAAAGAAGTTCATCATCACCAAGCCCTTATTATATGAAATGTTAAAGGGACTTCTCTAAGAAAAAGAAGATAAAAAATATGAACAGTAAAAATGACAGCAAACTCACAGTTATTAACAACCACACCTAAAACCAAAACAAAAGAGAACTAAGCAAACAACTAGAACAGAAACAGAACCATAGAAATGGAGATCACATGAAGGGTTATCAATAGGGGAATGGGAGGGGGAGAGAGGGGGGAAGGTACAGAGAATAAACAGTATAAATGATAGGTGGAAAATAGACAGGGGGAGGGTAAGAATAGTGTAGGAAATGTAGAAGCCAAAGAACTTATAAGTATGACCCATGGACATGAACTATAGGGGGGGAATGTGGGAGGGAGGGGGTGGACAGGATGGAGTTGAGTGAAGGGGCGGAAATGGGACAACTGTAATAGCATAATCAATAAATATATATATATAAAAAAAAGACCAAGGGCAGGTATTTCAACTCTGGTTCTGATTAAGGTGAGTCAGCTAGTAAGCGAGGTTCAGCTTCATGGGCTCTGGCTCTGTTATTTCATCTGGAAAATGACTATTAATAATCATGACCTCAGGTCTCGTTTGGGGCTCTCCCAAAAGTAGAGGCTGGACAAGGACATGAGGACAAGTAGTTTTGGGGAGAGGTGGTCCCTGGAAGCAAGAATGAGGAGCAGGAAGAATAAGACAGAGGAGAAAAAGCCAATTGAGAGGCTCATTGAGGATGCTGCTGCTGCAGACAATAGGGACTTTACTCAGCTGGGACCTGGTGAGTGCAGAAGCAGCGCATTGATCTAACAACTGCTGAGTGAATGACCCTGGCTGAGGGTCACCGAGGGCAATCCCTAAACATGAGCAGGACTAGGAGGTAGAAATCTGAAAGAATGAAGTTACCCGACTGAGGTGGAAGGCTGTGAGTGCGAGAGGAGGCTGAGCTCACACACTGGTCAAGGGGAGGCTCAGAGGGTGACACGGGGCTCCAGAGACGCGTGCTGCACCTCTTGAGGTGGTGTAGAGACTTAAGTTGGAAAATGCACGCAAAGTGCTCACCTTGTCATGTAGTTTCGGTTGAATAAATGTTAGTTATTATTTAAAAAAAAAAGAAACAAGTTCTTTTCCCCAATTTATGTAAGAAATCTATCAAAAGAGTGAAAAGTTAGAATTTTAAAAGAAAGGGGCTTTTAAACAACTGCTTTAGGTAGAAGATACATGTCCTCTTCCTTCAGAGCAGATTCATAGACTATTTTATTTTAGAAGACATATGGAGGTCTTAGCATGCATTACTGAATGACAAAGGGATGGTCTATTGTCCTTCTGTTCCCAGGAGAAGGAGACTCACTTCCCGGCTGTGCTTGGCAGCATAGGACCATCCAAGGCCATTTTCTGGAGATTCTCACAGCAAGAAGCACCATTACTTTATTCAGGCTTGGGGAAATGCTGACACTGAATACTAAATTATTTAGTGATAGAAATTTGACCTTGGTTTGCCTAATATTAGTTCCCCAAGTCCTTCAATTTCTGGGAATGGTGCATTATCTTCTGAACTTATTTCATATTGGGAATGAAGGGCAGGATCCTGGGCTATATTAAACAGATTTGGCTTTGGAGGTTTTGTTATTATTGTTGTGTTTTATTTTGCTGCAGAACTTCTTCAAAACTTTAATGAGGTATCCAGTATCTTCCAAACTTATTTGACCACTGAACTTTTTTACTTTTTTTGAAGATCATTTTAAGGGATTAAGTGTTGGAAAAGCTCTGGTGTGTTAAAAGTGACTGGGGGATTGAAGCAGACAGCAAGCCAGGACATCTCAAGGAGCATTTCCTCTGGGATCCTTCTGTGTTCTGAGGTTTCTTGAAGAGAACCTAACCTTTCCTGCTTTGACCGATGACCATTTGTAGACCATTCCTAGCCCAGGGTGTGGGGCCCTAGGAAAGGTCTGATATTGTAGGATGTCAAAGGCTAGGCCTCAGAGGACAAATGTGTTTGATGAATGGATTAGTCAGCATTTTCAAAAAAGAAAAAAAAAGAACCAATGTATATACAAAGAGAGAGAGAATAATTTAAAGGAATTGGTTCATGTGATTGTGGTGGTATGGCTTAGAATCCTGTGTTTTTGCCTTCTGCCTTGAGAAGATCATGCCCAGAGAGAGAAATCAATGCTTATTGCTGCAAGCCACTGATCTGGGGTTGTTTACATGCAGAATGGCTGTGGTAGGAGGTGACAGTGTAAAACCCTATGCTCTGCTGGTCCTTGGCAATATGACAGGAGGCACTATCACTTGTGAACTCTCGGTCTCACGCTAGATCTCCTGTGGTCCAGATCCTGGCGACACAACTCAGAAGCTGTGTTCCTTGGACACTTACATGTAGTAGAACAGGTGCTCGAAAGGGGGTACACAGGGTTTTTTTTGAGCACCCAAGAAGGAGCAGCTACTGAAGTGTGGAGAATCAGGGACAGATTCCCTGAAGAATGAAGTCTAAGCTGAGTCCAGAACTGGCTTGATCTCGAGACCTGCATTTAGCCCTTACTATACACATGTGTATGTTTGTATGCACATGTAATTATTCACACTTGTGACATACGTGTGCAGATATGCACACACATATACACATTGAGGCTGCAATTTTTCTTCTGAAGTCCATTATGCTATCCACCTGCCCTCTGTCCTACTACTAGGCTATCTTCCAACACACTCTAAACAGATAACCATCCCAGTTCTTAGTCCTCTATAATTGTGGGCAAATGTTTTAGAGTGGATGGGTAAGCTTGCTATATTTGCTCTACTGTCCTTTCCCCATTCTTGGTTGATACCCTTAGTTCCTGGGCCCTCTCTGGGTGTCCTGTGGAATCTGTGGGATGACAAGGCCAGGCAGGAGCTAGCCGGACTCGGCCCACTCACTGGCTTGGGCTGAGATCCAACTGTCAGTGACACTGTTCCTCCTCACCAGCAGGGCCTAGAGGAGAACTTGTATTGCAAGGTCATGCTGACCAAGTATAGGGCCAGATGGCTTTTAGGGAACTGCTTCCCAGTTCTGCAGAAACAATGAAACTGTCCTGGAATCAGGAAATGTAGGTCTATATGTCTTGTAAACAATGTAATACGGCCCCCTATTCTGCTTCCGGAGGCTCTGTGGGAGTGACATGCTAGGTTGCTGATGGCCAAATTTCAGTGTGGAGGAGGAGCTGCTGGGAGGCATGGAGAAGTGAGGGAACAGCCCCTACCCACCTCTACTGGGACCATTTTTCAGCTGATGTGTGTACATATCCTATTGTCACATTTCATTCTCTGGTCTTAGGTGATACCTTTGCTTTTGCCTTTGGCAACAGGTGGTTCGCACTGTTTCTCTGGTGTTCAAAATAGCCCAAAGGAGTAAAATAATGCCACATGTTTTGGATGGGGGTAGAGATGATGTACAGAGGTAGGGAACCAACTCCCTAACAGCGTAGCAGCAGTAGAGAAAGAAAACCCACACAATAGAGTGGAGACTCCTCCCTGATCCTCAAATGGACCTAAAGGCAAATCAGAGTTAACCAGAACAGAGAGGAGGGCAATGACTTCCCAGGAGGAGGAACAGCCCATGTGAAAGTGAGCCTGTCATTCAGACACCCACAAGGAGTTGGGCAGGGCTGGAGTGTGATGGTTGGGTGGTGAGAGAGGGTCGAAGGGAGGCTTGGGCATCATTGTCTTGCCTGCTCTCAGCCTGGACTGGAGCTCATCACCTCAGAAGACAGCATTCCAAGCAGAGGGAACATGAGATAAGGATTAGTTGAGGGCTCGGCTGACTGCATTATGGATTTGAATTTCCTTCTTATTTTATCTTATTCCTTTTGTGTTCCCTGAGTCTTCTTTACCTTTCTTGAAATAGCCATAGTACCTTCATTCATCTACTGACACATCGACTCATCCATCTTTCTCTGTGTCTCCCTTGGGTGTGTTGCTCTGCTGGGAGGTGGGAATACAGAGGAAACAGCCATGGTTCCTAGTCTCCTTATTCCAGACCCAACAAGCTTTCCTCATGTGTCTTTGTGATGAAATTGCTCTCTTTACCCTCTCTGGTATGTGATATCATATTCACCTTTCAAGGCTCACCTTTCAGTGACTCCCTCCTCTGCAAATCTCCCCACTGATGGTGGCAGAATTAGCACCCTACGTTGCTGCCATGGACACAAGGTATTGAACAAATGAATGGACTAGCCAGAGGTGGTCACTTCCTGGTTATTTCACCGAGTTGATCCATAGATTTGCTGTTGGGTCATGAGAGTAAAAAAAAAAATGAGGGAAAAGGAGTAAAAAGGAATCTTGGTGGCAGTTGGATTTCCTTTTGTGGCTCAGAGCAAAGACAAGCTGCCAGCCTACCAGATTACCACCCCACCACACCCAAAAGACTCCAGGAGGCTTTAAAAAGCACATAACTCTGGGAAGAGCAAGGCCACTAGTTGTAGAGTCAAAAAGACCTATTCTGTCCCAATTTCCCTCCAGTGCACATTTTGCCTCCACCCTGTGCCACCTGCCTCTTCTACCCATCTGTGCTCTACTGCAATGGGTAGGATTGCAACCACAACTCAGGCAAGAAATACAAGGTCTTTCTGGAAAAAGTACAACCTTTGTTAATATAATGAGAATGATTTATGTGACATCCAGGTAACCTGGCAGCCAAGGAGAGTGGACTGGAATGTGCTTGCATGAACAATGACTACTTCACTGTAGTAGTCAGTGGGAGTACTAGATGTGGTTGAGTGAGCATGTGTATTGTGTGGCCATCACATTCAAAATGACTGAGTGAGTAGAGAAATGAATCTGTATCAAATTTTGCATTAAGCTTGAACATTCCTCCACAGAAACTATTTGGATGATTCAGAGGGCTGGTGATTGGCAGCTTCATCACCACAATGTGCTTGCTTGTGCATTATGTCTCCTGCAGTTTTTTTGTGAAACATCAAATCACCCAAGTAACTCAGACTCCCTTCCCTGAAGCCCAGATTTGGCGTCTGCAACATTTGGCTTTTCCCAAAACTAAAATCACCTTTGAAAGGAAGAAATTTCTTACTGTTGATGAGATTCAGGAAAATAGAATGGGGCAGCTGATGGAGACTGGGAGAACTGTGTGAGGTCTCAGGGTACTTGCATTGAAGGGAACTGAGGCATGATTGTCCTATGTACTACGTTTGTTGTATCTGGTATCTTCTTCAATAAATGTCTCTATTTTTCATAGCATGTGGCTGGATACTTTCTGGACACATCTTTTCATATTAATGTTCTTTCTTTTTCCTTTTTTCAAATTTTAATTTTTTTACTTTTATTGTTATTCAATTACAGTTGTGTGCCTTTCTCCCCAACCCTCTACCCCACCCCAGATGAACCCCCTTCCCTCCCCTGCCTCCATTCTCCCCCTTGATTTTGTCCATGTGTCCTTTATAATAATTCCTGTAATCCACTCTCCTCACTGTCCCCTCCGTACTCCTCCCTGACCATTGTTAGATTGTTCTTAACTTCAATGTCTCTGGTTATATTTTGTTTCCTTTTTTCTTTTGTTGATTATGTTCCAGTTAAGGTGAGATCATATGGTATTTGTCCCTCACCGCCTGGCTTATTTCACTTAGCATAATGCTCTCCAGTTCCATCCATGCTGTTGCAAAGGGTATAAGCTCCTTCTTTCTCTCTGCTGCGTAGAATTCCAATGTGTAAATATACAATAGTTTTTGGATCCACTCATTTACTGATGGGCACTTAGGTTGCTTCCAGTACTTGGCTATTGTAAATTGTGCTGCTATGAACATTGGGGTGCACAGGTTCTTTTGGATTGGTGTTTCAGGGTTCTTAGGGTATATTCCCAGCAGCGGAACTGCTGGGTCAAAGGGCAGTTCCATTTTTAGTTTTCTGAGGAAATTCCATATTGTTTTCCACAGTGGCCTCAGCAGTCTGCATTCCCACCAACAGTGCACTAGGGTTCCCTTTTCTCTGAATCCTCTCCAACATTTGTTTGTTGATTTGTTTATGTTGGCCACTCTGACTGGTGTGAGATGTTACCTCATTGTGGTTTTAATTTGCATCTCTCTGATGGCTAGTGATGCTGAGCATCATTTCATATGTCTCTGAGCCCTCTGTATGTCTTCCTTGAAGAAGTATCTGTTGAAGTCGTTTGCTCATTTTTTAATTGGGTGGTTTGTCTTCCTGGAGTGGAGTCGTGTGAGTTCATTATATATTTTGGAGATCAGGCCCTTGTCTGAGGTATCACTGGCAAATATGTTTTCCCATACTGTTGGTTCCCTTTGTAATTTGGTGCTGTTTTCTTTAGGCATGCAGAAGCTTTTTATTTTGAAGGTCCCATTTGTTTATTCTTTCCTTTATGTCCCTTGCTTTAGGGGACATGTCTGTGAGGATGTTGCTGAGTGGAATGTCTGAGATTTTCCTGCCAAGGATTTCCTCGAGGACTTTTATGATATTACAACTTATATTTAAGTCTTTTATCCATCTTGAGTTTATTTTTGTGTCTGGCGTATGTGGGTGATCGAGTTTCATATTTTTGCACGTAGCTGTCCAGATCTCCCAACACCATTTGTTGAAGAGGCTATTTTTGCTCCATTTTATGCTCCTGCCTCCTTTGTCAAATATTAATTGACCGTAAAGACTTGGGTTTATTTCTGGGCTCTCTGTTCTGTTCTATTGGTCTATGTGCCTGTTTTTATGCCAGTACCAGGCTGTTTTGATTACAGTGGCCTTGTAATACAGTTTGATATCAGGTATTGTGCTCCCTCCTGCTTTGTTCTTCTTTCTCAAAATTGCTGCAGCTATTCGGGGTCATTTATTGTTCCATATAAATTCCTGAAGTGTTTGTTCTATATCTGTGAAATATGTCATGGGTACTCTAATAGGGATTGCATTGAATCTATAAATTGCTTTGGGTAGTATGGCCATTTTGATGATGTTAATTCTTCCAATCCATGAGCATGGTACATGCTTCCATTTGTTTGTGTCTTTCTTAATTTATTTCTTCAGTATTGTGTAGTTTTCTGAGTACAGGTCTTTTACCTCCTTGGTTAGGTTTATTCCTAGGTACTTTATTTTTCTTGTTGCTATATCAAATGGAATTTTTTTCCTGATTTCTGTTTCTTCAGTTTCGTTGTTGGTATACAGGAATGCCTTTAATTTCGGAGTATTGACTTTGTATCCAGCTGTTTTGTCAAATTCATTTATTAGGTCGAGTAGATTTTTTGGTGGAGTCTATAGGATTTTCGATGTACACTATCATGCCATCTGTAAACAGTGACAGTTTCATTTCCTCCTTTCCAATTTGGATGCCTTTTATTGATTTTTCTTGTCTGATTGCTGTGGCTAGGACTTCCAATACTATGTTGAATAGGAGTGGTGAGAGAGGACATCCTTGTCTTGTTCCTGATCTTAGTGGGAAAGCTCTAAGATTTTGTCCATTGAGTATGATGTTGGCTGTAGGTCTCTCATATATGGCCTTTATTATGTTGAGGAATGCTCCCTCTATTCCCACTTTGCTGAGTGTTTTTATCAGAAATGGGTGCTGTATCTTATCAAATGCTTTTTCTGCATGTATTGATAAGATCAGGTGATTTTTGTCTTTGCTGTTGTTGATGTGATGTATTATGTTTATTGATTTGCGAATATTGTACCATCCTTGCATCCCTGGGATGAATCCCACTTGGTCCTGGTGTATCATCTTTTTAATATATTGCTGAATGCCGTTTGCCAATATTTTGTTGAGAATTTTAGCTTCTATATTCATTAGCGATATTGGCCTGAAGTTTTCTTTCTTCGTTGTTTCTTTATCTGGTTTTGGGATTAGGATGATGCTGGCTCCATAAAAAGAGTTTGGGAGTCTTCCATCAGTTTGGATTTTTTTTGAACAGTTTGTGAAGTATAGGGTTTAGCTCTTCCATAAAGGCTTTGTAGAATTCTCCTGTGAAACCATCTGATCCAGGGCTTTTGTGTGTTGGGAGTTTTTTGATGACTGCTTCAATTTCCTCTGCTGTTATTGGTCTGTTCAGGTTTTCTGCTTCTTCTTCATTCAGTTTTGGAAGATTATATTTTTCGAGAAATATGTCCATTTCACCTAGGTTTTCAAATTTCTTGGCATACAGTTCTTTGTAGTAATTTCTTACAATCCTTTGTATTTATGTGGTATCAGTTGTAATCTCTCCTCTTTCATTTCTAATTGTGTTTATTTGGATCCTCTCTCTTTTTTTCTTGATGAGCCTACTTAAAGTCTTGTCGATTTTGTTTATCTTTTCACAGAAATAGCTACTGGATTCATTGATCCTTAGAATTTTGCTTTTTAGTCTCTATGTCATTTAACTCTGCTCTGATCTTGGTTATTTCCTTCCTTCTGCTTGCTCTGGGCTGTCTTTGTTGTTATTTCTCCAGTTCTTGTAGGCATAGTGGTAAGTTGTTTGTTTGAAATGTTTCTATCTTTTTAAGGTAGGCCTGTATTGCTATGAACTTCTCTCTCAGGACTGCCTTTGCTGTGTCCCATAGGTTTTGGGTTGTTGTGAATTCATGTTCATTTGTTTCCAGAAACATTTTGATTTCTTCCCTAATCTCGTTCTTGACCCATTCATTGTTTAATAGCATGCTATTCAGTCTCCATGATTTTGAGTGTTTGGGGTTTTTTCCTTTCAGTTTGGTTTCTAGTTTCAGTCCCTTGTGGTCAGAGATAATGTTTGGTATGACTTCAATTTTCTTGAATTTGTTGAGGCTTGCTTTATGTCCTATCATGTAGTCTATCTTTGAAAAAGTTCCATCTACACTTGAAAAGAATGTGTAGTTTGCTTCTTTGGGATGAAAAGCTCTGTATATATCAGTTAAGTCCATTTCCTCTAGGGTATTGTTAAGTGACACAATATCCTTCTTGATATTTTGTTTGGAAGACCTGTCCATTTTTGAGAGTGGGGTGTTCAAGTCCCCTACTATAATTGTGTTGCTGTCAATATCTTTCTTGCAGTCCTCCAAGATTTCCTTTATGTATTTGGGTACTCCTATGTTGGGTGCATATATATTTACAATGTTTATGTCTTCTTGGTGGATTCTTCCTTTGAGTATTATGAAGTGACCTTCTGGGTCTCTCTTTATGGCCCTTCTTTGGAAGTCTATTTTGTCTGATATGAGTATTGCTACCCCTGCTTTTTTTTCCTGTCTGTTTGCCTGGAAAATTTGTTTGCAGCCCTTCACTTTCAGTCTGTGTAGGTCTTTTGTCCTGAGATGGGTCTTGTAGGCAGCATATGTGTGGGTCATGTTTTCTTATCCATTCGGCTATTCTATGTGTTTTGATTGGAGCATTTAATCCATTTACGTTTAAAGTTATTATTGATAGGTAGTTATTCATTGCCATGTTTTCCTACCTGTGTTCCTCTCTCTTTCTCTTTTCCTTCCTTTCCTTAAAGCAGTCCCTTTAGCATCTCTTGAAGAGCTGGTTTGGTGGAAGTGTATTCTTTTAGACTTCTTTTGTCTGGGAAACTCTTTATTTGGCCTTCTATCTTGATTGAGAGCCTTGCTGGGTAAAGTAGTCTTGGTTGTAGGCCTCTGGTTCTCATTACTTGGAATATTTTTTGCCATTCTCTTCTGGCTTGGAGCGTTTCCATTGAGAAGTCAGTTGCTAACCTTATTGGTGCTCCCTTGTATGTTACTTCCTTTTTCTCCCTTGCTGCCTTTAAGATCCTCTCTTTTTCTTGGAATTTTGCCATTTTAAATATGATGTGTCTTGCAGTGGGCCTCTTTGGGTTCCTCTTGGTTGCGACTCTCTGTGTTTCCTGGATTTGGGTGACTTTTTCTCTCCTCAGATTAGGGAAATTTTCCTTCATTACTTTTTCAAACAGGTTTTCTATCCCTTGCTCTTCTCCTCCTTCTGGTATTCCTATTATACGGATATTGTTTCGTTTCATGTTGTCCTGCATTTCTCTTAATGCCTCTTTATTCTTTCTGAGCCTCTTTTCCTTTTCTTGCTCTTTTTTGGTGATTTTTTTCTACTTTGTCCTCCAGCTCGCTGATCCGATCCTCTGCTTCATCAAGTCTGCTTTTCATTCCTTCTACTGTGTTCTTCAATTCACATATTGTATTCTTCATTTCCTCTTGGCCCTTGTTGATAGTTTCTATTTCCTTTTTCATGCTGATATATTTTGCAGTGAGTTCATTGTAGTTTCTGGTAGTTCTCTTTGAGCTCAGAGAGCTCAGTGAGCTTCCTGATAACCATTGCTTTGAACTCAGTATCTGATAGTTGACTTGCCTCTTTTTCAGTTAGCATTCTTTCTGAGGCTTCCTCCTTTCCTTTCATTTGGGGATTGTTTGTTTGTCTTCCCATTGTTTGTGAAACTCTTCTTGTTAGCCTCTTCTTCTTAAATTGATCTATTCTGACTCCCTGGGTTTATGGTATGAACTTCTGTGGTAGAATGCCAATGGGATTCAGTGGTGCTGTCTCCTTAATCTCCTGTTCTCATTGGTCTTGAGCTGACATTTATGGGTGTAACATGGTCTAACTCTGGTCTTTTCAGCATTCCAGGTTTTCTTGTCTCACCTGTGGAAAAAAGAGAAAAAGGGCGGGAGAAAAAAAAAAAAAGGAAGGGAAGGAGGGCAAAAGGGAATAGAAAAGGAAAGGAAGGAAGGAATAAGGAATAAAGAAAGATCGGAGGCAAGACAAGAAGGAATTTTAAGAAAAATGAAAAGAAAAGAATAAATAAAAGAAGGCAGGAAGAAGGAATAAAAAAGGCAAAGGATGGAAGGAAAAAGGAATATGAAAAAAGTAAGAAGGACAGAAAGGAAAAAGGAATTCAGGGGGAAAGGAGGAAAGGAAAAAAAAAAAGTGTTCTGCTGGTTTTAAACCAGTCAGGTTAGTTCTGCTGGTCTTCCTGTCTGTGAAAGGGAGGGGGTGGTTGGAAGGATTGGTTTCACTTTTCTCCCTTCCTGAGCCACACTCTTCGCTGTTGTTCAGCCTCCAGTCCTGTTCCTCAGGGTCTTTCTGCTCCCCACTAGGCCTTTAGTTGACCTGTTTTGCTGTCCTTGAGTTGCACCAATTAGGGGCAACTCACACTCCACCTTCTTGCTCTTTGCTGTCTTAGATGCTAGGGGCTCTCGGTGCTGCTATGGGGTACTTCAGCCCCCCACTGAGTCGAGTCTTTCTGTGGAACGCAGTCTCCCCTAGCACTTCAGCTCCCCTCTGCTGGGTGTTCTGCCTTAGTCCTAGAGAGCCAGTAGGCCCTGCAGGGCTCCATGCGCATGGGTTAGGTAGGAATTGTAGGTGTGGTCCCTCGCAGGCAGCCAGGCTGTTGATCAGCCGATCTGCTGCTTTGGGACTGGGTCTCGAGCCGCTGGCTGGTCCCCAGCTCTGGGCCTGAGTCATTTGGGCCCGGGGGCGCTTTGGGACTGAGTCTCATGCGGCAGGCCAATCCAGCCGCTTTGGGCCTGAGTCCTTCGGCCCTCGTGTCCGCTGTTTTGGGCCTGTGGGTGGGGCAGCTAGCCTCAGCTCCCTGTGCGCACCCACCTGAGGTTTCAGGTGTGGACCCCCACTCCGCTAATCTGGGTACGCGCGACGGGGCTTCAGGTGGGCTCCAGGGCTGCTTGTCCCGCATTCACAGTCCAGGGGCTGATGGGGGAGGGGTGCCAGAGGCTGCGGCTGCTGCAGAGAGTTCTCTAATTAGCTGCTGGGTGCCTCTTATTTTCTTTTTCTTTTTGAGAAATTCTTCCAATTCAAGCCCCCCTGGTCCAAACATGTACCTGGCTGCTCACACAGCTCAGCCTGGCTCTCTCTCAAGAATCCTGCAGCAGACCCTGCGCCTGGGCGGGGGCTTCAGCCGCCCTGGTCCCGTGCAGGTCCTGGGGACCTTATTGTCCTTGAGCACTGTTCTTACCGTCAGATCTTTCATTGTGCTCTATCTTTGGTCCACGATCTTCATATATGCTGGAATATCGTTGACTGTTTGCTCTGCTCCTCAGATCAGCTAGGTATTTCACTGGTGTTGAGGGGAAGTGGACTCAGCTCCCACCTATCTCGCCGCCATCTTCTACCTTGGTCAATATATTTTTGACAAAAATACCAAGACTATTCAATAGGTAAAAAATAGTCTATCCAACAAATGCTAGGACAGACAAATGGATATCCATGTGCAAAAGAAAGGGGGGTGGGGGGCATTCAAAAAGGGACAATGCTGCTTGGTGGGCTCTCCGCCAGCTTTCAGTAACTTCCTCTGCTACCCACAAGCAAATTGGGCACTTCTGGTGATAATTCCCAGGTAGAAGGGTTTGTGTACATTCTAAGACCCTGTAGGTCTCTCCAACAAACTCTCCTGTAAGGCTGGGGAAAGAAACTCCACTCTTAGGTATAGACTAAAGAGAACTGAAAGCAGGTACTCAGATATATGTGCACAAATTTCATAGCAGCACTAGACACAGTAACCAAAATGTGGAAACAACCCAAATGCTCATCAATGGACAAATGGATAAAGCCAAATTCCATGCAATGGAATATTATTCAGTCACAAAAAGGAATGAAGAGCTGATAAAATGGTAGAATGTGGATAAACCTTGAAAGAGTTATGCTAGGTGAAAAGAGTCAAACACAAGAGTTCACATGTTTTATTATCCCATTTATATGAAGTATTTAGTAGTAAGTAAATCTATAGAGACACAAGGGAGATTGATGGTTGTTAGGGTCTGGGAGAATGAAGAATGATAGTTTCATTAGAACAGGGTTTTCTCCTGGAGTAATTAAATATATTTTAGCATTTTATAGAAGTAGTAGTTACACAACATTGTGAACATACTAAATTCTACTTTATAATGCTTAATTTTATGTGAATTACACTTCAATAAAAGAATTTTTAAAATGTGATTATAAATGCAAAATATTCACCTTTTTACTATGTTATAGGGCTGTGTTAGACAGGATAGAATACACTTGGTAAAATAAGAAGCAACCCCAAATCTCAGTGTCTGGATGCATAAAATTTATTTTATGCTCCTGCAAATTGTGCTGCAAGTCTGGTAGCTCTAGGGCATGCCCTTCTAAACTGAGGATCTACCTGGCTGGTTTCAAATCTCTAACTTACCATGTCAATATATGGCCTCTTGTTTTGGAAGCGTTAGACAGGGGCTTTTCCTTGTTTCAGCTAGATGTTACTTTAGTCTCTCCTTTTGCTTACAGCACTGCTCAACTGCAAAGGTTCTGGAAAGTGAGAAGGAGCACACAAGTAACTCATTTACCGTTTACTACTTATGCCACTAAGATAGATGGTAGGGACTGAGCAAGAATAGGGGTAGAAATTTTAGTTAGGAGCCTATTGCAGACATATGAGCAAGATATGGTTGGTGGCTTGTGTTATAGCAATAATGGTGAAAACGGAGAAGGGATTAGATGTAATACATGTTTTGAATGTAGAGTAGAGAGGATTTGTTGTTGAATTGGAATTGAACTCCTTGGATTTTGGCCCAAGACATTGGAAGAACAGTGGTTGGTTGCATTTATTCAGATGGGGAAGCTTGAGAGAGGGACTAATTGATGTATGTGAGTAGAAAATCAGCATATTTGTTTTGAAATTTAAATTTGAACTGCTTGTGGGGTATCATGGTGGAGCTGTTGAGTAGAAAGATGAATGTACATGTATGGATCTCAGGAGACAGTTCAACCTGGATGGAAGAAAAATCAAGGAGTCATCAGCATTTAGATGATGTTTAGAGATATAAGATAATTGGGATCACATTGAAAATAAAAGTAGACTGAAAAGAAAAAAGATTACTAAATATTGACCTCTTGAACACTCCAATATTTAGAAGTCAAAAGAGGATAAGGAGACAGCAAACACATGGCAAAGATTTATTCAGAATGTGTTCATTTTATCTAAGTTGTGAATTTACTGGCATAAAGTTTCATGATATTCCCTTGTTATCCTTTAAAATCTGTAGAATCTGTACTCACCTCCCTTATTTCTGATATTGGCAATTTGTGTCTTTTTTTCCTCATTAGTTTGTCTAGAAGTTCATCAACTTTTGATCTTCTCAGAAAATCAGCTTTTGATTTCATGAATTTCATTTTTTTTTATTGTATTTATTTCCATTATGATTTAGTATCCTTATAACCCTCTTCCCCCTGCAATCACCTCACTGTTGTCCATAAGTCCTTTTTCTTTTTTGCTCAATCCCTCCACCCCCTATTACTCCCCTTAGCTGCAATCCTGCTCTTTATCTATGAGTCTGCCTCTATTTTGCTTGTTAGTTCACTTGGTTTATTATATTTCACACATAAGTAAAGTCATATGGTATTTGTCTTTCTCTAATTGGCTTATTTCACATAGCATAATGTTCTCTAGGTCCATCCATACTGTCAAGAAGGATAAAATTTTCTTGTTTTTGGGGGCCAAGTAGTATTCCATTCTGTGAATGCCTCATAGTTGTTTATCCACTCATCTACTGATGGACACTTGGACTACTTTCTTATCTTGGCAATTGTAAATAGCACTGCAATGAACATAGGAGTGCTTATGCTCTTTCAAATTAGTGTTTTGGGTTCTTTCAGACATATTCCCATAAGTGGGATTACTGAGACAAAAAGACAAATCCATTTTTAATTTTTTGAGGTATCTCCATACTGCTTTCCACAGTGGCTGCATCAATCGCGTTCCCACCAACAGTACAAAAGTTTCCCCCTTTCTCCACATCCTCACAAGTACTTGTTTGTTAATTTATTGATGATAGCCTTTCTGTCAGGTGTGAGATGACAACTCATTGTGTTTTAATTTGCATTTGTCTGAAAGTTAGTGATGTTGAGCATCTTTTCATATATCTATTGGCCATCTGTATGTCCTCTGGAGAAGTGTATATTCAGGTCCTTTGCCCATTTAAAAAAATTTTTTGGATGAATTTTGTAACTTCTTTTTATTATTTGGATATTCACCACTTATCAGATGTATCAGCCAATATGTTCTCCTATTATGTGGGTTGTCTTTTTTTGTTAATTTTCCTTTGCTATGCAAAAACTTTTTTGTTTGATATAGTCCTGTTTATTTTTTCTTTTGGTTTTTTTGCCAGGAGAGCTATATCAGATAAAATGTTCCTATGGGCAATGTCTGAGATTTTCCTGTCCATGTTTTCTTCTAGGATTTTTATGGCTTCAGGTCCAATATATAACACCTTAATACATTTTGAATTTATTTTTGTGTGTGGTGTAAGAAGGTGGTCTGGTTTCATTTTTCTGCACATATCTGTCCAACTTTCCCAACACCATTTATTGAATAAACTATCTTTAGCCCATTGTATGTGCTTACTTCCTCTGTTGGATATTAATTGCCAGTAAAGTTGTGGGGTAATTTTTGGGCTCTCTATTCTGTTCTATTGATTTATGTGTCTGTTTTTTATGCCAGTACCATGCTGTTTTTACTACTATGGCCTTATAGTACAGTTTGATATTAGGAGGCATGATTCCCCCAACTTTGTTCTTCTTTCTCAGGATTGATGTTGTTAGGCAGCGCCTTTTGTGATTCCATATAAATCTTTGAAACATTTGTTCTAGTTCTGTGAAATATGTCATTGGAATCTTGATAGGAATTGCATTGAATAAATAGATTGTTTTGGGAAGCACAGACATTTTAATGATGTTAATTCTTCCTATCCATGAACATGGTATGTGCTTCCATTTATTTGTATCTTCTTCAATTTCTTTCTCCAGTGTATTATAATTTTTTGAGTACAGGTCTTTCACATCCTTGGTTAGGTTTACTCCTAGGTATTTTATCCTTTTTGAAGCAGTTGTGAATGGGATTGTGTTCTTTTTTTTTTTTTATTGTTATTCAATTACAGTTGTCTGCATTTTCTCCCCATCCCTCCACCCCACCTCAGGTGAACCCACCTCCCTCCCCACTCTCCACCCTCCCCCTTGGTTTTGTCCATGTGTCCTGTATAGTAGTTCCTGTAATCCCCTCTACCCATTGTCCCCGCCCCCACCCCCCACCCCCGCCCTGGATATTGTTAGATTGTTTTTAACATCAATGTCTCTGGTTATATTTTGTTTGCTTTTTTCTTCTATTGCTTATGTTCCCATTAAAGGTGAGATCATATGCTATTTGTCCCTCACTTCCTGGCTTATTTCACTTAGCATAATGCTCTCCAGTTTCATCCATGCTGTTGCAAAGGGTATAAGCTCCTTCTTTCTCTCTGCTGCGTACAATTCCATTGTGTAAATATACCATAGTTTTTGGATCCACTCGTTTGCTGATGGGCACTTCGGTTGCTTCCAGTACTTGGCTATTGTAAATTGTGCTGCTATGAACATTGGGGTGCACAGATTCTTTTGGATTGGTGTTTCAGGGTTCTTAGGGTATAATCCCAGCAGCGGAATTACTGGGTCAAAGGGCAGTTCCATTTTTAGTTTTCTGAGGAAATTCCATATTGTTTTCCACAGTGGCCTCACCAGTCTGCATTCCCACCAACAGTGCACGAGGGTTACCTTTTCTCCACATCCTCTCCAACATTTGTTTGTGGATTTGTTTATGTTGGCCATTCTGACTGGTGTGCGATGATACCTCATTGTGGTTTTAATTTGCATCTCTCTGATGGCTTGTGATGCTCAGCATCTTTTCATATGTCTCTGGGCCCTCTGTATGTCTTCCTTGGAGAAGTGTCTGTTCAAGTCCTTTGCCCATTTTTTAATTGGGTTGTTTGTCTTCCTGGAGTGGAGTCGTGTGAGTTCTTTATATATTTTGGAGATCAGGCCCTTGTCTGAGGTATCATTGGCAAATATGTTTTCCCATACTGTTGGCTCTCTTTGTAATTTGGTGCTGTTTTCTTTAGCCATGCAGAAGCTTTTTATTTTGATGAGGTCCCATTTGTTTATTCTTTCCTTTATGTCCCTTGCTTTAGGGGATGTGTCTGTGAGGATGTTACTGCGTGGAATGTCTGAGATTTTTTTGCCAATGTTTTCCTCAAGGACTTTTATGGTGTTATGGCTTATATTTAAGTCTTTTATCCATCTTGAGTTTATTTTCGTGTATGGTGTAAGTTGGTGATCGAGTTTCATTTTTTTGCACGTAGCTGTCCAGATCTCCCAACACCATCTGTTGAAGAGGCTGTCTTTGCTCCATTTTATGCTCCTGCCTCCTTTGTCAAATATTAATTGATCGTATAAACTTGAGTTTATTTCTGGGCTCTCTGTTCTGTTCCATTGGTCTATGTGCCTGTTTTTATGCCAGTACCAGGCTGTTTTGATTACCGTGGCCTTGTAATACAGTTTGATATCAGGTATTGTGATCCCTCCTGCTTTGTTCTTCTTTCTCAAAATTGCTGCAGCTATTCGAGGTCGTTTATGGTTCCATATGAATTTCTGAAATGGTTGTTCTATATCTGTGAAATATGTCATGGGTACTCTAAGAGGGATTGCATTGAATCTATAAATTGCTTTGGGTAGTATGGCCATTTTGATGATGTTAATTCTTCCAATCCATGAGCATGGTACATGCTTCCATTTGTTTGTATCTTCCTTAATTTCTTTCTTCAGTGTTGTGTAGTTTTCTGAGCACAGGTCTTTTACCTCCTTGGTTAGGTTTATTCCTAGGTACTTTATTTTTCTTGTTGCTATATCGAATGGGATTTTTTTCCTGATTTCTGTTTCTGCAGTTTCGTTGCTGGTGTACAGGAATGCCTTTGATTTCTGGGTATTGACTCTGTATCCAGCTGTTTTGCCAAATTCATTTATTAGGTCGAGTAGTTTTTGAGTGGAGACTATAGGGTTTTCCATGTACACTATCATGTCGTCTGCAAACAGTGACAGTTTCATTTCCTCCTTTCCAATTTGGATGCCTTTTATTCATTTTTCTTGTCTGATTGCTGTGGCTAGGACTTCCAGTACTATGTTGAATAGGAGTGGTGAGAGAGGGCATCCTTGTCTTGTTCCTGATCTTAGTGGGAAAGCTCTAAGTTTTTGTCCATTGAGTGTGATGTTGGCTGTAGGTCTCTCATATATGGCCTTAATTATGTTGAGGAATGCTCCCTTTATTCCCACTTTGCTGAGTGTTTTTATCAGAAATGGGTGCTGTATCTTATCGAACGCTTTTTCCGCATCTATTGATATGATCACGTGATTTTTGTCTTTGCTGTTGTTGATGTGATGTATTATGTTTATTGATTTGCGAATATTGTACCATCCTTGCATCCCTGGGATGAATCCCACTTGGTCATGGTGGATGATCTTTTTAATATATTGCTGGATGCGGTTTGCTAATATTTTGTTGAGAATTTTAGCGTCTATGTTCATCAGATATATTGGCCTGAAGTTTTCTTTCTTCGTTGTTTCTTTATCTGGTTTTGGGATTAGGATGATGTTGGCTTCATAAAAAGAGTTTGGGAGTCTTCCATCAGTTTGGATTTTTTCGAATAGTCTGTGAAGGATAGGGGTTAGTTCTTCCTTAAATGCTTTGTAGAAATCTCCTGTGAAACCATCTGGTCCAGGGCTTTTGTGTGATGGGAGTTTCTTGATGACTGCTTCAATTTCCTTTGCTGATATTGGTCTGTTCAGGTTTCCTGCTTCTTCTTCATTCAGTTTTGGAAGATTATATTTTTCTAGAAATGTGTCCATTTCATCTAGGTTTTCAAATTTCTTAGCATACAGGTCTTCATAGTAATTTCTTACAATCCTTTGTATTTCTGTGGTATCAGTTGTAATCTCTCCTCTTTCATTTCTAATTGTGTTTATTTGGATCCTCTCTCTTTTCTTCTTGATGAGCCTACTTAAAGGCTTGTCGATTTTGTTTATCTTTTCAAAGAACCAGCTCCTGGATTCATTGATCCTTAGAATTGTGCTTTTAGTCTCTATGTCATTTAACTCTGCTCTGATCTTGGTTATTTCCTTCCTTCTGCTTGCTCTGGGCTGTCTTTGTTGTTGTTCCTCCAGTTCTTGTAGGCATAGGGTTAGGTTGTTTGTTTGAACTCTTTCTAACTTTTTAAGGTAGGCCTGTATTGCTATGAACTTCCCTCTCAGGACTGCCTTTGCTGTGTCCCATAGGTTTTGGGTTGTTGTGAGTTCGTTTTCATTTGTTTCCAGGAAGTTTTTGATTTCTTCCCTCATCTCATTCTTGACCCATTCATTGTTTAATAGCATGCTATTCAGTCTCCATGATTTTGAGTGTTTTGGGTTTTTACCCTTGGCATTGGTTTCTAGTTTCAGACCCTTGTGGTCAGAGAAGATGCTTGATATGATTTCAATTTTCTTGAATTTGCTGAGGCTTGCTTTGTGTCCTATCATGTGGTCTATCTTTGAAACAGTTCCATCTACACTTGAAAAGAATGTGTATTTTGCTTCTTTGGGATGAAAAGCTCTGTATATATCAGTTAAGTCCATTTCCTCTAGGGTATTGTTAAGTGACACAATATCCTTCTTGATATTTTGTTTGGAAGACCTGTCCATTTTTGAGAGTGGGGTGTTCAAGTCCCCTACTATAATTGTGTTGCTGTCAATATCTTTCTTGCAGTCCTCCAAGATTTCCTTTATGTATTTGGGTGCTCCTATGTTGGGTGCATATATATTTACAATGTTTATGTCTTCTTGGTGGATTCTTCCTTTGAGTATTATGAAGTGACCTTCTGGGTCTCTCTTTATGGCCCTTCTTTGGAAGTCTATTTTGTCTGATATGAGTATTGCTACCCCTGCTTTTTTTCCTGTCTGTTTGCTTGGAAAATTTGTTTCCAGCCCTTCACTTTCAGTCTGTGTAAGTCTTTTGTCCTGAGATGGGTTTCTTGTAGGCAGCATATGTGTGGGTCATGTTTTCTTATCCATTCAGCTGTTCTATGTCTTTTGATTGGGGCATTTAATCCATTTACGTTTAAGGTTATTATCGATAGGTAGTTATTCATTGCCATTATTTCCTACCTGTGTTCCTCTGTCTTTCTCTTTTTCTTCCTTTCCTTAAAGCAATCCCTTTAGTATCTCTTGCAGAGCTGGTTTGGTGGAGCTGTATTCTTTTAGACTTCTTTGTCTGGGAAACTCTTTATTTGGCCTTCTATCTTGATTGAGATCCTTGCTGGGTAAAGTAGTCTTGGTTGCAGGCCTCTGGTTCTCATTACTTGGAATATTTTTTGCCATTCTCTTCTGGCTTGGAGCGTTTCCATTGAGAAGTCAGTTGCTAACCTTATTGGGGCTCCCTTGTATGTTACTTCCTTTTTCTCCCTTGCTGCCTTTAAGATCCTCTCTTTGTCTTGGAATTTTTCCATTTTAATTATGATGTGTCTTGCAGTGGGTCTCTTTGGTTCCTCTTGCTTGGGACTCTCTGTGATTCCTGGATTTGGGTGACTTTTTCTCTCCTCAGATTAGGGAAATTTTCCATCATTACTTTTTCAAACAGGTTTTCTGTCCCTTGCTCTCCTTCTTCTCCTTCTGGTATTCCTATTATACGGATATTATTACGTTTCATGTTGTCCTGCATTTCCCTTATTGCCTCTTCATTCTTTCTGAGCCTCTTTTCCTTTTCTTGCTCTTTCTGGGTGTTTTTTTCTACTTTGTCCTCCAGCTCGCTGATTCGATCCTCTGCTTCATCAAGTCTGCTTTTCATTCCTTCTACTGTGTTCTTCAATTCAGAAATTGTATTCTTCATTTCCTCTTGGCTCTTGTTGATATTTTCTATTTCCTTTTTCATGTTGATATAGTTTGCAGTGAGTTCATTGTAGTTTCCTTGTAGTTTCTGGTAGTTCTCTTTGAGCTGAGAGAGCTCAGTGAGCTTCCTGATGATCATTGCTTTGAACTCCATATCTGATAGTTGACTTGCCTCTTTTTCGGTTAGTATTCTTTCTGAGACTTCCTCCTTTCCTTTCATTTGGGAATTGTTTCTTTGTCTTCCCATTGTTTGTGAGGCTCTTCTTGTTGGCCTCTGCTTCTTAAATTGCTTTATTCTGACTCCCTGGGTTTATGATATGAACTTCTATGGTAGAATGCCAATGGGTTTCGGTGGTGCTGTCTCCTTACTCTCCTGTGCTCACTGGTCTTGAGCTGATGTTTATGTGTTTAACACGGTCTAACTCTAGTCTTTTCAGCACTCCCGGTTTTGTTGTCTCACCGTCAGATCTTTCAATGTCCTCTATCTTTGGTCTCTAATCTTCGTATATGCTGGAATACTGTTGTCTGTTCGCTCTGCTCCTCAGATCAGCTAGGTATTTCCCTGGTGTTGAGGGGAAGTGGACTCCACTCCCACCTATGTTGCCGCCATCTTCATATCCCCCTCGGGATTGTGTTCTTAATATTCCTTTCTGTTAATTTGTTATTGGCATATAACATGCAACTGATTTCTGGATATTAATTTTGTGTCCTGCTATGTCACTTAATTTGTTTATCAGTTCTAGTAGTTTCTTGGTGGAATCTTTGGGGTTCTCTATGTACACTATCATGTCATCTGAAAATAAAGATGCTTTTACTACTTTCTTTCTAACTTGGATGCCTTTTATTTCATCTGGTTGTCTGATTGCTATTGCAAAGACTTCAGTACTATGTCAAATAAGAGAAGTGAAAGTGGACATCTTTGTCTTGTTCCTGATCTTGATGGAAATGCTTGTAGCTTTTGTCTGTCAAGTATGATGCTGCTGCCAGTGGGTTTATCATATATGGCCTTTATTATGTTGAAGTATGTTTCCTCTACTTTCATGATGCTCAGAGTTTTTATCATAAATGGGTGCTAGATTTTATCAAAGGCTTTTTCTGAATCTATTGATATGATCATGTGGTTTTTTATCCTTCATTTTGTTTGTGTGGTGAATCACATTGATTGATTTGTGAATGTTATACCAAACTTGCATTCCCAGAATAAATCCCACTTGATCATGGTGTATGATCTTTGTGATGCATTACTATATTTGGTTTGCTAATTTTTTGTTCAGGATTTTAGCATTTATGTTCATTAGGGATGTTGGCCTATAATTTTGTTTTTTATAGTGCCTTTTCTGGTTTTGGAATTAAGATAATGTTGAACTTGTAAAATGAGATTGGGAGCCTCCCTTCCTCTTGAATTTTTTGAAATAGTTTGAGAAAGACAGGTGTTCTCTGAGTGGTAAAATTAACCTGTGAAGCCATCTTGTCCAGGGCTTTTGTTTGTTGGAAGCTTTTTAAAAATATTGTTATTACTGCTTCAATTTCACTAGGTATAATCTTTCTATTCATATTTTCCAATTCTTCCTGATTTTGTTTTGAAAGATTGTATGTTCCTAGGAACTTATCCATTTCATTTATGTTGTCCAGATTTTTGGGATATAGTTGTTCATAATATTTTCTTACAATTGTTTGTATTTCTTTGCTACCAGATGTTATTTCTCTTCTCTCATTTCTGATTTTATTTATGAGTCCTCTCTCTTTTTATCTTGATAATGCTGAGTAAAATTATGTCCATTTTATTTATCATTTCAAAAAAGCAGCTCTTGGTTTCATTGATCTTTTCTATCACTATTTAGACTCTATGTCATTTATTTCTGTCCTGATCTTGATTATTTCCTTCCTTCTACTTACTTCGGGGTTTGTTTGTTGTTCTTTTTCAAGATTCTTTAAGTTTTTAGTTAGGTTGTTTATATGAGCTTTTACTTGTTTTTTGAGATAGGCTTGTAATGCTGAATTTCCCTCTTGGGATTGCTTTTCCTAAGTCCCTAAGATTTTGTTTCTGGTTTTATTCTTTTTTTTAATTGTTGTTCAATTACAGTTCTCCCCATTTCCCCCCCATTACTCTTCCCTGCCCTACCCACTCCCACCTCCCACACTCAATCTTCCCCCCTGTTGTCTTTGTCCATGGGTCCTTTATACATGTTCCTTGACTTGACCCTTACCTTTCTTTCCCTCAGATCACTGTCAGTTTGTTCTTTATTCCATGTCTCTGGTTCTATTTTGCTCACTTGTTTTGTTGATAAGTTCAACTTATAGGTGAGATAATATGGTATTTATCTTTCACCATCTGGCTTATTTCACTTAGCATAATGCTCTCCACATCCATCCATGCAGTTGCAAGGGTAGCAGCTCCTTATTTCTTTCTGGTGTATAGTATTCTGTTGTGTAAAAGTAGCACAGTTTCTTGATCCACTCATTTACTGATGGACACATAGGCTATTTCGAGCATTTGGCTATTGTACATTGTGCTACTATAAACACTAGGGTTCATAGGTTCTTTTGAATTGGTGTTTCAGGATTCTTACGGTATAATCCCAGCAATGGAATTGCTGGGTCAAAAGGCAGTTCCATTTTTGGTTTTCTGAGGAAATTCCATAGTGTTTTCCACAGTGGCTGCACTAGTCTGCATTCCCAGCAACAGTGTACTAGGGTTCCCTTTTCTCCACAACCTTGACAGCACTTGTCATTTGCTGATTTGTTTATGATGACCATTCTGACTTGTGTAAAGTGGTATCTCATTGTGGTTTTAATTTGCATCTCTCTGATGCCTAGTGATGCTCAGCATCCTTTCATATGTCTCTGGGCCCTCTGTATGTTCTCTTTGGAGAGTGTCTGTTCAGGTCCATTGCCCATTTTTAAATTGGATTGTTTGTTTTCCTGGTGTGGAGTCCTGTGAGTTCTTTATATATTTTGGAGATCAAACCCTTGTATGAGGTATCATTGGGAACTATATTTGCCGATACAGTTGGTTCCCTTTTTTTGCTAATGTCTTCTTTAGCCCTGCAGAAGCTTTTTAATTAGATGAAGTCCCACTTGTTTAATCTTTCCTCTATATCCCTTGCTCTAGGGGATATATTGGTGAAAATATTGCTGCATGGAATATCTGAGAATTTCCTGCCTATGTTCTCTTCTAGGACTTTTATGGTGTCACTTCTTATATTTAAGTCTCTTATCCATCTTGAGTTTATTTTTGTGTATGGTGTAAGCTGGTGGTTGAGTTGCATTTTTTGTCCAGATCTCACAACACCATTTGCTGAAGAGGCTATTTTTACTTGACTTCATGCTCCTGCCCACTTTGTTGAACATTAATTGATGATAGAGATATGGGTTTATTTCTTGGCTTTCTATTGTTCCATTGATCTATGTCTGTTCTTACACCATTACCAGACTGTTTTGATTATTGTGGCCTTGTAATATAGTTTGATGTCAGGTATTGTGATCCCTTCTACTTTGTTCTTTCTCAAAATTGCTGCAGCTATTCGGGGTCATTTATGTTTCCATATCAATTTTCGAAATGTTTGTTCTGTATCTGTGAAATATGTCATTAGTACTTTAATAGAGATTGCATTGAATTTATAAATTGCTTTGGGTAGTGGGGACATTTTGATGAAGTTAATTCTTTCAATCCATGAATATGGTATATGCTTCCATTTGTTTGTGTCTTCCGTAATTTCCTTCTCCAGTCTTGTGTAGTTTTCTGAGTACAGGTCTTTTACCTCCTTGGTTAGGTTTATTCCTAGGTACTCCTAGGTACTATATTTTTCTTGTTGCTATATCAAATGGGATTTTTTTCCTGATTTCTGTTTCTGATACTTCATTGTTGTTATACAAAAATGACTTTGATTTCTGGATATTGACTTTGTGTCCTGGTATTCTGCCAAATTCACTTATTAAGTCAAATAGATTTTTGGTGGAGTCTATAAGGTTTTCTGTGTACACTATTATGTCATCTGCAAATGATGACAGTTTTACTTCCTCCTTTCCAATTGGGTGCCTTTTATTTCTTTTTCTTGTCTGATAGCTGTGGTTAGAACTTCCAATACTATGTTGAATAGGAGTGGTGAAAGCAGATGTCCTAGTCTTTTTCCTGATGTTAGCAGGAAAGTTTTTAGATTTTGCCCATTGAGTATGTTGTTGGCTATAAGTTTCTTGTATATAGCCTTTATTATATTGAGGTATGCTCCCTCTTCTCCCACTTTGCTGAGTATTTTATCATAAATGGGTGCTGTACCTTATAAATGCTTTTTCTGTATCTATTGATATGATAAGGTGATTTTTAATTTTCCTTTGTTTATGTGATGTATTATGTTTATTGATTTGCGAATATTGTGCCATTCTTACAACCCTGGGATGAATCCCACTTGATCATGGCATATGATCTTTTTAATGTATTGCGGGATGCAGGTTGCCAATATTTGTTGAGGATTTTAGCATCTAGTTCATCAGCGATACTGGCCTGTAGTTTTCTTTCTTGTGTTTCTTTATTTGGTTTTGGGATCACGATGATGCTGGCTTCATAAAAAGGGTGTGGGAATCTTCCTTCTTGGATTTTTTGTAATAGTCTGTTAAGGACAAGGGTTATCTCATACTTAAATGTTTTGTACAATTTTCCTGTGCAACTGTATGGTCAAGGGCTTTTGTGTGCCGGGAGTTTTTTGATTACTGCTTCAATTTCACTAGTTGTTATCTTTCTGTTCAGGCTTTCTGGTTTTTCTTGAATCAGTTTTGGAAGGTTATATTTTTCTAGAAATTTGTTCATTTCATCCAGGTTTTCAAATTTCTTGGTATGTAGTTGTTCATAGTAATTTCTTCCAATCCTTTGTATTTCAGTGGTATCAATTGTAATTTCTCCACCCTCATTTCTTACTTCATTTTTTTGGGTCTTCTCTTTGTACATTTTGATGAAACTTGTGAAAGATTTGTCCATTTTTTTTACCTTTTCAAAGAACCAGCTCCTGTATTTATTAATCTTTTGAAATTTTCTTTTCATCTCTATATCACTTAATTCTACTCTGATCTTGATTATTTCCTTCCTTCTAATTGCTCTGGGTTTTGTTTATTGTTGTTCCTCCAGGTCTTGCAACTGTATGGTTCGGTATTTTATTTGAAATATTTGTATCTTTTTAGGTAAGCTTGTATTGCTATGAATATTGCTCTCAGGTATGACTTCGCTGTGTCCAATAGGTTTTGGGCTATTGTATGTTCATTTTCATTTGCTTTCAGAAAAGTTTTGATTTCTTCCTTGATCTCATTATTAACCCATTCATTGTTCAATAGCATGTTATTCAGTCTCAATGCGTTTGAATGTTTTTGAGTTTTTTTCCTTTAGGATGGTTTCTAGTTTCACACCCTTGTGGTCTGAGAAAGTGCTGGCTATGATTTCAATTTTCTTGAATGTGTTGAGTCTTGTTTTGTGTCCCTCCATGTGGTTTATCTTTGAAAATGTTCCATGTGCATTTGAAAAGAATGTGTATTTTGCTTTTGGGATGAAAATTTCTATATATATCAGTTAAGTCTATTTGATCTAGGTTATTGTTCAATGCCATAGTATCCTTGTTGATATTTTGTTTGGAAGATCTATCCATTGTTGAAGCGAGTTGTCAAAATCCCGTACTATAATTGTGTTGCTGTCTATATTTTTCTTGAAGTCCTTCAAAGTCTTCCTAGTATATTTTGGTGCTCCTATGTTGGGTGCATATATATTTACAATGTTTTTGTCTTCTTGATTCCCTTGAGTATTATAAAGGTCCTTCTGTGTCCCTTTATTGCCTTTGTTTTGAAGTCTATTTTGTTTGATATAAATATTGGTGCTTGGGTTTTTTTTCCCTGTCATTTCCTTGGAATATTTTTTCCAACCCTTCACTTTCAGTTTGTGTAGGTCTTTTTCAGAGGTGGGTCTCTTGTAGGGAGAATATGTGTGGGTTATGTTTTCTTATCCATTCAACTACCTAGTGTCATTTGATTTGAGCATTTAATCCATTAACATTTAAAGTTATTTTTGATAGGTACTTATTCATTTCCCCCCTTTTTACCTGTGTCCCCCTCTCTTTTTCTTCATCTTTTTAAAGCAGTTTCTTTAGCATATCTTGCAGTGCTGTTTTGGTGGAGGTCTCTTCTTTTACCCTTTTTTTGTCTGGGAAACTCCTTATTTTACCTTCCATTTAATTGAAAGCCTTGCTGGGTAGAGAGGCCTTTGTTCTTCATTAATTAGAATACTTCTTTCCACCCCACTCTGGCTTGTAGTATTTCTGTTGATAAATGAGCTACCAGCCTTATCAGAGCTCGCTTGTATATTACTATGAGTTTCTCCCTTGCTGTTTTTAAGATTCTCTCTTAGTCTTTGAGTTTTGTCATTTTAGTTATGATGTGTCTTGGTGTGTGCCTTTTTGGGTTCATTTTGATCTGGATGCTGTATGCTTCCTGAACTTTCATGGCTTTTCCCCTCTCCAGGTTAGGAAAAAAATTTTCATTTTTTCAAACATGTGTTCTATCCCTTATTTTTTTTATTCTCCTTCTGGGATCACTATGATTTTAATGTTGCTGCATTTCATGTTGTCCTCATATTTTCTTGAGGTTTTTTTTGTGTGTGTGTGCTGCTGATCTACCTGGAAATTTCTTTCTACCTTTTTTTTTCCAGGTCACTTATTTGGTTCTCTGCTTCATCCAGCCTGCTTTTGTTTCCTGTAGAGTATTTTTTAATTTCAGATATTGTATTCTTTGTGGTCTTATGTATAGTTTCTATTTCCTTTTTCATGCTGTTTAGCTCCTACTCAGTTCTTTGTAGTTGTCAATGATTTCCTTGAGCATCATTATAACCATTCTTTTGAATTCTATATCTGACAGTTTGCTTGCCTCCACTACATTTATACCTTTTACTGGGGATTCTTTCAATCCTTTAAATTGCAGGTTCTTTCTCTGCCTCTCCGTTTTAGGTGACTCTTTTTGTTTGTTTCTGCATTTCCATGTTCTGTGCTTTGCCAGCTGTCTTCATGGGGTGAACTTCTATGGTAGGGGTTTGGTGGAACTCAGTGGTGTGGTCATTTTAATCTCCTTGTCTGAATGCTCTAGTGTTGCCCTTTCTTCCATTTATGTGGGCTCTTTTGTTTTACTTGGGATTTACCTGTTGGTGGCTTCTTTGTTGGTGGATTTTCCCCTCCATTGGGATTACTATTTGTCACAACACCCACCTTGTCTTGCATGCTCTTGCTCAGGTGTTGGTTAACAAAGCAGTATTACCAGAAAACCAACCTAGGCCAGCAAAAAGAACTCCCCTACCACATAAGCCATCTCAACTGCAATTGAACTAAGATGAATAAATTTGATAAGAGGTTGTGGATTTTATAAGATATGACAAAGGGAATATGAGTTTACTAAAAGAGGGTAAAATGAGTGGAAAGAAGGAGGAAAATTGATAAAAGTTGGGACAGAACCAAGGAGAAGAAAGGGAGAGAATAATATTTAAAATGTAAGGAAAACATGAAAGGGCAATGGGGAAAATGGGTTAAGAAAAGGGAAGAGTATACTATGAGGTTTGAAGTAAAATTGCAAAGGTACTGGGCCAATGGCAGCAAAACTGCAGAAAAACCACAGCAGGGTTCATAGCAAACACAGCTGAGTGAGGTTTAATAAAGGTGGAATGGAAACAAGAATATTATAGGAAAGGAAAAAGTGAATATGAGATGTCTACAGCAAAGAAAAATGAATTTGAGAGGATGGGGGTATCAAACTAATAAGAGTAAGGAGTAAAGCCCAGGTTGGGAGAGGGTAAAAAAGAGATAGAGATCAATGAAACAAAATTTCTTACCCAACTGATCAGGGGCAGGGAAAATGTGAAATGGAGTAAGACAGCAGGAGAGTATTCTGTGAGATTTAAAGTACAATTAGTGAGCAAATAGGAGTTCTTTGGAGAAATACAGGAATAACCGTGTTATTTCACCCAACTAGCCACTTTTAATAAAAGTTGGAAAAGAGATAAGACTCATATAATAGGGGAAAAAGAATGTGAGCTGACTTAAGAAAAAAGAGCCCTTATGTGAGGTTAGATGGAGGAGAAATAGTGAAAGAGACAGCAACTTGGCATAGTATGAGAGAATATAAAGTTTACACCAACAATAATAAAGCTCAGGAAGATTAAGACCAGGGAAGGGTGGTGTGTGGGATTTGGAATAACAATAGTATGATAAGAAATATATAATCTGAATAAAAAGAATAAAAAGTAAAAGACCAAGAGTAGCGAGTTAGTTGGAATATGAGTCAAGTGAAAGAAGAAAAATTAAAATGCAACATGAAAGGGAGAATAAAAAATCAAACCAAACAATAAAATCAAATAAACAAACAACCTCCCCCAAATAAACAGAAAGAAGAAATATAAATTAAAAAAAAACATTCAAGTTCTGATAAAGAGCAATGTGAAATTTGTCTCAGCTGTTGGATTTCGCCTTCTGACTTCTTTCTGGATCTGTCTCTGGTTTTCTCAGCTCCAGGCCTTACTGTTTTACTCTTGAAAAAAAGGAGGGAAAAGCCTCTTGCTAATTGTTAAGCCTGTCCAGCTGGTTTTGCAGATCTTCCTAGTTCCTGCAGGCAGTAGGGGGCTGGGCCCTGTTTTTCCTTTTCTATGGTTCTGCAAGGATGGGGGCTCAGTCTGGGCTGCAATAATCATAGGTGTCCAGTTTCCAACCCATGCCCTCAGGGAACTGTGTGGCCTGCACTCTACACTCAGCATAGTTGTGCCAAGCTGGTACCAATAAACCACCCTACTTTGCATCCCTTTGATCAATCCATGAGGTGCACAGAGTGGGAGCAAATTGTGCCCACACTCCTCCCTCTTTGTTGGCCTGGCTGCTGTGCTTGTGAGGTCTCTGCATGGTGCACCTTAGTTCCCCTTTTGAAAAAAGTCTCTTTGGGTGTCACTTCCACTCCAAGACACTGCCCAGCTTTCCATACACTCTAATGCTCTGGCAAGTCCAGTCTATCTGGGTCATGGCTGAGGGGAACTTTGGCCAGCGAGATTCCCAGGGTGCTGCATAAGGAAATAAAGAGTTGTCCCAGATGCAATCTTGTTGATCCAGCGGGAAAAGGGGTGGCGATTCCCTCAAGTGGAGAATGCCCTGAGCCCTTCTCCAATATGGCTTTTTATTAGAGTTGGGAAGTGCAGAGGGATACAGCACATGTGCATAGCTTATCAATCAATGTCCAACAAGGCTATAGTTATAAAAAAACCTAACAGTATCTATAGATAACAATTGCAGAAACACAGAAATCTTTTCAGGTTATGGTCTACGAGACATGTAGGCCCCAGATGGCTGTAAAGGCATATATCATGAAGTAGGGAGTTTCACTCCTTACGTCTTGAACTCAGACATCTGGGTTATACCAACAGGACTTATTGCTGAACAGAGCCAGCTTCAAAGGACAAAAATATACATTTCAGGCCTGATTCCCATGGGACTCTTGGTGATAGAATCGAATCATGCTTGCCACCTGCATTATGACCTGGTTTTCTAGGGAGACTTAGTAGCCCCATTTAGAGCTTGCTCTCGTGGGGCTACAATCTCCAAAACCCCACATAGCCATCCCCAACACATGACCAGTTGTGGCCCACCTCTCTTCCCAGCTCCAGGTACCACCAGGATCTCCCAAATTCTCTAACACTGCCTCAGCTAGTGACTGCCACCTCAGGCTGGTATGTTGCCAGCTATGTGTGAGCTTGTTGCTTTTTCCCCTCCAACCAGGGACTTTATGCATCCAAGTCTCCTCTGATTCAGGTTTGGGACTTCCCCACTCTGGGAGTGGAGGGAGCTGCTAGGTTGCTATAATTGACCTGACTCTCCTTCAGTGTGCCCACTGCAGCTGCCTGGGCCCAGGGACCTTCCCTGTTGACCTAATAAACCTCCTTACTGCCTTTTTTGAAGCATCCTCTGCACACTTTGGCTTCCAAACTTCATATCAGCTAAGATTCTATTGGCTGTTCACTTTGTTTTTCAGAAGTTCGGCTGTGTCCCAACTGGGTCCATGAGCCCACCTACATCACCTCAATCTTCCTCACCCTCTATCTTTTTTTAGGTAGGTTTGTATTGCTATGAACTTGCCTCTCAGGACTGCATTTGCTGTGTCCCATAAGTTTTGGGTTGTTATGTGTTCATTTTTTGTTTCCAGATTTTTAAAAATTTCTTCATTGATCTCATTTTTAGACTATTCATTCTTTAATAACATGTTTTTTAGCCTCCATCTATTTGAATGCTTTTGAGTTTTTTCCTTGAGGTTGGTTTCTAGTTTCAAGCTATTGTGATCCAAGAAGATGCTTGACATGATTTCAATTTTCCTGAATTTGTTGAGACTTATTTTTTGTCCTACCATGTGGTCTATCTTAGAAAATGATCCATGTGCATTTGAAAAGAATGCATATGTTGCTTCTTTGGGGTGAAATGTTCTGTAAATATCAATTAAGTCTATTTGATCTAGATTGCCATTCAATGCTACCATATCCTTGTTGAATTTTTGTTTGGAAGAGCTATCCATTATTGATAGTGAAGTGTTAAAATCCTGTACAATGACTGCATTGCTGTCCAACTCTTTCTTAAAATCCTCCAATATTCTCCTATTATATTTAGTGGCTATGTTGGGTACATATAAGTTTGCAAGGGTTATATACTCTTGTTGGACAACTTTCTTAAGTATTATGTAGTGACATTCTTTTTCTCTTGTTATGGCCCTTGTTTTGAGTTTTATTTTGTTTGATAAGTAGAGCTACCCGCTTTTTTTTTTATGTCCATTTGCTTGAAATGTTTTTTTCATCCCTTCTCTTTCAGCCTGTGTAGGTCATTTGTTTTGTTGTAGACAGCATATATATATAGATATATATATACTATATATTAGTATATATATACTATATATACTATATATACTATATATAGTATATATATACATATATAGTATATATATGTATATATATATATGAAGGTCCTGTTTCCTTATCCATTCAGCTACCCTATGTTTTGATTGGAGCATTAAATCCATTTATATTTAAGATTACTACTGATAGGTATTTATTCATTGCCTATGTTCCTGTGTTCTTCTATCTCTCTCTTTCTTCATCTTCTTAAAGCAGTCCCCTTAGCATCTCTTGAATGCTGGTTTGGTGGAGATGTACTCTTTTAACCTTTTTTTTTTTGGTCTGGGAAGCTCATTATTTCACCTTCCATTTTAAAGGAGATCCGTTGTGGGTAGAATAGTCTTGGTTGCAGGTTCACCTTTTCATTAGTTGTAATATTTGTGCCATTCCATTCTGATTTCCATTGTTTCTGTTGGAAAATCAGCTGATAGACTTATTGGATCTTCCTTGTATGTTACTAGCTGCTTCTCCATTGCTGCTTTTAAAGATTCTCTCTTTGTCTTTAAATTTTGCCATTTTACTTATGATGTGTCTTGGAGAGGGCCTATTTGGGTTCATCTTGATTTGGATCCTGTGTGCTTCCTGAAATTGTGTGAGCTCACCAAGTTGAAGAACTTTTCTGTCATTAGTTTTTTTCAAACAGGTTTTCCATCCCTTACTCCTTTTCCTATCCTCCTGTTATCCCTGTGATGCAAATATTGTTATATTTCACGTTGTTCTTCAGTTCCCTTAAATTACTCTTTTTGAGTCTTTATTTGTTTTGTTGCTCTGGGTGTTTTTTCCTAACTTTTCTTCCAGCTTGCTAATTTAATCACCTACTTCATCTAGCCTGCTTTTAATTCATTGTAGTGCATTCTTCATTTCAGATATTGTATTCTTCATTTCCTCCTGGCTCTTTTTCATAGTTTCTATATCCTTTTTCACGCTGATGTAATTCCCTCTATGTTCCTTGTAGCTCCAGTAAGGTTCTTCACTGAATTCCCTGACTATCCTTATACCATTACTTTGAACTCTATGTCTGATAAATTGCTTGCCTCTATTTCATTTAGTACTTTATTGGGGGATTCATCCTTTCCTTTTGGTTGGGGATTGTTTCTTTGTCTCCCCATTTTAGGTGACTCTTTTTGTTTGTTTCTGCATATTAGATTGATTTGCTTTGACCCCTGCCTTTGTGAGGTGAAATTCTGTGGTAAGAGACCTGTGTGAATCAGTGGTACAGTCTCCTTGAACTCCTGAGTTGGATGCTGTTAGGATGCCCCTTATGCCCACTTATGCCATTTGTTTGGGCTCTCTTATTGGCTTTTGGTTGTTGTTGGTTCATTCATTGGTGGGTTCTCTCCTCCATGATGGCTGACTGAGTTACACCCTTCACCACATCTTGTATGTTGTTGTACAGGGGCTGTCATAACAAAACAAAACAACAAAGCAAACAAAACCCACACTAGCAAAAGTACCCCCCCCAACCACAACCAAAGTATCAACAACTAATGAGCTGATTAATGAAGGTGGAAAGGGAGTAAGATTATAAAACAGAAAAAAAGAATATGAGATGAATAATAGAGAGAAAGTTGATTTTGAGAGGGTACAGGAGGAGAAATAATAAATAGACAATAGAGACAAGGTGAAGAAAGGGAGAAAATAAAATTTCCAACATGTGTGAAAAAGGGAGGGAGGAATGCAAAATGGAGTAAGAAAAGGGAAGAGTATAATTGAGGTTAGAAATATTATTTTTCAATTTTTAAAAATTATTTTATTGTTGTTCAGTTACAGTTGTCCACATTTTCTCCCCACCACTCTACCCCACCCTAGCCAAAACCACCTCCCTAACCTGCTTCCACCCTCCCCCTTGGTTTTGTCTATGTGTCTTTTATAGTAGTTCGTGAAAACACTTCTCCCCACTGTCACTTACCCCGTCCTCTCTGGCTATTGTTACATTGTTCTTAACGTCAATGTCTCTGGTTATATTTTGTTTGCTTTTTTTTTTGTTGATTATATTCCGTTAAAGATGAGATCATATGGTATTTGTCCCTCACCGCCTGCCTTATTTCATTTAGCATAATGCTCTCCAGTTCCATCCATGTTGTCACAAAAGATATTAGCTCCTTCTTTATCTCTGCTGTGTAGAATTCCATTGTGTAAATGTACCATAGTTTTTGGATCCACTCACTTGCTGATGCGCACCTAGTTTGCTTCCATAACTTGGCTATTGTAAACTGTGCTGCTATGAACATTGGGGTGCATAGGTTCTTTTGGATTGGTGTTTCAGGGTTCTTAGGGTATAATCCCAGCAGTGGAATTGCTGGGTCAAAAGGCAGTTCCATCTTTAGTTTTCTGAGGAAATTCCATACTGTTTCCCACAGTGGTCTCACCAATCTGCATTCCCACCAACAGTGTACTAGGGTTCCCTTTTCTCCGCATCCTCTCCAACATTTGTTTGTGGGTTTGTTTATGTTGGCCACTCTGACTGGTATGAGTTGGTACCTCATTGTGGTTTTAATTTGCATCTCTCTGATGGCTAGTGATGCTGAGCATCTTTTCATATGTCTCTGGGCCCTCTGTATATCTTCCTTGGAGAAGTGTCTGTTCAAGTCCTTTGCCCATTTTTTAATTGGGTTTTTGTCTTCCTGGAGTGGAGTCGTGTGAGTTCTTTATATATATTGGAGATTATATATATATTGGCAAATATATATCATTAGCACATATGTTTTCCCATACTGTTGGTTCTCTTTTCATTTTAATGCTGTTTATTTTAGCCATGAAGAAGCTTCTTATTTTGATGAAGTCCCATTTGTTTATTCTTTCCTTTATGTCCCTTCCTTTACGGGACATGTCGGTAAGGATGTTGCTGCGTGGAATATCTGAGATTTTCCTGCCAATGTTTTCCTCTAGGATTTTTATGGTGTTATGACATATTTAAGTCTTTTATCCATCTTTAGTTTATTTTCGTGTATGGTGTAAGTTGGTGATCGAGTTTCATTTTTTTGCACGTAGCTGTCCAGATCTCCCAACACCATTTGTTGAAGAGGCTGTTTTTGCTCCATTTTATGTTCCTGCCTCCTTTGTCAAATATTAATTGACCATAGAGACATGGGCTTATTTCTGAGCTCTCTGTTCTTTTCCATTGGTCTATGTACCTGTTTTTATGCCAGTGCCAGGCATAATTACAGTGGCCCTGTAATGCAGTTTGATATCAGGTATTGTGATCCCTCCTGCTTTGTTCTTCTATCTCAAAATTGCTGCAGCTATTCGGGGTTGTTTATGGCTCTATATAAATTTCTCAGCTGTTTTTTCTATATCTGTGAAATATGTCATGGGTAATTTAATTGGGATTGCATTGAATCTATAAACTGCTTTGGGTAGTATGGCCATTTTGATAATGTTAATTCTTCCAATCCATGAGCATGGGACATGCTTGCATTTGTTTGTGTCTTCCTTAATTTCTTTCTTCAGTGTTGTGCAATTTTCTGAGCACAGGTCTTTTACCTCCTTGGTTAGGTTTATTCCTAGGTACTTTATTTTTCTTGTTGCTATATCATATGGGATTTTTTTCCTGATTTCTGTTTCCGATGTTTCATTGTTGGTGTACAGGAAAGCCTTTGATTTCTGAGTATTGACTTTGTATTCAGCCATTATGCCAAATTCATTTATTAGGTCCAGTAGTTTTTTGGTGGAGTCTATAGGATTTTCCATGTACACTATCATGTCACCTGCAAACAATGACAGTTTTGTTTCCTCCTTTCCAATTTGGATGCCTTTTATTCATTTTTCTTGTCTGATTGCTGTGGCTAGGACTTCCAATTCTATGTTGAATAGGAGTGGTGAGAAAGGGCATCCTTGTCTTGTACCTGATCTTAGTGGGAAAACTCCAAGATTTTGTCCATTAAGCATGATGTTGGCTGTAGGTCTCTCATATCAGGCCTTTATTATGTTGAGGAATGCTCCTCTATTCCCACTCTGCTGAGTGTTTTTATCATAAATGGGTGCTGTACCTTATCAAATGCTTTTTCTGCATGTATTGATATGATCATGTGATTTTTGTCTTTGCTTTTGTTTATGTGGTGTATTATGACTATTGATTTCTGAATATTATACCATCCTTGCATCCCTGGGATGAATCCCACTTGATCATGGCATATGATCCTTTTAACATATTGCTGGATGAGGTTTGCCAGTATTTTGTTGAGGATTTTAGCATCTATGTTCATGAGTGATATTGGGCTGAAGTTTTCTTTCTTCGTTGTGTCTTTATCTGGTTTTGGGATTAGGATGATGCTGGCTCCATGAAAAGAGTTTGGGAGTCTTCCATCTTCTTGAATTTTTTGAAATAATCTGAGGAGGATGGGGCTTAGCTCTCCCTAAAATGCTCTGTAGAATTCTCCTGTGAGACTGTCTGGTCTAGGGCTTTTGTGTGTAGGAAGCTTTGTGATTACAATTTCAATTATCACGTGTTATTGGTCTGTTCAGGCTTTCTGCTTCTTCTTCATTGAATTTTGGAAGGTTATATTTTTCTAGAAATTTGTCCATTTCATCTAGGTTTTCACATTTCTTGGCCTGTAGTTCTTTGTGGTAATTTCTTACAATCCTTTGTATTTTTGTAGTATCGGTTGTCATCTCTCCTCTTTCATTTCTGATTGTGTTTATTTGGGTCCTCTTTCTTTTTTTCTTGATGATCCTGTTAAAGGCTTTTCAATTTTGTTTATCTTTTCAAAGAACCAGCTCCTGCATTCATTGATCCTTAGAATTATGCTTTTAGTCTCTATGTCATTTAATTCTGCTCTGATCTTGGTTATTATCTTCCTTCTGCTTGCTCTGGGTTGTCTTTGTTGTTGTTCCTCAAGTTCTTGCACGTGTAGGGTTAGGTTGTTTATCTGAAATGTTTCTATTCTTTTTAGGTAGGTCTGTATCATTATGAATTTCCCTGTCAGGACTGCCTTGGCTGTGTCCCATAGGTTTTTGGATTGTTGTGAGTTCATTTTCATTTGTTTCCAGAAACTTTTCGATTTCTTTCTTAATCTCCTTCTTGACCCATTCATTGTTTAATAGCATGGTATTCTATCTCCATGTTTTTTAGTGTTTGGGGTTTTTTCCTTGAGGTTTGCTTGTAGTTTCAGTCCTTTGTGGTCAGAGAAAATGCTTGATATGATTTCAATCTTCTTGAGCTTGTTGAGGGTTGTTTTGTGTCCTATCATGTGGTGTATCTTTGAAAATGTTCCATGTGCATTTGAAAAGAATGCGTATTTGGCTTCTTTGGGATGAAAGGCTCTCTCTATATATCAATTAAGTTCATTTCATCTAGGGTATTGTTCAATGCCACAATATCTTTGTTGATATTTTGTTTGGAAGATCTGTCTATCTTTGACAGTGGGGTGTTAAAATCCCCTAGTATAATTGTGTTGCTGTCAATATCTTTCTTGCAGTCCTCCAAGATTTTCTTTATGTATTTGGGTGCTCCTATGTTGGGTGCATACATATTTACAATGATCATGTCTTCTTGGTGGATTCTTCCTTTGAGTATTTTGATGTAACCTTCTGGGTGTGTCTTTATGGACCTTTGTTTGAAGTCTAGTTTTTCTGAAATGAGTATTGCTACCCCTGCTTTTTTTTTCCTGTCTGTTTGCCTGGAAAATTTGTTTCCAGCCCTTCACTTTCAGTCTGTGTAGGTCTTTTGTCTTGAGGTGGATCTCTTGTAGGCAGCATAGGTGTGGGTCATGCTTTCTTTTCCATTCAGCTATTCTATGTCTTTTGATTGGAGCATTTAATCCATTTATATTTAAGGTTATTATTGATAGGTAGTTATTCATTGCCATTTTTTCGTACTTGTGTTTCTCTCTCTCTGTTTCTTTTCCTTACTTTCTTTAAAGCAGTCCATTTAGCATCTTTTGCAGAGCTGGTTTGGTGGAGGTTTATTCTTTTTGACTCCTTCTTTAAGGAGCTGGGAAGCTCCTTATTTTGCCTTCTATCTTGATTGAGAACCTTGCTGGCTAAAGTAGCCCTGGTTGCAGGCCTGTGTTTCTCATTCCTTGGAATACTTTTGCTATTCTCTTCTGGCTTGGAGCATTTCCATTGAGAAGTCAGTTGCTAACCTTATTGGGGCTCTCTTGTACATTACTTCTTTTTTCTCACCTGCTGCCTTTAAGATTCCCTCTTTGTCTTGGAATTTTGCCATTTTAATTATGATGTGTCTTGCAGTGGGCCTCTTTGGGTTCCTCTTCATTGGGACTATCTGTGTTTCCTGGATTTGTGTGACTTTCCCTCTCATCAAATTAGGGAAATTTTCCTTCATTAGTTTTTCAAACAGGTTTTCTATCCCTTGCTCTTCTTCGTCTCCTTCTGGTATCCCTATATACGGATATTATTACATTTCAGGGTGTCCTGCATTTCCCTTAACCCTGCTTCATTCTCTCTGAGCCTCTTTTCCTTTTCTTGCTCATTCTGGGCTTTTTTTTCTATGTTGTCTTCCAGTTCACTGATCCGATCCTCTGCTTCATGGAGCCTGCTTTTGATTCCTTCTACTGTATTATTCAGTTCTGAAATTGTATTCTTCATTTCCTCTTGGCCTTATTGATAGTTTCTATTTTCCTTTTCCTGTTGATATAGTTTGCTGTGAGTTCATTGTAGTTTCCCTGTAGTTTCTGGTAATTCTTTGTGAGCTCATTAAGCTTCCTTATTACCAGTGCTTTGAACTCAAAATCTGATAGTTGACTTGCCCCTTTTTATTTAGCATTGTGTCTGAAACTTCCTCCTTTCCTTTCATTTGGGGATTGTTTCTTTGTCTTCCCATATGTTTGTGAGACTCTTCCTGTTAGCCTCTGCTTCTTAAGATGATCAGTTCTGACTCCTTGGATTTATGGTGTAAACTTCTGTGGTAGAATACCTGAGAAATTCAGTGCTACAGTTTCCTTGATCTCCTGAGCTTACTGATCTTGGGCTGTGGTTTATGTTGGCTCTGTGTATGTCTTCATGTTTTCATTGTTGTTGGGTCTTTCTTTGGTGGGTCCTTCCCACCAGCTGGTTAACTGAGGGTCAGTCTGTCCCCTACCTCTCATTTTCTGTTGTGCACGTGTGGGCAGGTTGTGTTGGAGCTGGTTGTTCCATGTGTACAAGGCTTTGAGGCTTTTCTCTTGCTCTTGTTCAGTTGTTTGTTCTGAGTTTTGTCCACTATTTAGTTGTATTTCCAAATAGGTCATGGGTTGAGTTAGTGTGGCTTCCACTCCCTCCTTCTCCTTCTTGTGTTCTTATCTGTTGGTGGTTCCTTTATTGGTGGGATTCCTCTTCCCGGAGGTATCTTGGTGTTCACAGCTTCTACCTACTCTTTTTTTGTCATAGGTTGTAGGGGAAAGGCAAAATCGTTTAAGACAGCAGGAGTGTATTCTATGATATTTAAAGTACCAGCTCTTAAAGAAGAGATAGGAGATCCTTTGGATACGTATAGTGTTAACCATGATAATTCACCCACCTAGCCAGTTTTTAGAAAGGGTGGAAAGAAGATAAGACTCTTGTTGTGGAGGGGAAGGATTGTGAGTTGGATCTAGAAAGCTGTGAGCTTGTGGGAGGTCATATTACAAGGGAAACTGAGATTAAAGGTTTGAAAATAGGTGTAATGTGTGAGAGAATAGAGTTAACCACACAAGTAATAAAGTTCAGGAAACAGTGAAGTGGGCTGAGATCTGGAAAGGATTCTGTGTAGTATTTACAAATGTATGGAACAGCTATTATTTACAATAGTAGTGGAGCAACAATCATATGACAGGATCTATGTGATCTGGATAACTAGAATATGGAGTGTAGGTCCTAGAATAGTGTGCTAATAGAACACAAGTGAAGTGAGAGACAGTTAATTAGCAATCCACTATGAAAGAGAGAACAAGGGGAAACCCATGAAACAATGCAAATTAACCACTCAAGAGAAGAAGACTAAACAAAAAGAAGAGAAATACAAAAATATTAATAAAATGAGTGATGTAAGAATAATGAAAAAATAATAATACAAATATACAATAACTTGCAAGTTCTCGGGAGCAGGAAAGGGAAATTTGTGTCACTGTCTCAGCTGTTGGGATGCCCACTCTGTGGGTCCAGCTCTGGTGTTTTCACAGTTCTAAGTTTTATTGTCTCACTTGTGGGAATTAGAAAAAATAAAAACAAATTTAAAAAAAGAAGAAGGAAGGAAGGAAGAAGAGATATAAAGGGAAAGAAAGAAGGAATAGAACTAGAAAGAAGGAAAGAGAGGAAGAAGGTGTTAAAAGAAAAAAATAATAATAAAGAATTACTTCTTTTTTAAGATTGTATTTATTTATTTTTAGAGGGAGGGGAAGTGGGGGAGAAAGAGAGAGAAATATCAATGTGTGGTTGCCCCTCTTGTGGGCCCCACTGGGGACTTGGCCTGCAAACCAGGCATGTGTCCTGACTGGGAATCGAACCGGTAACCCTTTGGTTTGCAGCCCGCATTCAATCCACTGAGCTACGGCAGCCAGGGCTAAAGAATTACTTTAAAAAAGAAAAAAAAAAAGCCTCCTGCTGGCTTCAAACTGGCAAAGCAAGTTTTGCTGGTCTTTTTGGCTGCATCATGCTCAGGGGACTGAGTTTAGTCCTTCTCCTGTCCGGACCAGCACTTGGCTAGCCTCTAGCCCAGCTCTCCAGCAGCCCCCTGTCCTTCAGGTTCAGGTGCGCACCCTCCTCAGGGCTATGGGTGCCCGTGAGTTGGGCCTTCTGTGGTGCGTACTCTCCCTGGTGCCTTGGATGTGGTCTCAGGTCCCTCTGAGGTGCGTATTCTCCCTGTTGCGTGGGCTGTGGGCTCGGCACCCCCCACACCCCCGAGGGAGCACTGGGCAGCCAGGTAGAGAGGAGGCTGGAGTAGCTGCTGCAGGAGAATTCCCCAAACTGCCTCTGAGTGTCTCTTTTCTTTTCACTTTTTCTTTTGGAGAAATTCCTCCTACTCAATCCTGCCACTCCATACAAGGAAGGGCCTGTCTCCTCTCACACAGCCCACCTCTCCAGCTAGACTGCACTCTCCCCAGCCAGTGCACACGGTCTCCATGGGTTTACCACCTTGTCCTTATTCCCCTCCCTGTGATTTCAAGCAACCAGGTCTCTCTCGCTGCTGCTCAAACCTTGTTTGGCAAGAGAGGGAGCCGTTAACCCAGTGCTCTCGCAGGAGTCCTGCAGCAGGCCCGGCAGGTGCCGGGCCTGGAGATGCAGTCGCCCTGGTCCCCATGCTGGTCCCAGGGACCTTATTGTTCTGAAGCAATCCCCTTCCCATCTGTTTTTTCAGTGTCCTCTATACTTTTTGGTCTTCTATCTTCATAAATGCTGGGGTACTGTTGGCTGTTCGCTTTGTTCCTCAGTAGATCGGGTAGGTGTTTCACCTGTGTGCAGGGGGAAGTGGACTCCACTCCCACCTATCTCGCGCCATCTTCCCCTCCTTTTTTAATTAGTACTTTAAAGATGCTGTCCCACTGTGTTCCTGCCTTTGTTGTTTCCAAAGAGAAATTGTCAGTTATTTTTAGCTTTGTTCTTTTGTATGTAACATGTCTTTTTCCTCTGACTGCTTTCAAGATTGTCTCTTTTCAACTGGTTTTGAGCAATTTGATTATGATATGCTTTGATGTAATTTTCTTCATATTCCTTTGTTTAGGGTTTGTTTAACTTCATGGATATGTGGGTTCATTGTTTTTATCAAGTTTGGAAATTTTCAACCATTATTTTTCAAACACAGTTGACTCTGCATCCATGAATTCAACCAACCACAGACCAAAAATATTTGACAAAAAATGTTACATTGTTGCTGAAGTCTACTATGTCTTTACTGAACATGTTCAGACTTTTTTTGTCATTATTCCCTAAACAATAAGGTATAACAACTATTTACATAGTATTAAGTATTATAAATACTCTAGAGATGATTTAAAATATATGGGATTATATGTGTAGGTTGTCTGTAAATACTATGCCATTTTATATGAGACTTGAGCATCTGTGGATTTTGGTATCTGTAGAAGTGTTGGAGGGGTTTCAGAAGCAAATACAATGGAGAAGAAAAGAGGAGAAGATGAAGTAGGTAGTATGTTCTGTCCCTCCGCCCTTTCAGGGAATTCGGTCAAACACACACTAGGATGCTTAAAGTTGTCCAACTCACTGATGATGTTTTCAGCTTTAAGACTAATATTTTTCTGTTGCATTTTGGATAGTTTTTTATCACAATGTTTACAGGTTCACTAACCTTTTCTTTTGCAATGTCTCTTCTGACATTAATCCCATTTAGGGTATTTTTTATTTTATACATTGTATTTTGCATCTCAGAAATTTAATAAGGATCATTTTAATAACTTTCTTATCCTTATTATGGATTATGTTTTCCTGCCTCTGTGGATGTTTGGTAATCTTTGATTGGATTGTGAGCTTTACTTTGTTGGGTGTGGAATATCTTTTTTATTATTTTAAATCTTCTTGAGCTTTGTTCTGGAATGCAGTTAATTTACTTGGTGACAATTCGATCCTTTGAATTTTGATTTATTATTTGTTTGGTGGGTCTGGAGCAGTGCCCAGGCTCAGGTTAATTATTTTGCATTATTGAGGAAAGATTTTCCTGACTACTTCTATTGTTAATTATGGGGTTCCCCAGTCTGTCTGGTAGGAACAGACATTATTCCAGCCACTGTGTGAGCATTGGGCATTGTTTTCTCTAATAGGTTTAGATGGCTTTTTTCCACAGACCTCGGTAATTTTCTTAAACAAATATGTTGATCCATATTCTGCTAAATACTCAAGGAAGACTTCCTGTAAGTGTCTATAGTTCTCTCTCCTCTCTGGTACTCTGCCCTCTGAACTGTAGCTATTGTGGTTGTCTCAGATTATGGGCTCAATGTTCTAAAGTCAGACAGTCTGCTGGCTCTGTTTAGGTTTCTCCTCAGTGTACTTCAGTACAGTTCTCTGTACTCTATGAAATGCTCCAAGATGGAAGGCTGAGGCAATAGTAAGTCTCATCTCAATTTTTTTCCCCATCTCTCAGGCATTCCTGTATTTCATTGCCTGATTTACAGTGTGTTGAAATCCATTGTTTCATATATTTTGAATGGATTTCTAGTTTTTACATATGAGGGTGAATATGGTCCTTGTTACTTCCTCTCAAAATATAGTCTTGTTCTATTCTGAATTTCTGACTTCTCAGCATCAAGTACACTACCTGGAATAGAGCAGGTAATCAGTAAATTCTCAGGGATGGATGATGTGTTATGTATAGGTTAGTGAATAATTGAATGACTAAAGGGAGAACATGGTCCAACTGAGCAGCCAAGACCAAAGGAGGGTGACAAAGCTGATAACTGAGGACTAGGGAGAGGCTAGAGGTCACTGGGCAGTCACTAGAGTCTACTATAAAAACAGAGAAAGAAATCAACCCAGAACGAGTCAGAGAGCTGAGAACCAGCCAGCACAGCTCAGTGGTATTTATGAAAGAAGCAAGGCAAGGGCAGCTAGGCTACAAGAGTGTAAGGTCTATGTGAAATTCTGATGTGGCGGGGCTGCTTTTGAAGTTTCAGGACCTGCTCCATAGACACCTCTGTGCTTTCTCCCACAGTGGCAGTTAGCTTAGCATCAGCAAGTGGTAGTGACCAGTTACTAATTCTTATCTTTGGGTCTTAGACCTTTCAAGCAAATCAGATACTAGGGTCAATTTGGGGTTTATGAGAATGCAAAATAATCTGCACAATTTATTTCGGTTTTCTTTTTATTTACTATAGGGAATATAACGTAGGGCCTTATTTAGTTTTATATCTAATGTCAAAGTTTTAAGCCAATAGTACTTTGAGAAAGAGGAAGAAGTAGAGAGAGGGGAGAGAGGGAGAAGAAGAAGGAGAGGGAAAGGAAGAGGAGAAGAGGGAGAGGGGGAGACAGAGATACTTAGGGATAAACATCTGATACAGTAGTATTTTACATAGAAATCTGATTTTCAGAAGATTAATTTATCCCCATATTTGATTATCTATGACTCTTTTCCGTGCATCTTCTCTCTCTGTCTCTCTGTCTGTCTCTCTCTCTCACATGCACACATACACACACATGCACTACACACATATATCCCCAAAGGATATATGTGGACATGGATATTATGAACATTTTCTGGTGGCTTGTTCAAGACACGAAGAAACAGAGATGTTTGGAAATGACTGGGCTGTTTTGAAACAATGGTTTTATACTGCACGCTCTTTTATAAAAGGCCACAAAATAACTCACAGCTCTGTTGACCCAGCTACCATATAGAGAATCCATTTTACCAACTGATGTATAGCCAGGACTAACTAGGTAATGTTTGGTTGCAGTGCCTTAATAAGGTTTAGAACAATCCTCTACTCTTTCTTTGACAAAAGTTATTTTCTGCATCCTTGGTGAAAATTCTGGTTCTCAGGTAGGATGTTCATAAACTGTTTATTCCTCTTTTTACTCTGTTCTGTCATGTGATCCTTCTGGGTCTATCCCATTGAAAGTGTCTTGTTACCCAACGATCACTACAATTTCTATTGGACTTCATGAGGAAAATAGTGCTGTGATTGTTCTCCCTTTTATGAAAATCACTGGCAATTTAGAACATAATGTCTCACAGTAGCACAGAGGAGCCTTATGAGAGCAGTAGGCCCTGGAGGCCAATAACAATGGGCCTTTTAATAGGTAATAGTCATGGTGCACATTCTGGGATGGCCCACAGGGGCCTTTGCATACAGTGTTTTGTTCAGTCCTTGAAGTGGATAGTATAACACAATGGATCACTTGCTGCTTTTTGAAATAGTCTTTTTCATTTTCGCGATATTCTCTCTTTCCCAATGTTTCTCCTACCCCAGTTTCTCAGTCTCCTTTGCTGGTTTACCATGCTTCATTTTTACGTGTTAGAGGCTCCAGAGGTTGATCTGCCTTTCTCTTTACACATTGCCCTGAGGTGCTTTCCTCTGACCTTATGACTTTGCATTCCATCCATGTACTGAAGACTTCCAACCTTAGGTTTCCACCCCAGACCTCTTCCTCAACTCTAGGCTCATATATCCAAGTGTACACTTGGAATTTTCATTCAGAGGTCTAAGAATTCTCTCAAACATAACCTGGCCAAAACACTCCTCCTGTTTTCCTCCCCATCTGAATATATCTGCTTCTCTCCTAGGCTTCCCCTTCTCAGTAAATGACACCATCACCCAACCAATGGATAAGCCAAAGTACTTGGACTCATTCCTAATTCTTTCCTTCCTTAACCCTCACATCAAATCATTTGGCAAGATCTGTCAGGTTTATTCTAATCTAAAGCATAATCCAAATCAGTCCCTGCTCTCACTGTCCACTATTTCCATCCTAATCTCTCTTTTGGACAATTGCAGAAGCTGCCTAATAGTCACCTGCTTCTATCCCACCCACTCCCACCCCTGCCACTGCCACTCATCATTTCGCAGACAGCATAAAATTCTGAAAACTGAAATCTGATATCATTATCTTACCCAAAACCATCCAGTGGTTTTCTATTACAACAAGAATAAAATTTAAGCATGGAGTACCTTGTAGTTCACAAGGCCCTGCATGATCCAGCCCCCACCCACCTCTTGGACTCATATCACCCCCATATCTTCTCACTTCCTCCACCGTCTGCAGTGCTGCCCCTTGAAGACCCGGAATTCACTCTGACCTCAGCAAGCTCTCCTTTCTTTCACCTCACTTTGGATCTTTCCACAGCAGACTCCCTCTTGGTTATCAGGCCTCATCTCAAAGATCATCTCTTCAGAAGGCCTTTTCTGACCCTTCTGTCCAAGTCCCCTCCCACATATCCAGCCACAGTGCCAGTCACAGAAACATTCACTACTGGATGATGTTTTTGCATTTATTTACTTGTTTACTCATTTAATATCTTTATTTCTCTACTAAAATCTAATCTCTAAGAGAGTGGAGATTGTGTCTTTGTAGTTTACTCTTGTATCGTTAGTAACTAGAACAGTTCAGGCAAAGAGTAGGAATAGTAATTATTCATTGACTTAGAAAAGATGAGGAAACCAAGGCTCTGAGATATTAACTCACTTGTCAGGATGCAGAGCAGTGACTGAGCCAAGACATTGGGTCCAAAGCTCATGCCATTTCATACACTCAATGGCCATGATGAGGAAGAGTCCCAGAAACCTCTTCTGTAGTTGTGTTCATGGACAAGGAGCACATGGCCTGGGAAAGAACAAGATCTGAGGCCCTGGCTGAGGTCTTCTGGAATCAGCCACTTGGGGAAGGGGTGTATGTGCCCAGGATGTCGGATGCTGTTCCCAAGTCTTGTAGAGTAAGCCAGACAGGCAGCTGCACTCAGCTGAGCCAGCAGTGTAGGCAGTGGGATGGAGAGCTCTGGATGCAGGTTGGGTCCAGTGCTGGCATGATGTGATGTGGTCTGCAGGGAGGACTCTGCTCCTACAGAACCTAGCTGTGCACAGTGGAGGGACATGGCTATTCTTTCAGGAGATCGAACCATGAAGGAACTCTCTAGGGCTCTTGGGTACGCTGTCTACATGGAACCAGTCAGCAAAGGAAAGGTGGGTTTCAGCTTTTTGGGTTTTTAAAGAAAAATTTGAAAACCAAGAAGTGCCCGGGGAGGCTGTGCTGTAGCTTGTCAGATAACCATAATTCTCCAAGGAAGAGGTTTGGCATCTGATGGTAAAGGGGGGCAGGGCTGGAGACGTATGAGCACTGAATAAATGGGTTATGACTTTGTGAGGACAGTACCACGACCCCTGGCCTTTCCTTGATTGAGTTTGGGGATAATCCAGGCTGAGAGGAGAGGGACATGCGAGTTCTTCAGGTTCAAGGGAAGTAAAGGCTATATCTGAGTAGGTGCAGATGAATAGTAGAAAAGGGGGTATAATTCTAGCAGAGGCTGGCCCACAGGATCTGGTGAAAGGTGGGTGAAGTGGCAGCTCACTGGACACAAGGCCACTCCAAACACTCTTCTGCCAGGCCTGGAACCTTCAGAAAGTCTTGCCCCATGAAGTCCCTATCCTGGGCATGCTCTGTGTCCCTCCTTTTCCCAGTACCCCAGAAGGTGGTGCTGCACCCCAGGAAAGCCCAGTGGATGGTCTGTTTGGATGGAAATACAGCATCCCTGGGAGTTTCATTTGAATAGGAGGAAGGGGGCTACTGAGAGGAGGAGCATGAGCCCCAAGCCTTCATTTTCCCCCCCACACCAAATCTCCTCAGAAACAGACCCACATGGGTCAAAAACCCCCAATGTAGTGATTTTTTCTATTATTTTACCACTGCTGGGCTAACGTGCTCTAAGAGCTGCCTCCAGCTGAGTACCTGGGCAGCTCCCATTGGCTTCTTCTGAGAGTGCACAGATCTGACAGGACACAACCTCCTGTTAAGAGTTTTGTGATGTCAAAGATGACTCATTAGGTTGACACCAGTTTTACTGATTAATCTTATGAGCATGTCTTCTTTCTCTCTGTAGATTTGCTGGGAGCATTTACTTCTGCTATACTAGGAACAAAATTGCAGGCAGGTCTCTGGAGCATTGCATGTTGCAGACTCCATCTTCTTGGCCCTCCACACTGATTTCCTTCAAATGACACCAAGGGGGCCTCTATGTTGCACACACACCATTGTTTTGACAAAATTTTTGCTTTCATTTCTAATCATTTGTGTAAAAAGCTCTGGTTTGGGTTTGTTCAGACCTTTTGGGCAGGGAACTGATTTCCAAACCATTTCCAAATTGCTTCCACTCTTGGAATTTTGCTGAGCCTGGCATTTTCTCCTCTGGACTAGGGGCTTCAATGCTTTTGTCAGTCAGAAAACAACACACACCATACTGGCTATGAATCCCAACCCTCAGCCCCAATGAGGGTGTTAACTTTTTTTTTTTTTAATTAAAGCTGGGATTCTGAGGCATCGGAGTTTTGTGCATTGTTTTCCTGAATATTGTTTTGTTAAGTTGGGATTCTTCCTGAGACCTTTGTTGATTTCTGTACCTTTGCTTCTCACTCTTGACCTGTATCATTTCTGTGTTGAGTGGGCTAGAACAACCAGCTACAAATAAAATTTTGGGTTGGCCAAAAAGTACATTTTTTTTCCAGAAGATGGCTCTAGTGGCACTTAGTTGTCTTAACTTACTTCAAAACAATATTGTTAGATTGTATTGTGACAGCTGTCATATCAGCATGCATTTAATAAAACATCAAAATTGGTGAATTTTTGGGTAGCCATTTTAATATTGATGGAATAGACAATATTTTCAGCATATTATGCTTTATTATTTCAAGAAAGGTAAAAACACAACTGAAATGCAAAAAAAAAAGATTTGTGCAGGGTATAGAGAAGGTATTGTGACTGATCGAACATGTCAGATGTGGTTTGTGAAGTTTTACGCTGGAGATTTCTCACTGGATGCTCCATGGTTGGGTAGACCAATTGAAGTTGGTAGCAATCAAATCGAGACATTAATTGAGAACAATCAACTTTACACCACATGGGAGATAGCTGACATATTCAAAATAGCCAAATCAATAAAGTTATTGGTGAACATGAAAAATGTGTTTTTTACTTTATGGTAAAAATAAATGAATTTTTTGGCTAACCCAATACCATCTTTCTTGAGTGGGAAATGTGAAACAGTGTAACTTTATGAAAATATTACCATTCTGGTGTACAATGTAGGCCAACTGTTGGAGGGGAAATAACCAGGAGTTGGAGGTGAATATAAGGAAAGCTAAACCTATGGGGCTGCACTGAGGAGGAGAATGGAGGAAAGGAGCTGCCCCAAGATAGGAAGAAGTCAGAAATGCCTCCCCTGGTCTGGAGGTCCCAGAGTCTGCCTCTCAACATGTGTCAGGTCCGCAGGAAAGTGGGGAGATAGTTCCATTCCTAACCTACTCTTGAGGATTCCATTCTGGTGTCCTGAGGGGACACAGAATCTGTGTTTAATAAGTACATCCATGATGCTGGTGCAGGTGCACCTTGGACCACCCTTTGAGAACCACTGTGCCAAACTAAGGAGAGTGTTCAGGACTCAGGAAGTAGAAGGAAACTCTGGCAGGCCCTTCCAAGGACTCGTGCTGGACTTTCATTCATTCCAAACAGAATCACACCTGAGGTGTTGTGTTAGGCAGGGAGGGTACAGAGGTACAGTGGGTACTTTCTATACCAGCTCTTGGGCTGTGTTAGAAATAGAACACATATTTAGGACTTATAACACAGTGCGATACATGCTCACACTGCTAAAGGCTCACACTGTATTTTAAAATTATTTATGGAGTATGGGAGAAGCTACTACTCAAGTGAAAAAAATAAGCGCCATACCTGTGTTTTTAAAAATAGTCTTAGTCTTTAAAATGGGGTGGAGGGGTGGGGAGAAAATGCAGACAACTGTAATTGAACAACAATTTAAAAAAAAAGTTTAATTAAAAATAAAAATAAAAAAATAAAATAAAATATATACAATTTAAAATGACTGCAATGCCAGTGGAAGATAGGGAAGTGGTTTAGAGACTTCAGCAGGCATTTCCACCTGAATCTCAGTGCGGGCCCTTAAAATTTTGGAGCAGCCCTGCCATCTCCCACAGATAACTACTCTCCTTTTGAGAAACAGCTCTTGGCCTGTTACTGGGTCTTTGCAGAGATGGAACACTTACCCATGGACACTTATCAAGTTACAATTTGAACAGAGCTGCCCATCAGGAACTGGGCATTACCTGACTCACCAAGCTAGCAACATTCCAACATCAAATGGGAGTGGTATTGACATGACTGGGCCTAAGAAGCCACTGAAGTTACATGAAAGAGTGGCCCACATGCCCATAGTCTGCACTTCTGCTACTCCGCTTTTTCTCTCCCAACCTGCACTCATGAGGAGTGCCTTAGGTTCAGCTGGCAGCAGAACACTGAGGTCTGGTTTATAGATGCTTCACATGATATGCAGGCACTGCTCAAAAGTGGACAGCAGCAATACTGCTCCTTTCTAGGACATTCCTGAAGAATAACCGTGAAGGGAAAGCATTCTAGTGGGCAGAATTTTGAGGAGTGTACATGGTTGTTTACTTTGCTTGGAAGGAGAAAGGTCAGACATGTGATTGATTATATGCTGATTCATGAGCTGTAGGTTGCATTGGGACTTGGAAGGAACACGTTTGAATAATAAGCAACAAAGAAATTTGGGGAAGAGCTATGTAGATAGACCTCTCTGAATGTGCAAAAAATGTCCATGTGTTTCTCCCATGTAAATGCTCACCAAAGGGTAATCTCAGCAGAGGAGGATTTTAATAAACAAGCTGATGGATGGCCCCCTCTATGGACACCACTCAGCCTTTCCTCAGGCTCTCCTGTCAATGTCCAATGGGCCCATGAACAAATTGGCCATGGTGGCAGGGATGGCGTTTATGTATGGGATCAGCAATGTGAACTTCTACTCATCAAGGCTGACCCAGCTCTGGCCACCACTGGGTGCCCCAACTGCCAGCAGCAGAGACCAACACAGAGGCACCGATATGGTACCATTTCCTCAGGTGATCAGTCAGTTATTGGTAGGTTGATTACATAGGATTACTACTTCTGTTTTGGAAGGAGCAGCATTTTGTCTTTTCTGGAATAAACACTTAATCTGAATATGGATTTGCCTTCCCTGCATGCAATTTTTCTGCCAAAACTAACCCATGGTTTTGCAGAATGTCTTCTTCACCACCATGTTATTTCACACAGCATTGCTTCTGATCAAGAAAGTGATGTATACTTACTCACTTTACAGCAAAATAATTGAGGCAATAGGCATGCTTGTGGAATTCACTGGTCTTCCCATGTTCCTCACCATCCTGAAGCAACTGGCTTGAAAGAATGGTGGAATGGCCTTTTGAAGACTAGGTTAGAGTGTCAGCGAGGTGACAATACTTTGTGGTGCAAAGTACTGCATACTCGTCAAGGAAACTAGATTACACTGTCCAGGGGTGGCCAGCATGCTTGAGAGCTGTGACAGCCACATGTGAGCTCTTACAGGAAGCTGAAAATTTTGCTTGGGACAGCCTATCACTGCTTATGCACCCCACCAGTGTTGAACCTGCTGGAGAAAAGGGAAATTTGTCACTCAGTGCTGGAAGAATGGGCAGGTACCAAGCCATTCTTGATAATCCCGTCTCCCTCAAAATGGTAAGTCCTGCCTCTCTCCTCCCAGAGTCTGACTCGGCTGCGCTAAAACATGACTGTGCTGAGATAAATAATGATGTTTATTCTAGCAGAATTGATTTACAGGACCATCCTCTAGAAGAAGCAGACCAGACTCTATGTGCAGATGGAAGCAGTTATGTGGCTAAAGGAAACAGAAAGGCTGGGTATACAGTTGTGACTCTTGAAGGAATAGTAGAGGTCAAGGCCTCGCTGCTGGGAACCTCTGCTCAGAAAGCTGAACTGATTGCATCGATGAGGTGGATATGGGAATTGTCGCACAAAAAGAGAGTCGATATGTATACTGACTCAAGGTAAGCTTTCTTAATTTTGCATGCACATGGTCCAATCTGGAAGGAAAAAAGAACTATTAACCTCCAATGAAGAGGAGATTAACCATGCAGCAGAACTTTAAAAATTATTAGAGGTGGCAATTGTGCACTGCCTGGGGCATCAGAAAGAGGACACTGAAATGGCTAGAGGAAACAATCTGGCTGCTCCAGCAGTGAAAGAGGCTGCTAAAGGAACATTTATAATGCCTTTGGTACCTGCCCTAGACTTGTCACAATTTGACCCTGAATATTTGACTGCAGACTTAAGAGAAAGCTGAGAGCTGGGGTTTTGATGAAGATGATAGTGGATAGAGAAAGTGTAAGAAAGGAGTCATACTGCTTTCCTGAACATTCAGTAGAGCCAGTCATGAAGCATTTGAACCAGGCCACTCACTATGTAAGGGACTCATTAACCACATATATTAAACTGTGGCTCACAAGTCCTGGAATTTCTAAAGCTATACAAAAACTTATTTCTAGATGTGTTGCGTGCCAGAAGAACAACCCCAAGAGAGATCCCCATTAAAAGTAAGAAGGGAAACAACACCAAGGGCAGTGCCTACTTGAAGACTGGCAAATAGACTTTACCCAGATGCCAAAGGTCCAAAGGTGGAAATACTTGGTAGTTTTTGTTGACACCTTTTCAGGATGGGTAGGAGCCTAACCCACTAGAATGGAGAAATCCTTGGAGGTAGTGAAAGCCTTACTGAAGGAAATAATCCCTCACTTTTGCCTCCCTGGCAGCATACAAAGCGATAATGGACCTGCTTTTGTTTCAGAAACCACATAGGTTAGTAAACTTTTAGGAATAAAGTAGAGACTCCATACAGCATGGAGATCTCAGGCCTCTGGGAAGGTAGAGAAAATGAATCACACCTTGAAGAAAAATGTAACCAAGTTGTGCCAAGAAGCTCATCTTCATTGGGACCAAGCTTAAGGGTAGCTCCTTGAAGTGAGATTCAATTGAGTCCTTATGAAATTGTGTATGGGCGACCATTTCAGGCTATGATTGGGGTGGGAGATATGTATATAGATCAAGAAGTAAAGGTAAAGAAATATGTACAACAGTTAAGTCAGACCTTAGCTGTAATTAATGACCTTGCTTGTATTAGGGACTTCTCCCCAACATGTTTGCTATATTTCTTTGAAGACAAGGTGTTACTCAAGACCTGGAAGAGGGGATCTCCAGAAAGCCAACTATGAAAGAAGTGGACTGGACCTTGGGATGTCAACCTGATAATTCACAGTTCACAGAGCAAAGATTAAAGCAAGTAGATGAAACAGTATCCAATGTAAAACAGAGAGAGGGATTCTTTGGTATTGATTTGTCTAAACTAACATCCTGGCTGGCTAGCATTACTGGTCTTAGACAGCCATTTGTTGTTTTTACTTTTTTCATTTTTTTCAGTATCATAACTTGCTGTTGCATACTATGTGCCCCTTTATGTAGATCTGCAATTAGCAGTATTCCTAGGCCCCCTACTGGATGGTCTAATGCTAAGATATGTGCTCAACAGCAAAATGAGTACTTCCATATGAAACTGAGCTCACAGATACAAGACAGGTTAAATGAACAATGGGGGAATGATGGGGGACTCAAAAGTTGGAAAATTTTAGTTTAATAGCAAATAAGCTTAGAAATCAATGCATGTAAAAGCTATTGTTCCAGGAACTGAAGGTATGACCCACCTTGACTCCAGAAGACCATAAGCAGTTCCACCTTTGTGCCTCAGGATTGTAAGCAATTCAAGATGGTATCTGAGCCACTGTACTCCAGAGTAAGATGACCACCACTAAAGACCTCCGCCTAGAATCCAGGGAGAGGATTCTGCAGTTTTGTTGTTTTTTTAAATCCAATGAACTTTTCCCTTAATTCCAAACTCCTTACCTACATTTTGTTCTTATGAAAAGGGCCATTTTAAAATGGCATTTAAGACGTTGTTAGCATACAAACCGGCCGTTGAATAAAGTGCCCATAAAAGTTCAACCCATGTTTCTGCATATTGGGTCTGGTAGGTGACAGGCAGTAGGAACACTGGCTTTTCCGGTTTCAATATGGTGATATTACTGAGCATTTTCAAGTTCGCTTTCCAATTCCCTTTCCTATTGTAAGACTTCAGTCTTCAAAATGAGTAAGGCACTTTCCTACTCAGGCCCCAGAGGTCTTTTCCATAGACCCCTGTCATTCCCAAAGGACTTTCTGGTTCTGGATGCTAGAAGATCCACCCTCTCCTAGCGGTGGAATCCCTGGGCCAACCGCTGCCACTTGGTAGGGCTCCCACAATCAAGGCTACTCCTTCCTCAGGTGAATCTCAATTTCCTCCGTTTCTTCTGAACCTATGAGTGGACATTTTATTTCTTCAGATGCTCCACGCTAAAATTCTCATCTGGCTTAAAATCTTCCTTACCTTTTTGACATGAGAGCAAATATTAAATGATTGATTCACTAATGCAATCAAAACATTCATGTAGGCCCGCTGAGTACACACCGCTCTGGGTCAGGGTGAAGGGGTGCGGGTGTGCGTGAGCCTGCGAGACGGAACCCAGATAAGTAAGTCCTCCCCCTATTTTTCACGTGCTCTCAGGTGTACCAGGTGACCAAGGGAGATCACAACGCCTGCGCCTGTTACTGAAGCCGGCGGCGCTGCAGCCAGCTCCCTTCCCCAAGCTTACTTTCCCTTTGGGGTTCACGCTTGTAAGCATTTACATTCGTACAGTCTCCTCAAATACTTCTCTCTCCGAAACCTGTCTTTAAATGCTTGCAACTGCCTTACTACAGAGGCACTTCGCCAGGAGTGAAGCGCCGATGAGATACACGCCCGACCGGAATCCGAGTCCTCATTCACATCCGGGTCAAAGCTGGAAAGGCGGAGCTGCAACCTGCCCTCAAGCCAAGTGATCTTGCCGGCTTTCCCAATCAACTTCGGGGCTGGACGCGGGCGCCATTGGCTCCACCCCCGTCAGCAGGTCTGATCACTTTTTGGGGGCGGGCCCAAGACGCCTGCGCCTTTGCAGCTGCCGGTAGAGGTCCTCGGCTGCTGCTGTGCTGGCGTTTCTCTACAGTCTACTTCTTGGCCCTGTGGTGAGTGTCGGCGCGGCCTGGTTGAACGTCGGGCGGGTAGTGTTTGGGTCTCGCTCGGTGCCCCAGGCAGTCCTTGGTCTCCGGTCTCTATCACGGAACCCGGCTGCGCCGGAGGCCGGGACCCGGCCCTCCGGTCCTGCGCGCGCCCTCCAGGCCTGCTCACCTGCGGTCGGAAGTGACGTTGAGGCGAGCGCTCACCCTGGCAGCGGGGGCCGCAAACTCTGGCCGGGCTTGGGGTGGGTAAGCCAGCGAGGAGGCATCAACTTCTTGGCTTTGTGTCAGGACCCCGCGCGCAGGGGGTCAGCTTGGCCCAGTCTGATCTCGATTTAATACTAGAGTGGTAACTCTAGAAATTCTTGAAAAATAAAATAGGGCTAACTACAAGTCAGGTTTTGGGCATTGATGGTAGTCAATGTTGTGAAGGAGGATTGAATAGTCTGTTTGTTAGTGCTGTAACAGTGATTTCTTATGTAGCATCCATCTTCACTGCTGTCACCCTGTACCACGCTGCTGTCCCTTTTCACCCGTGTTTCCCATCATCATCTTGTTGCACTGTTTCCTCCAATCCATTATCGATGCAGTAGCCCGCAAACATCAGTTGGGTCGTGCTATCATCACCGTCTTTAAAACTCTTCAAAGTCACATACCATAGCACTTGTAGTAAAATTCAAGCTCACTTTTAACCCAAGCCCCCTGGACCTTGTCCTCACCTGCCCCTCGTTTTCACTTACTTCCGGCCCCTCAGCTTTGTGTATGCGCAGCCAAACCTCCAAACCAGAATCCAAGTCGTTCCACAGAAACCCCAGTGCTCAAAGGGGACCACAATGAAGATACTGTTTTTCCAGATGATTTAAGCCTTGCAGAACATTAGAAGATTTGCAGATGAATGAAGTCTTTATCAGGTTCTTTAATTCAGTATTTATGTAAAATAAATTCTCACTGTGCTCACTTCTTCCATTCTCCCAAATGCACCAGTTTTTACCAGCCTTAGAAATTACACATATTGTTTCTTTGCAAAAAACGTTCACTCTACTTGTGCCCTGATTAACTCTTACTCATTCTTCAGATACTGGCTTAAATATCACTTTATCAGAGAGGCCTCCCTGACCTCACACCCATCTTCACAGTGTTAATTAATTAGGTTCCTCTGTTGTTTTGTCATAAGGAATCTTGTGCTCTCCTTTTATAGCAGTTACCACAATGACATTTGTGTGGGTGTGTGTACAGGATGGGGCAAAAGTAGGCTTATAGTTGTGAGTGCATGAAATAGTTTATTCATGTATTATATATTTTTCCATATGAACAACTGTAAACCTACTTTTGCCACCCTTGTATATTTTTTATATATAATTCTTAACGTATGTGTCTTCTCCTAGAGACTAAGCCCTATGGGGACTGAAACTAGCACATTGCCTGGTGTAGTTGACCTCAGTAAATATTTGTTGAATGGATGATTTATTTCACTTCTGAATCTCTTAACCTTCTAATGAGAATCTTCTGGTTTTTAACTCTCACTCTAGGAATTGTGTTCTTTGGTCCACAGACTCCCACCAAGTAGCTTTTTGATGTCTTCTTTTAGTTCTTCATTCTTCCTTCCTCCCTGTCTTCCTGGTTTTTTTGCCCTTCCTCCTCTAGTCCATTCTGGCTTTTTTTTTTTTTTTTTTTTTTTAAATCTACCCAGCTTGGATCCCAGGGTCAGTAACTTGAAATGTTCTCTTCCTTAGCATCTTTCTCACACACCCATCTGTCCTTTTGCTACTTCTGCTCTGAAAACCCCAAACAGTGGTATCTCCCCTGGGATTGTTAATTACTGAAGAAAGAAATTTTACAGCCTTGACAATTGTTAACAGTGGTTAGTGATCTATGGTTTTGGGTGTCCAACATTAGATAGGCCCTCCACACCTGTCACCATTGTGTGTTTCCAATCAGCTTTTCTCTTCTACAGGACATTTATTCCAGATTCTTACTCTTCTTCATCCCCGATCCCAAGTCTGTCGCCTGACTCATGAGATGCCCAAACTTCTACCTGATTTAAGGTTCACCTCAGCTTCTCTCCTCTGTACTCCAATTTAAGTACATCAGAAGCCAGAATCGGAGAAAGCCGTGCTGTGCCTTTTGTTTAATTCTACTTTTATCTTTTCCTGTTTCTGACTTTTGCACAATCTTCTGTGTAGGGTATCTCCCTACTCCCTCTCCAGTTATTACATTTTATAGTTTTTCTTGACCTAATTTTCCTCTCCCAACCCATTATTTTATCATTCCAGATGTTTCTCTTCCATAGGAAAGATCCTTAGAGGGTAGGCTACCCACTTGTGGCCTCTGTTTCCTCACCTACTCATTTCTTCATTCACTATATTTGGTTTGTGTACCCGTTGCTCCACTGAAACTTTTTTTTTACTGAGATAACTAGGGATCTGCTAATTCCAAATTCTCTGGACTCTTAGTTTCTTTATGTGAACTTGCCATATTCTTTTCTTTTCTTTTTTAAAAGATTTTATTTATTTATTTTTAGAGAGGGGCAGGCTGGGGGAGAAAGAGAGGGAGAGAAATATTAATGTGTGGTTGCCTCTCATACACCCCCTGCTGGAGACCTGGCCCACAACCCAGGCATGTGCCCTAGACTAGGAATCGAACCAGTGACCCTTTGGTTCTTAGGCGGGCACTCAATCCTCTGAGCCATACCAGCCATGGATATTTTCCACTTTTAACTATTCCCTCTTCCTTTTCTGTTAGAAGTTTTTTGCAAACATCATTATTTTAACCTCCTCTTTATTCTACAATATTATTACTTAGTATATTTGGTTGAATTAATGTCTTTTTAGCTGAAAAAGAAATCCTAGCATACATACAAATAAGAAAAATGAAGATGATTGTTAAGTTCCAGCTAGTATTAAGAATCTGAGGCAGAATCCTGCCTTCTCTGTTGAAAGGGGAGACTAGTTAATGATGGTGCGCTAAGCTAATTCTTTCTCCTGAAAATATTCAGAAGGACAAAAAAAGGAGGAACTTTCTTACTCAGTTGTTCACTTTTAATAACCATTTCAGTGTTAGTTTCCTCTTACCCTCTGAAAGGATCTCTGGTACTTGTCATATCTTTAGGGTTTCTGGCTGTTCACTCTAGTGATGTGTCCACATTTCTTTCTCCTGAGTCCAGATTTGCACTTGTGACTGCATCCTGGAATGTTGCTGGCAGTTTGTAAGCTCCTTACCAGCCCATCTGCCTGGTCTGTCTGCTTTCTTTTCAGAAATTTCATTTTTGTGATTGTATTCACCAGTGACTCAGTTGTCCAGGCCAGATTTGTTATTTCAGACTCCTCTGTGAATCTTTCTTTCAGCATATATTGAGCACTTCCTGTGTATTAGACCCTGGGCCAGGTGTCCAAATCTTAGCCTGTACATGTTTTTTGAGCTCCGCACCCAATGCTGTCTCATCTTCTGTTTTCACGTGGCCTCTTGCCCATGTCTCTTCTACAGATTTGTCCCACTGTGTTGTTTTTGACACTCTCCTTCTCTAGAGAGTGAGCCTTTCAGGGCAGGGTGATGCTAAAAGTTCTGGCATCTTTCCCAGTGCATGGCCTCTGAGATCTTTTTGTTTAATGAGGAATGAGTGGGGCTTAGTGGGGGAACTTGTGGTCATTTCATAGAAACAAAGTTTCATTGCTGAAGGAAACCTTAGTTTATTCAAGTTAAATTAAAAGCAGGGCTATCTCTTGGTCATTGTGTTGCTTAATAATCTATTTATTATAATTAGGCAGGCAATATAGTGAATACTTTTTCATTCAGGAGTTCCTGACTACTTGAAATGTGAAAGTTTCTCTTTATTCTTCCTTGTGCTTTCTGCTTCCCACTCCCACCTATTGTAGGTTTAGTGTGTATCTCTAGATCATTTTCAACGCATTCTGTACATACAGATACAAATAAACAGTTTTTTTCAACATGAATGTGTTTAGACTATGTGGCTTTTTTCAGTTTACAAGACTTATATCAGTACCACCAAATGTGCTTAATACCTACATTAAACTATTCAACATGCCACAATAAACATGCTTGTACATAGGTATTTCTCTGGAATAAACACCCAGTCGTGTACATTTTAAACCTTAATAGGTATTGCTAAGTTGCCCTCCAAAGGAGCTTTACTAATTTATAATCTCACTAGCATTGTGTGAGGGTGTATCTTTTTTGTCTATAATGGGTAGTATCCGATTTTATGTTTTTGCCAACCTGCTGGTTGAGAAATTATATCGCACATTGAAATGGAGTTATTTTTTTAGGATATTTAAATTTTTCTGAGATTCTGATTTGGGTGGAGCTATGATTATCTCTTGTTCAGAGTTTTCTGTTTATTAGAGTGCATGTTCAAGCTGAAAGTTTCTAGTGTCAGATTCATATAAAAGCTCTCTTATATCACTAAATCTATATATTACAGTTGATCATACACTGTAATGTAAATCATTTGTGCCATAATGCAATGAAGATGCTAACTTGGAGAACATCAGTCAGATGACTTCAATTGATTTGGGGCAGACTCTAGGTGTCACTCAGGATTTTGGTTACCAACTTTTTTAGCTGGCTACCCAAATGTCCTCTGTTGATGATGCTGCATTTTTTCTTCTGGGTTTTCCTTTTGGTCAGTTTTTCTTATTATGAGAACTCAAGAAGATATATAGCTTTAAAGAAAAATCATACTTTGAAACTTCAATTTGTATGATTGAAGGATTGTTACTTGATCTTTTGAGAAATCAGTCTGCTTCATAAAATATTTAAGAAACTATATAACTATCAATTCTATATAACCAAAAGGCTTATTGAAAAAATATTTTCCTTTTAGGTAGTCTGAGGAGGATGTCAAATGAGAGAAGCCCCCACTCAAGTCAAACTCAGGAGCAAGACTGTTCACAGAGTCAGTATGTTGGTGATAATGAAGAAATGCCAATCAAGCAAAAAAATGAAGGTGATGCACAGATGGAAGACAGCCTCCCTTCCTGTTCCTCTCCAACTGAGCCACCCACTTCTGCTGGGAGGTGTCCATCAGAAGTTCCGAAGAGAAGGCCTGCCTTGCTGCACATCGACAGACGTCAGATCCAGGCAGTGGAGCCAAGTGCGCAGGCCTTTGAACTGCAGGGGTTGGGTGTGGACGTCTATGACCAGGACGTGCTGGAGCAAGGTGTGCTTCAGCAGGTGGACAGTGCCATTCATGAGGCCAGCCATGCTGCCCAGCTTGTTGATGCAGAGAGGGAGTATCAGTCAGTCCTAGATGACCTCACGTGAGTTGGACTGTCTTCTCTCTAATTGCAGACCTGTGTTTACATATGATGGAGAAATTCAGGTAATAGCTGTAGTATTCCAGAAATATTAGGAGATTTATAGGATTTCTTATTTGGGGGATAGAGTTAGTAAGGGCCATCATTGACCTTGTGTTTGAACCTTAGTCCCTTCCCTCTAGAGCAGCATTGTACATTGTAGTTAGGGTCTCAGTCCAGCTTACAATAGTCTGTTTATGCATAAGGTCTTGGGGAGAAGTGACCCAGAATGACCCAGAACTCACAAGCATATGCACAAAATTGTTCTCAGGTGAAGTATACCTACAGTTCTCATGTGTCCTACTCTAGATATCGGAACACATCTGTCCCTTCACATTTTTCTCTGTCCTATAATTTCTTTCCAGTGTCTTGTCTCTAAACCAAATATCAGTCTTTTGGTAATTTTTCAGATTTTGCATTTCTAGAAATGAGAAACATCTTTCTGCTTTTTCTTTTTTCTCTCCTACTTTTGACTTTGAGGGAAGATGGAGTCTCATGGAGATTTCATTTTTGTTTTAGAGGAAACACCGACTTGGGCTCTGTTGAGCATAGCACATTGGTAGAGATGGGACAGGCCCTGGACCTGGACTAAATGGAGGGTGGAGGGTGTGAAGGACTAGGTTCGTTCTCCATTGCCAGTCTTCCTTCCCTTGGCCATGTTTTAGGCAGTGTCAGGCAAGCAAGAAAGATGATTGAGTGGAGGGATGACTCAGTCTTAAATGGGGGTGGATGGGGGAGGGGAGAGGAAGGAGGAACATGGAACTGTTGGCAAGTCCCTGTGGAAGGCTGTAGTACAGGTGGCTATTGGCACTTAAAAGACATGTTTTCTGGTGTGTTCTCAAATAGGTGTAGTCTGACCTTAGGTGTGAAGACCTTGACCCTTTGTAATGAACATACCTTTTACATTTGACCTTAGAAATGTGTCCAACTGCTTACTGAAGTGACAGTGCTGCAGAGTCACAAGGCAGGTTAACACTAGACGGATGGTGACATGTCGTGTTTAGTCTGACAGTAACTTGCATTGATAACATCCTTTTATGCTGAGATCCATAAAGGATGCAGCAGCAAATTACACAAGTGTCAAGACTGAATTTGTGTTTTGAAAATTGGGAGCTATAATTCAATGGTGTAAAATAATCCTATTTTAGGAACAGTGTATTATAAATTAATTTTTTCCCCTTTGCTCCACATAGGGTAGTACTATAGCAAATATGTCTTCTAGTCTCATGTAAAAGAAAAATATTGTCATAGATGTCTGACTTATATAAGAAATGTTTAAGCATTTTTAGTACTTTTCCAAACTTTGGAAGATTTCCATAATGGGCTTGTTGATAATGGGGATAGGCTGTGCATGCTTAAGGCAGGGGTTATGGGAAATCTTTATACTTTTCTCCAATTTTGCTGTGAGCCTAGAACTGCTCTAAAAAATAGTCTTAAAAAAACCATATGTGCATTTTTTTCATATTAAAAGACAATTTATTGCACATTATTTTTAGCACAGTCTCTGGAATAAAACAGACACTTAAAATGCTTATGGAATAAACTAATCTGATTATAAAGCAAGATGAACTGATTTAAATAAGTCAGATAAAACACTAGTAGTCATCTTAAACTTCTAACAGCCCTTCAAGTTCTATTTGTGGCCAAGAAGAATATTCATTCTGGTTTAGTTTCTTTTATCTTAGTTAATAAGAAGTAAAAGGGACATGTTTTTCATATTTTTCTCTTTATATTATATTACTAAAAATGTTACCAGTGTGGAAAATAGATATTTTGTCTTTTTTTTCAGGTCATGTACGACATCCCTAAGGCAAATCAATAAAATTATTGAACAACTTAGCCCTCAAGCTGCCACCAACAGAGACATCAACAGGAAACTAGATTCTGTAAAACGACAAAAATATAATAAGGTGATTTGAAATAACCCTTGGAAATGTCACTTAAAATTTAGACATCATTTAGACTCATTTAATATTTAGAAAGTATTCTGAGAAGTACTTATAAGATGTGAAGCAAATATGTATAGTAGGAAATTTTGAGGTTTATTTTTTGTTTAATTTTTCAGCTGTTTCTCTTTAATATCCTCTGTTAAAGAATATTTTTAAAAACACACACAGACATACATGTATACATATATACATATTTTAGAGAAGGTTCTGCTTTTATTTTGCATGACTCCTCACTCGTGTACTTTCATAGTCTTTGCTCCACCCTTTTCTTTTACCTAGCTCAGGCTTCTGTTTCGTATGCTGGCCTCTGGTCAGTCTCCTTGTTTTGTATGAACTTTTTTTTTTTTCCTGCTTGGCTCCTGCTTAGCTTAAGCACTGATTGTTTACACTTTATTTCATATTGATACAGTCATCAGCCCTCGCACACTCAGGCTCACTGTTCTGAGAGGCTGGCCTTAGGTATTACATTCATCACCCAGCCACATTGTGTCTGCATTTAGAGTTGTAAAACTTAAGGGTAGGGAATACATGTTACTTACGACATTGTTTTTATAAGATTTGAAACACTTTTTAGAATTTACATACAGTTTATTGAAATAACATTGCAGAAAATAGGAATGACTAGTTTTGATCATTTTTTTCCTACCATTCAAAATGACTAACATGTCCTCGAGCTTGCAGTTGATTCACTGGAGTGAGTAGAGTCTGTGCATCTTTCATTTAAACTATGCTAGTGGGGATGTGTATAGATTTAGTTCTTCCTTTTGCTTTCCACTCACCACTCCATTATCTTTACCACCCATATTCTCTCACTTCCAGAATAGTAACCCATAAGTCACAGTTAGGAGTGGCTTGAGGTATCTGTTGGTATTCCCAAATCAGAGAGGGAGCTCCTGGCCTCTTGTGGGAGCATGTGAATTAATGTGTAGAGACCGTCTCTGACCTTGGGCCTCTGGTAGGCTGGAGTTTCAAGGAAAGGAGAGCATCATACTTTAGGCTGCTTTAGGTAATAGTCCAACTCAATTATATATTCCTGTCTTTCTTTAGCAGCTCTTTGATATTTAGACATAGACTATTCAGAGAGAAAGGCTGTTTTAAATTAGATTGTGCTGAGAAAGACTGCAAGAGAATCCAAATTACAAGTCATTCTAACATGACCTTTATATGCAGGATTTCCCCTTTCCTCACATTTGTATTTGGTATTTAAACCTTCTTGACCTTGGGAGGAATCAGGTACTAGAGGCCTAGTTAATTGGTGAGGCCCTAAGAATGACCTTATCTGAGCTTTGGTGATATAGAGAGTGATAAGACAAAGAGGAGTCTGGGGTGAGTGGGGTAAAAGGATATGTCAAAATATATTTTCCTTTTAAAATTTTGTGATTGGGTAGAATACTATAATGGACAATCATAAATAATGGTAGGTTATCAAAGGAGACTGACTTTTTCAACTTTTGAACATTCATTTTTATGTTTCTTATCTCTGTAGCCTATTGATTGAATAGCCCATTGGCTAATAAGGTCCAGAACACAAAGAAGTATGGTGATTTACCCAGTTGTGATGGGGGAACCAAGAGGAGCAGTTCCACCTCCCAAATCAAGGAGAGTCAGTACATGTGAACATCAGTACTCGGCACATAGAAAGTTGTGTCAGGAGAGAGGGTAGGGACAGGGATGCCTGCCTGTTAAAAATGCTTTGAGGTCTACTTCCTGCTAGGAAAATGGCAGTTGCTCAAATAAGGTTCTCTGTAGTAATAGTAATGTATGGAATTTGTTTTATTTTTATTTTGCTCTTGATTAAAGTTTTTAAATTTTATAATGCTGTTTTATATTTACCAATAAATCACTACATTGCTGTTTTGTGTATTATTCAATATTTACCATTTAAGGAACAACAGCTAAAGAAAATCACAGCAAAACAAAAACGTCTCCAGGCCATCCTTGGAGGAGCGGAAGTAAAAGTTAAAATAGATCGTGCCAGTCTGGAGGAGGAGGACACAGGTGACGATACTGGGCATGGTGTCTCTGTGTTGTTGAATTGATGTGTGATGCCTGTAGTTAGTCCTGACCTAGGTTTTGCGAAAAATATATTGCTTTGCCGTAGTGTCAAAACTGATTTAGGAAAATTTTATTCTTTACATCTGCAGAACCAAATCTCTTAATTTAGGGAGTGAAAGTAAAATTTTAAGTCAGTCAAATGTTGACTGCTGGTGCACATTTAGTATTATGTTTAATAAATTAGATATCTTAAAATTTCTATATAGTTAATTTCATAAAGATGACTAACATCTTGATTGAATTACATTTTGTAAGCCCAGCATCATGGATCAGCATTTATAGAATTGCTTTCTTTCTGAGACATATTTGACAGGTTTTACAAACATCAGTTCTGTTGTTTAAGAAGAGACGCCTTCATTCCAGTTATACCATGGCCATGATTTTACTTAAATCACTGCCTTGGATGGCCATCTTTAGGAATACCTTTTGAAAAAATGAAGTATCTCTGTAGTCAGTGGGTGTATATGTGTGTTTAGAAATTATTGGTAGCTGTTCATTCATTTACTACTCAAAGTAAAGGTGAAGGCTTCTTAGCATTTAAGCTCTTCCAGCAAATGTTTTCTACTAGCTCCAGAAATTTATTCAATAAGACAAAATTATGAAGAATTAATTGAGGCAGTAGAGGAAATATTAGATACGCTTCTAAAGCTGTTGTTGAGGTACCATATTTCTCATTGGTAACAAATAAATGGGGGGCACAAACTGTGATAGTGGATCAGAAGACTTGGTATTGTAATAATGTCAGTTTTATCCATCTATAGTTTCAGTGCTGCCCCAATATAAATTTCTAGGGGGCCGGTTGAGGAAGAGGATATGAGGTGGGAAGTATAGGGTATAACATAGGAAAATATTTTCATGACCTTGAGGCAAAGACTTTATGAGACACAAAAATGCTCACTGTGAAAGAAAAGTTCTGGTAAATTAATTATGTTACAACTAAGTTCTGGTAAATTAATTATGTTACAACTAAGAACTTCTGTACGTGAAAAGGTAACATTAAGAGACTGAAAAGTGGCAGAGTGGGAGAAGATATTGCCAATACATGTATCAGTCAGAGGACTTGAATCCAGAATGTAAAAAGAACTAGAAGTCTATGTTTTTTTAAAGGCAGACCACCTATGAGAGAAGTGGACAAAAGACTTGAACATATTTTTCAAAAGAGGTTATCCAAAAGATCAATAAATCTATGAAAAGTTACCATAGTTCAGTAGTCATCAGGGAAATAAAAATTATGACTTAAAGTGGTACTACTATGTGTCAAACAGAGCAGATAAAATGGAATGGCAAGAATGTGGACCAGTTGAGATTCACAAACACTATTGGTGGAATGTAAAATTGGTGGGCTCATTTTGGAGAACTGTTTGGTAGTATCTACTAAAGCTTAACATAACCAAAGAATTGTAAGCATAGTACCAAAGGATATGTGCCACAGTATTCATAGCAACATTATTCCTAGTAGCCAAAACTTGGAAACTACCCACCTGTCCGTTAATTGTGGAATGGAAAGACTGTAGTATGGGTATGTAATTGAATTCTAACAGCAGTGAGAATCAACAAACTGCAACTATATTCAACAAGTGTAAATCTTATAAGCGTAATGTTTAGTAAAAGAAGCCAGACATAAGAGTATGAACTTTTCCATTTACATAAAGTTCAAAGTCAGGTATACTTGTCTTTACTATTGATAGGTCATTATCTTGAGGTGGGGTAAAGGCTTGGAGGCGTCAAGAAGGGCACATTTTAGGGTGTTAGTAATGTCTGTTTCTTGATCTGGATGCTGGTGTATGTGTATGTCTTTTCCTGAAAATTCATTGAGCTGTACATTTAGGATTTGTGCACTTTGTGATTTTTTTTTTCTTTTTAGTGCAGATCTAATGAGAAACTGGCCATGGTATTATTGGCCTATAAGAAATGTAGAGTTTAGAATATGGACTTCTACTGTTAAGCCTTACTTCTTTTGGTATTTTGGTGATGGGTAAAGTGATCTTGCCAGAGATTATTAATTTCAATTAACAAAGAAGGATGATTTCTAGGTCACCTTATAATTGTTATGGCATAGCTTCCAATTTTAGTCCATCCCTTTAGTCAGTTAACTTCATATATATAGCCCAGTGCTGTCCAGTAGATTTTTCTGCAATGATGGAAAAGGAGTCTGTGTTGTCCAGCCATATGTGGCTATTGAGCACTTGAAATATGGCAAGTGCAACTGAGGAACTGAATTTTGAACTTAAATTTAAATAGCCATACAATGACTATTATATTGGGCAGTGCAGATCTAACATTTATATTTCACCTTTAGGTGATTCTTTAGATGTCTGTTTTCAGTTTTATTGTGTCTTGAATTTAGGTCCACCTGAATGCTGGTTTAGCGATCACATGGCAGTTTGGGAGATTGCTTCCTCCTGGGTTACTCTTTAACTGATAAGGAAACATAGCTAAATGTATCTATCTATTTTATGTTACAAATGACTAGTTCTGTCTTTGGATGCACAAGATTATAGTTATAATGCAATATTCTGGAAAAAGTTACTGAGAGATCTCCTTTTTGAACAGGAGTATATTGAAGGTGGCATGATGAATGCTATAATAAATTTTACTCTGTTCTTCATAGATAATATGCTTTAGTACATTAATGATATATTTTTTAAAATGAGTTATTTGTAGGTACCTACTATTTATTGAATAAGTGAATATATTCCTGGGAAGTGTTACGCTAGTGCCCAGTGTATTGTTATCCCTCTTTCAGAAGCGGGGCCATCCTGTCTCAGCAGCATGTTCATGCCTGCTCAGGAGATTGTTTGGGAAGAACTCATCCGCACCGGCCAGATGACACCTTTTGGTACCCAGATTCCTCAGAAACAGGAGAAAAAGCCTAGGAAACTAATGCTCAATGAAGCATCAGACTTTGAAAAGTATTTGGCAGATCAAGCAAAACTGTCTTTTGAAAGGAAGAAGCAAGCTCGTAATAAAAGGGCAGCTAGAAAAACTCCAGCCATGGTCACTTCTGAGCTCAGTCCAATGGTCAGTGAAAACAAACCAAACAGTAGAAGCAGCATTCTCTCGAAAACAGACAAGCGCTTGAAAAAACACATAAGGAAACTCCAGAAGAGGGCTCTTCAGTTCCAGGGGAGAGTGGGATTGCTGAAGGGAAAGAGACACTTGGAGTCTGATGTGAGGCCAAAAGAAGAGGGAGACTCTGAGGGTGAAGAGTCAGAGTACTTCTTACCCACTGAGGAGGAGCCGGAGGAGGCAGCAGGGGTTGACCTGTCTGCAGAAGGCACTGACTCTGAACTGGGGCCTGTGCTCAAGCGCCGGAAATGGCAGAAAAGAGTCACAGTGCAGGAGACTGATGATGACTTTTTTCCAAGTTTTGGGGAAGAATCTGAAGCTACCAAAGGAGGAGGAGGTTGGAAAGTAGTGAGATGCCGAGACGATGGAGATGAAGATTATTACAAACAGCGGTTAAGGTCAGTCTGCAGAGATTATTATAAACAGATTGTAATTCTTGATTTATCTTAGGCAGCAGGTGTATTAGTAAATGAGAGTTCTAGATCCAGCTTAATATATTACACCGTCATGTATTCAAAGGTTGGACTTCTGCAGCCTTAGCCTTTTAGAATCATCAAAGCCCCTGAGTTCTTGATGGAGATGATCCAAAATGCTTCTATTTCTGGATCTTCACTCAGATTTGGGGGCAAGTCTACAAGAAAAGCCTTGGGGGAAGGGCTTGGACAAGAGGGAATGCAGAGGCCTTATCCATGAACTGTGTAAGGGGTTGTGCTGAGACAGGGTTAGGAGAAGGAAAAGGTTGACTTAGGCAGTGTTTGCTAGATGGTTGGTTTTTTCTTTTGAAGCACTAAAGTAATTTTAGAGAATTTTCCTTCAAATAAGAGGCAAAATGCAAGCTTTAGCATGTGAAAGAAATGAGCTTGGTTTCTAAAAGTAGTTATCTATAGGATTATAAACCACTGTTGTGCTAGAAATGTACTTTGTATGCACAGCATACCTTTCCTGTTCACTATCATTTTTAATATTAGAGACATAGCTTGGCTTTTATTTCCCTGACTTTGTTAGTATATGATGCAAATAAGATACAAAATAAAAGGGAAGGTGAATGTGTTCCTTCTAAAGTCAATTGCATGTTGCCACACATTTTCTGTGAGCCAATGACAGTGTATGCTGCAGGTTTCTCCACTATTTCTCCCTGAGCATAGCACTGCCGCCTCTCCAGTCTCTCCAGTCTCTCAGTGTAGCTTACTAAGAGCACCAAGAAACTCACAGTGTAGAAGAATCAGATTAACAGATTACTTTTTAAATATTTGCTCTCAGGGTGGCTTTTTTCCCAGTCATCAACAGGTTTTTCTTATTTCTCAAGGTAGGGAGACCTAGTTTATTGTATTTATTTGTAGCTTTCCACTGACCTGATAGCTTTTCTTTTTTTATTTAAAAATGCTGATGATTCACATCCAGACTGCTACATCCTCTTAAAAGAGGATGCAACATAGTTCTTTTCACAAATAATTTGAGGATCTAGACCTCAATCCAATTGTGTAGAGCTGTTACACTCACATTGTAGTAGTGCCTCCAGTAGTATCATAATACATAGTTGAGTGGTTTAAATTTGTCATTTCTCTCTGCAATTTTAAACCTATTTTGCATATTTGATATCTGAAATTTTTGAGGGGTATTGCTCAATACTCTTGAACAGTGAGCAGTGTCAGTCTTTTTCTTAACTAGTATAGAGAATTAATAAAAGTGTTAATGTCAACATATTGATTAAATGGAACAATATATTCTTCCCATTAAATTGGATCAATATTAAGTATATTTTAAATAATCAGTATTTTGATCAAGAGAAATTTGTTTTAATTGAATTTTAAATAATGGGTTTAAATTCTGACTTTTTCTTAATAATGTTAAGATTGTAAAACAATATTTTCCAAAGCCGTAGTCAGTTTTTTGCTAAAGTTACTGTAAAACCTCAAATGAATTTCAAAAATGTCAATAACTTAATTGCCACCAAAATACTATAGCTCTTAAAACTGTGTGGGTGTAGTTAAACTGTTAAAGGCCGTTACCGTTAAGGCTGTTAAACTGCAGATGTCCACATTGACATGTTTGTACATCTCCCTTGGTATTCTTCGAATTGAGGATGTTAAAAATAAAATACTCAGGATTTAGAAGCATATTGAGAACATTTTAGAACTGCCAATCGCTATATTTTGTTGCTGCTTCTTGATCTTTGTAGACAGATTGAAGTCATAATGGTATTCCCTTGAGTAAAGAAAAAGACTGTAGGATTTCTTATTTTAGTAATGGTATGATGGTAGGTGATCAGAAAAAGCCGCATATAGTTTGCAGCATAGGAAATGGGGTTTTTTTTAATGCTTAAAATTTAGGAATATGTACCAAGGATAGTCACGCCCCCACCATTTTTTTAAAATACAGAATTTTATGTAGAAACTGCTTAATATAGAAAAAAAACCCTGTCTTGAAAGACCAGATGGAAAACGGGTCTCCAATAAAATGGAATTTTAGGACAACAAAAGTCTAAACATAGCACCACTGTTCTTGAACAATGGCTAGTTACTTGCATTTTTGGCATTGTTAGTCACTGAATCTGGGTTTCCTCTGAATTCCACGCAGAGCATGCGCTACACAACAATTTATCTTAAAATACCCGCTTTCTACGCACATTTTTGGACATGCTAGCACCAGAAACAAATACATCAGGGGCCGAACAGTCTCAGTAGTGGGTGACACATTTTGCAGAATTCCGCCAAATGAACTGAATAGGCTGTGGGCAAAGCAAATGAGAGAGTGTAAAGGAGTGGAATATTTTAAATATAATAATTCAGATACGGAACTGTATTTTCTGTAAAAGAAACTTAACATTTAGTAACATGCTAATGAATTTTATCTCCAAAGAGATTAGTGCATTGGTAAAGTATTCCTATAGCAGTGGAGAGCTGTGGAAATAGGTACCAAAACACCAGCCTTGCAGATCCCAAGGTAGCGACAGCCTTCACTTAACACTCCTTTTGTCAAAGGTCCAGAAAGAACTTGCAGAATGATCACCTGCCTGCTGAACTTCCACTCTATGCAGCAAACTTTAAGGAGCCAAAGAGGAATCCCCTGTGGCTAAGGGGAGCAAGAAAGAGAAACATGTTAAATGTAAACTTAGAAGACATTAAAATGGGACACAACCCTATTCAGATCCTAGAGTTAAAGCAGATACATACACAATAAATAGAAATTTCAAGGGTAATTGGAAAGGTTTTCACAGAAATGCTCAATGAAAATCAAGCTATTGAACTCAAATATCTCGGGGCTGAATCACCCTCTTTTCATTCAGGCAACAATGCCTCTTGCTTCATAGTAGAGATGCAGTTGCTCAAGGACACCAAATGGCTTTCCAGAACAAGCTTTTAAACTTTCCTTCTGGGCCAAGGTTAAGTCTATGAAGATTCAGGCAGCCCTGCAAGTCCTGTGAATAGCAGGTTCCAAAGTTCCAAGGTCTGGCCCTTCCTTCACAGATACAAGAGCAACATACTAACTCTCCTTTCAGGTTACATTTTATGTTTGGAAATATGGAAGCATATTTTAAAAGGTATTTATTTATTAAAATGTTCTCTGCCATGATTATGTATTAGTTCAAAATTCAGGTTAGTCTTTATGTTTCCCTACTAAAGTCTCCACCTCAGCGTATCAGATAAACAACTTCTTCAGCAGTCAGTGTTACCAGCGTCCCTACCGTAAGCCCCGTGGTCAGCCTTTTTGTTTCCAGGCTGAACCAGCTGGATGTTCATAATGCTCTGCTGCAAGGGGAAAGCTCCTAACTCAAACTTACTGGAAAAGGAATGAAACTTCTGCAAAGTGCACTTGAAGAAAAGGTACTTTTTTTCTTTTGAAACCAGTGAATCTTCTAAGAGTACCGAGAGGATATTTCACAGTTAAGTGCATGATGTAGAGTGAAGAGTTTGGATGTTCTCCTGGTCCAGGCTGCTAATACTCTTCTTGTGTCTTCTATGGGCCCCCTTCGTCAGGTATCACAAAGCCTTCATCTGTGGCATAGAGAGTGTCGACAATCCTTTGCAATACAAGGTTGTTTCCCCTCTCCTTGCACATCAATTTTACATTCCTCAGCTTTCCAAGGTAGAAATTGCTGTCCTCCTCCAAGTCTTTGATGGTAAGTTTCAACACATTGAGCTGCATCGGTTTGGCTGCTTTGTCATCCCCGTTGCCCACACCAGGATTCCTTGGCACCACACCTGGGCCAGCCGTGGGGGCTGCAGTAGTTCTGTTTGTCTCAGTGGGCCTCTGTGGAGGCAGCTGCAGTGCTGCAACTGAGAGGTTTCTTGGGTTTGTTCAGAGCTGGAGCAACAAGGGAGGGAGCCACTGCTGTTATTTGACCTTATCTGGCAGCTACAGGACTTTTCCATCATACTTTACATCCAAACCTTCTTGAACCACTGAAGGAATTCAAAATTTTCCTGAAACTATCCTTTTACTAATTTGTCCACAGGAATTACTTGTCAGTACCCATCCTCTTAAAAACTGCTTGTATTTTGAAGTTGTCGATGTATTCATGTCCTAACTTAGCTTGCAATACCACTTTTTTAAGGCAGTGGAGTCAGGGAACAGCATGTTCATAAGCTGACAGTAGGCAGCCCCTGAGCACAACTGTTGGATCTTCGTCAGGTTCAACTGCACAGGCTCATTGATCCAGGCCAGCATGTCACGTCCACTTAGGTTATTGTTCATGACTGATGCTGAGTATGTGTTCACTGCCATCTTCATTCTTGGCAGAACCGTGCTGCCGGTGCCTGGCTGCAGTTCCGTCTTGGTCTTGTTTTAACGACCCAACCCTGCTCGATGACCTCACACACACCCGCCTTCTCCCCATTACATGCCAACTTCTAGGCACATTTTTGAACTTAAGTATGTATTATAGCCCTGTTAATTATAATGTTCTTTTAAATTCTTAAAAGTGAAAGTGGGTGACTCTAGACATCTTTATTCCCTCAGATTGTATCATAGGTCTCATTAGCTCTGGGTTAATCCTAGCTAGCTACCTTTGTTTTTAGCCGATGCTTAGTGGGAATTTGCTAGCAGCTCTCCTCTACAGTTTAACCTTTTCTGGGACTGGATATTAGCACTTAACGATCCAACTTTCTGATTCAGCCCAAGACCTTAGATCAATCAGTCTTTGTAGTTTTAACCATTTCTTAAACTGCCCATGTATTTTGCCTTTCCCACATTTTTAGCCTGCTTCCTTTGCTGCACTAAATTGCTCTCAGAGGCTGTCTCTTCAGTGGTCTTCACTGATTTTCCTATCTCGTAATGTGTCAGGATGGATGAGCATTTCTTAGAAGTAAATATTCGGTCAGTTCTTTCAAAACATCCATTATTTCCTAATTTTAATTTTGTGGTACCAAAGTTTCCATGAAGGTGTGGTTCTTAGTAGTGAAATTTAGCTCTTAAAATTTACTGCTGTTTTGGAAAGCTTGAGTCTGGGAGCTCCAGGAGCCAAAAAAAGACTTAATACAAGTAACACATTTTCAGCATTTGAGTGACATGTGTCCCTGATGTACACGTACATGTCTCTTATCTAGTCCAGTTTGTATAGCCAGGACAGCCCTTTAGCGGCCTAGAAAACCACATGTTCCAAGGTGTGCATTTCTCCTCAAGGTGATCAAAGATCAGGGGTCCTTGTGACTTCTGTTGTTGACTCAGTTCAGGTCAGCCGCCGCTGCTTTGTATTTGCTCTCAATGCATGAATGCATGTCTGCATTGGAGGACTAGCTTCTAGGGTTTTCAGCAAAGAACTTGGAGTATTTTAGGGAACGTGTGTATAGATAGGACCTAACCATTGCGAGGGAAATAATGAATTCAGACCAGGTATTTGGGGAAGAGTTGGTTGGCAGGTTCATCCCAGCACAGGGCCTTGTCTGATGGCTACTTCAGATACTCTGATATGGACCTTAGGATGCAGGTCAAATCCTTGCACATTTGCCCATAACTTCAAGTGCATCATTGGAAAGGAAAATGCTTTCTTTGCTTGGAGGCACATTCTTTCCTTAGGACTCTCATTAGATTGCCTTGGATATTGGTGTGGTCATGGTCTGCAGAGGCTCAGTTTCTAAGCTGTCTGCTTAGAACAGGGAGGGCAGGGAGGGCAGAAGCCCTCACCTTAGTGTATGGAAGCAGCAGCATTCATTGCAGCTGTTTGCCAACCTTGAGATAGAACACAAGAAATGTCACCAAGTCTTGTCTCTTTCCCAGTAGCAGTCAGCACTACATGGGTCAGACTTGGGGCATAGGTCAGGTTACATCTTGAGTGAGAGGACGCACTTTCAAATGAGTTTTGTCTTGTGTTGGTGCTACTAGAGTTAGTGTTTATCATTTGGCTTAAACCCATACTCTGAAGCTCTTGTTACTATTTCCATTTGTCAGCGATTATTGTTTAACTTGCTAACCTAACAGCCTGTATTTCCTTGGCAGTGAGCATAGACCAAAGCAAAGGTTCCCAGTCCATAGGCTGACTCTGCAGAATCACCTGCGAGCCCCACCCTTGGCGGTGTGGATTCAAGAAGTCTAGTGTTGAGCTTCCAGGCAATAGTTTTCAAAAGCTTTCCCAGGTGATTCTAATGCAGTGTCAAGTTTGGGAACCAGTTGATGTATGTAAGTAGATTTATGTGTTATTTTCTTTTTTGAGGCTGTAGCTTCTGGCAGATTCAGTTTGTACATCAGTTTTTCTAAAATTCTTTTATGTACCCTGAAAATTGTGTCTATATAGGAGAGGTTTTGGAGAGGACCTTTGGGGCAATTCATTCAGTTAAATGCCGTACATAGTAGATCATCTGGTTCTTATTAGGGTGTTTGCTTCAGAATCACCTGAGGAGCATCATCAGGGCTCAGCCTGGAGCATCTGAGGTAGCAGGTCAGGGACAGGAGGAGCTGGGCCCTGCTCTTGCACTTTGACTGAGTTACCACTAATTCTGAGGTGAGGTTGGTGTCATTCTTCATTATCATAGGCCCTTAATGTTCCCAATTAGGAAACCTTTGAGGCAATTGGACTGAATTGTTAAGGATGTTGCAGTTTGAGAATGTAATGGTCTCAACTCTAGCACCACTCCCTTTCCCTTCACCCCCTCCAGTCACTGAAACTCAGTAGATCATAGAATCAACTCTTTTGTAGGTGGTGCCTGAGTCTCCTCAGGTTATTTGGTACTTTGGGCCAAGCTGCTGAGATCACAGCTTGAAATTAATTTGAGTTGGTACCTTCAAATGGTTTGAAGGCTTCCCTGCCGTCCCTGCCTTTCACTTTTGATGATTCCTTGTTTTTTGAATAATAAAATTATAAGAGGAAAAAAACTACCTACACCTTTTAAAAAAAATTTCAATGACAGTTTATATTTAATATTATATTACTATAGTTTAGGCATAGAATATAGTGGCCAATCATATACTCCACAGAGTGGTTCCCCAATACTTCAAGTACCTAACCCATACACAGTTATTACAGTATTAATGATCACATTCGCCGTGCTGCTATGTACATCTTGGTGACTGTTCTGTAACTACTAACTTGTACTTCTTAATCCCCTTGCTTTTTTTACGCAATCCTCTACCCCTCTGGCAACCATCAGTTTGTTCTCTGTACCTGAGTCTGTTTCTGCTTTGTTAGTTTATTTTGTTCTTTAATTCCACGTAGGAAATCATGTGGTATTTGTCTTTCTCTGACTTATTTGACTTCGTGTAATATCCTCTAGGTCCGTCCATATTGTGGCAAAGAGTTAAGATTTCATTCTTTCTTAACAAGCTATAGAAATGATCCCTGAAAGTATAGTCTTTCATTCTTTTTTATGGCCAAGTAGTATACATCACAACTTTTTTTATCCATTCAGCTATTGATGGGTACTTAAGCTGCTTCCAAATCTTAGCTACTGCAAATAACTCTGCAATGAACATAGGGGTGCATATATTCTTTTAAAGTAGTGTTTTGGTTTTCTTTGGCTATATACCCAGTAGTGGAATTGCTGTGTCATAAGGCAGTTCCATTTTTAGTTTTTTGAGGAACCTCCACACTGTTTTTCAAGTGGTTGCACCAGTCTTTATTCCCACCAACAGTGCACAAGGGTTCTCTTTTCTCCACAATCTTGCCAACACTTGTTATTTGTTGATGTATTGATGATAGCCATTCTGACAACCTATACCTCTTTTTCTACGTTTTATTCTAGTCTTTGATTCAATATATACAAAGCTTTCAGTTGCTATAATTGTTGTAGGAAGTACAAACACTTTATCTTGGCCCTTTCAAGTTGATCAGCTTGCCCATGATCTCACTGTTAGGAGGTAGAACTGGGATTGGGAGCCAGGACAGTATTGTGTAAATAGCAGTTTCCTTCCACTTGTGAAATTATGTGGAATGTGCAATATCTAGATGTGACCACAAGGTGGTGCCAAGAGTCAGCACATAGCTGCCTTCACCTTCCTGTCTAGAAAGCAAACTAAACTGTGTTGGATGGGCATTTGGGGAAAGTACTAGAGTCTAGACCTGACAGGTTTGGTGTGGAGATGGATAGAATTTGCCTCATGGTCTGGTGTAACCTGAATCTGTAGCTTTGATGCCTGCTGATGTAACTGATTTTTGATACATTTTTGCCTTAAAGATATTTCTTTTCTTCTGCCCTACTTTTCACTTTATTTTACAAGAATAACTTTGAGCTAAAAAGGACCGATGACTCCATTATGTAAATCTTACAGAATACCTTCTAATACTCTGTAAGCCTTAATCATTTAGGAAAACAATGTTTTCATTGTCCTCCCCCTTGAGCATTGGGGCTTTTGTGATCAGGGGTGAGTCAGATCCTGGTTTAGAGGGCTGTACTATATACATGCCTAATTCTAGAAGGGGAACACTCAGCATTTTCAGATGCTGAGAGGGGTCATGCTAAGTAGGATAAATGTTGAAAAAAGTCCTTTGGATTTGGAAATTTGGAGGACTCAACGGCCTGAGCAAGGGTGGTGTCACTGGGGGATGAGAGAAGGTTGTACGAGAACAACAGTGATAGCTGACATTATTGAATGTTTGCCACTAGGCAGTGCTGCATGTTATGTGAGTTCATTGGTTTAATCCTCACACCTCCCTAGGAGATAACAATCTGAGTCCAAAAAGTGGAAGTGATTCGGGGTCTGAAGGTAGTTTGGGTCAGGTGGAAGGTATGCATCAACTTGGTCTGGTGTGGTGCACTCAGAAGAGCATTGCCTCAGCAGCCGGTTCTCCCACCCCTTCATGGAGGCAAAGGGCACACCTGCCCATTCCCCTCAGCAATGCTGCTAAGACCATGGTCCCAAGAACCACTCTCCCAGCTGCTCTCTCCATTTTATTGTCTTCTTGGAGCCTCTTTCTCCTTCTCCTTTTCTTCTCTTGCCTAGAAGTGCCTCCCTTTGCACTGGGGTTGCCCTGTTTGTCCTTCAGTTGGAGTTTTGTTTGCACTAGATGAAGATTCAGCACCTTCAGGTGGCACTTAGACAAAGGCCAAATTACATAGTGGAGCATGATTTGCTTGTACCTTTAAACACACACAAACACACACACAACTGAACCTGATTTTTAAAAAATATATTTTATTGATTATGCTATGACAGTGGTCCCATTTCCCCCCTTCACTCCCCTCCACCCTGCATACCCCCACCCACCCACATTCTCCCCCTATAGTTCATGTCCATGGGTCATACATATAAGTTCTTTGCCTTCTACATTTCCTATACTATTCTTAACCTCCCCTTGTCTATTTTCTACCTACCATTTATGCTACTTAGTCCCTGTACCTTTTCCCTCCTCTCTCTCCATCCCACTCCCCTGTTGATAACCCTCCATGTGATACCATTTCTGTGATTCTGTTCCTGTTCTAGTTGTTTGCTTATCACTTTTGTTTTTGTTTTAGGTGTGGTTGTTAATAACTGTGAGTTTGCTGTCATTTTACTGTTCATATTTTTAATTTTCTTTTTCTTAGATAAATCCCTTTAACATTTCATATAATAAGGGCTTGGTGATGATGAACTCCTTTAACTTGACCTTATCTGAGAAGCACTTTATCTGCCCTTCCATTCTAAATGATAGCTTTGCTGGATACAATAATCTTGGATGTAGGTCCTTGCCTTTCATGACTTGGAATACTTCTTGCCAGCCCCTTCTTGCCTGTAAGGTCTCTTTTGAGAAATCAGCTGACAGTCTTATGGGAACTCCTTTGTAGGTAACTGTCTCCTTTTCTCTTGCTACTTCTAAGATTCTTTCCTTATTTTTAATCTTGGGTAATGCAGTTATGACGTGCCTTGGTGTGTTCCTCCTTGGGTCCAACTTCTTTGGGACTCTCTGAGCTTCCTGGACTTCCTGGAATTCTGTTTCCTTTGCCAGGTTGGGGAAGTTCTCCTTCATTATTTGTTCAAATAAGTTTTTAATGTTTTGATCCTCCTCTTCTCTTTCTGGTACCCCTATGATTCAGATGTTGGAACGTTTAAAGATGTCCTGGAGGTTCCTAAACCTCTCCTTATTTTTTTGAATTCTTGTTGCTTCATTCCTTTCTGGTTGGATGTTTCTTTCTTCCTTCTGGTCCACACTGTTGATTTGAGTCCCAGTTTCCTTCGCATCACTATTGGTTCCCTGTACATTTTCCTTTGTTTCTCTTAGCATAGCCTTCACTTTTTCATCTAATTTGTGACCAAATTCAACCAATTCTGTGAGCATCCTGATTACCAGAGTTTTGATTTGTGCATCTGATAGTTTGGCTGTCTCTTAATTATTTAGTTGTATTTTTTCTGGAGCTTTGATCTGTTCTTTCTTTTGGGCCATTTGTTTTGTCTTGGTATGCCTGTTACAAAAAGGGGTGGAGCCTTAGGTATTTACCAGGGCAGGGCAACCCACATCGGTTGGTCGGTCGCTGCACTGTGATGCTGTATGTGGGGGAAGGGGTCCGAGAGGGAACAATGGCGCTTCTCTCTCTGCCAGATTTCAGTCACTTCCCCCACTACCCACAAGCAAATTTGGCCTTTCTGGTGCTGATTCCCCCGGGTGGGTGGGTTTGTGTACCTTCTAGGCCCCTGAGGGTCTCTCCAACGAGCTTTCCTGTGAGGCTGGGAGTTTCTCCTGCTGCTGCCTCAACCCCCACAGGTGTTTTCAATCAGAGGTTTGAGGCTTTATTTCCCCACGCTGGAACCCTGGGTAGTGACCTCCATCCCCGGGTCCTTCAGCTGCAGCCTTGCCTGCCCCACTCCACATTCCACTGCCTCACTGGGTCCGCCAGCCACCATCTTGCAGCTAGTCCTCTCTGCCGGGCTGCCTGTGTCTGCCCCTCCTACTGATCTGGATTAATGTTTCTTCTTTAACTCCTTGGTTGTTGGACTTTCATACAGTTCGATTTTCTGTCAGTTCTGGGTGTTTTTTGTTTTTAAATTGTTGCTGTTCTTTTGGTTGTGCGAGGAGGCACAGTGTGTCTGCCTACTCCTCCTCTTGGCGGGAGGTCTCCTGATTGATTTCTAAAAGCCTGAATTTAGTGAAAGTTTAACCTAGACTTGATCCAGAAATATAAATATAATCAGTTTTGGGAGTTAATTTCTTTCTCAAGAAATAAAACTATGTCCTTTTTTTTTGTTTTGTTCTAAGAATCTGCGTTTTAAAGAGAAGAAAAAGTTACTCCCTTAAGGAATTTTCTTAGAGTGTGTCTTGGCTGCTTTTAAATGTCGAAGCTAAGACACAAATGAAGACTAATTTTGCTTTGTTCTCTGCACACACCTCTCTTTCTCAGCTCCAGTGCATAATTGTCTGCATCAGTCTTAATTTACTCTGTGAGATCTGGACTCCTAACTGAGGGTATTTCATCTACTTACATGTGCCAATTAAGTCCACCCAGATAGACCATAAAAAGGCAGATAAGAAAAGTAAGATACCAAGTACCTCAATTTAGCAAATTAGACTAATCTGTAAGGAATTCTTAGCTGTCTGAAATAGGAAACCTGGTGCACTACAGAAATGCAAACTATATTAAATACCCAGCTTGGTGCCTTGAATATGTTTTTAAAAATCAAATTGAACTTATTGTGCTTCTGTTGTAGAATTTCTTTCATGGATATTGCAGTAAGTGGAGAATGATCTGCAGATTGAAATTTTATCCTCTATTAAGAATGACTTAACTGTATGATGTGTGACTTTTTCTCGTAGTCAGTGTAGAGCTGAACTGCTCTGGGCCTGGTGGCCCTTGCGGTGTAAAAATGAGGACAGAACAGTAAGGCAAATTTTGAATTTTAAGCTGCTCAGTAGTGACCTCCTTGAGTTTTTGGAGAGTGCATATTCATTGTGTTAATACATGATCTCAGGTTACTGATATTTAACAATTCCAGTTAATAGGTACATTACATTTTTGCAGGTTGGTATAGGCAGTTGAGTATACTAGTTTGCTGATGTTAAGTGTATCTTAAGTGTTTGTTCACCAGATCATCTGTAGTCAAAACAACTAAACCGATTTTGCTGTTCCTTGTCAAAGACCCAGGGATACAGTGAAAAGTGAGTTTGGACTCATCTGTACAGTACTGAGGTAAGGAAGAAATCATGTTATTGTTCAAACATGAAGGCCATCTTTCCTTAAGCTTTAGCACTTGACATTTTTTTGTGACAAATTTAAATGGAAGTTTTAGAATTTGGTTTGCTCTTATGTAGTTCTGTCCATTTTAAGGTCAGTGTTCCAGATCCTTCTGTTGTACCTTGTAAGGCTTGATTTCTACACTATTTCTATCCTAGGTGTGTAGGATGACATGCCCAGAGTGGTCTATAATAATCTAGATTTTGGCTGACAGTAGGGATGGGGTAGTATGATGTCCTTTAGACTTCAGGACTCCAATTAACTAAAATTTCTTAATTTTACCTTTTTTGTGTAATCTCCTGCCAATAATTATAGGACCATCTGACATGTATGTTGTGGTAAAAAAAGAAACAAAGGGTATAATACTTATGTGATTGTGTTTAGTTCTATTAGAACCTAGTATTTGGCTCATTTTGTGGTGAAGGAAGCAAATGCAGCAATTGTTAAATGATGTTTTAACTTTTCATTTATTTAATTTATTTTTATTGTATTTTTTTCCCCATTACCATTTACCCCCTTACACCCTCTTTCACCTCCACCCTTAAATGATGTTTTTAAAATTCAGATATCTCTGCCCTGGTTGGGTGGCCCAGTTGGTTGGAACACTGTACCTTGCACCAAAAGGTTGCAGTTCAAATCCCTGTTTGGGGCATATATTGAGATTTCTGTCTCACATTGATGTTTCTCTTCTCTCTCTTCCCCCCACCCCTTTCCGTTCCCTTCCCCCCACCCCTTTCCGTTCCCTTCCTCCCACCCCTTTCCGTTCCCCTCCCCCCTTCTTCCCTTTCCTACTTCTCTCAAATCAATAAAGTGTATCCACCTGTTATAGACATATAATACAACTCTCTGCCTACATCTAGCTTTCACTCAGTGGATATCTTAAATCTGTGTTTTTTGCTGGGTTCTCCTCTGGTGACTGCCACTGGAGGGTACTATAGGAGTTAGACTACCACCCCCAAGAAGTGAATAACACACTCATTTTATTTGCTTGCAGATGTGACTGTTATATGTATGGATTAAAAAGATGAAGGTTGGAACATCAAAAACTCTTATTTCCTTTTTACTAAAGTAAATATATTGTACTCTAGGGCTAGTCAAACATCTTTTTTCCTCTATCAGAAGACAAATTCCTTCATAAAAAGTTTAATCTTTTGCCCAGCCTTTCTGACTGGTCCTAGGGAAGCTTGAACCCTAACTTGGAGTTTATGGTTCTTCCCATCAGCTGGTATGGAAAACCCAGTTGCAAAGTGAATCCATTGGGAAAACCTAAAAACAGAACTCTGGACTTGAAAATAACTTACAACATTTTTATATTCAGTATAAATTTCTTTCATTATAAAATTCTAAATTAATAATTTCTGTGACTTTGCAGTTGCTGTTTGCCATGGCTGACTCTTTGTAGTGGACCTTAACCCTCTTTATCCTGTGGCTACAGCCAGGAGTAGTACCTTAAAGTCATATGTGTAGAAGGAGTAAGAAATGCATCAGGAGGTAGGCTGTAAATGAGATAGAGCTGGAAGTTTCTTCATCCATTTCTGAGTGATTCACTTTGACCATTTTAACACATGCTTCTCATTCCCTGATGTTTTCTTTATCCCTGGCCCAATTCTTAACCTTATTCATTCATTCATTTGGCAGTCAGCATTTTTTGAGTGTCTGTGGTGAGGTAGGAATTTATACTAGCTTCTAGGGATATAAAAATGATTAAGACAGTCTCTAATTCCAAGTGGCTCCCACTCTTAGAGGTAGGCAGATAAGGATTTCAAAAGATGCTAAACTTGATGAGTGTTCTAGTAGAGATACCAGGTTCCCCAGGACTGGGGAAGGAACATAGAGGACAGGGTGGCTAACTGGCTGGTCAGAAAAAGGTTTTCTTCGCTGGAGGCACTGCTTGGGCAGAGGTCTGTAGGATCCATGGAGTGTGTTGGGTGTGTGTGTTGGAGGGAGGGAGGTTGGGGACAGTGCAGGAATGCAGATGCACAGATGTGAGGAAGCCACAAGGTATAACATAATGCCAGCTAGGTGTGTTTTTCTGCTTGAACATCTTTAACATGCTGGAAATCCTCTTTTGAAAATAAGTTAAATGTAAGTGGTGGCAGCTAGCTCTCAGATGCATTAGTTTCATTGCCAGGGTACCCCAGTAAGTTACAACTGGAGGAAGTATTTATTGTGTCTGGTGCTGTTTCAACTGGTTATGCAGTGTCGTGTTGCTTACTGTCTGGCCCTGGGTCCGAGTTACTTCTGATAGATTGTTATTGTATTGTAGTATCAGCCCCAGGCCCCACAGCCTGAGCCAGGTTCTCGTTCTTGCATGAATGTAGGGAAGTAAGGGAGTGTTTTCTCTGCCTGCATATGATTGGAATTGCAGTTTATGTTTATTACTGGGTTCTCACTAAGTGGCTACCAGTGGAGTCAACAGCGGGCTGACTATGGTAGTTGTGTGAGGAGTTAGAGACACTGCCAGAAACACCATGCCCGCTTGGTTTTATGTGGCTGCAGCTGTGACTATTACATGTGTGGATTTTTTAAAATGAGAGAATATAAAACAGAAAAAAAGTTACTTTTCCAAAAATGTAAATGTGGAATGCTTACTGTCTCCTTCTACTTTAAATCAGTTATCTAGCTTATTTATTGAAGTAACAGAATATAGACATTTTGGAGCCATTTTTAATTTTTAAGATTTCAGATCACTTGGACCTGGATAATATTTTCCCACCATCAACTAATTTTAAGTCTTTTTGTGTCCTTTTTTTGTTACATTATATAAAAGATGGCCATTCTTTATGACAATTCACTGTTTACAAATCTGAGCATTACACACTTGTATTCCAGCAGGTACCCTGTGATGGCTAGAGGTCTTTATTCATGGTGATCATGTTATTCATAGTAATTTACTTAGCATTCATTTGATAAACTATTTTAGTTTTTAGTTCAAATATACACGTTCAGGGAGTTTTGTCAAACTTTGTGGTGCTTTGCATTATCACATGGGATTGTACTTGGCTATGTGTTGCCTTTGTTTTTCCCTCTGTAAGTGAACACAGTAATAGCTCCTGCCTCAGGGTTGTGTGAGGGTTTTGCCCATGTAGGTAGCATTATATATTGAGTATAATAGCATATTAATTCATTTAGCATTACTTTATTTTAGGCTTATGCTACTAAATTTGACACCTCATTTAATCCTCCCCCAAATCTAGTGAAGGGGATGCTATTCTCTCCATCTCACAGTTGAGGTAACTTAGATGCTGAAGAGGTTAATTTACTTGCAGTGGGTTAAGGAGCTAATAAACTGCAGTCAGGATTTGATTCTAGACTGCCTGAGTCCCAGATTTTATGTTTTGGCCTGTGCTTACAGCATTTGTCCAACTCAGCTTTTTCATAGCACAGAATCCCCCTTGACATCTGCTGGCCAGACAGATCACTCAGCTTCAGGCTGTAGGAGAGGCGGGTTAAGCACTCTAAAAAGAGCATGTGATCCTTGATGGCATTTAGGATGGGAAAAGCCCGCTCTGTTTCTCTCAGAATCTGGCTCTCCTCTACCTGTACAGTGTGCCTTGTACTTGTCAGCTAGCACTTGGTGCTGCTCTGCTTTAGTGGCACTAGTGAGATGGTCAGGTCTGTTCTGACTACAGACCACATGAGAAATTGCTCTTTTATGTAACAGAAGAATCTCTTAGTCTGAGTCACATATGCTTGTGGTTTATAGCTGGTATTTTCTGTCTTTAATAATATGTATGTGACTCTACTGGGATGATTTGTCTTCACAATGATACAAATATTTGTAGGCAATAATGATTTTTCCTTACCACCTTTAGTTATCCCTTAGCCAGACTGAATAAATGATTGTTTCTTTTCATCTTTCTTTGTAAAGCAGAAGATGCTGGGATGCAGTCATTTCTGTAATGGCTCATGGGGTTTCCCAGGTGCTGTGTGTTCTGTGGGGACATGATGCTTGTATTTGAGGAGGGAGAGAGGGAGGAGGAGGAGGTGGAGGAAGCTGAAACCCTCTTAATACTGAGTGATGGGGTGGGAAATTTAACAGCCATAGAGAATTCCTGGCTATGTCTGAGGAAATAATGATTATCTATCAATGAAGTTTATTTTGTGATCCTCTTATATGTAAAATAGTTAATGACCTGTTGTGCCGTACTTCTAAAGCCAGTAACTTCTGGTGTTTTTCTTTTTCTTCTTATAAAATTGTCTTAAGTAGCTGTGATAGGTTTTGTGATTTTCCCTCAAATTTTGTATTGTCCACAAATTTACTAAATAGAAGTATCTTTTGTTATGCAAATGTTTGGTTCTGAGCTCTGATAAGTTTGGGTACTGAGGAATATCTCATCTGAATTTGCTTGCTTGCTAAATTTCAGGTAGTGAGTAGCAAGAATTCATACACACACACACACACACACATATATGTATATACACACCCATACATGCATATCAGGGAAATGATTAAACATTTCAGTTCCACTTTGTAAGGGATACCTGTATACCAGGGTTCCTTATCCTTGGCACTATTGACATTTGAGATCAGATAACATTTTGTTGTAGAGGACTGTCCTGTACATCATAGGATGATTAGCAGCATCCCTGGCCTCAGCTGGCTAGATGCTAGTCGGATATCTTCCCCTCCCCCAGCAATTATAACAACCAAATATATCTGTAGGCATTGTCAAATGGCTCTGGGGGCCAAGGAGAGGGCAGCATAAGATGGTCAGCTTGCCCCTAGTTGAGAACCACTGCCATATGCCATTGCTTGTAAGTAAATTTCTAGATTATGTGAAACTCAGAAGAATAGCAAAGACTAATAAAGCCATAGAGAGGTACTTCATTTTGTCAATTGTATGGAAATGATTTTAAGGAAGAAAAATACAAATAAAAGAGAGGAAGAGATTTCCTTTACAAGGTAAGCACAAAAAGGTCTATTTTTTTTTTTTACATGAAAAGACTATCACATATTAAACCTTACATGATAGCAATTTCCTTATACTTGACCATTTACTGCCTCTTCCATTTGCTGTTCTTTAGAATTACCAGCAGTGCTGATTCGTAGATTCTCTTAGTGCCCTGGGAGGCAGTTTCACATCACCGGTTGGTTCTTCCTTACCGGTTAGCTGAAGTTCAACTTCAGCTAACCCTTTTTGTTACTTTGAGGGGTTGAAATTTCATTAAGGCAAACATTTATCAGAGGATGTGCTTTAAGCAGCAATCTGGATGGGGTGGCCTGTCAGTCTTTTCAGCCTCTGCTGGTTTAGTAATTGGTACTGGCAAATATACCATTCCTCTAACCCGGCAGTGTATGCAGTGTTATCCTTCCATTTTCTTTTTTCTGCTTCCCTTTTATTTTTAAAAATTATATCTTATTAATTATGCTATTATATTTGTCCCAGTTTTTCCACATTTGCCCCCCTGCATCCAAACCACCTTTCTTATCCCCCAAGCAATCCTCACACTGTTGTTCATGTCCATGGGTCATGCATATGTGTTCTTTGCCTGCTCTATTCCCTATACTGTACTTTACATCCCCATGGCTATTCTGTAACTACCAATTTGTACTACTTTATCCCTTCACCTCTTTCACCCATCCTGCTGATGCCCTCCCATCTGGCAACCAACAAAATGTTCTCGTGTTTATGATTCCATTTCTCTTCTTCTTTTTAAAAATTTTGTTTTTAGATTCAGTTGTTAACAGATATGTATTTTTTTGCCATTTTGTTCATATTTTTGATCTTCTTAAAGAAGACCCTTGAACATTTTATGTAATGCTGGTTTGGTGGTGATGTAGTCCTTTACCTTCTTCTTGTCTGGGAAGCTCTTTATCTGTCCTTCAATTCTAAATGATAGCTTGATGGATAGAGTAATCTTGGTTGTAGGTCCTTGCTTTTCATCACTTTGAATATTTCTTGCCAACTCCTTCTAGCCTGTAAAGTTTCTGTTGAGAAATCAGCTGACGGTCCTATGTAAGCTCCCTTGTAGATAACTGCTTTTCTCTTGCTGCTTTTAAGATTCTCTCTTTGTCTTTAACATTTGGCATTTTAATGATGTGTCTTAGGGTGGACCTCTTTGTGTTCATCTTGTTTGGGACTGTCTGCACATCCTGGACTTGAATGTCTGTTTCCTTAACCAAGATAGGTAAGTTTCTGTCAGTATTTTTTCAAATAGGTTTCCAATTTCTTGTGCTCTCTCTTCTCCTTTTGGCACCCACATGACATGAAATGTTGGTTCGCCTGAAGTTGTCCCAGGGCTTCCTTACATTATCCTCATTTCTTTTGGATTCTTTTTTCTTCTTGCTATTCTGATTGGGTGTTTTTTGCTTTCTTATATTTTAAATTACTAATTTGATTCTTGGCTTTATCCACTCTACTGTTGATTCCCTGTAAATTGTTCTTTATTTCGATTAGTATATTCTTTGTTTGTGATTGGATCTTTTTTATGTTTTCCATGTCCTTTTTTATGCTGTGGAAGCTCTTACTATGTTCCCTGAGCATCCTTATAACCAATGTTTTGAGCTTTGCATCTGGAAGCTTGCTTGTCTCCATTTTGTTTAGTTCTTTTTCTGGAGTTTTGTTCTGTTCTTTCATTTGGGCCATGTTTCTTTGTCTCCTCATTTTGGGAGCCTTTGTTTGTTTCTGTGTACTAGGTAGGGCTGCTACGTTTCCCAGGCTTGGTAGTATGGCCTAACATAGTAAGTCCTGTAGGGTCTAGTGGCACAGCCTCCCATGTAACCCAAGCTGGGTACTTGAGGTACACCCACTGTGGGCACTGTGTACACCCTCCTCTTGTAGTTGAGCCTTGGTTGCTATTGGCACATCCAAGGTCAGCCACCACCTGTATTCTGTCCTGGGTCACACAGCATAATTTACAAAGCAGTCTGCAGGTGGCTGTTACTTGTACTGGGGCTTAGAGGTGACCAGGTGAGGCTAAGCAGTGAACCAAAGCTGGCTACTGCTGGTGCCAGGCCTGGGGCCACTTAGCAAGAGGTACGAGGCTTGCTGAGGCTACATGCTGCTTTTTTGAGAGGATTTAGGAAAATCTGAAGCATGAGCCAGGACAAGCCATTCATATGGAAAAGCCACTGGAAACAGCTTGTGTTATCCTTCCATTTTCCCCTTTAACTTTCCTCATGTGTTCTCTATTATTCTTGCATAATAAATGGCAGATAAGTGCCTTCTTATATATGTTGCTGTTCTCATTCCCTTCCTGTTAGCTTTTTGCTTCAAAGGCATTTATCTATATTGCCTTCATTAATTTCCACCATTTTGTGAAATTCAAAATGTCACTCGCATGCATAAAGAAAAAAGTCATCCATTTTGGAAGTGAATAGAGTGTGAGGCTGTTGACTTTTTTTTTTTTTTTAAACTCATGACACCAGTGTCTGTTATAGTTATATGAATACAGAATTAGAATGGCTAAATGGCTACCCCTTCCCAACAACCTTGGTGTATTGCTAAGACTTTTAGATCTTTAGACATTTTTTCTTTTATGCATACTTGGGATTACCCTTCTGAAATATAAATACTTATTTTATTTTATATGTGAAAAGCATCATATTACTAAATTTGTAACTTAGGTTTTGGTTAACATGCTTTTTCTCAGTGGTGCAGTTGTCAGTACTTTTATATTGATTTTTCTACTTTTTATTGAATTTATTGGGGTGATGCTGGTTAACAAAATTATACAGGTTTCAGGTGCACAATTTACAACACATCACGTGTACACTGTATTGTGTTTTCACCACCCCAAGTCAAGTCTCCTTCCATCACCATGTATTCCCCCCTTTACCCTCTTCCACCTCTCTCCACACCACCACCCCGCTCTGCATTCACCACACCGTTGTCTGTGCCCGTGAGTTTTTTCTTTTTCTCTCTTTTGCTCTATTCCTACACCCTGACCCACCCCTCCAACAGTCCCCCATAGCTGTCATCCTGCTCTCTGTCTGTGAGTCTGTCTCTATTTTGCTTAGTACTTTTATATTATTAATGCCCTGCCCCAATTAAGTAATCAATATATGAATGAGATGTACAGTAATTTTGACCAAAAATTTGCTTTGTGTTCAAGATACTGTGCTGTTTTATACTATTACTAGCATATTTTTAGCACAGAAATAGTAATTATAAATAAAGTCTATTTTTTTTATATTACCATTTTGGTGATACTTCTTATATTGAAATTTTCACTGAATTAAGTTCATATATTTCTCTTCTTAGGAACTAGAAGAGAAGTTTTCCCTATGTGTATGCCAGAAGGGGAGCACGTAGTTTTGATAATGAAATGGGACCTTACAAAACTATCTCTGGTGCAGCTATAATAATTAAATAAGAATTGATTTTAGAAGGAAGGAAAAGAACACTAGTTGCTTTTCTTCTTTGAATATTGGTGTTTTGGGTAATGATGGCAGCAGAAAGCTACAGGATTATTCTAATTTGCCTGTTTTTTTTTCTGTGCATTATCTAGAACTATTTATTTTAATTTGTCCTATAATCAAAATAATGGCAATATGATTTTTATTTTCATGGTAGGAGATGGAATAAACAGAGACTGCAGGACAAAGAGAAGTGTCCGAAGCTTGAAGATGATTCTGAGGAAAGTGATGCTGAATTTGATGAAGGTTTTAAAATACCAGGTTTTCTGTTCAAAAAGCTTTTTAAGTATGTGCCATGTGTTTTTTCCTTTATCTCTGTCATCAAGCCATTGTGTGATGATTAATATTTTAGGAATTACACAGTAGTTACCTGGGGGCCCTTAGGTACTTGCAGCAGTTTATTGAAAATGCAGATACTGTCAAATGAAATTTTAGCTACATGCTGTTCATTAAAATTAGATGATAATAAATTGACTAAAGTGCGCATTGGGTGTGTTTGTAAACTGATGAATCTATATGGACCTACCTTAGCAGACTAAAAGCAACGTATTTAAAAGCCATCAACATTGAGTTACTTCTTTTGTTCTTAGTAATTTTAAGGAACCAAACTTCTAATTTCTTCAATAAGATTAATTATGAGGAGTTGTATATTAAAATCAATATTGAGAGGTTTTCTACTGTTTAGATTATTTTCTGAGTGCCCTATATTTTACCTAAGGGTGTAATACTGAGCTGACCGAATGTGCATCTAAATATTTTATGTCTACGTTCTAGTGTCAAAAAAGATGTAGGCAAACACCTTCAGGATTAAGTTGTTATTTGAAACTGACTGTGTTTCATATGTGAGGTGGCCGCAGCACTATAGATAACCAGATGCTGCAAGACAGATGCGTGCCTAAAGACTACAAGGTCTGGGCAAGTCTCCCGTGATGAATGTAAATACTGAGGCACATTTTCAATCTCATCACTCTTGAGACTTACTTAACCAAGGTACTTTAGGAAGGCTTTTTAGGTGCATATAGGAAGTTAAATGATTAAATAGCTTCTTTTTGTCTGTTGTGTCATCACTTGGTAGTTGGGTGCAGAGTGCAAACTTCCTTCTTCAAGATGGTTATGTTTAATCTTGTTCATAGATTTACCTGTCAGCCATGCTTAAAACTTTTGCAAGATGTCTATTTAAAAAGCATGCTTTTTATATTTCAACTGAAAGAGTTTTTATTTATTTTTTGAAGGTTTTACTTATTTTTTTTTATAGCGGGGAAGGGAGGAAGAAAGAGAGGGAGAGAAACATCAATGTGTGGTTGCCTCTCACACGCCCCCTACTGGCGACCTGGCTTGCAGCCCAGGCACATGACCTAGACTGGGAATCGAACCACGGACCCATTGATTTGCAGGCTGGCACTCAATCCACTGAGCCATGCCAGCCCAAAATAAAATAAGAGTTTTTATTTATAGTTTTAATTTTTATTGAGTGTGGGGGAGAAAACAAGGATGGGGAGAGTTAATTTAACCCACCAAACATATAGGAAAGCTGATTAAGATGTGAAGTGTCTTGGTTGGGTTGCCAAACTAGATGGAGGAACTGTAAAGGAATTAAAATCTGATTCTCTCTAGTAATTTTTATAGATATAGCTTGGAGAGGTGGCTACTTTGTTTATTGCTTTTCCCAAATGAAAATTAACTATGGAAAGGTAAATACATTTATTTGCAATTCTTTTCATCTTAGCTTTCTTCTCCACAGCAGCTGCTTATTAGTAATAGGCTAGATAATATCAGTGTTTTACTAGCAAAAGGAATACCTCAATTACAGATTAAATTGACTTACCAAAGACAAGATAATTCTGCATGTATAGTAAATGATTTGGCAAATATCCTCAACACTAAAGTTGAATGTTCATTTTTTAAATACATGTGACATTTTCTAGACAAAAAATTTCAGTTAGTACAACCAAACTTTGCTTACCAAGAGTATATGTGAATCAGTGATTTGACTCTTAACCTTATTGTAGTTAATTTAAACACATATTTGTTAGTTTTTTAATTTATCTTGATTGCACATTCCTGGAAAGTATTTTGTTTTTGTCTTTCATCTCTCAAAAACAAGATTTAAATATTTCATAAATGTTATACAACTTCTTCTGTTCTGTTTCTTCTGCTGTATGAGAAAATTGATAGGATTGATTGTCTATTTTTCTTTTATGATTAAATTTTAGGTAGGCCAATTTAATTTTAAACTGTAGATATATATTTTTACTGTATTTACTGCACTCTGTGGAATTAAATTAACAGGATATTGTACATAAGGGAGTCAGAAGTTACAGTTATCCACTTAAGTGCTATTTTCTGCAAGATCATGTTTAACTTTTAAAATTCTGTTTTTGAAAGTTTGCCCAGCAAATGAATTCATCTGTGTAATCGAGCAATTGAATGACAAACCTCACTCTTTTGACCTTTTAGCCACACTAGTAAATGCAATCTTGGATTAGTGTGACAATGCCAAAATATACCAATTATCTATGGTTATTTTGTGATGTTTTGGTCTCATGGGAGAAGTAGTGCATAGTAATTTCTTTGCTGTTGTACAGTAGTTCATAGAAATGTTTAACTTGCCCTGAAGACTCCCACTAGATGCCTGAAACTGTGGATAATACCAGACTTTTACCTTTTCTCATCTCTTTGGCATATCTGAATTGCCAGCATCACTACTCTTGTGCTTAGGAGCCATTGTTAAGTAAAATAAGGGTAACCTGAACACAAGCACTATGAGATATTTCTCAACAGTACATGTGGTGACTGAGAGAGCTAAGTGACCAGTGGGAGGGGAGCGCTTATAGTGTGTGTACACTGGACAAGGGGATGATTTATGTCCCTGGAAGAACAGAGTGGGAAGACCTTAGATTTCATCATGCTAATTAGAATGGTATGCCAATTTAAAACTTATAAATTGTTTCTTTCTGGAATTTTCCATTTAATATTTTTGCACTATGATTAACTGCAAGTAATTGAAACTGTGGAAAGCAAAACCGCAGGTAAGGGGGGACTACTATACATCAGGGGTTTTTTTGGAGAGTTTTTTGAATACATCTTTTTCCAAAACTGGGAGTAGTGTATTTTAGCCAGTTCACAGCCAGCTTTTTTCCTAGATCTGAATTTCTCACCTTCAACACAATTTATATTTTGGGCTGTGAATAATTCCTTGTCATCCGCAGCATTCCTTTGCATTGTAGGATGTTGACCAGCATCTTCGTTTTTACCACTAGATAACAATGGCACTTCCCCAGTTTGTAGCAACCAAAAGTGTCTCTAGGTAGTGCCAGATGTCCCCTAGGGGGGAGCAAAATATCCCCCTCCTTGAGAACCATTGGTCAAGATTGTCTCTAAAGTGGTTTGGAATCTGAGGTTCTAGATTTCAACCTGGCTTGCTCATTTTTTTCCTATCAGTGTGACCTTTGGCAAGTTATTAACCTCTCTGTGCGTTCATTTCCTAACTGTAAAATGGATTGGTCATCTATCTCCCTGCAGGGTGGTTTTGAGACTATATCCAAACCACATGGCCTGGTGCCTCCCTGACAGTAGGCTCTAGGCTTCTGAAGTGGTTGCCGCCATTCACTGGTTATGTATGACATGTTAATGGAACTTGCACTTCTTCCCAAATTAAATGATCTTTTATCTATATTGCACATACTGTGTTTTGATTTGTAATCCTGTTTTTCCAGGATGCAAGCAGCAAAATTATCCTTCAAAGGTTTTCTTACATGATAGATAATTGTGGCAACAGTTAGAGTCAAATTTTTGGAATTGATTTGCAGAATACTGGGGGGAAGTTAATTATAAGATATTTACTCAAAGAAGATTAAGTAAAATTGTTAAACTAAAGTTCATAGTGAGGTTTTAGGTAGACATACTATGTGCCAAATACATAGTAAACATTTGGGCAGTACCACAGTAAAATCATTTTCTTTTGAGGTGGGAGGCTCATTAGTCTTAGTGTTTTCCTTGAAAACAAAAATCCTTTGGATTTCATTGTTTTTTTTTTAACTCAGGTGTGTTTTGCTTTAGATTTTTTTTTAACTTGGCATATAATCTTTATACCATTCTATGTTGTTAAATCTTTCACTCCCCCCAGAATTTTTTTTGCCTTATTTCTTTTTTAAACTTCATCTTTACATTGTAGATTAAGCATGCCATTGAGAAAGGAAAATACCAACTTTTTTTTTTAAGAGGGGACTATGTTATTCTCTTTGGCCTGTACTCCTTATTTGTAAATTTTAATAGCTCAGATGTCTTTGTAGCTATGAAAAGGTCCCTGAATCAAGTTTTGCTTTAAAATATCAAAAAGCCCTTTTGTATTGTTGAGTAAAAGAACAAAAAACTGTTCTTTTTGCATCTGCTAGTAACATGACAGAATAATCTTTTATGTATTAATTTTGTGAGGAGCCCTATTATTCAGACTTGTTTATGGCCTTAAAATTTAATTGTTTTATAAAAAATGATATGACTACCAAGTGACTTTTTAACAGTATATGCTGTAAATTATGGCTTTCTCTGCCCTGCTTTGTGATGCTGTTCATGCCTGTTTGTATCATAGAAAAATTATTGGAACTTAAAAAACTAATTATATTTAAGATATTTTCCAGAAGGATACTGAATAAAAGATAGTGAGTTTATGCTTGTTTACCAAGCTATTTTTAATGTTGTAAAAGAAATAAAATAGTCACTAATTTCCCTTTCTGTCAGTTTAATTAGAAATGTGTTAACATTCTGTAAAGAAAAAAATGTGCTTTTATGCCTAGGTAATCAAAAATGTATGACCTTATAAATATAATACTCATGTAAAACACACATCCGGCGTGTTCCTCTGACTGTTACTAGAACTTAGTGAAATGATTAATTCATGAGTACTTTCTGTTATGATCTGTATCATCCACCATTTGCCATTTTCTTTTTCTTCTTGGTGTTTGTTGTAGGTACCAGCAGACAGGTGTTAGGTGGCTGTGGGAATTGCACTGCCAGCAGGCAGGAGGAATTCTGGGAGACGAAATGGGATTGGGCAAGACCATCCAGATAATTGCCTTCTTGGCAGGTCTGAGCTACAGCAAGATCAGAACTCGTGGTTCAAATTACAGGCAAGTGCTCCACTGCAGACTGTCAGTCTGTGGAGCTCAATTAATATTTCATCAGATGTATTGCTGTGGAGGAGGGTCTTGTGAATTATTGATGACATTTCAATTACAATATTCCTTTAATTCTTTTAGTGGGGGACATCAAAGGAAAATTTTTACGAGACAATGGAGCTGTAGGGCAGGGGAAATTAAACATGTAACACTTTTAATGAATTCCAGGCATTGAGCCTTCATTTTGCAGATGAGCCCCACTAGATATTTTGGGTCAATACAGTTGTCTAAGGTTAGCTTCTACAAATGGATTATTTACAAACTCAATTATGTTAATATCAATAGTTTACACAATATGGAATTTTAAATTAGACATGATACTTTTAGTTCCACTTATTAAATTTTATATTAAAATATTTGTTTTGGCAGGAGACCAGGTGAACATTACAGTAAGTACCAAGTCTATTCATGGGGAAAGTTGGAGCTTTGGAGAAGCCATTTTCCTGAATTTCTTTTATAATCAGTATGCATGAGAGCATTTGTAGAGTGATTTCTTTTTAATGAAGTTACTTATGTGCTCACTATGCTTTCTATCCCCTCTCCAAATCTTTAAGAATTTTATATAAATTCTAAGGCCAAAACCTAAATGACTGTCTAAAATCCTAAAATGGTAGAAAACTATGTTGAGATTTTAGTTTTTAATTTCTTTAGGAGTTTAAATAAACTATTATAGTTACAGTATTCTGAAAGAAGCATTTTAAACTGTTAACTCAGCATGGTTGGACTGAAATACTTTATCTTGTAATCAATGCAGTGACTGTTTCCATATTTAAGCTTTAAATTTATGTGATTCAGTATTGGTAAAAATAATTCTGGGTAAATTATGTGGGTTATTTAATCTTGAACCCAGTTTAGTCTGAGAGCTTCTTAGATTCCAGTAGGTTTTTCTAAGGAGTAACAGCAAGATATTTACCAGATTGTTATGCTGTACAAGCCTCAGGCACTCTCTGGATAAGATTTGGAGACACCTTCAAAACCGCATCTGTGTGCCTGAAGTCAGTGACTGCAGGAGGCTCCTGTGCTGTAATCTGGTTCACCAGCAGACAGATGTTTACCAGCGACTCAAATACAAATCACAAGTTATTGAGTGAAGAGCTTTTTATTTTAATTTTCAGAGTTTAGTGGTTTGTTTTTAATCCCTTACTCTTGTATTAATTTAGCAGATGAACACTTCTCATGAGGCATATTTAAAGTTTTAGAATATTTTAGAAATATTTATATACATGCGGGAAAGGGGGAAAGACATTTGGAAATTTTAAAATACTAAATATTTTGTTGTTATTACAAGTAGTTTGCATGGAAGCAGAGGTTTTTCTTCAAATATTAGAATTCTATTACATTTTGCCTGGAAATGTGTGAAGTCATTGCAGCCTAAGGGAAAGTCAAGATGAAGATGTACATTTCATGTTTTTTTCCTATGACTGCCATTAATTAGCTCATTATTTATAAAAACACATTTTCTGTTCTAAATAAGTTCTTAGGTGAGCTTGATTCTGTAACTCTACTCATTTTTTATTTTAATAAGTAGAATGCCCTGAGCTGTCCCAAATGTTTTCTAGCACCGTCTTTTTTTTTTTTTTTTTTCCTTAAATGATTTCTGGGATTTTCTTATTTCCCTTGTCTTTTCTTCCTTTCCTTTTCTATTATCATGAAACTTGTGTGGAATCTAGTATTTTGGGCCTAGGAAACCTGAAATCATCCCTGCAGTGTAATTTTGATCTAAAAATTAAAACATGCTCTCTTGAGTAGTGACAGTCTTACTAGGAGTGAAGTCAGGGCTAATAATGAGCAACAGCTGTAATCAATTAACTATCGATGCTCATATCCTCTTTTTCCATAATGAAATAGTGTGGCGTGTTGGACTGTAGCCCAGATCGTCTTCATTAAAATAGTAGAAGTGACTGCCCAGACTGTGGTTATAATATATATCACGAAAACAACTGGGCTTTTTATGGGGAGAGGTGTACTGAGGTGTCCCCTCCACTTTGTGTGCCAGAGCAAATTGTTTAGCAATATTATAACATGTCCTCCTTAGAAGCTAAATGAATTTGGAGTTTTCCTCTATGTTTATGTCCTAAAGAAAAAGAGTCAGATGAATAGTCAAATGAAGTTCAGATAAAATTGAATTGTCAAGTGCTGTGAGTTGGCATTACTTCATTGGCTGTGTACATTTCCTGTGAACCCATACAAGCTATAGGTTTTTGGGCTCTAATTTGAGATGGTCTTAGTGTTGAAATTTTAAGGTCTATGATCATTAAAATAGTGTAAGTCTCTGGGATACCAAGAAGAAACTTTATGGCGAAAGAAGTTTTTGGGTTTTTTTAAGTGTGTTTTGTATGTGTGTTTTTAAGAAGGACATGCGTATTGCATGCAGTTATTAAAAATATATCCTGGGAAATATATTTCCCCATTCATAATGTTCATACTGTCTCATTTTCACTTTGCTGTTCATACTATGGTAGACTGCCCCACCCCCAAATTTTATGATGGAGAGGAAATAAATTATTTATCTTTCAAACTTTAGTTAATACTTTAAAGTCTTGGATATCATTTAGTAAATTCCTAATTACAAATAAATGGCCTAAAAAAGTTAATAAACTTTCAATGGTAAATATTGTACTTTGTAATTTCTGGAAAGCTCTAGGCTATGAATAGCAGATTTCCGTCCTGCAGGTTGAAATATTTGACCCTTGGATTATTGGCTTGCCCTAAATTCATTAGGTGTAAACAGTGGTAATGAGAGATGAAATGAATTGTAGCCAGTTTGGTAATTGATGCTCTAATCACTCTAGTACATTTAGCCATTTCTAATGGTCATCTCACCAGTGTTGAGGGTTCGAAAAGGGTGGTATAGTTGACATGACTGTTAATGGATTTGATGCCCCTTCTGTGGTTCAGGAACAATGTACGTCTGCTCCTAGGTGTCCACTTAGCCTGAAACCTCCATCGTCTTCTAATAATGGGAAAACAGAAATTAAAGGGCATAATAATACTGGATAGATGTTTGGCCAGAATAAAATACTGGCCTTAAATGACAAAATGTGAGTCATCATTGTAGCATTTTGCAGAAAGCATGTTATAAAAAGAAAAAAAGGCTGTATAACCTTTTAAAAAAAAAAGGCATATGTGTGTATTTATTCTTATTTGAAAGTGAGTTTGTTTTTAACTATTTTAGACAGGCTTTGATCGGTTGTTTCCTAATCCCTACTAAGTACATATTGATGATAACTCTTTTGTTTCCTTTGGAGAATAATGCTGGTGTATTTAATCCTTTTAAAAAGGAATATTATCTTGGAAAGTGCCAGGGTAGAGTCATGTTCTCCCCAGGAAGCCTGCACAGGACCTGTCTTGGTTAGAAGCAGAGAAATTCTTGGGAATTCTGCAGGAAGTGTCAGAGTCTGTTGCTTCTGCACTCTCAGCCTATAGTCAGGGGGGCCACTGACTGTAGCTGGAAGGAGGTTCAAGGGATTTAGGAGTAGGTGGAGGCATTTTGTCATATTGGAGTGTAAGAGTAAGCCTCATTTAAGTTACGGATTGTTTTTCTATTAGAACTACAAGGTATTTTCAGTTTGGCAGAAGATTTAAAAAAGGTATTTCAAGCACTCTGTGATTTAACTTATAATTTTTTTTTAAAGTTTAGGTATCATTTATTGAGATGTAGCAAGAAAATAAAGACGACCCATGATCCCCCAATTCAGAAATCATCTCTTTGAACATTTCAGCATATTATAACCTTCTGAAAATATTTTCATTTATTAAAACCAGTATTCATTAATTACCTCCTGTGGTTTAGGCATTGAGATCATTTAAAGAAACTGTCTCTCTCTACCTTCAAGGAGCTTAGGAAGGCTCTAATACACAATTATAATAGGAGATATAGTAGGGTTACTCTGGGGTTGTAATTAGTGTGGATACACTGAGGAAGGGTCCTTAGCCCTCTAGGAGAGAAAAGGACAGGGGAGATGCTATAGAAGAAGCTGATGTTTGAAGGAGAAATAGAACAGTAGCTAGGATGAAGGGTAAGAAGGGACAGGGCAAAAGGTGAGAGATCAGGATTATGCTCTTTGTATTAACTGAAGACAGTGCTGGCAGGTAGAGTGCTGAACCTCAGGGGCAAATATTGGGATGGGGGCTGTGAGAGGTAATGCTGAAGAGGTAGATGAACAGAGGTCAGATCCTCATGGGCTCACAGGCCAGGCTACAGTGTTTAAACGATCCCAAGAACAACAGGCAAACATTAAAAGACTTTTAAAGCAAAGGGATGAAGCATTCAGATTTTGCTTTTGGAAATGATCATCCTGGAATGTGCAATAATCCAGGTAGGAGATGATAGTGGCCCAAACTATAGTATCAACAATGCAGGTGGAGAGACAGGGTGGCTTTGAGAGGGATTTAGGAGTCAGATATTACAGGCACTCTGTAGATGGTTGGATATGGTAGAGAACAAGAGGGGCTGACCAGGGATGAGGCCAGGATTTCCAATTTGGGCACCTGGAGAATAGGCGACAGTTCTTTTGTTTGGATTAGGAACCATGGAAGGAGGGCAAGGTGGAGGAGGATGACACCGTGGGGACAGCCAGCAGTTAGACTTCCAAGTATGTGGTACTTTGTTCAGGAAAGAGACCTGGGCTGGCCTGGAGACCTAGATTTGGCATCGTTAGTGTAGCGAGAGTAATTGAAACTGTGGGAATTGAGATAACATGGGGGAGGTATGTGCAGTGTGCATCTAACTTCAGATAGTCAACATCTATGTTGGACAGAAGAAGGTGGGGAGGGGAATAATGACAGTTTAAAAAATGGCAGTGACTGTTTTAGAATGAGGGAGAGATGGGCCGTTTGGATCTGTAGTGTCCCTCAACCAGTCTTGGGTCCCAGTTGACTCTTGTAACAGGAGTTGAGTGAGTCCAGTGTTGAAGAGATTCCCATAGTTAGTTTGACTTGCTTAATATTCATCTTATGCATTTAGATGAAGCAGCCACAGTAAGGGGAGTGTTGCTGTAGTGGGGCACAGGCTCACAGCAAGGCAGAGTGATTGGTTTCAGACAAGAGAAGGGACACTTGTTTCATTGTAAGGAGAGAAGAGGAGGGCAGGACGGTATAGATTGAGTCAGGTACCTACAATGTACAATGCATCAGGATATTTTGACTGTAATTAAATAAAACCTGGTCTCAAATGGGGTTAAATGTTCACAATATGTGTGATATATCTAGACACCACAGGAGTGGGCTATACACACAGCATGATCAATACATTGGAGATGTCATCAGGGACCCAGGTACTTAAATTTTCTCCTCAGGCCAGTTCTCCTTGTGGCCATAGATCTCCTTGCACTGTAGCCCAACTGCTCAGTGGCCTTTGGGCTTCTTCAGCCTGAAATATTCTTTGTGATATTCCATCTCATTTAATAAGCCCTTATATTATTTACTGTGTAGTATTGTTGTAAGCACTTTATAGATATTAACTGATTTAATTTTTATATAACCTTATATGATCAGTATATTATTATTCCCACTTTAAGATGAGAAATTGAGTTTCAGAGAGATTAAATAATGTTTCCTTATTCACAAGCAGCAGGAGAGACCAACAGAGAAAACTCTCCTTTAAACCTAGAAGGTACAGTAGTCCCTCCTCATCAGAGGAGATTATGTTCCGAGACTCCAGTAGATGGCTGAAAGCTTGGATAGTACCGAACCCTATATATACTGTTTTTCCTGTATATACATACTTATGATAAAGTTTAACTTATAAATTAGGCCCAGTAAGCAACTAATAATAACTAATAGTAAAATAAAATAATTATAACAGTATATTCTAATAAAAGTTATGTGAATGTGGCCTCACTCAAAATACCTTATTGTACTGTACTTACCCTTCTTTTTCTTGTAATGATGTAAGATGGTACAGTGCGTACGTGATAGGATCAAGTGAGGTGAATGACGTAGGTATTGTGTAGGCTACTGTAAGTGTTACTTGAACTCAAGTACTGAAATACCATCACAGTCGATCTGATAACCCAGAAGGCTACTAAGTGACTAATGGGTGGGGAGTGTATACAGTGTGTATACAAGGGACAAAGCGGTGATTCACAGATAAGCCAGACTGAGTGAGATTTCATCATGTTATTCATAACAGCATGCCATTTAAAACTTATGAATTGTTTATTTCTGGAACTTTCCATTTATTTTCAGACTGAAAGCATGGAAAGCAAAACCACATATAAGGAGGGGACTGCTCTTAAGTCCTTCCTTACACTGAGTGAGCCAGTCTTCTCAGGCCCCTTAGTGAACTGGTGAACATTGCCAGGGGAATGGTGTGTGCTGACAGTCTGTAGAGGAACCAGGATTCCTGCTTCTCCCCTCTTCGCTATAGCCAGACAGTGATCAGAGGCCCATCAGTTACATGCCTGGGAAGGAAGAGCAGACATCTGCACAAATCGTGGTTCTGTTAGGAAGGAGAGATAGGAGAAAGCGGTCACGACAAGTCTGTTGACTACCCATGCATAAATGAATTGTGGTTATTCCATAAATAATTTTGTGTTTTAAAAGACTTAACTGTGAACATTTTCCTGGTTTTTAAATATTCTTCAAAAGGAATATTAATGGTTATGTGATATTCCGTCTTATTTAACAAGCCCTTATATTATTTACTGTGTAGTATTGTAAGCACTTTATAGATATTTACTGATTTAATCTTTATGTAACCCTATATGATCAGTATATTATTATTCCCACTTTAAGATGAGAGGTTGAGGTTCAGAGAGATTAAATAATGTGCCCATGATCACGGAGTTAGTATGTACAGAGCTGGGATTCAGGCCCAGGCAGTACTCCTAACCACTAGCCTGTGCTATATTAAAGAATGGGATGGTTTAGTCAACCCTTCTCTTTCTTGTGGATGTTTAGGTAGAAATAGGAAATAGGGAAAATAGGGCCACTTTTTCCACAGTGCAAATAATGCTGCAATGTGTATTTCAGTACATAAGTGTTTCTTTGGGGTTGCTGGGTGAACATGTGACTATTGTGTTAAAGCTCTTGCTATGTAGTGCTCAGTGTTTCCTACAAGAACAGAGAAGGCTGCAGTTGACTGGCATGGGCTTGTTGCTAGAAATGAGGCTGTGATGTTCTTCCACTTGTTCTTTACCATATATATAGAGGAGCAAGCAGCGTGATGTTGTAGAATAACACTCTGCAGCCTTCAGAAGAATGATTTGTAGGTATTTCCCCCATCTCCTGGTAACCATACTACATTGGACACATCAACCTTCTGGGCTCCAAACACTGGAACATTTCTTTCCTGCTTATTTCCCAGGGCTGTGAGATTGGTTGAAATTCTGGTGGTGAAAACTTTTGGTAGGCTTTAAAGGGTCAAACAAATGGAAGATACTCTTATGTGCATTTAGTTGACGATACATTGTGTAATACCTTCACTAATTTGGAATAGAGGAGGAAAGAAAAGTTTTTATTACATAATTTTTGTTTGAAATTGTTTTACTTTAGATGTTACCTTTTTAATGTATTAGCTTGTTTTTAATGCCTGCATTCATTAATTGATGAATGGGATTGTAGAGATTTCACTTACTGGGTTTTAACTTCAATTATCAATAAATTTCCATAGTAGCATTGTCTTTTTAAAACTTGAAGTTTTTGTGCGTTTCTTTTTTGTTTTTTGGCATTTGATCATTCATATGCTGTCATTTATGGCTGTATTTTCTTCTTGGATGTTTGGATGCAGGTTTCAGGGTTTGGGTCCAACTGTAATTGTCTGTCCAACGACAGTGATGCATCAGTGGGTGAAGGAATTTCACACGTGGTGGCCTCCATTCAGAGTGGCAGTTCTACACGAAACCGGCTCCTCTACCCACAAAAAGGTAACATTATAGCACTTCAGTATATTTTTGTTTGTTTTGTCCTGAAACCTTCCATTTTACATACTTGTTTTTTCTTTGATTCATTTGTTTCTCAAATGTGTGTTTTTATGTTTCTTTTCATGCATTTAAACTTGTTACAGGTTTAATTTGGAGTTCTGTATTTGATAGTCACTAGTGGTGTTGAGACATGTTGTCCAGGGAAACAACTGGGCACAGGCAGTGTGCACAGCCTGAGAGCACAAGTGGGACCATAAGTCAGGGACCTATGGGACAATTAACTGGCTGGATTGAGGGGCATTAACAGCTTTAAACAGTTTTAGGAAGGTAGGTATAAAATGTCATAACAACTGGTAAATGCATTTGTTGATATGCTTTTAAAACATGTTTTTAATGAACAAAGGAACAACCTGCCACTTTGAGAATTTAAAGGTTTCCATTGTTGCTTTTTAGTTGTCTTTTGTTTTTTGAATCCTTGATCATTATATAAGCATTATCACTATGTTTTGATAGTTTTATTTCCCCACTTATTCATAGTTTTAGCCATATTATCTAAAAGGAGGTTTATCTGTGCTCCTGTGGGTGGCATAGGTAAGTTGTATTATGCTTTTTTTATTTTCATCTGTCTCATGATCTGTAAGCTCTGTATAGTAGGGACTGTGTCTTCCTCATGTTTGTATCCCAAGTACCCTCTACGTGTTTGCTGAGTAAATAATAATTACATTTTCACTGTTGGTTTGCAGGTTGTTTTATTGACAGGAAGTGGCAATTTACGATAGACTTTCTTTCCTGAGCCTTGGGAGCTTTGAGTGAGCGCTCGTGCACCCTGTGAAAGAGCTAGTGAAGGTTGGCCTTGCTGAGTTAGACACGTGAGCCACTAAGCTCCAGTGTTTCTGTGATTTTGCCAATACCCCTTCTTTCCAAATGGCCATCTTGTTTGTTATTATGAGTAAGCAGAACTTTTGACAGAAGTGAATCAGGAATATCTATAGTTTGGTAACTCAAGTTTGGTGGGATGGAATCTTGTACTAGTTGTTGTTAAAACCACCTGACTTTGCCTTGAATTTTAAGTGATAAATGGAAAACAAACTGAGTTAAAATATAATGCTGTGATTAAAAAAGTGATTTTTTTAGAAGCATGGTAATAACAGTTTATATTGTTTTTTAGTCAAAATAAATTGTGACCATCCTGTTATCAGCTTTGTAAACATTTTTATTCCTTTTTTTTCACTTCCATTGTCTATTGACATCTCTTCGCGTTTTGTATTACAAAATTCTGTAGGAGGATATTTTCGTTGATGTTTGTCTTTAAAAGGCAAATTTTTCATATGCTCATTTTTATCCTTTTATTTCCTTTGGGCTATTGAAGTATATATATTTTTCACCTTCACCTGGATCATGGCTCACCTGCATTTTCTCTGTAATTATAACCTGAAGAACTACCTTCATGTAAATAAAATGCATTGACTCATACTGGAAATAGAATTGACATTGGTCAGTGTTTCTTGGAAAGGTTAGCTTCCTCGTTCAGAGGACAAAACTTTACAGAGTAGGTATTTCACTTCTGTTTACAATGATGCCACCTTCTGAGGTTGTTTTGCACACACAGACACATGCATACATATGATTTTTAAATTTTTTCAGTGCTTTACAGTCCACCAAGGACTTGAAGTTTGTTGCTTAGCTTTTGAGCAAAAGCAGTAGACTTGTGCTTTTCCTGACCCTTAACTCTTTCTACTGTTCCTTTTTTGTTGTAAAATATCTCAGACCTCTGAAGATGTAAGTTGTCAAACAAAAGATCAAAATGATGTTCTCTTGCATCTTTCAAACCATACCTCTTGATTTAGATATACAGTTTATTATTTGTTATTAATGCTAATATTTTATTATTTGTGATGATGACACATCAAATGTGTTAATTCCCTGCAGAGACCTTATTAGTAACACTTCCAAGGTCAGAACTCCTGCTTCTGGATTCAAGCACCCTCTGCTCTGTCCCTTTGTACTTATATATACAGATCTTTGCCACCCCATGCACACCTGTTAGCTTACAAGTGTGTTAAATTGCAATAGCATTTATGTTTCTTAATCATATTTCAGATATTCCGTCAATGCTGGTCTGATCTATAACCTAGTATCTATTGTCTGACCTTCTTTCCTTCCTATTGACTGAGATTCCTTCACTCCATGTGGAGCTTTCTGTGCCCACTGGCTATCCTATCTAAATGTAATAGTGGTGCTCTGGCATATGAACATTCAGTGCTGGGGAAATAGGGGAGAGGAGAGAAATTCTCCTTAAAAATACTTCAAAGAGTAACAATGCCAGAATTGTTCTGTTTATCATCCAAATAGATTATTTCCTAACGGTTTTTATAGTCAGTATGACATAAAATTTTGAAATGTTTGCACTTAGAGGACACATTAAATAATCAAACAGTTTCTGAATGGAGCACATCTATCCTTTTTCTTCCCTAAGTAGCCTTTTACAGTAGCTTCCCATATCTCTCACTGTTTTATCTTATATTATCTTTGTTAATATTCTCTTTGACAGAATAATTGAGAATTATCAAATAAACACCCAGCAACCATGCAAAAAAAATGCGGCTAATATTTTCAACCAAACGAGCCAATAAAGACATTTTAGTCCCTTGAATCTCCTTCAATGGTCAGTTGAAATCTTATTTAACAGGAGTCAGAGATTTTCCCTTCTCATTATGTTTATGATCCCTTTTTTCTAACGTGGAGAAACTTAATGTGTTAGTCAGTTAGTATTTATTTTTTGAATAACTGTAAACACAATATTCCAGGTTTTTGATACTGTTAGAGCTCCCCAAAATGGATGTGTTGTTTTTAACAACCCTGAAAAACTAACCATTTTTTAAAAGATTTTATTTATTTTTTAGAAAGGGGAAAAGAGGGAGAAAGAGAGGGAGGGAAACATCAATGTGTGGTTGCCTCTCAACTGCCCCCAAATGGGGACCAGGCCCTGCAACCCAGGCATGTGCCCCAGACTGGGAATTGTACCGTTGACCCTTTGGTTCACAGGCCATAATTCAATCCACTGAGCCACACTAGCCAGGGCAAAAAAGCTAACCATTTTTATGGGGAAAGAAAATATTGGGTTGGCCAAAAAGTTTGTTTGTTTTTCTCTAAGGGCTTTAATAGTACTTAGTTGTCTTTACCTTCATTTGAAACAATTTTGTTAGATTGTATTGTGACAGCTATCATATCAGCATGCATTTAAAAAAAACACCTTACATCAAAATTGGTGAATTTTTGTGTAGCCATTTTAATATTGAAGATGGAAGAAATATGCAACATTTTCAGCATATTATGCTTTACTATTTCAAGAAAGATAAAAATAACTGAATGTAAGAAAATATTTGTGCAGTGCATGAAGAAGGTGTTGTGACTGATTGTACATGTCAAAACTGGTTTGCGAAGTTTCATGCTGGAGATTTCTCACTGGATGATGCTCCACAGTTGGGTAGATCGGTTGAAGTTGATAGCAGTCAAATCAAGACACTAATTGAGAACAATCAATGTTATACCATGTGGGAGGTAGCTGACATACTCAAAATATCCAAATTAATAAAGTTATTAGTGAAAAAGAAAAATGCATCTTTTATTTTATGGAAAAACCATACAGACTTTTTGGCCAACCCAATGTATGAAAAGATAATAAAAGAGGACATTTTTGTGATACTAATGCAATAACTTACAGTAGGTATTGGTATCTTTAATATTCTGTTGCAAAGTTTATTTAATTATTAAGGACCCCTTTTTCCAATTTGTTGGAAGATGTGTAATGAGAAATTTCTTGCTTATATTCTGCAACAGTTGTCACTTTATGTCTCTCCCACCTTCTTATTCTGTGTAAGATACAGTAATTCTATAGAATATTTTAGATAATTCAGATCAATTCATGGCATTTATTTTGATCAATTCCTGGCACTTAGAGGCTTAAGAATGAGAAATACAACAATGGCATAAAGGGCTTAAAGCATAGATTTTGTAATTACCAGGGTTTGAATCTTGGATCTGTCATTTTATAATGTTGTTTGTGATCTTGGGCAAGTCACTCAGCTTCTGTGAGACCAGTTTGATCTCCTGTAAAATGGGATTTTTTAGTAATTTTGTGAGGATTTGTTGGGTTATACTATGTGTTCATAAAAAGCTTACATTTACTATACAAAGTGTGTCCAGAAAAAGTCCAGTCATTGTTAATATAACAAGAACAGTTAGGGTAACATTGATGTAACCTGGCAGCCAAGGAGAGTGGACTGGAGTGCGCATGTGTGAACAATGATGACTTCACTGTACTAGTCGGGGGCGGGGGGGGGGGGGGGGGTAGATGCCATTGAGTGAGCATGTGCACTGTGTGGCCTTAACATTCAAAATGACTGAGTGAGTAGAGCAACGAATCTGCATCACATTTTGCGTTAAGCTTGAATATTCCTCCATGGAAACTATTCAGATGATTCAGAAGGCCAGAGCTATGGGCAGCCGGTGATTGGCAGCTTCATCACAACAACATGACTGCTCATGCATCACATCTCATGCAGAGCTTTTTGGCAAAACATCAAATCACCCAGGTGACTCAGCCCCCCTACAGCCCAGATTTGGTGCCCTGTGCCTTCTGGATTTTCCCAAAACTAAAATCACCTTTGAAAGGGAAGAGATTTCAGACCGTTGATAAGATATAGGAAAATACGATGGGGCAGCTGATGGTGATTGGGAGAACTGTGTGAGGTGCCTACCTTGAAGGGGACTGAGGTGTCATTGTCCTATGTACAGTGTTTCTTGTATCTTGTATCTTCAATAAATGTCTCAATTTTTCATATTACATGGCTGGATACCTTCTGGACAGACCTTATATATTAGAAACAAAGACTATTATAGACCTCCTTATCTCAGTGTTTGGGACAAAAAAGATGCTCTGGCATTTCTTATTGATTCCCTATAAATACATCAAAAATGTTCATGCTTATTTATGGATGGACCTTTTCCCCTTGCGTCCAGACACATTTCACTCCAAATAGAAACAATGAAATAGAATATTAAAATTTTGGTGGGGAGTGGGGGCAACTACAAGGTGTGATTAAGGAAAAGACCACACAAAAACATGGACATTTGATGAACCTATTTCGGCATGTTCTTTAAAAGGGCCTGTTTTCTAAAACAATGGAGTAAAAAGACTTGGCTTTTTAAAAAGCTGGGAATAAAAACATAAAGAAAAGAGCCACAGTCCCTCAATTATTCTAAATATTTCAGACCCATTCTGAGTACACATTATTACGCAAAGTGATGTAATTTCTATTAACTTTAGAGATGGTATATTCACCTGGTATAAGAAATGATAGATGTTATGCTTGTTCTGTGAGGTATATTGTAAAATTATGTTGCTGGAGTCCCTTTTTCTTCATTGTCAGCACAAATCCTTGTTTATTAAAGATTTAGCTTGAAGGAAATTTTAATTAATTACAGGTGCAGTAAGTCCTGCCTGGGAAGCTGCCATGCTGCGTTTACCGTGAATGGCCTTCATGTGCCGGTGCTCCACTCGCTCTCCCACTGCCTGACAGTGTGATTTATGGCTGTTGTTTTCTACCAGTCCACTGTTTGCCCTCTAGGAGCGATTGGTCTCCTGAGCCTCTGTAATAACAGTAGTACTTTCACAGACATCTTTTAATGACAACAGCTCTGCATTCAGTAAGTCTGGCTAATTGCAGACATACCCTATTAATTGCAAAAACTAGGAGAGAGGTTACATATTTTACAAGCTTTTAATTTGAAACCGCCCGAGATAATTTGTCTTAAGTATTTGGATAGAGACGTCCATAATATTCAACAATTCACCATTATTGAAACTCCTGTCTAAGCAGTTACAGAATTCTGTGATTGAATCAGGACACAACAGTCTTAGATGTGTTTTTACCCAGTGGCTATTTAGTAAGTGGAGGTTATCTTTTCAATGGGGACATTTTCAAAATATTATTTTTATAAAAGTGTTTTCTTAATTCTTATTTATTATTACACCTCTATAAGCTAACATTACAGAATTTTAAAAATAAACTTCAATCCTTAAACATACAAAAGAAGCTGAACATGGTTCCAGTGATATATATTCGAGAGGCCTGGCATCTCATTTGTTTAATTTGGAGAAGCGATGTCCAGAATCCGGCTCACGGCGGTGATCCTTGGAGGCCAATCAAATGACCATGGTGATTCTGTGCATCCAGCAGTTAGGAGCTTCAGGGTCCACATTTGTAGAGTTTGGCTATGACCCAGTGGTAATTTTAACTTTTGTGTTTCAGACTCGAAGCAGTTGTAGTTGTTTTCATCTCCCTTTTCTCTGTGTATACACACAGTTCTGTGCCTGGAGTTAAATGGGTCATGGAACACTCTGGGTTTCAGTTTGCTGTCATCTCTGTCATGACTTCTAGCAGATGGTGCGCTTCTGGAGGGAAGAATGGGGGCAGAGTCATGATATTTGCCCGCACAGATTCTCCATGGAAAAATTAGATGTGGAGGGACTATTGAAATCATCACTGGCTTCTAAAGGTCCTGGGACTGGTGGGATGTGGTGGTGCCTGCTGCTTTGACAGCAGCTGTGGCAGGGCAGGTGGCAGGGCAGGTGGCAGTGTGGTCAGGGGGAGGTCAATGAAGGCAAATCCTGGGAGAACTGGTATGTATGTTTGTAAGGCTGTGAGCCCTCAGGTATTTACTGCTGTATTCATCATTAGGTAGAAAGTCAGGAAAGTCATTAAAGGCGTGGCCTTTAATGTAGTATTGTGCAGGCACTGAAAATTGTGAATAGGAAGATGGGAAAATAATAGTCATCATAATAGTAGCTCTCACCTCTTGAACCTTCAGTAGGAGCCAGGTGTTATACTTATTCTCTAAAGCAGATGTTATTGACTCTGACATGTTAAGTGTATTATGACATATAAGAAGATAATTTCTTCATCTTCATTTTTATCTATCAAAATTTTCTTGGCCCATTTAATACCCTTTTGTACTTTATTTAATTAAAAATATTCTAATCCTAGTTTATTAAGATCATTTTTGAAGATGTTAAACTTTATAAAGTTTTTATGATTGTGATTATATGTATTAGATTTCCTGGTATTCTTATATTCCTGCAATAGACTTACTAGGTTAATATATTATTAAATTTTATTTATAAAGTAATGGATTTCTAATGTGTTGAGTCTATCAGTTTTGAAAACACCTTTTACTAGCTTAACATGAATGATTTGGAGTGTGTTTACTTTTTCTGTATTTTGGACCAGATTAAATAACAGAATCAATTCCTGCTTCATTCATGAAACCCTTGGTATGGTAGACTTTGGTGGGAAGACCATAACATCTTTTTCAAGTTCTTCAGTATTGGTCTGATTGGTGTGTTTCATTTTTCTTGGATTCATTTTGGTGATTTGTTAACAGTCATCTTCTGTCAGATGTTCAGATTATGTTGGAATTAGGTCACACGGTATTGGTTAACATTTTGTAATCTCTGCACCTGTGGAGACAGTTCTCATGCGAAGTCTCTGTGTTCTTTGGCATGACTTTTTAGAGATTTGTCTGTTATGTTTGCTCTTTTTAAAGAATTGTTTAGTTTTTTTACTTTATCATTTCTACCATTTTGTTTCTTTAAGATTCACTAATTTTTGTTTTTGTCTTATTAATCTTCTCATTTTCCTTTTTTAGCAGATTGCATTGACTAATGAGTTTGATTTCAGCCTTTCTGAATATTATAAAGAATGAGTATTTCTTAAGTGGTCTGAAGCACTGCTGATAGCTAGTAAAAGGAGCTCACTAATTACGATAACTCAGATCCTTTGTATCTTAATTTTTTTGTATTTCATTTTATTTAATTTTTTAAATTATATTTTATTGTTTATGCCATAACAGTTGTCCCAGTTTTTCCCTCGTTGTCCTGCTCCCCACAGTACCCCCAACACCCTCAGGCAATCCCTACACTGTTGTCTATGTCCATGGGTCATGCATATGTGTTCTTTGACCATTCTATTTCCTGTGCTGTTTACACCCCCATGGTGATTCTGTAACTACCAATTGATACTTTTTAATTCTTTCACCTTTTTCACTCATCCTTTTAACCCCCCTCCCATCTGACAACCATCAAAACCTTCTCTGTATTTATTTCTGTTTCTGTTTCTTTATTTTTAAGATTCAGTTAAAGATAGATAAGTGTGTATTGCTCATATTTTTTATTTTCATCTTCTTAAAGAAGACCCTTGAATATTTAATATAATGCTGGTTTGGTGGTGATACAGTCCTTGACCTTCTTCTTGTCTGGGAAGCTCTTTATCTGTCCTTCAATTCTAAATGATTGCTTTGTTGGGTAGAGCAGTCTTGGTTGTAGATCCTTGCTTTTTCATCACTTTGAATATTTCTTGCCAACCCCTTCTAGCCTGCAAAGTTTCTGTTGAGAAATCAACTGACAGTCTGTGGGAGGTCCCTTGTAGGAAATTCACTGCTTTTCTCTTGCTGCTTTTATGATTCTTTCTTTGTCTTTAACGTTTGGCATTTTAATTATGGTGTGCCTTAGGGTGGGCCTCTTTGGGTTCATCTTGTTTGGGACTGTCTGCATGTCCTGGCCTTGAATGTCTATTTCCTTCACCAAGTTAGGGAAGTTTTTTGTTGTTATATTTTCAAATAGGTTTCCAATTTCTAGCTCGCTCTCTCCTTCTGGCAGCACTATGATGTGAATGTTGTTACACTTGAAGTCCCAGAGCCTCCTTACACTATCCTCATTTCTTTTTTTTTTTAATTAAACTTTTTTTATTGTTGTTCAATTCCAGTTGTCTGCATTTTCTACCCATCCCACCCCTATTCTCATTTCTTTTGGATTCTATTTTCTTCTTGCTGTTCTGATTGCGTGTTTTTTGTTCTCTTATGTTCCATATCACTGATTTGATTCTTGGCTTTATCCACTGTACTTTTGATTCCCTCCCTGTAAATTGTTCTTTGTTTTAATTAGTGTATCCTTCATTTCTGACTGGATCTTTTTTATGCTATTGAGGTCCTCATTAAGTTCCTTGAGTATATTTATATCTAGTGTTTTGAACTCTGCATCTGGTAGCTTGCTTGTCTCCATTTTGTTTAGTTCTTTTTCTGGAGTTTTGTTCGGTTCTTTCATTTGGGCCATGTTTCTTTGTCTCCTCATTTTGGGAGCCTTTGTTTGTTTCTGCATATTAGGTAGAGCTGCTATGTCTCCCAGGCTTAGTAGTGTGGCCTAATGTAGTAAGGGTCCTGTAGGGTCCAGTGACACAGCCTCCCATGTAACCCAAGCTGTGTACTCGAGGTACACCCACTGTGGAGGCTGTGTACACCCTCCTTTTGTAGTTGAGGCTTGATTGCTGTTGGCACATCCAAGGTCAGCCACCACCTGTGTTCTGTCCTGGGTCACACAGTGTAAGTCATCTGTGGACATCTACTTGTGCTGGGCTTGGAGGTTCCCAAGAGAGGCCAAGCTGTGTAGCAAGGCCAGCTGCTTCTAGTGCCAGACCTGGGCTAACTTAGCAAGAGGTACAGGGTTTGCTAAAACCAGGTGCTGCTTTTTTGAGAGGATTTAGGAAAATCTAAAGCATGAGCCAAGACAAGCCGTTCATATGGAAAAGCCACTGTAAAAAGTTTGGGTGGGCCTGAGAGTTGGGTAGGGCAGGGCCTCAGGGAATTTCTAGGATGGGGTAAACAGTCTGAGCCAGGTTGATGCAGTCTCAGATACCGTGCCTGAGTGCTGACTCTGTGGCTGTGTTGGGGGAGGGCTCAGAAAGGAACAGTGGCCTCTGCCGGCACTTCTGTGTGAGAGGAAGCTGTGTTCCAGCTCTTGCCCTAATGCCAGACAATTCAGTTCCTTCCCATATGTCTCTGAGGCCTTTCAGTCTGCTGTCTCAGTGCTGGAGCTCAGAGGTAGTGAGTCTGAGAAAGTCTGTGCTCAGGCCCTTTAAGAGGGCACTGTCTGGGATTCCAGCAGTTTCTGTCTTCCAAAGCTTCAATCTCCACTGGTTTTTACAGCCAGAAGTTATAGGGACTTACCTTCCTGGCACTCGAACCCTGGGCCGAGGGGCCTGGTGTGGGGCTGGGACCCTTTGATCCTGAGATAGCCTTGCTGATTTTTATCCACCATGTGTAGGTATGGTACCAGCCTGTTCTACATCTCTGCCCCTTTTACCATTCTCAATGTGATTTCTTCTTTAATTTCATAGGTGTAGGATTTCCAGCCAGCTCGATTTGTGATGGTTCTGAATGATGGTGGTTCTCTAGTTTAGGTTGTAATTTTGATATGGTTTTGCAAGGAGGCAATCCCTATTTACTTACATATGCTGCCATCTTGACTGGAAGTTGTATCTTAATTTTTTAATTTTTGTTTTCTTTAATGTGTTCTGTCTTCTGATCTATGAAACTCTGAAAGGCTGTGGGTAAGGTCCCTGCAGTTCTAAGGTCTTTGCTTTCAGGCTTTGTTGTAATGCTTTTTTGGTAGGTAAAGGCTAGTGGCTCTTCTTTCTTTAGGTTGTCTCCTTTAAATTATAAAATATCCCTCTTCTTTCTATTCATTTTTTTTGTCTGATATCTATATTTCTTACCCTTCCCTCTTTTTGTTTGCATTTCCTTGATGTATCTTTGATAATTCCCATAATTTCAACTTACGATGCCAGTCTAGTTTGGGTCTCTTTTAAACACAAGACTAGGTTTTTGCTGTACTTACCCAGTGAGAAGTCTGGCTGCTAATAACCTGCTGTCACATGGAGACCCTGGCATGTTCAGTCTTTTTTTCCCTATAGTGGTTTGCTAGTTTTATAATCTATTTCTTGTGTTCTATTTATGTCATAAGGTAGCAACTGTTAATCAGTAAGTGGGCATAAAAGCTTTACAAATATATTTTAACCTATTTTTCTCTTGCAATTGAGAATTAAACAGTATCTATAACTTATGCCTCATTCTACCTTGGACAGGGTGGGATTTTTAGTACATTTTCATTTTCTCCTCACTCTAGGTTTTCTTAAACTGGAATTATAATAAACTTAAAAATATATCCAATTTTAGATCATTTTTAACAGTTTCATTAATATTTAAAAGTATTTTAATGTTAATTATTGTTTTAATAATTTTAAGAACTGTTACATATATTACATGTTAATTTCCCTTAATTTTTTTGCTTTTGTAGTAAATTAAGAGGCAGTGTTGCCTAATATTTAGTTAATACTAACTAGAGTTTGTTGCCTTTCTCTACTTCAATCCTGTCTCCACCACTTGTCAGTTCTGTGACCTGATATATTATTTACTATCTCTAAGCCACAGTTTCCTCATCTGTAAAATGGGTGTTAAAAAGGACCTCTGTCCTCTTTCAGAGTTGCCCTCACACTATGTGCTGAGCTTTCCAGTCTGGATGTTCTGTTGTCTACAGGCAGCCCTGTGCTGGCTAGGTGTAGCGACCTATACCTATCCCATCCTTGCTGCTTTATTTTCTGACCTGACCTGTCTGAAGGTAGAGTTTGTTTTCCTCTCGAGCATGGATACTAGTTTGGATCAATGCAGAATTCCAGACTCACTGCTTTCCCCTAGAATTATGGAAAAGATTTTCCTTTTGTTTTCTGAAATTTTTAATATTTCAGAAAATGTGTTCAACACAGGTAGAGTCTTTCCTCTGAAGGGAATCTTTTCTGTTTTGATGAGAAGCTACGGTATTTTCTCTTGTTTTTCTTTATTTTTGGAATTCAAACATTTAATAAATACATGCCTAGATCTATGTCTTTTTTCAATGTTTCTGCCTGGTATTCTAGTATTTTTTGCTCTATAGACCCAGTGTCTCTTCAGAATTTTTTCTACCATTTTTTAAATGATTTATTTTATATCCTTTCTACTCTGTCCTCCTGGAATTCATGTTACCAGTCATTAGAGTGCTTGGATTTGTTTTTCTTGTCTCCTTGGCTTTTCTCTTATTTTCTTGCTTATGTTTTAAAATAATCACTTTTTATCTACCTTGTTTTATGTTTAACAAAGATTGACACAAAGTATGTTTTGGAAAAATAAAAATTGAGTGTATATTATAACTTTTGGGGGTCTTCTTTTGAGCTACCCCCCAATAGTGGATATGTAGTATTTACTTCTTACAGATGAATGAAACATGCAGTAACCTTCCATTGCTGATAATGTACAATTACAATTGTATGTATTGTGTTTGTATACATAGTTAAAAAGTGCTTTAGATTGCATCATGATTGGAAGATTGTCATTTAAGAGCCATGATTATTTAATTTAACTTATTTAAGCCTGGCTTTATCATTTCATCATCATTTTAGGAGAAACTAATTCAAGATATTGTTCATTGTCACGGAATTTTAATCACTTCTTACTCCTACATCCGACTGATGCAAGATGATATCAGTAGGCATGACTGGCACTACGTGATCTTGGATGAAGGACACAAAATTCGAAATCCAAATGCTGCTATCACTCTTGCTTGCAAACAGGTATGAACTCTTATAACACGGGAGATTTCCAGGTGGATAGTAGTATTTAATTGAGAGTAAATTCCCTGATTTTAGTAACACACTTACTTAATCTTTCCTTGTGCCTTTGCATGAGGAATTTGAAATATACGTTTTGCCTTAATGCACAAAATACTTTATTCTTGCTCTTAATTATGTTTTTAAAAAAATTCTAATTGTTCATATTACTTAATGTCTCTTGTAGGGTACAGTTACTAGAATGTAACCAAAACCAACTCAGGTCCATAGTATTCAGCATGAACAATAAGAAAAAATTCTTCCCATATGTAATTGAAGAATTAAAATCATATAGAATGTCTTCTGTGTTTTGGAGAAGACCAAAATGATATGTAATGTGTTAAATAACAAGATTGGGTGGGGGTGTTTGGGGTAGGGTTGGTGATTATCTGTTAAAAGGTGAATTTAATAAAAAATATTTTCTTTCCCAAAATAGTTCCGTACTCCTCATCGCATCATCTTGTCTGGCTCACCAATGCAAAATAACCTCCGTGAGCTGTGGTCACTCTTTGACTTTATCTTCCCAGGAAAGTTAGGCACATTACCTGTATTTATGGAACAATTCTCGGTCCCCATCACCATGGGGGGATATTCAAATGCCTCCCCAGTACAGGTAACACTTTTAGTATTTTAATGTTATACTTTGTAGCCAAGTCGTTCATAATATAAGGGAAATGGCCAAGCTTATAAATTGGTATCTGATAAAATTACAAAATTATTTTTGCTTGATAGCTCATTTTTCCAGATGAATTTTTAAAAATCATGTAAAATACTCCAGAGCAGTCAGAAATTATGAAACAGGAGTGAATCAGTTCTGGACAACATACAATTTAGTGCAAATTGAGATAATATGTCTTATAAAGTAGTATAAAGTTGTAGAAAAGGGGAAACCAGCGAGAATTGTTCAAGGAAGACTTAATGAGTGAGACAGGTTCCCCTTACCTTGATTCTGGGAAAACACACTCAGAAGAACAAGGGCAATAGGTTAAGGCAACAGCCACATTATATCACCATAGGCAGTGAAGAGACACACTTGATTGGACTGGAGATGCTGTGGGGAAGTAGCAGGAAAGCTGTGGATTCTGGAAATGGGAGCCTTGAAAAGGAGGCAGAGGTTCTCAGGCAGGAACAGCCACTGAGGTTGTCTGAGCAGGACACTGGAAAGGGCAGTTCCTCAGAGGGTTAGTCAGGCTGCAAGTAGTTTTGGAAGGGGGGCTGGCATTGAGGGATCTGCAGGAATCATTGAGGTGAAGTGATGAGGACCTGGACCTGGACCTGGGTGGTGGTCCTGAGAAAGAAGGTGGAGACCAAGGGCCCCAGTGGCAGGTTTTTAGGCAGAAAAAATAAGACATGGAGGCTGATAAGATAAAGGAAAAGGCATAGGTGGTAGTAAGCTTGCTGCAGCTGACCCCTGAGATTTTAGGCCTGGGTGACTGGTAGAATGGAGTTGTCACAGACAGGAACACCAGGACATGAAGCTGACCTAAGGGCAAGCTTCCTCTTGGTGAGAGCCAGGGTTTCTGTGCAGCTCTAAGGTGGGGCCTGCACTGGCCAGATCATGACTGAGCCACAGAGAAAGCCTTTCACCAAAGGAAACATTCACATGTTTTGACATACTTAATTAGAAAAAGAATTTTAGATCTTTAAAATTAGAGGATTGTCAACAACAGTCTTAATACTTTTACATTTGAATGATTTTTAATTAACTTTTAAAGAAAGGGCTCTCTTTCTCCAGTGAATCCCTATTATTCTTCATTTATGGTGTTCTTTCTGAAACTTTATTTTGAAATAATTTCAAGTTTAACAGAAAGTTGCAAGAATCATAAAAACTTCTATGTACTCTTCACCCACATTCACCAGTTGTTAGCATTTTGCTCATATTTTGCTACATTTGCTTGATCTTTCCTTCCCTCCCTCTCCCCACCTCTCTATACATGCACACAAATTTATGAGGGTTTTTTCTGAATCATCTGAGAGCAAGTTATAGAAGATGGCCCTTTCCTCCAAATCCTTCAGTGTGTATTTCTTCTTTTTTTTTTTTTACAGAGATTTTTTTTTACTTCTTTTTTTAAATATATTTATTGATTATGCTATTACAGTTGTCCCATTTCCCCCCCCAACTCCACTCCATCCTGCCCACCCCCTCCCTCCCTCATTCCCCCCTATAGTTCATGTCCATGGGTCATACTTATAAGTTCTTTGGCTTCTACATTTCCTACACTATTCTTACCCTCCCCCTATCTATTTTCCACCTATCATCTATGCTACTTATTCTCTGTACCTTTCCCCCCCTCTCCCTCTCCCACTCCCCTATTGACACCCCTCCATCTCTATGGTTCTGTTCCTGTTCTAGTTGTTTGCCTAGTTTGCTCTTGTTTTTGTTTTAGGTATGGTCGTTTGCTGTCATTTTTACTGTTCCTATTTTTGAACTTCTTTTTCTTAGGTAAGTCCCTTTAACATTTCATATAATAAGGGCTTGGTGATGATGAACTTCTTTAACTTGACCTTATCTGAGAAGCGCTTTATCTTCCCTTCCAATCTAAATGATAGCTTTGCTGGATACAGTAATCTTGGATGTAGGTCCTTGCGTTTAATCTTGGGTAATGTAATTATGATGTGCCTTGGTGTGTTCCTCCTTGGGTCCAGCTTCTTTGGGACTCTCTGAGCTTCCTGGACTTCCCAGAAGTCTATTTCCTTTGCCATATTAGGGAAGTTCTCCTTCATTATTTGTTCAAATAAGTTTTCAATTTTTTGTTCTTCCTCTTCTCCTTCTGGCACCCCTATAATTCGGATGTTGGAACGTTTCGAGATGTCCTGGAGGTTCCTATGCCTCTCCTCATTTTTCCAAGTTCCTGTTTCTTCATTCTTTTCTGGTTGGATGTTTGTTTCTTCCTTCTGGTCCACACCGTTGATCTGAATCCCAGTTTCCTTCGCATCACTATTGGTTCCCTGTACATTTTCCTTTGTTTCTATTTGCATAGGCTTCATTTTTTCATCTACTTTTCGAACAGATTCAACCAATTCTGTGAGCATATTGATAACCAGTGCTTTGAACTGTGCATCCGATAGGTTGGCTATCTCTTCCTCGCTTAGTTGTATTTTTTCTGGAGCTTTGAAGTGTTCTGTCATTTGGGCCTTTTTTTTTTTTTTTTTTTTTTTTTTTTGGTCTTGGCGCTTCTGTTACTTTAAAGGGCGGAGCCTTAGGTGTTCACCGGGGCGGGGTAACGCTGGTCGCTGTGCTGTGATGCTGTATGTGGGGGAGGGGCCGAGAGGGAGCAATGGCGCCCGCCTCACTCTCCTCCAGATTTCAGTCTTTCACTCCGATACCCACAATCAAACTGGGCCCCTCTGGTGCTGGTTCCCCAGTGGGTGGGCCTGTGCACACTCTAGGCCCCTGTGGGTCTCTCCAGCGACCTCTCCCGTGAGGCTGGGAGTCTCTCCTGCTGCTGCCCCAACCCCCACGGGTGCTTTTAATCAGAGGTTTGAGGCTTTATTTCCCAGAGCTGGAGCCCTGGGTTGCGCAGTCTGCTTCACTCCCCGCCATTCGTCCTGGTTTATCTGTGTGTGAATGTGGGGCCCCGGGGTGCTACCCGCTGCTCTGCCTGCCCCGCTCTCCGCCACTCTGAGTCCGGCCCTCTCGGTTTATCTGTGCAAATGTGGGACCGCAGGGTCTGCTAGTGCTCGGACTGCCTGCCCCGTTCATCCCACACTCCGCCAGTCTCAGTCCCGACACGGCCATGTGAGTCCTCTCCACCCCGGTGCCCGTCTCCGCCCCTCCTACCAGTCTGGATGAATGTTTATTTTCTATTTCCTTGGTGTTGGACCCCCTTGCTGTTCGATTTTCTGTCAGTTCTGTTTGTGCGAGGAGGCGCAGTGTGTCTCCCTACGCCGCCATCTTGGTTCTCCTCTACACCCAGTGTGTATTTCTTGAGAATAAGAATATTATCTTATAGAATCACAGCATAAACGTTAGAATCAGGAGGAAATTTAACATTGGTATAATTTTGTTATCTAAAGTATATGTCATTCACATTTTGCCAGTTCTTCTAATAATATCTATGCCTCTTTAGTTTCCTTTAATCTGGGACATTTTCTCTAATTTTCCTTATGCCTTTCAATCACCTTGACATTTTTTGAAGAACGCAGGCCTGTTATTTTTATAGAATGTGCCTCACTTTGGATTTGTCTTCCATTCTTTGTGATGTGACGCAGGTTATGCTTTTTTGGCAAGAATATCACAGAAGTGACATGTCTTTCTCAGTGCTTCCTATCTGGAGGCACATGCTGTTGGTTTATTCTTTTGTTGGTGGTATTAATTGGCAGTGGTCTGATTACTTAGATGAGGTAGTATTTGCCAGATTTCTAAACTCTTTGAAGTTACCACTTCTCCTTTGGGATAAATAAGTCATTTGTGTGGAAGTACTTAGAAACCATGTAATATTGTCTGTTTCTTCCCTGAAGGTCTTGTTTCAGAAGTTTGTGCACTTACCTGTTTTTTTTCTTGTTAGATTATAAGGTCCTTGGGAGCAGAGGTGTTGTTTTTATTTACTCCTTTCTGTTTAAGTTCATGGCTGCCATGCATTACTGAATCCCAAGAAGATAGTCTGTCAGCAGGTATTTATTGTGTTAGTCTGGGGCTAAAATGATGGGAGATGGCTGGCAACCAGAACCTCCCTTTAAATAATATTCCCAGTTTACTGTGGGTGTGCGGGGGAAAGTGGTAGACACGATCAAGTGGTAATAAGGCCTGTGATCAGAGGAGACAGCCAATTATCAGAGCTTGTGGGAGTCAAGAAAGGCTTCCTGGGGATGCAGTGACTGTGCTAGGACCTAAAAGGTTGGGGAGGGAGAACAGGAAGCAAAGTAACTACCAAAAATAGGGACTGGTTTCTTAGATTTGTATGTTAGACTTGTGCAGAAGATTTTAGAACTGAAAAGAACCTGAGAAGTCATCTAGTTGAACCTTCTTTCACTCTGTAGGTTATTGAGACTTAGCACTTAGCTCTGGAAAAAGCAAAGTTGTGAAGTAAGTATCACTCTGCCTTGTCAGAAAGAGGAAGGAAGTATGGGTATGCTGAGCTAGGTATCCATTTTCCACAGCACTGGGGAGTTGGGAGTAATAGAGAAATGCAGTTGAACCCCCCCCCCCATATGTTTTTCAGTTACAGAGGAAAAGACATCAGAGGTAGAAGAGAATTAATACAGAGTCGACTTTATTGCCTGAAGCACAGGATTCCCCAAGAGCTGACCTGGAAAATGTGGCTTGACATGAAGGCTAAAATAGGGTTTCTTAGTCATTCCTGCTCTCCCATCCCCACCCCAGTCTAGAGCTTAACATTATCCTCTAGGGAGTTTTGTATGAGAAATAGACCCAGACCTGTGTCTAGCTGCTCTGGGCTCCGACCTTTGTAAGCTCATCCCAGTGGCCCAGGAGCAAGGGAGCTCTCCAGAGGGGTGGGCAGGTGGGAGAAAGAACAGAAGTTAGTGGCCAGGCCATTCAGCAGCCTGGCGCTGGTCTCCCAGCATAATCAACTAGCTTACTAGTCCTTCTGGAGGAGACAGTTTAGTCTCAACACACTGTATAGCTTTTCAGGAAGAATTGAAACAAGTACTTGCTTCTTTGGTGTGACTGTAATATCTTTTTAAATTCTGAAATTTAATTATCTCTGCATTAAAAACCCACAATATGTATCTGATCGTCATCTTAAAGGTAATTCTAATCAGTGTCTGAATGATATTGAGCTTCTTTATTGTTGTCTGCTATTCTAAGTAAAACCTATTATTTATGTTTACACACTCATAAACACATCAGGTAAACACACATACATGAACATACATATATACATACTTGAGGTGTTCTTTGGGTCTTTTAAAATGTTTTCTTTTTTACCATGTTAATTTTGTTATATGAATTTGTCTTTATTATGATCAACCTCTCATTCATTTTGCAGCTTTCTTAAATTTAACCTTTGGTTGGAATTTTTCTAGTTCCATTAAAGAATAATTTATTAGGTTGTTAAGCCTATTTAGATTTTTTTTAAAAATATCAATAATGTATTGAATTATTTGCTTGCCTTTAAGTGAATTGCAGAGAGAGTGGTTTTCTGTGCTGTGGGTCTTTGTTTTTCTACATACAGTTAATACCCATCTCGTGTGGCTGTGCTCCATTACAGAACCATATGCTCCATTGTAGACTAGAGTGACCTATTATTTCTGGGATCATGGGGCTTTTCTTGAACTTACTCTCCAAAGTCTCCAGTGGGCAGTAATCTCTGCTGATGATCTGGTTGCTCCCATTGCAGCAGCTTCCCCCATAGTTGGCTTTTGATCTTCAGCTTGCGGAGCAGCAGTTCCTTTGTAGCTTTTGGAGAATACAAGACTATAAATGGAGATTTGTTTGAAAGCAGTTTTTTCTCCAGAGGGTTTAACTATGCAGTAATAATTAAAGCAAAGTATAGAAGAGGAATAGGATACAAAATTATCAGTTGCTCTTTTCATTGTATATTGTGATTAATTTTTTTCACTGATATTATTATGAAATTATTATAATGCTCCACCTCCTAGAGCATTATATTGGAGCAAAAACTTATATTAATTTTTCTAAAGCATTTTCTAACCATTTCCAACCAATTTTGTATAATCATTGGTTATTTCTTTTTAAAAATTTTATTTATTTATTTATTTTTAGAGAGGATTAGGGAGGGAGGAAGAGAGGGAGAGAAACATGTGTGGTTGCCTCTCACCTACCTGCCCCTCACTGGGGCCCCGGCCAGCAACCCAGGCATGTGCCCTGCCTGGGAATCAAACCAGCGACCTTTTGGTTCACAGGCTGGGGCTCAATCCACTGAGCCACACTAGGCAGGGCTGGTCATTTCTTTTGAAAATGATTTGTTTAAGCATTGGAATCAATTGAGAGGTAAGAAAGAATGCATTTCTTAAACATGCAGTAATTGTTTTCCTTTTGTTTTACTAAAGGTTAAAACTGCTTACAAGTGTGCCTGTGTCTTACGAGATACCATAAATCCGTACCTCCTGCGGAGAATGAAGTCAGATGTCAAAATGAGTCTTTCTTTGCCAGATAAAAATGAACAGGTCTGTAAATCCAGGACTCACCAAAATATTCCTAAAGCATGGGTGTGGTGGTAGGAGCTTTGGGACAGGCTGATCTACATTTGTATATGCCAGTATGTGATGTGACAGATGAGACTGCTGTGGCATCTGCATATACCAGTATGTGACAGGTGAATCTGCTGTAACACTTGCTCTCAGCAGAACTCTTCCCCTAGTCCACAGACTTAGGCTTCTCATTAACATGTGGATCCCCACAGCTGCTCTCTTTAAACTCTATTTCCTTAAGTCCCCAGTTCATTTGTGCTACAAATTGTATTAGGTGCCAACAACATGCCTGGGGGAGAGAAGTGAACGAAGAAAACACTTGTTCTTACGGAACTCACATTCATTCTTGAGGCAAGACAGTCATAAATAAATATATCAGATGGAGGGTGGTAGTAAGTATGAAGGGGGGGGAGATGAGGGCAAGGATATATGGAAACAGATTTTTATAAGAAGAGGTCAGAGAATACCTCTCTGATAAACTGTCAGTTGAGTAGAGGCCTAAAGAAAGTGAAAGAGGGAGTTACAGGGGATTTTGGAGGAAGGGCATTCTAGATGGAAAGTAGGGGTGTGTTGGTATATTCACAGAGGCCAGAGTGGCTGGAAGGCAGGAGCAAGGAGAGGGCTGAAAAGAAGCAGTCAGATTTCTGGCCAGATCACTAGGGCCACCTGGTCATGGTGAAGACTTTAGAGGAAGTTCACCGGAAGTTATTGAACAAAGGAGTAATATCATCTGACTTAGGTTTTAAAAGGATTATCCTATTGAATTTCATCCTAGTGCTCTATCATCTTAATAGATGACCACACTGTTCAGCATCTAAAAGTAAATGCATTGTAGATTTTGAATGTTGAAACTCTAAATGATTTGGGAGATTTGTCATCAAGGCTATTGACATCACTGCCCCTTCCCTCCCCGCCAAAACTAAATTTACTCCTTGTCTTAGCATTCCCCTTACAGTTCTCCCTTCCCTGCCACAGGGTTACTGAGGCCACAACCCTGTGAGCTGTCTTTAGTTCTAGATCAACCAGTTGCTGTGGTGTTTTATTTGTCCTTTGTCATTCCCTCACATCTCTGCTTCACATCCTCATAAATTAGTGCAGTTTAGTCTGACTAGTGCAATTAGTGTGACTGGTCTCACAACTGTTGGCACTTCCCACTGCATTCAGTATTGCAGTTTTGCTGGATTAATTTTCTAAGGCTTCCTACCAACATACCTTTGATATCCCTTTCCCCACCAAGTATATTGACTTATTTTTACTGTGGAATCTTAGAATACCTCTTATATTCTGTGCAGTAGCCAAGGCAAATTGCTTCCTATTTTTTTTAAATGTTCCACTTTTCCTTTCATTTGCATTTGTTCCCTCCACTTGAAAGTTTGCCCATCCCACAATCAAACACACACGTAGAGAAGTACATTCGAAGACCTCACAAGGCGCTCCACTAGAGCCTCTAGGTGACTGGAACTCCCTGAGGTCAGGATTTTGATTCACCTATCTACAGATTTTGCATGACACCAAAAACAATAATTTGTACACCCTAGGTACCAGGTGAATAATTTGTTCAATTAACTTTGTGATTGAGAGGTGAAGCTTTTCTGTTGCCATTTTTAAAGGACTGAAATATGAATTTAAGAAGTTAAGAATTATAAGCATTCATGTTCTTATTTTAGAAGGATTACTCAGGTAGCATTTGAAAGCATTAATAAGGAAAGAAAATGGATGCAAAGGAATGAATTAGCCAGAACCTGGAAAGTCCTTAGAAGAGATGTGGGCCTGAACTGAGTGAGGCAAGGGTGGGGCTAGCAGGAGGAAGCTGAAAGGCCTAGCGACTCCCAGGTTTCTCACTGGGATGCTGGGATGGATCTGCTGCAACAGAGGCTTCAGAAGGACGGACTCAGAGAAGATAGCTGATGAGTTTAATTTAGGTTACATTTGAAGTGTTCATGGAGTGTCCACTTACAAAAAGATAAAAGGAGTTAAACTCTGAAGAAAGTTCTAGGCTGGGATATAGATGGCCTATGAGCAGAGAATGTGTTAAAGTTAGAAGCAGCAGTGAGTTTGCCCAAGGAGTCCATGTAGAATGAGGATCAGTAAGCAGCTCAGGGGAGCGCAGCATTAAGGAGAGGATAGACGAGGAGTGAGCCGGGAACACAGGGGGCCTGTGTAGAAACGCAAGAGGTGGGTTAGGGGAAGTGGAATCATGAGGCCAGGGATCTGGTGTGTGGCAACCAGGAAGTTATTAGTGACCTCATCCATAACAGTTTCAGTGGTACTAGCAGAAGTGCCTTCCAGGGTTGTGCTGGTTCATGAGTGGCGAGAAAGAGAGGAAATGGAAATGGTGATTATACATGATACTTTGAGGGAGTTTTCCTCTCAATTTTTGGAGAGTCTAAGGGGTAGAACTCTGTCCTAAGGAAGATGGGAGGAGGGTTTTCAGATCTGGTGGAAAGGTTAAAGCTTTGCTCTTGATATCATTCAGGAACCAATTCCTCTGGGAATAAAGGAAAATAAGCTGAGGCAGATGAAGAAGTAGATACATTTTAGGGAGTGAAAACTAGAGCATCAATCCTGATAGCCTCAGTTTCTAATTTTGCTGTTTTGTTTTTTATTGTTTTTAAGTAGAGGTTGAGACAAAGGTAGGTAGGTGGGTGGGTGAGCAGCTTGGGGAGAGGGACGTGTGTTGTCTCAGCCATTCTGTTGGGCGGAGAGTGCACAGGACTCCCCTGGAGACCAGGAACTGAGTGCTGCAGGATGCTGCCCGGGGGCGGTGAGGTATGTCGTGACACACTCTCAGTGCCCAGCACTTAACAGAAAGGAGTAGAGAAGCAGACGGTTGAGGTAATACACATTTGGAAGTTTATAGGGTAGAAGCAGTGGGTAGTGAAGGGGTGGCTGAGGGAAAATTCCTTGGGAGTATGACTAGCCAAGGAATAAAGTCAAGCTATGAGGTGGTGGTGGTGGACTTGAAAGAGAGGAAGGTTGAGAAACAGAGTCAGAACATGATGGCGTAGAATAATCGCCACAGGTGGTCTGGGAGGTTAGGTGTACCTGCCAGAGATGAGTCTGGTGACCTTGTGGACCGGCAGTTAGAACTCCAGGAAAGGGGAGTACAGGTGAAATTAAGGTCCCTGGTTAGGTTTGCTGAAGTGCAGTGTGGGTGAGGGCCATAGGAAGTGAGTATTCCTGAGCACTTGTTGGCTAGGATGGAGGAAGGTCTGTGCAACTAGTCCTGTACTTTTCCTCTGAGCAGGAAACCAATCTTCAAGGACTGTCAGGACAGTGGGGTGGGGACCAAGAGGTGGACAGATGAAAGAAATGGGCCTGGTTAAAGCAGGGAATTGTCCTCATTGTTCAGCTCTGAGTGTGGCTTCATTTTGGTTTTTTCAGACAAGAGATACATTGTTAAAATTGCATACATTGTGCTGTTTTGATAGAAAATTCTGTTGGTATTTTAATTCTGTTAAAAAGGTTTTTGAAATTATAGTTGCTCCACTTTTATTCCCCTCCATCCTAGGTCTTATTTTGCCGTCTTACAGATGAGCAACATAAAGTCTACCAAAATTTCATTGATTCCAAAGAAGTTTACAGAATTCTCAATGGAGAGACACAGGTCAGTTAAATGATGGAAGCATGATGGAAACCAGTGAAATTAAGGGAAGCAGGAAAAGAAAGGAAACTAGTATTAATCAAGGAGAGATTCACTATTACTCTCTTGAAAACATTCAGTGGAACCTTCACTTAATTTGGAACCCTTACAGAAGTAACAGCCACATGGTTAAATTCAGCGTGCTCCCTTTGTGTCTGTGCTGAAGCACTGTTACACTTGAATCCAACACTGCATAGTCTAGTAATAGAAGAACAGCACTAGACAACAGGATATGCAATGGTGAGTCCTTCAGGGACTGCTGATCCTATGCATAATGTAGGGAAGCAGCCTCAGACCTCTGGGGTTAACAGGAGTAAGGAGGAAGAATTATTGTTACAGTTTTTTCTAGAATAACATTTTAGTTATTGGCGATGCTCAGAAATCTGTGGGTAAATGTCTGTTCAATAAGTATATACAGTAGCCCTGGCTGGTGTGGTTCAGTGGATAGAGGACCAGCCTGTGAATAGAAAGGTCTCAATTCCCAGTCAAGGCACATGCCTGGGTTGTGAGCCGGGTTCCTGGTTGGGAGACATGGGAGAGGCAGCCAACTGTTTCTCTCTCACATTGAAGTTTCTCTCCCTCTGTTTCTCTCTCCCTTACCCTCTCTCTGAAAATAAATAAAATCTTTTTTAAAAAGTGCATATAGTAGGTTTATAATCAGCATTTAAGTCTAAAGCTTTGTGTAAACTATTCAACCTGTGTTTCAGTATCTTAAAATGTGAATTGTGTTTTACTTATTTGACATGTTTGACTTTCTTAGTCCTTGATCTATGCTCGTTGGAGGGACAGCTGAGTAGTACGGTATGCTCCAACATCCACACTTTCCTCTTTATACGTGGAGGTAGATAAAGAGATGAATGCAGGTGACGTGGCTACCTGTGTTCCCTAACATCTACATGCTTTTTCCTCCAGATTGTCATTTCAGTTCTTTAACCATCTCTCATAATTTATTATTTTGTTTTATTGGAGATTTTTAAATTATTCACATTTATTCAACCCTTCTAAATTTCTCCTTATCTACATATGCCTCTTAAGTTGTGAAACCGTAGGTGGTCTAGGTCAGCACTATCTGGTAAATATAGAATGTAAGCCACATGTGTGAGTTTAAGTTTTCTAATAATCACATTTAAAAAGATAAAGAAAAATGGTGAAATTAATTTTTATATTTGATTTACCTGATATGTCCAAAATACTTTAATATGTACTCAGAATTTTAAAATAATTATTGACATATTTTACTCTTTTGTTGTTGTGTGTCTTCAAATTTGGGTACAATTGACCCTTAAGCAACTCAGGGGTTGGGGCACTGGCACCCCACTGCATACAGTCAGAAATTTCCTTTTTACTTTTGACTCCTCAAAAACTTAACTATAGTCATCCCTTGGTATCTGAGGGAGATTTGGGCCAGGACCCCCTGCAGATACCAAAATTCAAAATTGCTCAAGCCCCTTATATAAAATAGCATGGAGCAGTGCATACAGTTGGCACTCTGTGTGGGCAGATTCCTAGCCTCCGATCAAAAATAGTGTTTTCAGTCAACAGTTGGTTGAATACGTGGATGCTAAACCCATGGATATGGAGGGCTGACTGTATTTATTAAAAAAAAAATCTCCCATAAGAAGGCCCTCTTCATTCAGTTCAAACCTATGTTGTTCAAGGGCCCACTGTATTTTACATTTGTGGCACATCTGAGTTTGGACTAGCCACACTTCTTGTGCTTAGTAGCCACATGTGGCTTTCGACTGCGTGTGTTGGCCAACACAGGTCTAGGGAAAGGAAGACGAGTTACAGATGACTCTTTGGTGATTTTTGGCAGTGTTCCTGATTAATTGAGATCTTTTGTACTGTACTTGTTTAATTGTTGTTTACTGGCCAGAACTATCATAGTCTTTGATTACTGGCTTAATTTATGATTCATCTTTTTCTGCTTGAGCTTCTATACTGGTGAGCTTGATTTGAGTCACACTCTGGAAGCTGTGCATGATGTCCCCCTGCTAGTCATGGAAAGCAGGTACTCACCCTTGGTCTGTCCTGCTTAATGGACTGTCCACATCTTTCCCATTTGTATATTTTCCATGCAGATATATTTTCTGATGTAATACTACAGATATATTTCTGATGTAAAGGTAAGTTGAACTTCAACCTCTGACATATTAAACTATAGAACTTTTAGTGAGGTACTTAGGTGTGTAATATTTTCAAAAATATTTATTTATTTATTTTTAGAGGAGAAGGGAGGGAGAGAGGGAGGGAGAGAAACATCAATGTGTGGTTGCCTCTAACGCACCCCCTACTGGGGACCTGGCCCACAACCCAGGTATGTGCCCTGACTGGGGATCCAACCAGCGACCCTTTGGTTCTTAGCCTGCACTCAATTCGCTGAGCTACACCATCCAGGACAGGTGTGTAATACTTAAATGCATTTGATAAGTCACATGACTGATTTCTCCAAAACTTAGATGGGTATAATATTTTTTATTTACATTTAAAACATAAGTCAGTTTTATATATAAAGTTTTTCTAATGTTGTGAGCTGCATACCTTTTTTCTAGTGAGGGAAAAAAATAAGTCATCATTAATTGAATATGACCCTTATAGACATGTTTGGCCCAAAAGAATTGTTTCGTTTCAAAAGAACCTGCACTATCAGGAAAAGAAGATGAGTGAAGGTTGATTTCCTCCAACTCCAAATATGCTGTGATTAGGGAGGAAGTTAAGAAACTAGTGAAGAATTCCTTCTTAACCTTTGTTACATATCAAACAGCCTCCTTCCCTTCTTTCCTGAGTGAACATGAGTTTACCAAGAATAATCTTGGGTGCACATAATTCTTTTATACCATAGATTTTCTCTGGACTAACAGCCCTAAGGAAAATCTGCAACCACCCTGATCTCTTTTCTGGAGGCCCCAAGAATCACAAAGGTATTTCAGATGATGAACTAGAGGAAGATCGGTTTGGATACTGGAAACGTTCTGGGAAAATGATAGTCGTTGAGTCCTTGTTGAAGATATGGCACAAGCAGAATCAACGAGTATTGCTATTTTCTCAGTCAAGACAGGTGAGCATGCATATCTCATACAAGAAACAATATGGGAAAGCATCTAAAATAATGATTCCAAAAGCAAATCTACCTGCTGATACTGGGGTTGCAGCCTGCAAATCTCTTTAGGAGCTTAGATCGTTCTTTAGATTTAGTGCCCAGAAGTTGGCTTTTTAAAAAGACTTAACCTGTGATTCTGGGGTGCGGGTGAGTTTGGATTTGAACTTAAATAAGTGCCCAGCTATTTATAAAAGTTGTACGAATTAGCAGCAGGGAAATACCAAAAATACTCTTGTAGCAATTATATTTATCTACCTCAAAGCAAGAAACCCCCTTAAGACTGTTGGGAAGGTGTGACTGTTTACACAGATGTAGAGAAACACTCAATGTGGGTATGTTTTTGATTTTTAAACTCTTATTCCCCATCTTCTCTCCCAAACAGATGTTGGACTTACTTGAAGTATTCCTTAGAGCTCAGAAGTATTCCTATCTCAAAATGGATGGTACTACTACAATAGCTTCAAGACAACCCCTGATTGCAAGATTCAACAAGGTAATGAGTGAATATAACAGTAAAGTCTGATGGTGCTAGTGTATGCAGAGTGTTTCCGCACCCACCTGAGCAGTGCTTATATCTGGACTGGGCAGTAGGTGGAGAGGGACATTTTGCTCTTAATTTTATGCATTTATGGATTATTGATGTATGTGTGTATTTTAAATTGAAAACCCAACTTTTACATGTTACTAATATTGAGATTAAAAGTAGGATTCATGAGATGGCATCTTGACTGACCAGAGGTCTTTAGAAAATAACCCATTCCTTATGTCAGGAATATTTTCCATGTGTAGAGTATGGAAAGGCAGAGGTGAAGAGTTCTAACTGCTCTTAAATGTGCATACTAAGTGTTGTATGTCTTACCTCTAGGAGACATCCATATTTGTGTTTCTTCTTACCACTCGGGTGGGTGGCCTAGGAGTCAACCTGACGGGGGCAAACAGAGTCATTATCTATGATCCTGACTGGAACCCAAGCACAGACACACAGGTCTGTTTATTTTTAAAAGGAGTGTATTGGTGACATATAGTTGATCCTTGCACAGCATGGGTTTGAACTGCGTGGGTCCGCTTATAAGTAGATTTTTTTTTCAACAAATACAGTAAATGTATTTTGTCTTCTTTGTGATTCTTAGTGATATTTTCTTTTCTCTAGCTTACTTTATTGTAAAAATACAGTATATAATGCATATACAAAATATGTGTTCCTCAACTGTTCATGTTATAGATAAACTTCCTGTTAACAGTAGGCTCTTAGTAGTTAAGTTTTTGGGGAGTAGAAGTTACATGAGAGTTTTTGACCATGCGAGGGTTAGCTTGTTGTTCGAGGGTCAACTGCAGTTTAATGGCACTTGGGAGTATCCTTCGTGCTCCTCTTAGCTTCAGCTTCACATCTGGGTTGTTGCTTAGTCTTCAGCACAAGGAAGATGTTCTCCAGTATCACAGACAGGAAGAGTTCCAGTGGTTTGTTCACAGCATCCATCACTAGATCTGAGGTAAAAAGAGTATGTGACATTACACTCATTTTTTTTTAATAGAGATGTTGGTCTCTCTTTGTCACATGCCTGTTTATCTTCCTTAGATAGGCCTTAGATGTATTTAGCCTCATTAGACAAAATTCTGATTTTGGGAGCGGAAGGAAGCAACCAGTTATCTCTCTTTTAGTCAGTACTTGCAGTGGGAAGGGCCCCTGTTAAGATGTATATCTCTGCCGTAGGCCCGGGAGCGAGCGTGGAGAATAGGCCAGAAGAAGCAGGTGACGGTGTATAGGCTTCTGACCGCGGGCACCATTGAAGAAAAGATTTACCACCGGTCAGTCTGCCCACCCCTTGATTGACATCTGCCCTCCTGGCTGCAGTGTGTGCAGGGTATACAAGTACACTGCCGGGGTTACAAAGAGGGGTTTTTTTTTTTTTTTTTTTTTTTTTTTTTAAGCATTGTTTTTAAGAAGTCTTTCCATCTTGGAACAGTAGTTGCTATAACTTGAGGAATAATGTGATTTTTAAAAATTCTTGTTTTTGTATTTTTTCTTACTAAATTAACTGGCTGATTTGTGAGTTTTTAAAAAATGTTTTGAACAAGGTTATTTTCTACCTTATTAAAGTTCAAGGACTGCTTATGTTTAAACTTCATGTTGTTTGAGAGAAATGTTGTTCCTGCCTACTATACTGTGCCATCTTTGTTCAGAACAATTTTAAGAAGTGACAAAATTAAAATGCTAACATACTGGTAGGGGTGTTCTGTTAGCCTTGGCTCAGATGCCCATAGAGAAAGGTTGACCAGGACACCTGTCTTTTCCTCCATCTTTCTTTCTGTAAAGAGTAGGGGATTTAAGCAAGGATAACTTCAACAGTAGAATGGAGATGTTGCCAATTTCTCCCCCTCCTCTGCTGAAGACCTTATTTAGCCACATCCCAGCTCATAGAGGGAGGCCCCTTCTTTCCACCCTGTGCTGGTCCACTCTCGGGGTGGCCCATGTTCTTCAGGGTCTAGTGTGAAAGTGCTTGAGGCAAGCTGAGTCCTGATTGGGAGAGCTTCCTCTGAGAGAGACGCCTTAGCCAGAAGAATAAGCAACCAGGAGGAGGAGAGGGCGGGGCTACCTCATGGAGCTATCTGGGCAAGAGTGACCATGGTATGGTACTCTAGCATAGAGTGTGAATCAGCAGGTGGAAGCTGGTGAGATACCTCCAAGTGAAAACTTTGCAAAGCCCGGGTAAGAGCCCCATCACAGGGAGGTTCTGCCTAGGGCAGGGTAGGAAACCCTTGGTCTAGGGGTCAGGAGGCTGAGTCTTTGAAGTTTACAGATGGTATGAGTCATTTAAATGTATATGACAAGGTGTTTCTTAAAATGTGATGAATCTTGGAAATTGCAAAAGCCTATTGGGTATGAATAATAATAAGGTATCATTTCTTACTTAGATTCTGTGAAATATGGGAGACCACCTGATGTTTTATGTACTTCCTGAATTGTAATTTTCCAAGGCTACAAGTTCTGGGGATTATTCAGACATCTGCACAGCTGCAGCTATCATGTCTCTCTTACATTGTTTTATAATTAGAATTTTGAGATAGAGCTAACATTGTTTCATACTAGTTTAATTTTTATCTCTTAGACAAATTTTCAAGCAGTTCTTGACAAACAGAGTGCTAAAGGATCCAAAGCAACGGCGATTTTTCAAGTCCAATGATCTTTATGAGCTGTTTAGTCTGACTAGTCCTGATGCATCCCAGAGCACTGAAACAAGTGCTATTTTTGCAGGTATTACATAAAGTCATTTAACTTAAAGGAATAAATTACATAAGAATTATGTAATGTAACATTAGTGTGTTTCTTCCTTTTATAGGAACTGGTTCAGATGTGGAGACACCCAAACGCCACTTAAAAAGAAAACTTCAACTGGCCTTTGGAACAGGGCATAACATTCCAATGTGCAAAAAGTTCCCTGATTCTAACGCATTTGCAAATGAAGGCACATCATCTGAAGAGAAATCTATAGCTATTGGATCTAATGGAAATACAGTAACTTCTAATCAAGATGATCCTTTGAGAGATGCCCCTCAAACATCCAGGAATCTAACTAGCAGGAATAGACTTAGAGAAGAGACAGATGCAGTGTCTCAGCTGGAGGACTCATCAGAGTTAAGTGGAAACCGGGAGTGTTCAAATTCTCCAACAATCAGTAAAATGGACAGGACGGCTGGTGAGGAAAGCACCGACGAAAAGCAAGGTCTTTCTGATAAAAGAGAAAGCTGCCAGGTTCAAACAGAACCTCTTTGGGAGAATGAACAAGTGGAAAATAATTTTCATAAGCACAAGTCAAAAAGAAAACATACTGTGGCAGAAGAAGAGACCCAAGAGAAACTTCTGAGGACAAAGCAAAAGCCTAAGAACTGTAGGTGTTGCAGAGATGCTAAGTTTGAAGGAATGCGAATTCCACACCTAGTGAAGAAAAGGCAGTACCAGAAGCAAGACAATAAAAATGAGAGTGAGAACAAGGAGCAGAGCAGTGATGATTATGTTTTAGAAAAGCTTTTCAAAAAATCAGGTAATCCTTTTGCTGAATTTGGCACAGGTGTTCTAGGAACAGAACATGAATAGGTCGTTTCTAGCAATAGCAGCTTTTACTGACAGTGCAGAGAAGGCTTTCCGCTGGAAGTATTTTTTCTTCTAAAATTAAGATTTGAAATTTATTGACATTTTGAAAAATCATATTTACCTCTCTTCTTTTTAAAACCTAGAGAAGAATTTGAAACTTTGGAGAACAATAGAACTTCTAACCACTTATGGGAAGCTACAATACAGTGTTTTAAATGGATTTGTACTATCTAAACATTTAGACAGTTTCTCTACCTGCTATATTTATCTGATTTTCCTGCTTCCAACCCTGGGGAAAGAGACCAGGGGTATGTCCAGAGGCAGGCACTCTGGAAGCAGGGAAACTGATAGCTAATACTAAGGGAGAAAAATCGGGACATTTTGCTCAATAATTGCTCAGGACTCTGGAGGACAGGCAGTCCTGCAGTTAGTCACCCCTGGGAGTGTCATTTCATTCAGGCCTGGGCAGTCATTGTGTTCACTGTGATGTGAATTTGGACTTTCCTAAGATTACTGTTTATGGTTCTCTGTTCAAGAAGGCAGGCTTATGTATGGCATTTCAGAAAGAAGCCATCTGGGCCTGATGCTCTCTTGTAACTTGTTAACTTGTCTTTTTTCTACAGTTACTGGTCTGTTTTCTTAGGAAATTACCTGTTTTGTCTAGTTTTCAAGTTCATTTGCATAGAGACATAGAAAATACTCTTGTAATATTTTTTAAAATTTGCTTCTGTTTCAAGATAATTTTTCCCTTATCATTTCTAATTTTGTATGTTCCCTCTGCTTTTTTCTTTGACCAAATTAAGCTAGTGGCTTGTCTTTTTTTTTTTTTTTTTTTTCAGTAAACCAGGATTTTGATTTATTAATTAGATCTGTGGTTGTTCTCTGTTAACTTTCACTTTTATCCTCATTACTTTCTTCCTTGTGCTTTTGTTTTTGTTGTGTTTTGGTAATTTTTTTGGCTTAATTTTCATAAAACTGTTTGACTTGAAAATTTAGTTATTTTATTCTTTCATTTTTATTGATGTAAGTATGTCTGTATGCATTTTCCACTGATAACTGCATTAAATTCTTCTGTTATGTAGTGTTTTCATGGTCATTACATTTTAGGAATTCTATAATTCTGGTTTATATTTTTCCCTTAAATAAAGAATTCATTAATAGGAGGTTTCAAATTTTCCACATAGGTGGGAAGAGGTTATGTTGAAGTTGTGATTGAAGGATTATGCTTCGATTATTGTAAATCAGGGATAGTACTATCTGTCCCTCGTAAGGTGGTGATGAAGATAAATTGCAATAACATTTGTAAAGTTCCTGGGTCTCAGTAAAAAGCAGCTAAAGTATTCATTATTTTTCTCCACCCACAACATGCTAGACTATACAGAGAAAAAAACTGTGATTGTTTACATCCTGAAATAACACATTCTCTGTTTCCTTTGTTCTTACTAGTTGGTGTGCACAGTGTCATGAAACATGATGTCATCATGGATGGAGCCAGTCCAGATTATGTGCTGGTGGAGGCAGAGGCCAACCGTGTGGCCCAGGATGCTCTGAAAGCACTGAGACTCTCTCGTCAGCGGTGTCTGGGAGCAGTGTCTGGTGTGCCCACCTGGACCGGCCACAGGGGGTTTTCTGGTGCACCAGTGGGAATAAAGTAAGAGATTACTGTCCTACCATACAGGCTTGGAATAAAGTCTGAGCTGGTATGGATATTTGTCCTGTTTACATGCAGTAGTGGAAAATCTCTCAGGGAGGGATTAGATCAGCCAATCTGTGCGACTTGGGGAAACCCCTGCTTTCCAAAGCCAGTTTTTTAGGGGAAGGAGAAATGATCTGTTTTGTTTAAGAGATGATGTTAAAATAATAAGATTCAGAGTCACAATAAACCTTTATAAGATGATTAGCTACTTTTCAACAATTAGTAATTGCTATCCTATTCAGTCTACTCTTTTGGGAGGATTTTCCTACCTAAGATTGAGGGTAGTTTTCATCATATGTCAAACTAGGGTCTTGAGTGGTTCTTAACTCCAGATGGAGTAGTTATTTCCCAGGAGAATAAAGTAGAGGAATCAGTTTATGACTATGAAAGAAGAATCATGCAGAAGAAAATTTTTCCAGGAAGAGTTTTGTTGTTGAAAGGACATTTCATCTCTTAAGCCACAAAAATAAACATTTTATTTACTATGATTCTTTTCCATTTAGGAGTAGATTTGGTCAGAAAAGGAATTCCAGCTTTTCTGTGCAGCATCTTTCTTCAACCTCTCCAAAGGAGAAGTGCCAGGTAATATGATGCCTGTCTGCTTTTCACGTGAGACTTACTTGATTGAATTGGCATGAAAATTTAACCAGATTACGATGTGAAAAAAATAGCTGGCATAATGACATCTGATATTTGTGCTCAATGCTCTGATTTATAAAGCACATTTATTTGAATGTAAAAGGAATTCAAATAAATGTGCTTTAGGAATTTAGGAATTAAAGGAATTCAGCTAATTCCTAAAAGAAAAAGTCTTTAACCTAAGATCTGCAGCAGAATCTCTTTTGCTCTTAGAAACTTAATATGGGGTGGGAGGTAGGAGTGGGGTGGGGGTTGGGGAAGAGAGTTAATACAGGGATAGGTGACATGTGAGTCATTGCCCATACAGTCTGCCCCACCCAGTACTAGTTCTTGGAAGTACTAGTTCCAAAGACCACTTCCCTCTAGAATAAAGGTCTAGAAGACTGCCTTGAATGTTTGTAATTCACTAACTGCCAGAGGATGTGCCCATCTCTCCCTGAGTGCCCTGAGAGTAACTACTAGGCCAGAGTCAACACTCTCTTTGGTCTTTGCTGGTTAAGGGTTATGTTACTGATATAATTTGAAAACTCCCAGATTCAGACTCCTATTTTAGATTAATATGAATGCAGGAATAGGGAACCTTTGTTGTTTTAAGGAAACATATATCAGGTATAAAGTAGTAAAGAATAAAATAATTTACAAGTGAAGAAAAAGAAGTGCACCTATGATATTGTTCCTTACCCCACAGTGCCAGCCTAGATCAGGGTAAATTTGGGAGGAAGAACAGGAAAAGCCCATTGGAATTTGTTCCTCCTAAAGGCAATTTCCTAGAAGCCGCCTCTGGAAGCCTGTTCCCCAGCCACTTGGCTCTCCCTCCATCATCATCACTCAGAATGGCAACCGAGTGAATAGTGTAGTTTTGGAGATTTTTGTTCGTTTTTTAAAGAAATATTCTTTGGTAGTGGGTGGCTTTAAATGCTTGACTCTGCTTTCCCTCTGTGGTAGATACTATTTCATTCTTTCCCCATAACTTTCCCACCCTGGCCTGGGTACATGTGTTATTTAAGGCCCCTCAGAACCTTTGGGGAAATTAGTGGGGCCATAAATTAGACATTAAATGTATCAATGCAGTGATCCTCTTTCTTCAGGACAGCATCATAAAAAAGGATGGAAAAGATAATGTTTCTGAGCATGTTAGTGGAAAAGTGGAAGATGCAGAGTCCTCATCTGGGGCCCTCACTTCGTCTTCACTGCTGGCTAAAATGAGAGCTAGAAACCACCTGATTTTGCCGGAGCGGCTAGAAAGTGAAAATGTGCACCTTCAAGAGACTTCTGCTCCACTGCCCTCCACCACAGAACATGATGACCTGCTGGTGGAAATGAGGAACTTCATTGCTTTTCAGGCCCATGTGGATGGCCAGGCCAGTACTCAGGAGATACTGCAGGAGTTCGAATCCAAGTTATCAGTTTCACAGTCTTGTGTCTTTCGAGAACTATTGAGAAACCTCTGCACTTTTCATAGAACTTCTGATGGTGAAGGAATTTGGAAACTCAAGGCAGAATACTGCTGATAACATTAATTTCTAAACTTTTAATTGACTTTTCTATTGGAAATTTCCAATTATAATTAGTAATCATCATGTTTGTCAACAGAGGTTGGCTGTATTTGGTGTTTACTTTGAGGATAGCTAGCTCATAATTAAAACTTAAGGAAGAAGAAATTCTTTGAAACTTAAAAGTTCTCAGAATACTTGGGTTAATTTTTTTGGTTCTACGCATTATGTTATAAAATCAGGGGCCTGTCTGGCTGGGTGCTAAGTTGGTTGGAGCATCATACCATACACCAAAAGGTTACCAGTTTGATTCCTAGTCAGAGCACATACCTAGGTTGTGCGATCCCTAGTTAGGACACACATGGGAGGCAACTGATTGATGTCATCTTTTAATCATTTTAATTGCCTTTAAACAGTCTTTCTTTTAAGGTGCTATTAAATTGGCAGGTATTTTTGTTAGTAAAGCATAAAATAGCTTGGCAATAAATAAGACATGTTTGTAGAAAGTTGTTGTATACTCAGTTTTATACTGACTATACTTTAGGAAAATGAAGTTGGTTATCTTAAAAAACAAAAACAAAAAATAAGCAGAACCAAAAGTACATACAGATAAAACAACCAACACACATGCACACAGACATCACTGTAGACCACAGTCAGGTCCACCATCATTACTGCGTAGTGACCACCATTTCAGTCCTCCCTGCTTTCCACGATGGAAGGTAACTGAATGTTTTCATTGTAATCATCGTTTGCTTTCCTCATGATGGTGACTGCTTTATGTCAGACAGCACTGTTCTCCTTATGTGTCTTTTTGTTTCCATCTCCTTTTCCTTTGCATTCATGATAACTCTTGTGTTTTAAGAGGTTTGCTTTTCTGCTGCATGTTTCCAGCTGTTACGTGTTTTTAGTTTTCTGATGGTGATGTTTTGACCCACAGTTTGTTTTCTTATCCTTGTTTTTCTTGTTTCCTTCTCATTGTTTTGTTAAGACCTCAGCTCTGAAGTCTTGTTTTCTTAAATTCATTGTATTCCTTAATTATTTTTCTAGAGCTGTTACTGTGCAACTTGTTTTTTCATTGGATATGTTTTCTCTGGCTTGCTCTTTGCATCTGTCTGATTTTTCTGTGTTATGCTCACCTTCCTCTCATTCCGTGTTTTCATTTCATATTCCTGCTGAAGGTGAGCAGCCCTGTCCAGATCTCTGTGCTCCTCCCTGCCACCCAGAGAGGAGGGTTCTGGGTTTGGATCTTAGGGAGGCGTCTGCTGGGCAACATGAAGCTGTGGTTGGAGGACTTGGGTGTTACTGTATCTTGCTGTGTGTAAAGTGCATTTTTCTGCCCACATTTTTGAGGGAAAAGTAAAGATGCACATTATACATGGGTAGTACCTGAAATGCCTTATATCAGTTCTTGTGTTTTGTAATTATTTGTTACATAGAATTTCTTATACTATAATAGGTTCAAAAATAAATGCTCAAATTCTCTTATAATACAAAAAACAAGTATCTAAATATAAATAAATAAATAATTGAATTAAAAAATTAAAATGAAAGACCTTTTTCTTGAAATTTTGGGCCAAAAATGTGGGTGTACATTATACACAGGGCGTATTATACACACAAAATATGGTGCTTTTCCATTCTGAGATTTTGTTAAATAGCTTGGGCCAAGAATTCTTCTCCTTTGGTAGGAGATGTCATAGAGTGAGGATTAACACAAAGATTTTCTGCTGATTTTTTAAAAATTATTCTGGCTTGTTCTTTTTTTTTTCCCCCTTTTTTGGGGGTGATTCATTATGTATTAGATTTTAGAGGAGGAAGATTCTATTATTGTGCTCCTAGCCATCATTGTCTAGAAGTCATAGAAGGGATTTTTAAACAGGTCAATAAATCTTAAGCTTGAGAACTTGGCTCATAAGGGAGTCAAATTCATGACTATTTTGTTTCTGAGAAGTGCTTTTTTATTTTTATTTTTATAATCATTAGCCTATAAGAGAATTGCGTCCCCCTTATTCTGAGATTGAGGTCCTAATGCAGTTAATGAGTGTGAAGAGTTTGGGCATCATATTATATAAAATCTAAAAGTATACTGAGCTAGAGAAATCATAACCTTTTTGACAAGTAGAAAATGCTGTAAAAAGTTAGGATGCAGTGAAAGGAAGGTGGTCTTCAGCACAGTTCTTGTCTCACCTACTGGCATGCTGTGACCTTGGCTAGGTCACTGCCCTGCTGTATCTCAGTGTGACTATCAGTAAACATTGTCATTATGTTTCCCAGAGTGAGAGACTTAGAGGAAGAAGCTCTAAGCATAATGATTTTAACGATGTAGAGTAACCTACTCATTTAGATAAAAATCTAATTTTGGGAACTTTAAAAGCTTTGTACAGTATACATTAGAAGCCATTTAGTGCAAAAGAAAATAGTAAAGGAGGATATGAGGAACAAAGAAGACGAGACACAACAAAAAAAATAAAGGAGCAGATATAAACCCAACATACTAGTAATAAACGTGAATGAATTAATCCAAAATCTCTCCAGTCAGAGATTGTCGGATTTAAAAAAAAAAAAAAAAAAAGTCTAACTTGTCTGCAGGAGGGTATACTTTATTATTTCTTTTGAAAGTTTAAATGTTTATTTAAAACAAATGCCAAATCACTCACCCTCAACCTTTCAAACATCTGGCTAACAAAAGGTAGTTCTTCAGCAACAATGTTAAAGGAGAGAAGTAACCCAGACTATACTGTAACTCAAAAGCATTACTACTGGAAAACTTAAATCACCTAGCATTGCATAGAGAAGAGAAGTAGCAAATTAGCTACAGAAAACCATTGAAAGGCATTTCTACCTCATCCTTCACTTTTTATCTAATGCATGGCTGCCACTTTTGAACTGGTTTCTGTTTGCACAGCTGTTCGGTGGGAAAAGTCATGTGACTGTCCCAGGCACAATTTGGGAAAGTGCACATTGTTTCTAAGGCACAGCAACCATAGGAAAGCTGAAGTGCAATACTAATATCAGGCAAAATAGACTTCAAATTTTAAAAATTGTTACTAGAGATAAAGAGAGACATAATGATAAAAGGATCAACCCATCAAGAACATACAATGATTATAAATGTATGCACCTAATAACAGCACCAAAACATGAAGCAAAAACTGGCAGAAAAGAGAGAAATATTAACAACAATAATAGTTGTAGACTTCAGTGCCCCATTTTCAATAATAGAGCCACTAGGTAGAACATCAGCAATGAAACAGAAGATTTGACCAACATAATAAGCCAACTAAATCTAACAGTCTATAGAACATCCCAGCCAACAATTATAGAATATACATTCTTCTCAAGTACACATCGGACAATCTTCAGTATAGGCCATATGTTTGGTCATAAAACAAATCTGAGTAAATGTAAAAGGATAGAAGCATGACCTAAAACAATAGAACTCTTAGAAGAAAATAGGACAAAAGTTTTGACATTAGATTTGGTAATGATTTCTTGGATATGACACCAAAGACACCAAAGAAAAAAATAGATAGTACCATGAAAATGTAAGAAGTGCTTCAAAGATGCTACCAACAGAGTAAAAAGGCAGCCCACAGAATGGGAGAAAATATTTGTAAATTATATATCCTTGAAGGGATTAATCAATATATAAAGAATGTAAGCTAAAAAAAATTTTCAAATGGGCAAAAACTTAAATAGACATTTCCCCAAAGAAGATAGGTAAATGGCCAATAAACACATGAAAAGATACTTAACATCACTAGGGAAATACAAATCAAAATTACAATGAGGTATCACCTCACACCCATTAATTAGGATAGCTACTAGCATAGAAAACAAAAGTTGACAAGGTGACAAGGATGTGGGAAGGTTGAAAATCTTGTGCACTGTTGGGAATGTAAAATGGTACCACCACTGTGGAAAACAGTATGGCAATTCTTTAAAAAAAATTTAAAGTAAAATTACCATATGATTCAGCAATTCCACTTTCGGGTATATACCTATAAGAATTGAAAGCAAGGTCTCAAAGAAATATTTGTACATCCATGTTCATAGAAGCATGATTCACAATAGCCAAAAGGTGGGAGCAACCGAAGTGTCAGTTACAGATGAATGGATTAAAAAAATTGTAGTATATCCAAACAATGGAATATTAATCAGCCATGAAAATGTATGAAGTACTGATATGCATTACAAAATCAAGAAACTTAAAAAATAATTTAAGTGACAGAAATCAGACACAAAGACTACATATTTTATGATTCCATTCATATGAAATATCTAGAATAAACAAATCCATAGAAACTGTGGATAGTAGGTTACTAGAGACTGTTAGTTGGGGAATGAATGCAAACTGCCTGATAGGTTCACAGTTCTCTTTTGGGGTGATTAAAGTGCTTTGAAATTAAATACAAAAGGTTGCACAAAATTGTGAATGTACTGAAGGCCACTGAATTGTACACTAAAAACCATTTCTAGGTGTCAATAACGCGTTTAGTCAATTTAGGTAACATTTTTCTATAAAGTTTTCTATTTTATCTAAATTTTTGAAGTTCTTTTGTGGATATTGTCTCTTTGTCATTATAGTTTGGCATTTTGCTCTGATTTGTGTAAATTGATTTTTATCCTGTATGGGCCTTTGGCTTTCTGAATTTTAGGATTCATGTTTTTCAACAATTCCGGAAAATTGTAGGAAATATTTCTTTGAATATTGCCTCTTCCAGTTTTATCTATTCCCATCCATCTGGAACCCTTTCTAATCTTCTATTTAAGCTCTCCATCAAATTTTGAGTTCTATAATTATAACATTTATTTCTAAAACTGCTTCCCCCTACCATAACCTTCCTGATTTTATTTCAACATCTTTCTTTTTTCTTACTGAATATTTTTATGGTTAAAATTTTAAACATAATAGTTTTAGAGTCTCCAATTATTGTGTTACATGAAATTCTTGTATTCATCCTGTTCTTCATTGTGTCCATTGGCTTTCCTTCATAGTGGATTTTTTTTTAATTGCATTAGGCTTACATGCACTATGACAACATATTCACAATCCTTTCTTTGTTATAATAATCTTTATTTTTCAATTACAATCGACATACAATATTATATTATTTTCAGTACATGTACTGATTAACATTCATATAATTTATGAAGTGATTGCCCCTACCTGATACCATACATAGTTATTACAATATTATTGACTCTGTTCCCCATGCTATACTTTACATACTCATGACTATTTTGTTTCTGTTTTTGTTTTTAATATATTTTTTTGATTATGCTATTAGAGTTGTCCCATTTTTTTCTCCCCTTTATTCCCATCTGCCCTGCACCCCCTCACACCAGTATTCCCCTCCCTTGGTTCTTGTCCATGGGTTGAACATATAAATTCTTCGGTTTCTCCATTTCCTATACTATTCTTAACTTCCCCCCTGTCTATTTTGTACCTACCATTTATGCTTCTTATTCCCTGTAACTTTTCCCCTATTCTCCCCCCGCCCCCTCCCCACTGATAACCCTCCATGTGATCTCCATTTCTGTGATTCTGTTCCTGTTCTAATTGTTTGCTTGGTTTGTTTTTGTCTTTTTTTTAGGTTTAGTTGTTGATAGTTGTGAGTTTGTTGTCATTTTACTGTTCATAGTTTTGATCATCTTCTTTTTCTTAGATAAGTCCCTTTAACATTTTATATAATAAAGGCTTGGTGATGATGAACTTTTTTAACTTGACTTATCTGGGAAGCACTTTATCTGCCCTTCCATTCCAAGTGATTGCTTTGCTGGATAGAATAATTTTGGATGTAAGTCCTTGCCTTTCATGACTTGGAATATTTATTTCCAGCCCCTTCTTGCCTGAAAGGTTTCTTTTGAGAGATCGACTGATATTCTTATGGGAACTCCTTTGTAGGTAACTGTCTCCTTTTTTCTTGCTGCTTTTATTATTCTCTCCCTCATTCAGTTTTGGAAGATTATATTTTTCTAGAAATGTGTCCATTTTACCTAGGTTTTCAAATTTCTTGGCGTACAGTTCTTCGTAATAATTTCTTACAATCCTTTGTATTTCTGTGGTATGAGTTGTAATCTCTCCTCTTTCATTTCTAATTGTGTTTATTTGGATCCTCTTTCTTTTTTTCTTGATGAGCCTACTTAATCAATAGAAGAAAAAAGGAAACAAAATATAACCAGAGACACTGAAGTTAAGAACAATCTAACAATGGTCAGGGGGGAGTGGGGAGGGGACAGTGAGGAGAGGGGATTACAGGAACTGCTATAAAGGGGACACATGGACAAAATCAAGGGGGAGGGTAGAGGTGGGGGAGGGAGGTGGTTTCAGCTGGGGTGGGGTGGAGGGATGGGGAGAAAAGGCATACAGCTGTAATTGAATAACAATAAAAATTTTTAAAAAATTCTCTCCCTATCTTTAATCTTGGGTAATGTAATTATGATGTGCCTTGGTGTGTGCTTCCTTGGGTCCAACTTGTTTGGGACTCTCTGAGCTTCCTGGACTTCTTGGAAGTCTTATTTCCTTTAACAGGTTGGGGAAGTTCTCCTTCATTATGTTTTCAGATAAGTTTTCAATTTCTTGGTCTTCCTCTTCTCCTTCTGGCACCCATATGATTCGGATGTTGGAACATTTAAAGTTGTCCCAGAGGTTCTGAAGCCTAATTTTTTGAACTCTTGTTTCTTCATTCTGTTCTGGTTGAATGTTTATTTCTTCCTTCTGATCCAAATCATTGATTGGAGTCCCAGTTTCCTTCCCTTCACTGTTGGTTCCTTGTGTATTTTTCTTTATTTCACTTTGCATAGCCTTCATTTTTTCCTCTATTTTGTGACCCTACTCAACCATTTCTGTGAACGTCTTGATTACCAGTGTTTTCAAATCTGCATCTGATAGGTTGGCTGTCTCTTCATCACATAGTTCTATTTTTGGAGTTTTGATCTATTCTTTCATTTGGGCCGTATTTTTTTTTGTTCCTGTGCCCCTATTACATTGGACAGGGCAGAGCCTTAGGTATTCACAAGAGCAGGGCAACCAAACTCACTGTGTTTGGTGCTATGTGTGGGGAAGGGATCCAAGAGGGAACAATGCCACTTACTCGGCTCTGGACCTGTTTTCATTCCAACTATCCACAAGCAGATTGGGCCCTTCTGGTGCCGATTCCCAGGTGGGTGGGTTTGTGTACATTCTAGGACCCTGCGGGTCTCTCCAAAAATCTCTCCTATGAAGCTGGGAGATTCTCCCACTGCTGCAACCCTCACAGGTTCTTAGCCAGAGATTTTGAGGCTATTTCTCCATGCTGCAACCGTGGGTTGCGTGGTCTGTCTCACTCCCCAGTTATTTTCCCCGGTTTATCCTTATGCAACTGTGGGACCACCTGGTCCTCCAACCGCTGCCTTGCTGTGAGTCCTCTAACCCCGGCTGCCCATCTCTGCCCCTCCTACCAGTCTGAATGAATGTTTCTTCTTTAACTCCTTGGTTGTCAGTCTTCCATATAGATCGATTTTCTGGCAGTACTGGTTATTTTTTGTTTTTAGATTTGTCCTTCTTTTGGTTGTATGAGGAGGCAAATTGTATCTACCTATGCCTCCACCTTGGCCAAAAGTCCCATGACTATTTTGTAACTACCAATCTGTATTTCTTAATCCCTTCACCTTTTTCACCCACCCCCCTAACCCCACTCCCATCTGGCAGCTGTCATAATGTTCTCTGTGAGTCTTCCGATCAAGATGGAGATGTTGGTAGACATGCTTCACCACACTGAACAACCATATTAAAAATGAAAAACACCCAGAACTGCCAGAAGATCACCCAGAAAAACATCCAGAACTGTACAGAAGTCAAACAACCAAGAATTTAAAGAAGCTATATTCATTCAGATGGGTAGGAGGGGTGGAGACAAGGAGTCAGGGTGGAGATGATGCTGTGTGGTGATGGCAAGCTGGGGGTGGTGAGGCAGCAGCAGCCTTTGAAGCTGGTAGTCCCACATTCACAAGTGGCAGATAAAAATCAGGGGGACACCTTGTGAGTGAGCGAACATAGCCCCAGGCCAGACTGTGCAGACCAGGGTACCAGCCCAGGGAAAAGTAAAGTATCATAACTTTTGGCTGTAAACCCAGTGGAAAAAAATGGTTTCTCAGGAGAGCCCAGAGTGTGTACAAACCCACCTACCTTGGGATCCACAACCAAGACAGCAGCTGGAGGGGCACCAGGCACATTCAGGAAGTGGATGAAGTGACTAGAAATAGGGTGAGTGCCAGACAAGACCCCAGCAGTCAGCTATCAGCATCATTGTCCCCTCTTCCACCCTTCCCTCACACAAGGAGCCACAAAGTGTCAAGCAGATGCCCTGTCCTGGCAAATACCAAAGACTGTCCCACATAACTTAATAGGTGTGCTAAGATAGGAAATAAAAGCTCTAACTGGTACACAGACACAGGGTGGCTGCCAAAATCAGGAGACAAAGAATTATAGCCCAAATGAAGGAACAGAACAGAACCCCAGAAAAAGAATTAAGTGATGTGGAGCTAGCCAGCCTATCAGACGTAGAGTTCAAAACACTGGTGATCAGAATGCTTAAAGATCTCATTGAATATGGCAAAAGCATAATGGAAGGAGTGAAGACTATACTATGGGAAATAAAGAAAAATCCACAGGAAACCAAGAGTGAAGGGCAGGAAGCTGGGATTCAAATCAATGATTTGGAACATAAGGAAGAAATAAACATTTGACTAGAACAAAATGAAGAAACAAGAATTCAAAAAAACAAAACAAAACAAAACGAGAGTTTAAGAAGACTCTAGGACATCCCCCAAAGGGCCAACGTCCTAATCATAGAGGTGCCAAAAGGAGAAGAGGAAGAACAAGAAATTTAAAACTTACTTCAAAAAGTAATAAAAGAAAACTTCCCTAATTTGGCAAAGGAAATAGACATACAAGACCAGGAAGCACAGAGAGTCCCAAACAAGATGGACCCAAAGAGGTCCACACCAAGACACATCATAATTAAAATGTCAAAGATTAAAGATAAAGAGAGAACCGTAAAAGCAGCAAGAGAAAGGTAGAGAGTTACCTACAAAGGAGTTCCTATAAAAAAAATCAGCTGATTTCTCAAAACAAACTTTGCAGGTGAGAAGGGGTGGGCAAGAAGCATAAAAGTGATGAAAATCATGGACCTACATCCAAGATTACTCTATCCAGTAAACCTGTCATTTAGAATGGAAGGGCAGATAAAATACTTCCCAGACAAGGTAAAGTTAAAGGAGTTCATCACTAAGCCCTTATTATATGAAATGTTAAATGGACTTATTTAGGAAAAAAAAAAGGTCAAAACTATGAACATTAAAATGGCAACAAATTCACAACTATCAACAACTGAATCTAAAAAAACAAACTAAGCAAACAAGTAAAACAGGAATAGAACCATAGATATGGAGACCATTTGGATGGTTATCAGCTGGGAGGGGAAAGGAGGAGATTGGGGGAAAAGGTATAGGGATTTAGAAACATAATTGGGTAGGTACAAAATAGACAGGGAGGTGTTAAGAACAGTATAGGTAATGGAGAAGGCAAAGAACTTACATGCACGACCCATGGTCATGAACTATGAGGATGGATTGCTGGTGGGATGGGGGCATACCAGGCAGAGTAGGGTAAAGGGACAACTGTAATAGCATAACCAATAAAGTACACTTAAAACATTAAAAGTAAAAAAAAACAGTGGCCCACTTGGGGGAAAAATGTTTTCTGTATAAGTTTGTTCTGTTTTGTTTGTTCAACTATTTTTTTTTTTTTTTTTTTAGATTCCACATATATCATCCTTGGCCTTTGTCTTTCTTTGACTTATTTCACTAAGCACGATACTATTTCCATCCATGTTGCAGATGACAAGATTTCATTCTTTTGTATGGCTGAGTCAGATTCCATTCTATATATGCACTACTTCTTTACCTATTTATTGATGGACACTTAAGTCACTTGGCTATTGTAAATAATGCTGCAAAGAACATGGATGCATATGTTTTTTCAAATTAGTGTTATGGATTTCGTGAGATAAGTACCCAGAATTTAAATTGCTGGGTTTTTCTTTGTCTCTTGTAGCCTTTGTTTTAAAGTCTACTTTGTCTGGTATAGGTATTGCTATACCAACTTTTTAGTTGTTGTCGTCTCCATTTTCATGAAATATATTTTTCCATCCCTTTACTTTCAGTATGTGTGTGTCTTTCAATCTGAAGTGAGTGTCTTGTAGACAGCATATTTAAAGTAAGGGTCTTGTTTTCTTATCCGTTAAGTCACCCTCAGTCTTTTGACTGAGTTATTTAATGCATTTACCTTTAATTGTTGGTAGATAAATAGTTTTTGCCATTTGATAATTTATATTTTTGATCTTCTTAAAGAAGTCCCTTTAACATTTCCTGTAATACTGCCTTGGTGGTGATAAACTCCTTTAAGTTTTTCTTGTCTGGAAAGCTCTATATCTGTTCTTCAATTATAAATGATAACTTTGCTGGGTAATGTTAGTTGTAGGTCCTCGCTTTTGATTACTTTAAATATTTCATGCCAATCCATTTTGGCTGAAATGTTTCTTTTGAGACAGCTGACAGACTTATAGGAGCTCCCTTGTAGGTAACTAACTTCTTTTCTCTTGCTGCTTTTAAGATTTTCTCTGTCTTTACCCTTTGGCCTTTAAAGGTGTGTCTTGGTGTGTGGGCTTCATTGGACTCACCTTGTTTAGGACTCTGTGCTTCCTGGGCTTATGAGGGGGAATCCCAGAAGAAAAACAAAACAAAACAAAACAGAATTATGTTCTAAAAGGCAGCCTCCTTGTCATACAGTCTTCTCCTATCAGGTGAGTTTTCTAGGAACCCATCTGTATCAGTGTACCAGCTTCCATTGTTGTGAGAGGCTGCGCTTGGCTTCAGTGAATTTTTCTGAAGACTCTGAACGTGCTTGGCCATTTCATGATGGGTGATTTATGAGTGCACCTGCTTACAGCATGTTGAGTGTTCAGCAGTTTTTGACCAAAAACAGCATGACCCCCATGTTCCACCTTTCCTATTCACCTGATCTCACCGCAAGTGACTTTTTTTTTGTTTCCCAGATTAAAAAATAAGTCCTCAGGGAAACATTTTGCCAATGTGGAATAGGTGAAACAAAAAATGGCAGAAGCACTAAGAGATATCAAAATCAATGAGTTTGAAAACTGTTTTGAGCAGTGGCAATAACATCTCGATAGGTACATTGCATCAAATGGCGAGTGCTTTGAAGGTGACTGAAGTTCAAACATGTAAGAATGAATATACCATTTTTTATAAATAAATTCTTTTTCGAGGTCCCCCTCATGTACTATAATATATAAAAATACTGTTTCAATATCTAATATCTGTAACATTATGATGAGGCTTGAATATGAAGTAGAAATTCCACCATCCCCATCTTCAGAATGGACTTGGCTTTTCTTGGTTCTTTTTTTCCATTGGAATTTTAAGATCAGCAGTTCAGGTTATATGAAAAATCTTATTTGGAGTTAATTTAGAATTAGATGGTATTTATATATTATTTTAGTGAGACTGTGTTTTTGATTTTGAATAGTGTATTAAAACAGTATGCTCTCCATTTATGTAGGTCCTTTAAATTCATCTGTGAAGTTTTATACTTTTAGCAGTAAAAGTTCATGAACACTTTTTGTCAGATTTGTTCAAAGGTATCCATATATTTTATTGCTATTGTGATTAATACCTTTTTAAAAATTACATTTCCTAGTGGATTGTTTATGTACTTATCAGTTGGTGATTGAATCCTCTATAACATCTATTAGTTTTACCTGTAGATTCTGTTTTTCCCTTTTTAAAAAATTCTTATTCCTTGTTTTAAAGGTAATGATTTCAAAGTTTCACTATTATATATGATGTTTCCTTGGCGTTCTGATAGCTAGCCTTATTTAGACTAAGGAAATTTCCTTCTCTGATTTTACTAAGAATCATGATTACAAATGGATATTGAATGTTATCAAATGCTCTTTCTATATCTGTTGAAGGGACTGTGGCTTTATTTCTTTCTTAAAGATTTTATTTATTTATTTTAAGAGAAGGGGAAGGGAGGGAGAAAGAGCAATGTGAGAAACATTGGCTGGTTCCCTCTCATACATGCTCCAATCAGGGACTGAACCTGCAACTCAGGCATGTGCCCCAACAAGTAATTGAACCAGGACCTTTCACGTTGTGGGACTGTGCTCAACCAACTGAGCTACAGATCAGGGCTCTTCTTTAATCTTTTAATGTGATGGAGCACACTGTTTTGTTGTCTAAGATAAAGCTATTTATTGTGTTCCTGTTATAAATCCTACTCTGTCACTTTTTTGAATATACTGTTCAATTCCATGCACCACTGTTTTATGTAGGGTCATTGTATTTGTGCCCATAGGTGTATCTGGCATATAGTTTTCCTTTTTTGTACTTTTCTTGTTTAGAACATATGTTCCATTGGGAGAATTATCCCACTTTTCAACTTTTTGAAGAAATTTGCTTAAGATTATTTGTTCCTTGAAGTTTTGGAAAAATGCACGTGTTTTACTGTGTATATTTGTATTTGTGGGAAAAGTTTTCACTACTGGTTCTACTTAAATAACTTGATATAATCTATTCTGCATTTCTATTTCTTCTCATGTTACTTTTATTAAGTTCTATTTGTATAGAGCATCTTATTCTTAAATGATTATTTAAATTTTGACTGTATCTATAATTTTCTTTATATTTCTAAGGTTGTTTTTGTGCCTTTCTTCATCTTCATATCATGCTAGATGTTTGTCTCTTTTGTCTATTCAAAGAACCTTTTCAAAGAAAAGATTTATATTTTATCATTCTCTCTATTATTTCTTTGATTACTATATTATTAATTTCTAATGGACCTCAGGTGCCCAGAATTGGATGTGAGAATTCTTGGCTCAGGATGCCCATCATTATCCTGTCATGACCTATTTTATTGTGTTTGTGTATAAGAATAAGCTCGTGAGAGCCCACTGCTCCACATGACAGAGAGGACACCTCCAATACCTCTCATCTACTTATTTTATTCTGCCCCAGCCCCCACTTCTGGCTTCCCCAACTGAGTAACCACTGTTCTGGCTTCTGTGCTTTTTGTTCTCTTGCGTCTGTGTTTTTGTGTGTATTTCTAAAAGTACATTACTTATTTTGAGTTGTTCTTAATAAAAAGGACATCTTGCAGTACATTATATTCTGGGACTTGTTTTTATTTTATTTATTTATTTTTTAATTTTTATTGTTACTCAATTACAGTTGTATGCCTTACCTCCCGATCCCTCCAACCCACCCCAGCCGAACCAACCTCCCTCCACCCTCTCCACCCTCCCCCTTGATTTTGTCCATGTGTCCTTTATAGTAGTAGTTCCTGTAATCCCCTCTTCTCACTGTCCCCTCCCCACCCCCCTCTGGCTATTGATAGATTGTTCTTACCTTCAGTGTCTCTGGTTATATTTTGTTTGCTTTCTTCTTCTGTTCATTATGTTCCTGATAAAGGTGAGATCCTATGGTATTTATCCCTCACCGTCTGGCTTATTTCACTTAGCATAATGCTCTCCAGTTCCATCCATGCTGTTGCAAAGGGTATAAGCTCCTTCTTTCTCTCTGTTGCATAGAATCCTATTGTGTAAATGTACCATAGTTTTTTAATCCACTCATTTGCTGATGGGCACTTAGGTTGCTTCCAGCACTTGGCTATTGTAAATTGCGTTGTTATGAACATTGCGGTGCATAGGTACTTTTGGATTGGTGTTTCAGGGCTCTTAGGGTATAATCCCAGCAGCGGAATTGCTGGGTCAAAGGGCAGTTCCATTTTTAGTTTTCTGAGGAAATTCCATACTGTTTTCCACAGTGGCCTCACCAGTCTGCATTCCCACCAACAGTTCACTAGGGTTCCCTTTTCTCCGCATCCTCTCCAACATTTATTTGTGGATTTGTTTATGTTGGCCACTCTGACCTGTGTGAGATGGTACCTCATTGTGGTTTTAATTTGCATCTCTCTGATGGCTAGTGATGATGAGCATCTTTTCATATGTGTCTGGGTCCTCTGTATGCCTTCCTTGGAGAAGTGTCTGTTCAAGTGCTTTGCCCATTTCTTAATTGGGTTGTTTGTCTTCCTGGAGTGGAGTCATGTGAGTTCTTTATATATTTTGGAGACCAGGCCCTTGTCTGAGGTATCATTGGCAAATATGTTTTCCCATACTGTTGGTTCTCTTTTCATTTTAATGCTGTTTTCTTTAGCCCTGCAGAAGCTTTTTATTTTGATGAGGTCCCATTTGTTTATTCTTTCCTTTATGTCCCTTGCTTTAGGGGACATGTCTGTGAGGATGTTGCTGCATGGAATGTCAGAGATTTTCCTGCCAATGTTTTCCTCTAGGACTTTCATGGTGTTATGACTTATATTTAAGTCTTTTATCCACCTTGAATTTATTTTTGTGTATGATGTAAATTGGTGATCGAGTTTCATTTTTTTGCACGTAGCTGTCCAGATTTCCCAACACCATTTATTGAAGAGGCTATTTTTGCTCCATTTTATGCTCCTACCTCCTTTGTCACGTATTAATTGACTGTAAAGACTTGGGTTTATTTCTGGGCTCTGTGTTCTGTTCCATTGGTCTATGTGCCTATTTTTATGCCAGTACCAGGCTGTTTTGATTACAGTGACCTTGTAATACAGTTTCATATCATGTATTGTGATCCCTCCTGCTTTGTTCTTCCTTCTCAAAATTGCTGGAGCTATTTGGGGTCACTTATGGTTCCATATGAATTTCTGAAAGGTTTGTTCTGTATCTGTGAAATATGGCATGGGTCTTTTAATAGGGATTGCATTGAATTTGTAACTCGCTTTGGGTAGTATGGCCATTTTGATGATGTTAATTCTTCCAATCCATGAGCATGGGACATGCTTCCATTTGTTTGATCTTCCTTAACATCTTTCATCAGTGTTGTGTAGTTTTCTGAGTACAGGTCTTTGACCTCCTTGGTTAGGTTTATTCCTAGGTACTTGATTTTTCTTGTTGCTATATCAAATGGGATTTTTTTTTCCTGATTTCTGTTTCTGCACTTTCGTTGTTGGCATACAGGAATGCCTTTGATTTCTGAGTATTGGCTGTGTATCCAGCTTTTTTGCCAAATTCATTTATTAGGTCCAGTAGGTTTTTGGTGGAGTCTATAGGATTTTCCATGTACACTATCATGTCATCTGCAAACAGTGACAGTTTCATTTCCTCCTTTCCAATTTGGATGCATTTTATTGCTTTTTCTTGTCTGATTGCTGCAGCCAGGACTTCCAATACTATGTTGAATAGGAGTGGTGAGAGAGGGCATCCTTGTCTTGTTCCTGATCTTAGTGGGAAAGCTCTAAGTTTTTGTCCATTGAGTATGATGTTGGCTGTAGGTCTCTCATATATGGCCTTTATTATGTTGAGGAATGCTCCCTCTATTCCCACTTTGCTGAGTGTTTTTATCAGAAATGAGTGCTGTACCTTATCAGATGCTTTTTCCGCATCTATTGATATGATCATGTGATTTTTGTCTTTGCTGTTGTTGATGTGATGTATTATGTTTATTGATTTGCGAATATTGTACCACCCTTGCATCCCTGGGATGAATCCCACTTGGTCATGGTGTATGATCTTTTTAATATATTGCTGAATGCCGTTTGCCAATATTTTGTTGAGAATTTTAGCTTCTATATTCATTAGCGATATTGGCCTGAAGTTTTCTTTCTTCGTTGTGTCTTTATCTGGTTTTGTGATTAGGATGATGCTGGCTTCATAAAAAGAGTTTGGGAGTCTTCCATCAGTTTGGATTTTTTCGAATAGTCTGTGAAGGATAGCGGTTAGCTCTTCCTTATGCTTTGTAGAATTCTCCTGTGAAACCATCTGGTCCAGGACATCTGTGTGTTGGGAGTTTTTTGATGACTTCTTCAATTTCGTCTGCTGTTATTGGTCTGTTCAGGTTTTCTGCTTCTTCTTCATTCAGTTTTGGAAGATTATATTTTTCTAGAAATGTGTCCATTTTACCTAGGTTTTCAAATTACTTGGCATACAGTTCTTCGTAGGAATTTCTTACAATCCTTTGTATTTCTGTGTTATCAGTTGTAATCTCTCCTCTTTCATTTCTAATTGTGTTTATTTGGATCCTCTCTCTTTTTTTCTTGATGAGTCTACTTAAAGGCTTGTCGATTTTGTTTATCTTTTCAAGGAACGAGCTCCTGGATTCATTGATCCTTACAATTGTGCTTTTAGTCTCTATGTCATTTAACTCTGCTCTGATCTTGGTTATTTCCTTCCTTCTGCTTGCTCTGGGCTGTCTTTGTTGTTGTTCCTCGAGTTCTTGTATGCGTAGGGTTAGGGTGTTTGTTTGAACTCTTTCTATCTCCTTAAGGTAGGCCTGTATTGCTATGAACTTCCCTCTCAGGACTGCCTTTGCTGTGTCCCATAAGTTTTGGGTTGTTGTGAGTTCATTTTCATTTGCTTCCAGAAAGTTTTTGATTTCTTCCCTAATCTCGTTCTTGACCCATTCATTGTTTAATAGCATGCTATTCAGTCTCCATGATTTTGAATGTTTTGGGTTTTTTCCTTTGGGGTTGGTTTCTAGTCTCAGTCCCTTGTGGTCAGAGAAAATCCTTGATATGATTTCAATTTTCTTGAATTTGTTGCGGCTTGCTTTATGTCCTATCATGTGGTCTATCTTTGAAAAATTTCCATGGACACTTGAAAAGAATGTGTAATTTGCTTCTTTGGGATGAAAAGCTCTCTATATATCAGTTAAGTCCATTTCATCTAGGGTATTGTTAAGTGACACAATATCCTTCTTGATATTTTGTTTGGGAAGATCGGTCCATTTTTGACAGTGGGGTGTTAAAGTCCCCTACTATAATTGTGTTGCTGTCAATATCTTTCTTGAAGTCCTCCAAGATTTTCTTTATGTATTTCGGTGCTCCTATGTTGGGTGCATATATATTGACAATGTTTATGTCTTCTTGGTGGATTCTTCCTTTGAGTATTATGAAGTGACCTTCTGGGTCTCTCTTTATGGCCCTTGTTTGGAAGTCTATTTTGTCTGATATGAGTATTGCTACCCCTGCTTTTTTTTTCCTGTCTGTTTACTTGGAAAATTTGTTTCCAGCCCTTCACTTTCAGTCTGTGTAGGTCTTTTGTCCTGAGATGGGTCTCTTGTAGGCAGCATATGTGTGGTTTATGTTTTCTTATCCATTCAGCTATTCTATGTCTTTTGATTGGAGTATTTAATCCATTTATGTTTAAGGTTATTATTGATAGGTAGTTATTCATTGCTATTTTTTCCTACCTGTGCTCCTCTCTTTCTCTTTTCCTTCCTTTCTTTAAAGCAGTCCCTTTAGCATCTCTTGCACAGCTGGTTTGGTGGAGGTGCATTCTTTTAGACTTCTTTTGTCTGGGAAACTCTTTATTTGGCCTTCTATCTTGATTGAGAGCCTTGCTGCATGAAGTGGACTTGATTGCAGGCCTCTGATTGTCATTACTTGGAATATTTTTTGCCATTGTCTTCTGGCTTGGAGCGTTTCCATTGAGAAGTCAATTCCTAACCTTATCAGGGCTCCCCTGTTTGTTAGTTCCTGTTTCTCCCTTGCTGCCTTTAGGATCGTCTCTTTGTCTTGGAATTTTGCCATTTTAATTATGATGTGTCTTGCAGTGGGTCTCTTTGGGTTCCTCTTGATAGGGACTCTCTGTGTTGCCTGGATTTGTGTGACTTTTTTCTCTCATCATATTAGGGAAATTTTTCTTCATTACTTTTTCAAACAGGTTTTCTAACCCTTGCTCTCCTTCTTCTCCTTCTGGTATCCCTTTTATACAGATATTATTACATTTCATGTTGTCCTGCATTTCCCTTAATCCCTATTCATTCTCTCTGAGCCTCTTTTCCTTTTCTTGCTCTTTCTGGGTGTTTTTTTCTACTTTTCCTCCAGCTCGCTGATGAGATCCTCTGCTTCATCAAGTGTGTTTTTCATTCCTTCTACTGTGTTCTTCAATTCAGAAATTGTATTCTTCATTTACTCTTGGCCCTTGTTGACAGTTTCTATTTCCTTTTTCATGTTGATTATTTTGCAGTGAGTTCATTGTAGTTTCCCTATAGTTTCTGGTAGTTCTCTGTGAGCTCAGTGAGCTTCCTGATAACCATTGCTTTGAACTCAGTATCTGATAGTTCACTTGCCTCTATTTCAGTTAGCATTCTTTCTGAGGCTTCCTCCTTTCCTTTCATTTGGGGATTTGTTTTTGTTTTTTTTGTCTTCCCATTGTTTGTGAGACTGTTCTTGTTAGCCTCTGCTTCTTAAATTGATCTGTTGTGACTCCCTGGGCTTATGGTATGAAGTTCTATGGTAGAATGCCTGTGAGATTCAGTTGTGCCCTCTCCTTAATCTCCTGAGCTCACTGGTCTGGAGCTGACGTTTATGGGTCTAAAAGGGTTAATTATGGTCGTTTTAGAGCTCCAGGTTTTATTATCTCACCTGTGGGAATAGGAGAAAGAAGAAAAAAAAAAGGAGAAGGGAAGGAAGGAAAAAGGAATAGAAAAGGAATGGAAGGAAGGATTGAAGGAAGGAAGGAAGGAAGGAAAGAAAGAAGGAGGAAGGACAAAAAAGATTGGAGGACAGATAAGAAGATGAAATTTTAACATACATACATACATACATACATACATACATAAATAAATAAATAAATAAATAAATAAATAAAAGAAGGCAGTAAGAAGGCATAGAAACGTAAAGATGGAAGGAAGAAGGAATAAAAGAAAGAAGGACGAAAAGGAATAAGGAATTTAGGGGGAAAGGAGGAAAAAAGAAAGTCTTCTGCTTACTTTAAACTGGTCAGGTTAGTTTTGCTGGTCTTCTTGTCTGTGAAACGGAGGGGGTGGTTGGAAGGATTGGTTTCACTTTTCTCCCTTCCTGAGCCACACTCTTCGCTGTTGTTCAGCCTCCAGTCCAGGTCCTCAGGGTCCTTCTGCTCCCCACTAGGCCTTTAGTTCACCAGTTGTGCTGTCCTTGAGTTGCACCCATTAGGGGCAACTCACACTCCCCCTTCTTGCTCTTTGCTGTCTTAGATGCTAGGGGCTCTTGGTGCTGCTATGGGGAGTTCATCCCCCTACTGGGTCGAGTCTTTCTGGGGAATGCAGTCTCCCCTAGCCCTGCAGCTCCCCTCTGCTGGGTGTTCTGCTTTAGTCCTAGACAGCCAGTAGGCCCTGCAGGGTTCTGTGGGCAGGGGCTAGGTAGGAGTTGTTCAGAACTGGTGCTTCTGGTGTGGTCGCCCTCCAGCAGTCAGGCCATTGATCAGGTTGTGCAGCGATCCCCCCTTTGGGCCTGTGCACCGGGGCAGCGGAGCCAGTGATGCGGGTTCGCACCCACCTGAGGTTTCAGATGTGGGTGCCCAGTCCACTGATCTGGGTGCGGGCCAACTGGGCTTTAGGTGTGTGCTGGGGCTGCTTGTCCGGCATTCACAGTCCAGGGTCTGAGGGGGTAGGGGACAAGAGGCCAGGGCTGCTATGGAGAGTTCTCTAAATAGCTGCTGATTACCCCTATTTTCTCTTTTTCTTTTCTAGAAGTTCCTCCTATTCAAGCCCCCCTGGTCCAAACAAGCACCTGGCCTCTCACACAGCCCAGCCTGGCTCTCTCCCAAGAATCCTGCAGCAGACCCTGTGCCCCCCACTGGGGGCTTCAGCTGCCCTGGTCCCCAGGTTGGTCCCAGGGACCTTATTATCCTTAGGCACTCTTCTTACCGTCTGATCTTTCAATGTCCTCTATCTTTGGTATCCGATCTTCATATATGCTGGAATACCGTTGGCTGTTCGCTCTGTTCCTCAGAACAGCTAAGCATTTCACTGGTGCCGAGGGTAAGTGGACTCTGCTCCCACCTATCTCGACACCATCTTCAATCTCAGCTGGGACTTGTTTTTAAAGCCAGTATTATACTGCTGTGTTTCATTTGTTACTGCATGTAGCTGTATTTTAATTTTTTCTGTGGTACAATATGCCATTTTGTGAACATTTATCTATTTTGCTCCTGAAAGTGTCAACTGAAGGTCACTGCTGCCAATTCAGTGCCAACAGGAATCCCAATTTGGTGAAGGGGGAGACAGACTATTCAGTGCAAACAGCTCAATTCTAAAACAGCTCAGTTGTTGAACAGCATGGCTCTGAGGCAGCCCTGGTGTTACAGTGCTGCTCCATTCTGAGAGTTTGGCAAGACAGCTTCAGCTCTGATGTTGCCACTGCAGCTGGGGAAACACAGTCTTCAATGAACACTGAAAGTGTGCTCCACGGACATAGAGGTGAAGCTGACTTATAGAGGATTCCCCACTCCTGGTCCTTGATTGGTCAGTTCTCATGCACTGAGGACTCCAAGTCAGCACAGTTTGAGCAGTCCAAAAGGCACTGTCCTGATTATTTGGAATGCAGTTAGTTATTCTCGTTGGTTGGTGAAGATGCAAATCAGGATATAGCAGTGCAGTCCCAATGGCTGGGGCAGGTCTTCAGCCCATTGGTTGATTTATAATCTTTTATAAGGGCTGACTCAGATGGCAGGAGCACAGCGCTGAAAGCTTGGCAGCCCAGCCTGTGACTTCTTTGAAAGTTACAGGCTGGGACCTCTGTAAACAATGGGGGAGGGACCTCTGTATACAATGGGTGCTAGAGTCTAGTTATGAATTTGAGTCCAATTAACCATGAGAAGTCCTTTTTGAGTCCTTTTGTAGACCCCTTCTTTGGGTCAACAAAAGACATTCAGTTTTTATATTATAAACACTGCAGCTATCAACATTCTGATATATACAAGTAAGACTCTTTTTCAGACAATTTTACTGGACATGTAACCAGGAATGGCATTGTACCAATTGTACCAAGTATCACCCCTTCGAACAAAGTATACCTAATTCATATCAACACTTGATGCTGACTTCTTAATTTTTGTAGATCCAATGAGTATAAAATCTCAATCTGATCTTCATTTGATTTTCCTTATCCCTAACAATTTTAAACATTTTTTCATGTATGTTACCATTGTTCATTTCTTTTTCTTGTTTATTTTTTATTTTTTATTGGGTTGTTTGTCCTCATATTCTTGGTTTTCTTAAAAATATATTTTATTGATTCTACTATTACAGTTGTCCCAATTTATTCCCCTTTGCCTCACTCCACCTGCTACCCACATTCCCTCCAGTAATCCTCCTCCCCTTTAGTTGATGTCCATGAGTCATGCATATAAGTTCTTTGGCTACTCCATTACCTATACTGTCCTTAACATCTACCTGTCTATTTTGTACCTACCAATTTTCGCTTCTTAATCCCTGCACCTTTACCCCCATTTTCCTTCTTCCCCCTTCCAACTAAAGACCCTCCAAATGATCTCCATACCTATGATTCTGTTCCTGTTCTGAGTGTTTTTGCTTAGTTTGTTATTTGGATTCAGTTATTGATAATTGTGAATTTATTGCCATTTTAATGTTTATCATCTTGATCTTTTTCTTATATACTTCCCTTTAGCATTTCACATAATAAGGGCTTGGTGATGATGAACTCCTTTAGCTTTACCTTGTCTGGGTAGCACTTTATCTGCCCTCCCATTCTAAATGATAGCTTTGCTGGATAGAGTAATCTTGGTTGTAGGTCCTTGCTTTTCATTATTTTGTATACTTCTTGCCAGTCCCTTCTCACCTGCAAAAGTTGTTTGAGAAATCAGCTGATAGTCTTATGGGAACTCCTTTGTAGGTAATTGTCTGCTTTTTTCTTGCTGCTTTTAAGATTCTCTCTTTATCTTTAATTTTTGGCATTTTAATTTTGATGTGTCTTGGTATGGACCTCTTTGAGTCCATCTTGTTTGGTACTCTCTGTGCTTCGTGGACTTGTATGTCTATTTCCTTCACCAAATTAGGAAAGTTTTCTTTCATTATTTTTTCAGATAAGTTTTCAATTTCTTGCTCTTCCTCTTCTCCTTGTAGCACCCCTGTGATTCATATGTTGGTACATTTAAATATGTTCCAGACATTCCTGAGCCTTTCCTCATTTTTTGGAATTCTTTGTCCTTCCTACTGTTTTAATGAAATGCTTTTTCCTTCCTATATTCCAAATCATTGATTTGATTCTTGGTTTCATCCCATCCACTGTTGGTTCCATGTAGATTTTTCTTTATTTCACTTATGCAACCCTTATTTCTGCCTGGGTCTTTTTTATGGTATTGAAGTACCCAGTGAGTTCCTGGAGCATCCTGATAACCAGTGTTTTGAACTGTGCATCTGATAGGTTGCTTATCTCCATTTCATTTAGTTCTTTTTCTGGAGTTTTATTCTGTTCTTTCATTTGAACCCTATTTTTTTGTCTCCTCATTTTGGCAGCCTCCCTGTGGTTGTTTCTGTGTATTAGGTAGAGCTGCTGCTTTGATTCCCTTTCTTAGCACACCTGTTAAGTTGTATTGGGAGGAGCCTTAGGTAATCATGAGGGCAGGGCAACCCATGTCACCACTCTGTGGCTCTGTGTGGAGGAGGGCTCACAGAAGGGACAATGGAGGGCCTGGCCTCTGGAGTTTTGCCTGGGAGGAAGCTGTCTCCCCACTTGCACTTCACTTTCTCCCCATATGCCGCTGGTGGCCTTTCAGCTGTTGTCCTGTTGCTGAATCCAGAGGGGGTGGGTCTGTATGAGTCCTAAGTCCATCCCCTTTAAGAAGATGCAGTTTCTTCCACCACCCCAACCCCCACTGGTTTTTACAGCCAGAAGTTATGGCTACTTATCTTCCTGGTGCTGGGACCCTCGGCTGGGTGGTCCGGACTGCGGCTCGGATCCCTTGCTCCCAAGGTATCCCTCCCATTTTTATCTACCACTTGTGGATGTGGAACCACCATTCCTATCTCCATGTCTCTCTGCATCATACCATGTCTCCATGCCTCTCTGCATCTCTGCCCTTCCTATCTGTCTGGATGAATGTGGCTGCTTTAAATCCTTGATTGTCAGACTTCCACACAGCTTGATTTTCTGACGATTCTGGGTGATATTTGTTTTGTAGTGTAGCTGTATTTTTTTGCTATAGTTGTGCACGAAGGTGAGGCATGTTTACCTGTGCCTCTATCTTGTCCAGAAATCTTGTCCTTCTCATATTCTATACCAGTCTGGTGTAGGTTTTACATTTTGCAATATTTTCTCCCAGTTTGTAACTTGTTTTTGCTTTCTTTTTTAAGGTGTTTATACTGATGAACATGAATTCTTAGTTTTGATATAGTCAAAGTTATCAATATTTTATTTTAATGCTAGTGCTTGCCATGTCCTTTATAAAAAAACTTTTTCTACTGTAACTTCAGAAAAATATTGACTTAATATTTTTACTAAAAATTTTACTTTTGCTGTTTAACCCAGCTGGAATTGACTTTTATTCATGACATGAGGTAGAGGTTCAATTTCATTTATTTCCCCAAACAAACATGATTCTTATCATTTTCTTCATTCTAGGATGTACATTTTTTCTACAGTTTTGATCTGTTCTTTCATTTGGGTCATATTTATTTGTCTTGGTGCACCTGTTATGTTTTAGGGTGGTGGGGCCATAGGTATTCACCCAGGTGAGGCAACCCTCTTTGCTGCGTTGTGGCGCTGTCGGCCTGGTGACTATTTCTTTAACTCCTTGGTTGTCAGAGTTCCATGCAGTTTGATTTTCTGGCACTTCTGGTTGTTTATTGTTTTTAGATTGGTTGTTATCCTCCTTTTGGTTGTGAGAGGAAGCAAAGGGTTTCTACCTATGCCTCCATCTTGGCCAGAACTCTCCTCTTTATAAATCTATTGACTTTTTCTTGATCTGTTTTGTAACTGTGTTGTTAGAAACACTCAACTTTGGATTTTTAAAATAACTTGATGGTGAATTGCTCCCATATCACCATGTGATGATGCTTTTTGTCTTAATGTTTGTTTTGTCCAATATATATATAGCTGCTACAACTGCTGTTGTTTTTTTCCTAATCTTCTCAAAGTTCCCTTTTCTCATATATTTTCTGATCTCTTTAATAATTTTAAATAATGTTTTTTTAATAAACTTTTAAAATAATGTTTTACTAACTCAAGTGTGGTTGGAATAGGGGAGGCTAATCCTGTTTGGTTTCTGCTAATTTGTACTCAATGTAGATTATTTCCTTCTATATTTTGAGATTTTTAAATTGGAACCTCACATATAGCAGGGGTTTAATTTGTTTGTTTTTAATGCAGGAATCTTAGGGCTGGGAAATTGTTCCTAAAGATTGATTTTGCTTTTATTTCCTCTAGGATGCCAGAGATCTCACCCAATTATAACCAATTCTCATGTTAAAATTTCACTGTAGGGATTTTCACACCTCCCTAATTGTGTACATGGGGACTGCAAACCTGTGCATGATGTAAGCTTAGGTTTTCAATTTCCCGCCAAAGAACCCTTCTTCTTCCCTACCCCATCTGGACCCACTTCAGAGTTCTGGGGAGATACCGGCCTCTCTGACCTTCATGCTGGTGTGCAGAATTTTCCTTGTTCCTCTTTCACTGCAGCCCCCACCTCCATCCCCCATGGATCCCAGTTTTTCTTTATTTTTTAAAATATTTTATTTGTTAATTGTCATGAGTGTATGTTTTGCAATATAGTCTTTCCTATAAGTCAGTATTCTGTCTCCTCTAGGGTCGTCTGGCCTGGGCCTTAAGAATGGAAAGTGCCAGGCCACCTATACAACCACCAGTCCTGCAGGTGACACTGGCACTGAGGAATAACAGAAAGTCAACACAGGTGACTATGCCATTCACTCAGCTTTTATAATGCAGGTTCAATACAAATTCATAGTAAACTAATAACAATAATAATCACTCAGAAACAATCACCAATAACATCACACAAGAGAATTAGGGGATAAAAACCTGTGTCCTAAGAGTCCAGATCAGCTACACTTCCAGGAAGCAATTGGACTGGGCCGTCAACATCTGGCAAGGCAGAGTCAGAGGGACAGAAGTGCAGCATAGCTCTTAGTCTCCTGAGGTGGAACGTGCAGGATGTCTCAAAGTGCCTCACTCTCTGGTTGCGTCATGGTCTGAAGTCCTCTGCTTTTATTCTTCTTTTGGTTGCAAAGTCATGTTGACTTGGCACAATTTCTCATAAACGCATTTTTCTTAATTTGGATGAGCACATGGTGTTTTCCTTAGTCTCAGTAGGCACCTATTGTATATATCAGCTCTGTTGGGCACATATTATTTATGTCAGCTCTGCGAGACATGTGTTGTTTTACATCACTCTCTGAGAGAGTGCTGTTACCACTCAGATAAGCACATGTTGTCTGCCATGCTGTACTCTGCATCCTGAGGGGTTACATTATTTCTCTGCATCATTGCTGCACTACACATGCTCTAAACATGGCTTCAGGTCCTGGTCTCCACATTTATTTATTTGTTTATTTTTATTTTTTAAAGTATATTTTATTGATTATGCTAATATAGTTGTCCCATTAATTTCTCCTCTTTATTCTCCACCACCCTGCACCCTCCTCTCACTGACATTCCCCCCTTTGTTCATGTCCATGGGTTGTACATATAAGTTCTTAGGCTTCTCCATTTCCTATACTATTCTTAACTGATCCCCCCCCCCATCTATTTTGTACCTACCACTTAGGCTTCTTATTCTCTGTACCTTTTCTCCCACTCTGCCCCCTCCTCCTTGCTGCTGATAACCTTCCATGTGATCTCCATTTCTGTGATTCTGTTTCTGTTCTAGTTTGCTTAGTTTTAGTTTTAAGGTTCAGTTGTTAATTGTTGTCATTTTACTGTTCACAGTTTTTATCTTTTTCTTAGATAAGTCCCTTTAACATTTTGTATAAGGGCTTGGTGATGATGAACTCCTTTAACTTGACTTTATCTGGGAAGTACTTTATCTTCCCTTCTATTCTAAATTATAGCTTTGCTGAATAGAGTAAACTTGGATGTAGGTCCTTGTTTTTCATGACTTGGAATACTTCTTTCCAGCCCCTTCTTGCCAGCAAGGTTTCTTTTGAGAAATCAGCTGATAATCTTATGGGAATTACTTTGTAGGCAACTGTCTCCTTTTCTCATGCTGCTTTTGATATTTTCTCCCTATGTTTAATCTTGGGTAATATAATTATGATGTGCCTTGGTATGTGCTTCCTTGGGTCCAACTTGTTTGGGACTCTCTGAGGTTCTTGGAGTTCCTTGGAGTCTATTTCCTTTAACAGGTTAGGGAGATTCTCCTTCATTATGTTTTCAAATAAGTTTTCAATTTCTTACTCTTCCTCTTTTCCTTCTGGCACCCCTGTGATTTGGATGTTGGAATGTTTAAAATTGTCCCTGAGGTTCTGAGGCCTCTCCTCATTTTTTTGAATTCTTGTTTCTTCATTCTGTTCTGGTTGAATATTTCCTTTTTCCTTCTGGTCCAAACTGTTGATATGAGTCCCGGTTTCCTTCCTGTCACTGTTGGTTCCCTGCATATTTTTCATAGCTTTCACTTTTTCCTCTATTTTGTGACTGTATTCAACCATTTCTCTAAGCATCCTGATTACCACTGTTTTGAACTTAGCATCTGAGTGGTTGGCTATCTCTTTATTACTTAGTTCTTTTTTCTAGAGTTTTGATCTGTTCTTTCATTTGGACCTTGTTTCTTTGTCTTGATGCACCTGTTAGGTTGTAAGGGGCAGAGCCTTAGGTATTCACCAGGGTGGGACTACCCACTTGGGTGTGTTGTGGCACTGTATGTGGGGAGGGATCCAAGAGGGAACAATGCTGCTTACTCAGCTCTTGGCTGGTTTTCAGTCACTTCCGCCACTACCCACAAGCAAATTGGTCCCTTCTGGTGCTGATTCCTGGGTGGGTGGGTTTGTGTACATTATAGGACCCTGTGGGCCTCTCCAATGAACTCTCCTGTGAGGCTGGGAGTTTCTCCTGCTGCTGCCTCAATGCCCACAGTTTTTACAGCCAGAGGTTTTGAGGCTTTAGTTTCCCGCACTGGAACACTGGGTTGCATGGTCTGTGTCACTCCCCAGTTGTTCCTCCCAGTTTATCTGCACACAACTGTGGGACCACCCAGTTTACCAGCTGCTGCCTTGCTACACATCCTCTCCATCCTAGCTGCCTGTCTCTGTCCCTCCTACCAGTCTGAATTCATGCTTGTTCTTTAACTCCTTGGTTGTCGAACTTCCATACAGTGTGATTTTCTGTCAGTTCTGGTTGTTTTTCTTTTTTAAATTTGTTGTTGTCCTTCTTTTGGTTGTATGAGGAGGCAAAGTGTATCTATCTATGTCTCTCTCTTGGCCAGAAGTCTCTCCACATTTATTTTTAGAGAGAAGGGAAGGGAAGGAAGAAGAGATGGACAGAAACATCTATGTGTGAGAAAAACATCAATCTGTTGCCTCTTGCATGTGCCCCCCTTGGGGACTGTGCCTGCAACCTAGGCATATGCCCTGACCAGGAATTTATCTGGCAAGTTTTCACTTCATGGGATGATGCTCAACCAAGTGTGCTGCACTGGTCAGTGCTCAATCCCAATTTTTCGTAGTAGTCTCATTCCAGCTCTCTGGCTTGAGTTGGCGCAATGATTTTTCTTCTCTCTCTTTGAGTGATGTTAAATCACAGGAGTGTAATTATCTCTGGTGAGCAATAAAATGTTCCAAATACAGGTATAACTCTTGTTTAATATTAAATCAATGGTGAAGTGAAATGTAATTTCACTGTAATAAGGGAACAGTCCCGCAGAGAGGTCACTGACAGTTGTGAGCACATTCCTTCATCCCAGGGTGGGTCTCTGGAGGAGGAAGAGAGGTGTATGGGTGGGAGTGTGGGGAGAGCACAGAGAGTTGAAATTTGTGCTATAACCATTAGGCATGTGTGCCTGTAGAATGCCTGAGATGTGGCTAGTACCTACTGACATGTGCTTCAAACTCAAAAGATTTCAAAGACTCAGGCTGGCAACAAGATGGCGGCAAGATAGGTGGGAGCGGAGTCCACTTCCCCTCAGCACCAGTGAAACACCTAGCTGATCTGAGGAACAGAGCGAACAGCCAATGGTATTCCAGCATATATGAAGATTGGAGACCAAAGATGAGGACATTGAAAGATCTGATGGTAAGAAGAGTGCTTAAGGACAATAAGGTCCCTGGGACCTGCGCGGGGGAAATGGGTGGCTGAAGCCCTGGCTCAGGCATAGGGTCTGCTGCAGGATTCTTGGGAGAGAGCCAGGCTGGGCTGTGTGAGAGGCCAGGTGCTTGTTTGGACCCGGGGGGCTTGAATAGGAAGAATTTCTCGAAAAGGAAGAGAGAAAATAGAGGCACTCAGTGGCTAGTTACAGAACTCTCTGCTGCAGCCGCTGCCTCTGGCGCCCCTCCCCACTCAGCCCCTGGACTGTGAAGGCGGGATAAGCAGCCCCAGCTCTCACCTGAAGCCCGGTTGCAAGCACCCAGATTAGTGGACTGGGCGCCCACAAATGAAACCCCGGCTGGGCACCCACACCTGAGACCCCGACGGGGTGCCCACACCTGAAACCTTGGGTGGGTGTGCACCGGGAGCAGAGGCTAGCTGCACCGTGCACAGGCCCAAAGCAGAGGACCCCGCAGCAGCGCAACTCAGGCCCAAAGTGGGGGATCGGCTGATGAATGGCCTGGCGGTCTGTGAGTGACCACACCTAAAAGCACCAGTTCTGAACAACTCCTACCTAGCCCCTGCCCACAGAGCCCTGCAGGGCCTACTGGCTCTCTAGGACTAAGGCAGAACACCCAGCAGAGGGGAGCTGCAGGGCTAGGGGAGACTGCATTCCCCAGAAAGACTTGACCCAGTAGGGGGATGAACTTCCCCATAGCAGCACTGAGAGCCCCTAGCATCTAAGACAGCAAAGAGCAAGAAGGGGGAATGTGAGTTGCCCCCAATTGGTGCAACTAGAGGACAGCACAACTGGTGAACTAAAGGCCTAGTGGGGAGCAGAAGGACCCTGAGGAACTGGACTGGAGGCTGACCAACAGTGAATAGTGTGGCTCAGGAAGGGAGAAAAGTGAAAACAATCCTTCCAACCACCCCCTCCCGTTCCACAGACGGGAAGACCAGCAGAACTAACCTGACCGGTTTAAAGCCAGCAGAAGACTTTTTTTTTTTCTTTCCTCCTTTCCCCTAAATTCGTTCTTCCTTTCTGTCCTTCTTTCTTTTTTTTATTCCTTCTTCCTTCCATCCTTTACCTTTTTTATTCCTTCTGCCTTCCTTCCTGTATTTATTGTTTTGTTTTAATTTTTGTTAAAATTCCTTCTTATCTTGCCATGATCTTTCTTTATTTCTTCTTCCTTTCTTCCTTTCCTTTTCTATTCCCTTTTTCCCTCCTTCCATTCTTTATTCCCCCCCCACACCCCCCGCTTTCTCTTTTTCCCACAGGTGAGACAATAAAACCTGGAGCGCTCAAAAGACCAGAGTTACACCATGTTAGACCAATAAACATCAGCTCAAGACCAGTGAGCACAGGAGATTAAGGAGGCAGCACCACTGAATCCCATTGGCATTCTACCATATAAGTTCATACCATAAACCCAGGGAATCAGAATAGATCAATTTAAGAAGCAGAGGCTAACAAGAAGTCTCACAAACAATGGGAAGACAAAGAAACAATCCCCAAATGAAAGGAAAGGAGGAAGCCTCAGAAAGAATGCTAACTGAAAAAGAGGCAAGTCAATTAACAGATACTGAGTTCAAAGCAATGGTTATCAGGAAGCTCACTGAGCTCACAGAGAACTAGCAGAAACTAAAAGGAAACTACAATGAACTCACTGCAAACTATATCAACATGAAAAAGGAAATAGAAACTATCAACTAGGGCCAAGAGTAAATGAAGAATACAATTTCTGAACTGAAGAACACAGTAGAAGGAATCAAAAACAGACTTGATGAAGCAGAGGATCGGATTAGCAAGCTGGAGGAAAAGTAGAAAAAAACACCCAGAAAGAGCAAGAAAAGGAAAAGAGGCTCAGAAAGAATGAAGAGGCAATAAGGGAAATGCAGGAGAACATGAAACGTAACAATATCCGTATAATAGGAATACCAGAAGGAGAAGAAGAAGAGCAAGGGATACAAAACCTGTTTGAAAAAGTAATGACAGAAAATTTCCCTAATCTGATGAGAGAAAAAGTCACCCAAATCCAGGCAACACAGAGAGTCCCAAGCAAGAGGAACACAAAGAGGCCCACTGCAAGACACATCATAATTAAAATGGCAAAATTCCAAGACAAAGAGAGGATTTTAAAGGCAGCAAGGGAGAAACAGGAAGTAACATACAAGGCAGCCCCAATAAGGTTAGCAACTGACTTCTCAATGGAAACTCTGCAAGCCAGAAGACAATGGCAAGAAATATTCCAAGTAATGAGAACCAGAGGCCTGCAACCAAGAATACTTTACCCAGCAAGGCTCTCAATCAAGATAGAAGGCCAAATAAAGAGTTTCCCAGACAAAAGAAGTCTAAAAGAATACACTTCCACCAAACCAGCTGTGCAAGAGATAATAAAGGGACTGCTTTGAGGAAAGGAAGGAAAGAGAAAGAGGAACACAGAATGAAAAAATGGCAATGAATATCTGTCGATAATTACCTTAAATGTAAATGGATTAAATACTCCAATCAAAAGACATAGAATAGCTGAATGGATAAGAAAACATGACCCACACATATGCTGCCTCCAAGAGACCCACCTCAGGACAAAAGACCTACACAGACTGAAAGTGAAGGGCTGGAAACAAATTTTCCAAGTAAACAGACAGGAAAAAAAAGCAGGGGTAGCAGTACCCATATCAGACAAAATAGACTTCCAAAGAAGGGCCATAAAGAGAGACCCAGAAGGTCACTTCATAATACTCAAAGGAAGAATCCACCAAGAAGACAGAAACATTGTAAATATATATGCACCCAACATAGGAGCACCCAAATACATAAAGAAAATCTTGGAGGACTTCAAGAAAGATATTGACAGCAACACAATTATAGTAGGGGACTTTAACACCCCACTGTCAAAAATGGACAGGTCTTCCAAACAAAATATCGAGAAGGATATTGTGTCACTTAACAATACCCTAGGTGAAATGGACTTAACTGATATATAGAGAGCTTTTCATCCCAAAGAAGCAAAATACACATTCTTTTCAAGTGTCCATGGAACTTTTTCAAAGATAGATCATATGATAGGACATAAAGCAAGCCTCAACAAATTCAAGAAAATTGAAATCATATCAAGGATTTTCTCTGACCACAAGGGACTGAGACTAGAAACCAACCCCAAAGGAAAAAACCCAAAACATTCAAAATCATGGAGACTGAATAGCATGCTATTAAACAATGAATGGGTCAAGAACGAGATTAGGGAAGAAATCAAAAACTTTCTGGAAGCAAATGAAAATGAACTCACAACAACCCAAAACTTATGGGACACAGCAAAGGCAGTCCTGAGAGGGAAGTTCATAGCAATACAGGCCTACCTTAAAAACATAGAAACATTTCAAACAAACAACCTAACCCTACGCTTACAAGAACTGGAGGAACAACAACAAGGACAGCCCAGAGCAAGCAGAAGGAAGGAAATAACCAAGATCAGAGCAGAGTTAAATGGCATAGAGACTAAAAGCACAATTCTAAGGATCAATGAATCCAGGAGCTGGTTCCTTGAAAAGATAAACAAAATTGACAAGTGTTAAGCAGACTCATCAAGAAAAAAACAGAGAGAGGATCCAAATAAACACAAGTAGAAATGAAAGAGGTGAGATTACAACTGATAACACAGACATGCAAAGGATTGTAAGACATTCCTACGAAGAACTGTATGCCAAGTAATTTGAAAACCTAGGTGAAATGGACACATTTCTAGAAAAATATAATCTTCCAAAACTGAATGAAGAAGAAGCAGAAAACCTGAACAGACCAATAATAGTAGACGAAATTGAAGAAGTCATCAGAAAACTCCCATCACACAAAAGCCCTGGACCAGATGGTTTCACAGGAGAATTCTACAAAGCATTTAAGGAAGAACTAACCCCTATCCTTCACAGACTATTCGAAAAAATCCAAACTGATGGAAGACTCCCAAACTCTTTTTATGAAGCCGGCATCATCCTAATCCCAAAACCAAATGAAGAAACAACGAAGAAAGAAAACTTCATTCCAATATCGCTGATAAACATAGATGCTATAATTCTCAGCAAAGTATTAGCAAACCGCATCCAGGAACACATTAAAACGATCATAAACCATGACCAAGTGGGATTCATCCCAGGGATGCAAGGATGGTACAATATTCGCAAATCAATAAACATAATACATCACATCAATAACTGCAAAGACAAAAATCACATGATCATATCAATAGATGCAGAAAAAGCATTTGATAAGATACAGCACCCATTTCTGATAAAAACACTCAGCAAAGTGGGAATAAAGGGAGCATTCCTCAACATAATTAAGGCCATATATGAGAGACCTACAGCCAACATCACACTCAATGGACAAAAACTTAGAGCTTTCCCACTAAGATCAGGAACAAGACAAGGATGCCCTCTCTCACCACTCCTATTCAACATAGTATTGGAAGTCCTAGCCACAGCAATGAGTCAAGAAAGAGCAATAAAAGGCATCCAAATTGGAAAGGAGGAAATGAAACTGTCACTGTTTGCTGATGACATGATAGTGTACATGGAAAATCCTATAGACTCCACCCCAAAACTACTCGACCTAATAAATGAATTTGGCAAAACAGCTGGATACACAGTCAATACTCAGAAATCAAAGGCATTCCTGTGCACCAACAATGAAACTGCAGAAACAGAAATCAGGAAAAAAATCCCATTTGATATAGCAAGAGGAAAAATAAATTACCTAGGAATAAACCTAACCAAGGACCTAAAAGACCTGTACTCAGAAAACTACACAACACTGAAGAAAGATGTTAAGGAAGAGACAAACAAATGGAAGCATGTCCCATGCTCATGGATTGGAAGAATTAACATCATCAAAATGGCCATACTACCCAAAGCAATTTATAGATTCAATGCAATCCCAATGGAGTATCAATGACATATTTCACAGATATAGAACAAACATTTCAGGAATTCATATGGAACCATAAACGACCCTGAATAGCTGCAGCAATTTTGAGAAAGAAGAACAAGGCAGGAAGGATCACAATACATGATATCAAACTGTATTACAAGGCCACTGTAATCAAAACAGCCTGGTACTGGCATAAAATCAGGGACATAGACCAATGGAACAGAATAGAGAGCCTAGAAATAAATTCAAGTCTTTTGGGTCAGTTAATATTTGACAAAGGAAGCAGGAGCATAAAATGGAGCAAAAACAGCCTCTTCAACAGATGGTGTTGGGAGATCTGGACAGCTACGTGTAAAAAAATGAAACTCGATCACCACCTTGCGCCATACACAAAAATAAACTCGAGATGGATAAAAGACTTAAATATAAGTCATAACACCATAAAAGTCCTAGAGGAAAACATTGGCAGGAAAATCTCAGACATTCCACTCAGCAACATCCTCACAGACATGTTTCGTAAAGCAAGGGACATAAATAAAAGAATAAACAAATGGGACCTCATCAAAATAAAAAGCTTCTGGAAGGCTAAAGAAAACAGCCCTAAAATATAAAGAGAACCAACAGTATGGCAAAACATATTTGCCAATGATACCTCAGACAAGGTTCTAATCTCCAAAATACATAAAGATCTCATAGGACTCCACTCCAGGAAGACAAACAACCCAATTAAAAAAATGGCAAAGGACTTGAACAAATACTTCTCCAAGGAAGACATACAGAGGGCCCAGACACATATGAAAAGATGCTCAGCATCACTAGCCATCAGAGAGATACAAATTAAAACCACAATGAGGTACCATCTCACACCAGTCAGAGTGGCCAACATAAACAAATCCACAAACAAATGTTGGAGAGGATGCGGAGAAAAGGGAACCCTAGTGCACAGTAGGTGGGAATGCAGACTGGTGAGGCCACTGTGGAAAACAGTATGGAATTTCCTCAGAAAACTAAAAATGGAACTGCCCTTTGACCCAGCAATTCCGCTGCTGGGATTATACCCTAAGAACCCTGAAACACCAATCCAAAAGAACCTGTACATCCCAATGTTCATAGCAGCACAATTTACAATAGCCAAGTACTGGAAGCAACCTAAGTGCCCATCAGCAAACGAGTGGACCCAAAAACTATGGTATATTTACACAATGGAATTCTACGCAGCAGAGAAAAAGAAGGAGCTTATACCCTTTGCAACAGCATGGATGGAACTGGAGAGCATTATGCTAAGTGAAATAAGCCAGGCGGTGAGGGACAAATACCATATGATCTCACCTTAACTGGAACATAATCAACAAAGGAAAAGCAAACAAAATATAATCAGAGACATTGAAGTTAATAACAATCTAAAAATAGCCATAGATGATGGGGAGGTGATAGTGGGGAGAGGGGTTACATGAACTACTATAAAGGACACATGGACAAAATTAAGGTAGGGTGTAGGCGGGGGGAGGGAGGTGGGTTCAGGTTTTGTGGGTGGAGGTTTGTGAAGAAAATGCAGACAACTGTAATGAGTAACAATAAAAATTAAAAAAAAGATTTCAAAGACAATAAGAAAAATAATGTAAACATGGAATGTATGTAAAATATTTTGATTCATTTTTATATGGATTACATGTTGAAATAATATTTTTCATACATTGGTTTAAATAAAAAATTTAACATACATAACTATCACCTCTTTTTTAATGTGGCTATTAGAAAATTTATAATCCAATTTGTGGCTCAAACTGTGTCTTTGAGAGCCTTACCAGTCAAAGTGAAGTCCTTCGGCCAGCAGTATTGGCATAATCTGTGAGCTTGTTAGACATGAAGACCTCAGGCCCCAGTTCCTGCATTTTATCAAGATCCCAAGGTGATTTGTGTGCAAGGTAGAGAGCATTGGCTCTGAAACTTGAGCAGGTTTCACTGTCACCTGGGGAGCTCTTTAAATCAGAGTGCTGGCCCTTCCCAGAGTTCCTAATGTAGTAGGTGTGGCCTAGGGCCCACAACATACATTTCTAACAAGATTCTGGGTGGTACTTAGGCATCAGTCTAAGAACCTTGCTTTGGGAACCACTACTCTGTTCTCTGGAGGATAATGGCAAGATCTGTCCCTAGGACCTAAATTAGGGGTTAGAGCAAAGTCCTGAGAATTAGCTGTTCTGGAATTTATCTTCCAACAGTGGGATGTTGTCCTCTTTCTTCTCCTTCACACCTAAGCCCTTTGAGAACCATGTAAGAATTCCCAGTCTTTCAAATGGATTGGAGAAAAACAAATCGTTCCAAGGCGATGTGAAAAATCACGGGAATGGTGAAAGTCTTTCTTTTACTCAGAGGTCGGAAAGGGCTTCCCAGCCTCCATTTGTTATTTATTCCTCCACCATTCACCATCCACCATCTGCTATGCACCATCCACCACCCACCATTTACCTCCATTCATCATTCTCCATTTATCACTGACATCCCTGCACTCCCTTGGTCCTTATGGCCTGCATGAAATTTCTTTTGTCAAAATAAAGAAGAAGCTGAGGTAACAAGATGTGAGTAGTCTACCTACTCCAGGGACAGAGTGGACATTTGAGCTCACCAGGAAGAGTATTCTTTCTTTACCTCTTTTCAGAGCCTCCCTTCAGCATCACTATTGAACCTCAGTGCATTGACTGCCATTTCTTAATGCTCCACACTGCCATTTCCAGTGCCTTAATCTGCAATGAGAGAGGTTGTCCCAAAGCCAGTGCTGAATCCTGCCCACACAACACACCAGGACACTTGGGTCATTGAGCACTTTAGAGCATTTTGGGTCTATGGGTGCCTGACACTCTGCATTCTTGGCTTATAAGGTGGAACTCATGCCCAGAGAAGTTACGGAACATTCTTCAAAGTGATATAACAACTTGGAAAATGCACTGAGACCTCCAGTGAGAAAGGAGGATTGATGTTGCAGTGACCTCCATTCTTCCTGAAACCATGGTGTAGATTCTCAGGAAACGAGAACAGAAGAAGAAACAGTGGATGATACTTTCAAAAAGAGAATGCAGATTCAGGAGGATAAGTCATTTAACAGAATAAAGTTGAAGAGGGAAGAATACAGTATGCTAAGAATGGCTGGAAAGGCTCAGGATTAGAAGTACAGGGACTGCTGGAGGCTAAACACAGGGAAATTACCTCCAAGTCTGAAATCCCAGATCCCCTGTGTCACCCAGGGGAGCAGAGGAATGTTGATGCTCTGCAGGAATAAACTGGAGGATCTGTGGATTTCAGGCAGAAGACACAGCAGAGGTTGGGGTATGGAGATATCAGCAAAATGGAAATCAAGTGGATGTCTGTGGTAATAATGAGAGCCAGGCCACCTTCTCTGGACACAGAATCCCAGTGGCCAGATTTAGTTCCCTAGCCAGGAAATTGATAGATTGTTCTCTGAAAAAAAGCAAATGAGTCAGAGAAAAGACCTCACTAGTCAAGTCCTCCAATATGGTGGGACGCCAAATGGTGTGTCCCTTCAGGAAGGCCCATCAGCCAGCCAGCTATGTCCTTGCACACAGAACTTCCAATTTTTAAAAAAGTATATTTTATTGATTATGCTATTACAGTTGTCCCAATTTTTCCTCCTTTGCCCCCTTCAACCCAGTTCCCTCCTGCAATCTACCCCCTTAGTTCATGTCCATGGGTCATGCATGTAAGTTCTTTGGCTTCTGCATTACCTATACTGTTCTTGACATCCCCCTGTCTCTTTTGTATGTATTAATTATGCTTCTTTTCCCCCATTCTCCCCCATCCTCCTCACAGCTGATAACCCTCAAAATGATCTCCATATCTATGATTCTATTCCTGCTCTAGTTGTTTGCTTAGTTTGTTTTTCTTTTTTAGATTCAGTTGTTGATAGCTGTGAGTTTGTTGTCATTTTAATGTTATAGTTTTGATTTTCTTTTTTCTAAATAAGTCCCTATAATGTTTCATATAATAAGGGCTTGGTGATGATGAACTCCTTTAGTTTTACCTTGTCTGGGAAGCACTTTATCTGCCCTTCCATTCTAAATGATAACTTTGCTGGATAGAGTAATCTTGGATGTAGGTCCTTGCTTTTCATCACTTTGTATACTTATTGCCAGTCCCTTCTCACCTGCAAAGTTTGTTTTGAGAAATTTGCTGATAGTTTTATGGGAACTCCTTTGTAGGTAACTCTCTACCTTTCTCTGGAGGCTTTTAAGATGCTCTCTTTATCTTTAAACTTTGGCATTTTAATTATGATTTTCCATAATTACCATAATTAAATTTAATAATTTTATTATGGTGTGTCTTGGTGTGGACCGCTTTGGGTCCAACTTGTTTGGGACTCTCTGTGCTTCCTGGTCTTGTATGTCTATTTCCTTTGCCAAATTAGGGAAGTTTTCTTTTATTACTTTTTGAAGTAAGTTTTAAATTTCTTGTTCTTCCTCTTCTCCTTCTAGCATCCCTATGATTAGGATGTTGGCCCTTTTGGAGATGTCCCAGAGTCTTCTTAAACTCTCCTTGTTTTTGTTTTTGGTTTTTTGTTTTTTGAATTCTTGTTTCTTCATTTTGTTCTAGTCCAATGTTTATTTCTTCCTTATGTTCCAAATTGTTGATGTGAATCCCAGCCTCTTGCCCTTCACTCTTGGTTTCCTGTGGATTTTTCTTTATTTCCCATAGTGTATTCTTCACTCCTTCCATTATGCTTTTACCATATTCAATGAGATCTTTAAGCATTCAGATCACCAGTGTTTTGAACTCTACGTCGGATAGATTGGCTATCTCCACATCGTTTAATTCTTTTTCTGGGGTTCTGTTCTGTTCCTTTATTTGGGCCCTATTTCTGTGTCTCCTGATTTTGGCAGCTTTCCTGTGTCTGTGTACTAGGTAGAGCCACTTTCATTTCCTGTTTTAGTGCACTTGTTAAGTTGCATGGGATGGAGTCTTTAGTGTTCACCAGGATGGGGCAACTGTGGGTCCGTGTGTGCAGGAGAGGTAGAAGAGGGGACAATGCTGCAGGTGGCTGATTTCTAGGGGCTTGCCTGGCATTCACCCTATTTCCAGTCACTTCACCCACTCCTGTATGTGACTGACACCCTTCCAGCTGCTATCATGGTTATGGTTCCCAGAGTGGATGGGTATGCGAATCTTCTGCCCCCCCGCCCTGCCCCGAGAAACCAGCAGTGTTTCCACTGCCCCAACCCCCACTGGGTTTACAGCCAGAAGTTACCAGGCTTTCTTTTCACAGTGCTGGAGCCCTGGGCTGTGCATTCTGGCCTGGGGCTGTGCTCACTGGCTACAAGGTGTCTCCCAGATTTTTATCCACCACAGGTGAATATGGGGCTGCCTGTGCCTCTGGCTGCCACTGCCTCACTGCCTCACTGTCTCACTGCCTCTCTGCCTCTCCTCTTCCAGCTTGCAGCCACCACACCAGTCTTGTCTGACCCAACTCCCAGTCTCTACCCCTCCTACACGTCTGGACTAATATAGCTTCTTTAAATCCTTGTCGTACTTCGGTACAGTTCTGGTATTTTGTTTTGTTTTGTTTGGTTTGTTTTTTTGGGTGATTTTCTGGCAGTTCTGGGTGTTTTTCATTTTTAAGTTAGGTGTGTTCCTTCTTATGGTTGTGCAATGAGGTGAGGAGTATCTACTTATGCCTCCATCTTGACCAGAGCTTCCACTTTTGGTGTCTCCTCTCACTGCAATAAAGATGGGCTCCGATGTTTGAAGACAAATGTGTACAGCTGTATATCCCTACCCCAATGCAGGCATAGGGTGCTAATGTTTATTAACAGCTTTAGTGTAGTATTTGATTGTTAAAACATGTATTTCTTTGTTAAAAAAATAAAGTTAAATTAAAGAAAGTCTCTCTGAGGAATTCTTCCATCTCTTCCACTTGCACGCTGACTACCCTGCGTGAGTGGCCCTGACACAGCTTTGGTCACCATAACACACACCCACAGGGCAATCACAGTGAACTGAGTGTCTACAGTCTCTTGTCTTTGGCTGGGCTGGTGCTGAGGATTGTAAGGGAAACCCAGGGCTGAAGGGCAGTGGGGTAAGAAGCCAGGGGTTTGTTGGTTTGGTCTTAGTCCCAAATGAAGGCTGACTGTGCATGGAGAAGTAGGAAGTGCCCCAGGAAAGTGATTGGAAAGTGTTCCTGTGTCCACTTGGTTTTCTCGCCCTTCTGCCTGGACTGCTGGGAGCAAGACCTGAGCTGGGCTCTTGGGGAGCCTGAGAGGCAGGGCATGTTTCCAACCCTCAGGAGCTTGGGGCAGACAATCCTAGGCCTGAAGGCCCCTGAGCTTCTTCAGGAGGCATGACAACCACATTCTGGAGTGAGTTCTGAGGTCCTGTGGGAAGAACACAAAGAGGGGCTTGGATCAAGGGGCACAGCCTATGTAATCAGAGCAGGTGGGGATGGGGCTGGAAGACAAAAGGTAGGTAGGGTTGGCAAGATCAGGAGGGAGGGTAGGAAGTGGCTGGATGAGGAGAGGCAGGAGCAACTCTGTGTTACAGAGGGGGCAGGGGACCATTTTGAACTTGTAGGCTACTGCAAAGACTAGTTTTTATCCTAAGAGAAGAGAGGAGGCAAAAGGGATTAGCTTTGTATTTTGAAGAGACCCAGAGGCCAAAAGCCAGCACTGGGGTTTCCCTGTCTGTAAGGAGACCACTTAGAAGGAAGCCAGGCTGGGTGATGGCCCAGCATCAGGTTGGGGGAGTCAGTGAGATGCTCAGGATGGTGATGATGACAATGAGGATGATGAAAGTAAGATGTGACAAGAGAACTTATACAAGTCTTAGCACAGCACAGGTGCTGTTTCAATACTTTCCAAATACTGCCTTATTTAATCGTCAAAACAACTATATGAGATAGGTTTAACTGTTGTCTGATCTGTCAGGCAAAGAAACAGGCACAGAGAGTTTCAGATCTTGCCTAGAAAGAGTCAGAGCTGTGATGAGAACCAAATCCACTGCGTAATGGATTGGATGATGTGTGAGGGAGTGGAAGGGGCCCAGGCTTACTTCCAGGGTCCTCCTTGTGTAGCTACTAGGACTGGGGGAGGGGAACAGTGAGGGTTTCCTTACAAGAGTGTGGCCTAGAAATAACAAATAGTGTGAGGAGCAAGCACTGAATATAGCTCTGGGAGGAGGGGCTCTTTGTCTGGGTCCTCTCAAGGCAATGAGGAGGAGCCTAGCTCAGAGGTGCTAGGGTGCCTTTCAGCAGAAAGGACCAGAGGGGTCCTGGTGTGGGTCAGGAACCCCTCAGTAGGTGACCCGGGCAAGTCCCTTTTCCTCTTTGCTCTCAGGCTCTATAAAAATAAAGATTCAATGTTATGAGTTTTTGGCAATGTTTTCCTAATTCAGGAAAGAAGTTCCATTTCCTTTCCCATGTGGGAGGGGCTGCCTGGCTTTTGGATGCTTCTTCTGGATGTGGCATTATGCTAATTATCAGTTACCCATTCATCCACTGAGACTGCTGAGACTGAGGGATAGCAAGGGGAACCCTCACCATAGACATGGGTGGCTTCACTCACAGTGAGAAGATAGATGGCCAGACCCTGCAGGGCAGAAGGAGGTTAGCCAAGAGCAGTTTAAGAAAGACCAGGGAGAGTGGACCAGACCCACCAGACACAGAAACAGAGCACAAAACTATAATAATAATAATGATAATAATAAAATATCATTGGTGCAGGAAAAAGACAAATATGTCGACAAACCAGAATGGAATCCAGTAACAGCCCATATACGTGTATACAAGGGAAATTACTAATTTTATACTATATAATGAATGGGGCCAGAAAAAAGAAAAGCCTGAGTAATTTAATAAATGGTACTGGAAACCTAAATATACATTTAAAATACTGTGGCTAGTTGTTAGAAAATCATGTAAAAATTATTTCAATTAAAGAACTAAAAAAACCTATAAAAGCAATTTTGAGAAATTAAATGTTTTCTGTATAAACTTAGAATGGGATGACCTTCAAAAGCAAAATATGCCCCCCCCTCCCACACACACAAAAGAAAACACAAAAACACAGAAGAAAAACTTGATAAATTTGATTCTTTCAAAAATTGAAAATTTTTAGCTCTGGTTGGTGTGGCTCAGTGGATTGAGTGCCAGCCTTCGAACCAAAAGGTCACCGGTTTGATTCCTTGTGAGGGCACAGGGCTGGGTTGTGGGCCAGGTCTCCAGCAGGGAGCATACAAGAGGCAACCACACATTGATGTTTCTTTCCCTCTCTCCCTCCCTTCCTGTCTCTCTAAAAATAAATAAACAAAATATTTTTTTAAAAAAATTGAAAACTTTTGAGCTACAGCAGACACTATCAGCAAAGATAAAAGACAGGCTGGGAGGATATATCTGCAACATCTAGAGTGTAAGGCTTGTATTCAAGACATAAATCTTCCTATGAAACCATAAGAAAAAGAAGGACAGTAGGGGAGTGGGATATGTTATTAGCAGGCAGTTTATGGTAAAGAAAGTTCACAAGGCCAAGAGCATGAAAAGATGTACAATCTCAGTAGTGATTAGAACCAAATAACCATAACAGCTACCACGGAACCCCATGTGTTAACTGTTACATGCAAAAAAAATTAAACAATGTTCCTAAGTTGGAAAACGGGTGCTCTAACCATCTGCTAAGTAAAGTGTAAACTGATGTGACTCTTAGAATGATAATTTTCCTGTGTCAGTTTAAATGAAAAGCGAACATACCCTTTGGCCCAGCAATTGCAAGTTTAGGTTTCTGTGCTTCACAATTATGTATACAAAAAGTACATATACAAACATTTATCTTAAAATTACAGCAACTGGCTATCTATCTGGACAAGAAGGGTCCAGCAGTAGTTTAGTCATACTACTACATACTGCATTTCTTTATACACTGAGTGCAATTCAAAAACTCTATGCCCACCAGCTGTGGGACCTAAGAGCTCAGGGGAATACATCTGAAAGGGCCATTCAGATGTAGAAATATTGCAAAGCTGTACAGCTAACATTACATACTAGGGGAACATGTTTCAAGGTGGGAGACAGATACCTCAACACTTTTCAAGGTATTTGCCCAGCAACCTTGGAGCCCAAGAAAGTGAATGTTGGGGTGGGTCATTCCTTAGAGTAAAGAGCAATGACAGGGAAGAGGACTCAAAACAGCCTGGGGTGTCTACACTTGTTAGAGTTGTAGACAGCTCCAGGAATTAAGGCAGAAGCCTGAGTTGCAGGAGGGCCCCACAGCCCTCTCTCCAGTCAGTCCCCTCAACTCCTATGGGAGAGAGGAGTTTAATATTCTAAAAAGGCAACCCGATTATCACCATACTGAAATCTTCAAACCACTGGACTTGCATACTTTATGAAATAGCTTTTTATGTTGAATCCCAAATGAGGGAGGCTGCATTTTCAGTTCAGTCCTTAGGGCCTCCAAAGTCCTCCTGGCTCTGGGGAGGGAGAAGGGGTTGTTGGGAGGAGCTCACAGAGCCCACCATCCTCTCTGGGATTTCCCACTGAAGGTGATGACCTTGGGCAGGAGGCACATAACACGAGGTCTCCCACAGAGCTATTGGATGTAGTGATTTTGATCACTGATCCTGAGGGCAGCCCTGGGAGGGGACATTATCATTCCTTGTTGTAGATGAGAAAATTGAGCTTAAAAATGCTCCTGTTTGCACAAAGGAAAGAATATGCTGTTAGATTCCTCTGGCTCCAAATTATATTCTAAACCAGATTAGTGCAAGAGTCACAGCCTGACTCTCATATTTCCCCTAAATCATTTTCCTTAGACTTCGGATTTTAAAAATACTGGGGGCCAACAAGGTTTACCAATCTCCGATTTTGACCAGGCAGAAATCTGAAAGGGGAATCATGGGGTGGGCAGAGCTACGTTTTGACCAGCAGGTGGGCTGGGTGGGCTCATGCCTTCATTTTATTTATTGCTCCTTGGAGTCCTGTGAAGGAACTATTAATCCCTAGTTTGCTAATGAGAAATTGAGGCAGATCTGGTACACAGTTGACCCTAGAAAACATGTAGAGTGAATGAATAGATGAATGAACAAGCTGGGTCTAGGAGAGGGTTTCTCCATCTCAGCACTACTGACATCTGGGGCCTGATGAATTATTTTTTTGTTGGGAGTAGGGTGGCTTCTTCTGCATTACAGGATGTTTAATAACATGTCTGGCCTTTCCCACTAGCCAGGAGCACTCCTTCACCCCCGGCCAAAAACATTTCCACACATTGCCAAATGTCTCCTGGGGGCAAAATAGCCTCAGTTGAGAACCACTGGTCTATAGGGCTGAGTTAGGAGCTCAGGCAGGTAAGAAGGGAATGGGGTGCCCTGAAAGGTGTGCAGAACAGCTATTTGAATGTGCAAGACCAAAGTATGGGCGTGCTAGCCATTGGCCTAGACAGGACAGAAACTTCTCTCAGAGTCCATCCCCAGCTGGGATCAGTCCCTCCCCTCTCTCCAAATCACTTTTCCCTGTGGGGTCCTGCTTGCTGGGCCAGCAGGAGACTGCTCAGGCTCCATTCCTTACACAACTCCTGAGCTGGCAAACCTGGGCTCCAGTCCTGGCTCAGTTTTTCCATCAGTCCACCGTGAAGGGGTTGTAGGATGATTTTGCAGCACCCTGTCTTGCCTCACGTAGTCCCTCCACAGCTCTGTGCTTTTACCCCACCCCCCTTGCCCCACAGTCTGCAGAGCAGAGTCTCAGATCTGCAGAAGTTTGGCAGTGAGAGGCCCTGGCCAACAGGTGCCCCAGCTCTTAACCACCAGTGTCCCTGGGCCTCCAGTCCAGACAGAAAGTTTCTTATCCTACAGTGAAAACCAACTGCACAGGAACTGGCTGTCTGCAAGGAGAAATGAGAATGGATTCCTCCACAGACCTGTTGAGCCTGCTCTTGTTTCATGTGAAGATGTCAGACAGCTGGACACCTTGGACATGTCTGGCCCCCCTGGCCTGGCAACACTTTGTTGATTGGAGTTACAAGCACACTCAATACCCCCATTTCTTCAAATAAACCCCTGGCCAAAACAGACAACCTCCCCCCCCCCCCCCCACTTTCTTCTTGCAAACATCATGGCTGTGAGGCTGCCTGGGGGCCAGGCCCTGAGTCTGAGAAGCAGCTCCGCAAGGGTTCTCTCCCACTCTGCCCTCCTACTCTGCCCTGCTACATGCTGGTTTGTGCAGGTATGCTGGAACAAGATGTCCTAAGCTCCACCCCAGGGAGAGGCAGCCTTCACTCCCCAGGGTCTGAAGCAGGAGATTAGTTAGCTTATATAGACAGAAGTCCTAGAGAGCCAGTAGGCCCTGCAGGGCTCTGTGCGCAGAAGTCCCTGTCCTTGGTCCCTAATTGGTCAGAATAGAGCCACTCTGATTGGTCAGGGCTGCTCAGCTCCAATTGGAAAGCCTCAGTCTTATTGATTGGAATAGGACTCCAGGAACTGCTTTATAAGGGCTGCCTCAAATGGTAGAAACACAGTGCAGGCAGGCAATTCTGTGCAGTATAGTTTGTGTGAGAGGCCCTGGTGCAGAAATGGCTGCTAAGCTCTGCATTTTTTTTTTTTCTGGAGTCCAGTTAGCCACCAGGAGCCCTTCTGAATCCTCAGGGTTCACATTCTGCTCCCCTCCAAGAGTTTGTGTGCCCAAGACTAGCCTCGGGCTGAGCCAGAAAGTCCTGCCAGGGGCCTGCACCTTCCTTCCAGCACCCCAGCTCTGGAGGGGCAGGGGAAGCTTGTGACGGTCAGGATGTGGCTCTGCAGAGTCATCTGAAGCCTTGCCTGTTTCCAAGGCCCCCTCCCCTACCTTCTTTGCCACTGACACAGCCTCCCCAAATCCCATTATCAAATACTCCCTTGAGGGATGGTGGATTGGGAAAGGGGCCTCCACTTTTTCCATTGGCACACTGGCCAGCATGGTGTTTAGAAGTCTTTTTGTGAATCTGCACAAGTGGAGACAAGCCATAATGTAGGGTGCTTTCCCAGGCTCATCCGTGTGGTGTCCTGAGTATTTCCTTTCCCCTTAATTCTCACACTAGTGTTCCAGAGCTGTTTTTCCTTCCTCTAGTTCCTCCCTCCTACGCAGAGACTGATTCAAAGGAACCAGGAGCCTAAATGCAAAGATAAAATTGAAAGCGTTTCCACTTCCTACAGCTAGAAAAGCAGAGGTGTAGGAATACTGGGTGGAGGAGGGGTGATAGGGGTAACAGGCAAGATCAGAGTCCTCCCAGGGACTGGAGAAAAGGGGTCCAGGTAGGACCCCTTCTCAGGTAGCCAGAAAACCAGCTCTCAAGTGAGAAAGGGAGGATTAAGGATGCCACTTCCCCTGACTTGTCAAGAGGGATATGGAGGAGCAACCCCTGCCATCACCAATGTGAAAGCACAGAACAGGCGAGACTGTCCCGTGGTTGTCTAGGTGCTGCCACTCAATAAACCAAAAAAAGCATTCACAACACAGGTGGCAAACAGAAGAGTGAAATCTTATTGTATATACAGCTCTGACAAATCCTCCAGCAGTAATTATGAACCCTCCGACAGGAAAATAGGCATGGAATAAAAAGATGCCTCACCCTCCACGCCCCCAAATAAATATAATATATTATAGGCAATATGTGTATGGTAAACCATTTAACCCCATAAAAATGGAAAAAAGAAAAGGTAAAGCAAGATGCCTTTCTTGCGTGCGTAGCTTGTCAGACTGTCAGAAATTATTTTAAAAGTTGCCTGCTGCCTTATGAATATGGGGAAACAAATGCAGGCACCTGGCCTGTGGGAACTTCCATTGTCCCCTAGTCCCTGGGTTCCTGATTCCTCTCATGAAGGCAGACATCTTACTGGATTGGCAGGCCTGGAGCCAAAGGCAAAGAGGGATAAATAAGAGAAGGGTTTCTGGGCACAGGAAGGTGGCAGGGATTATAGCAATTGAAACCTGAACAGCAAGGATCTCTCACTCACCAGCACCCTGCCTTGGTGTGGACTTGAAATCACCTCCTTTGTGCACTCTCACCCTAAATTTCCTTATGGCCCCTTAAACAGTGAGAATTAAAACAAAATCTATTCAATTTGTTTATCTTGGGCTTTGTAAGAAAATGGGGTTTGCAGTGGTAGTGATGCAGAGCCAGGATTATAGAACTCATAATTAGCAAGATGATTAAGGATAAGTTGCCTTTGTAGCAAGAAGATGCACTTATTCGGGGTAATGAATTCTCCTGGTGGGAGTCCCAGCTCAGGGCTATACAGAAGGGCCCAGGGGCTGCTGGAAGCTGGTCCAGACAGAGAACAGCTAGGGTTTGTTCAGTCAGCAAAATGCTTAATGCCAGGTGCTGTTCTAGACACTGGGATGGACCACTAAGCTTGCATAATAGCAGGTGACAGACAGATGCTAAGCATGTGCCAACATGATATGCAAGATATTGATGATTAAAAAGGAAATTAAAGCCAGAGAAGAGCACAGAGTTGGGGGGAGTAGGGGAGTGGGGTTATGATGGCCTTGGAAATCTCTTGAAGAGATGACTTTGAGCTGAGAAAACAAATGAAGTGAAGACCAGAGGCTTGAAGCCTGTCCAGAGAGAGAGAGCGAGGGCAAGGCTGGATAAGAATGTGTGCAGTTGCAGCTTCTCAGATTGCCCAGGTGAGATGCAGCATTAGGATGGCATTAGGACGCCCCCTGACCTCTTGCTTTTTACTCCTGGGCATGGAGGGTAGACTTGGTCTTCACAGATTTGTGTAAAAAAGACCCTCTCGCCAGGCTGTGAACTCAGTTGGAGCCAGAGGCAGAAACCCTTGGGAAGGCCTGTCCTTGGGTTAGAGCTGCTTGTGAGGTCAAGGGCACACCTCAAGCTTCATGTCAGTGGCTACTTGGAGAAGAGTTGCATAGCTCCTGTCGGGGTGGGATCCATCCACCCTGCAACCAGCAGATATTCTGAAGCACCTCTCTGTGCAAGGGTCTTGGTGGGAGCTGGTGACACCCAGATAAATCAGCCAGGGCTCTGGTCTTCCACATGAAGCTGTATCTACAGTATCACTGCTGAAGAAGGAAGGAGCTATTCCCTTTGCAATTTGGTGCCACCAGGTGGCAGTTGTTGGCTCTCACTTAAACTGATAAGGGGGTGGGGCAATTTGCCAGCAGGCAATTTTGGGTTGGGTGGCTCCCTGTGACTTCAAGACAGCTGCAGCCATTTCACAGCTTGCTCAGTTGGTTGGCACCTCCTTCTCAGCACAGTCTGAGGAAATGGGGCTGGAAGAACCAGGGACTCAGAGATCCCTCCTTCCTCTACTTCTCTGCCCCCCAGTAGAGATGGGGTTCCCTAGGGTTTTTGCTATACATCTTCCTCCCATGTTCTCCATTTGAGCCACCAGTTGCTATTCTGTGGCATTTACAGAAGTGACCCGTCACCCAGGAAGTATGGCCACCCTGGAAGGGTGTAAGCAGAGAGCTCTGTCTGCTGATGGCAGCCTCCCCTAAGACCCCCTAGAGGAGCTCTAGGTTCCTGAGGACCACTGTTAAATGACCCTGCCTTGGGGAGAAATCAGCCAGTGTCCTGGCATCTCGGCTCTGCTGTTATTTGATATTGTGAATGAATATATTCCTTCTTCACTCTGGGAAAGAAAGCCCTGATTTCATGCCAGCTCTAGGACCTCTCTCTCTCCCCAGCATTCCCACAGCATCCCAATGTCCTTATACCTTGGGTTTCTTGATTTTAACCTCTGCCCTCAACCAACCTCTTTACCCAAGGACCTGTCTGGACGATCAGGGGCTTCCACTCAGACCTCTGTCCCCTGGCCTGTGTGTGGTCCTCACTGGAGGTACTTGACATTGCAGACCATCTCTGTGTCTCTGGTTGCAATTTTGCCACTCTCAAATAGAGGGGGCTGATTCAAACCTGTGGAATTTGCATTATGGCCCAAGAGTAAAAAGCAAGTTCCACATATACCTGGTGTTCAGTTTGGGGTTACTCTCACTGATGTCTACTACCCAATGCAAACTGGTTTTCTTGGTAATGAATGGAGAACTGTAGGGTGCTCAAGGTGAATGGGAAGCCATACAAAAAAAAATGACTAAGTAGGTATATACTTTCACAGAAATAGGAGAAAGTGCAAACAATTCTCAGGAATGCTCAGTCTTTGATCAAATAGTTTGTCTACTAAAAATTTATCTAAAGAAAATAATAATGGGGCTACAAATGTTCTGGTTGATTCTTGTTCTCCATTGTGGCAGGTATGAGAGCTGCCCTTCAATACCCATTCTCTTTTCTCCCATAATAATAGAAAGTGATATTTGTCTGGGAAAATGGATGCCAAGATAAAAACTATTTCTAAGCCTCCCTAATGGCTGTGTGTGACCACAGTTTGGCAAAGAGGATGAGAACAGGGGTAACACATGCAACTGCCAGATTCTTGAAAGGCTATGCCCTCCAAGACAAGAGGTGCCACCAACACCCCTCCTTTTCTATCCTTCTTTGTAGCTGCAGTGCATATATGGTGTGAGGTCCCCTTGGGCCATGTGGATAAGGTCCATAATGGAGGGATGGTGGAGAAAGCAAATTAAAGGGAGCCCTGTAAACAGTCTTAAGCCACTATTTTGGGTCTCCATTATAGCAACTTGGCATATATCCTAACTATGTATAGAACCTCTCAGACTATTATAAAAGAACACTTAATGTTACAACATATTGTTAAGTGAATAAGACACTATAAAACCAGATTGTGGTATGATCTTGTTCTTTTTCCTTTGAAAAGTATTTATTCAATAAAGTCATATAAAAATTGGTAAGCTATAGAATAAAGTGTAGTGATTATCTTTAGGTTGTAAGATTATGGATGATTTTGGTGTTGTCTTACATGGTATTCAAAAACATTTTAACATGTAATTCATTGATTGATTTATTTTTCCTTTAGACAACTTTTTCTGAAAAGCACAATAAAAGGAAAGTCAGCCATAAACTCACAACTATAAAAAATCTATCCACCAACCACACGGAACGGTATTTTGTGGACAAACTAAACTGGCATTCAAAAGCAAGTCTCCTGGCTTTGGTTTTACAATAGTGGAGTAGAAAGATCCTAAGTTCACCCCTCCATTGACACCAAAACTACAACTACATATAGAACAGTTAGCTCTGAGACTAGCAGAACAGATTTTTTTGCAACTATGCATATAAAGAAAAAGCTGCATTGAGATAGGTAGGAAGGGTGGAGATTCAGTCAGGACCCACGTTATCCCCTACTCACCATGTGGCGACCAAGAAGTGGGAGGGATATCACAACAATGAAGGTCCATCTTTGAAGAGCGGGGATGGAAGGTTCTGAGCCCAGCCTCGGGAGCTGAACCAGGAAGAGGAGACCCCATAACATCTGGAAACCACCAGGGTTTACATCTGGGAGAACCAAAGGGCTATAGAAAAGTGAGGTTGTCTTATTTTCAACACCAGCACAGAGGCAGCAGTTTGAAAAGTACTTGGGTCATGTGTGAAGGTGATATGCTGACTAATTTTAGGGCATGTGTTGGAGGAACAGGGATTTTTGTTGGAACTATCCGGAGTCTCCAGAGTCAGAAGTGCTGGTGAGAGCCATTTTTTTCCCCTTTCTTTATTCTCCTTCCATCCCAACTGGTCTGATGCTGGCAGATGCCATTGCTGACACTCTCCTTTAAACTTGCTAACACTACCCCATCTTGGCATTTCTCTGAGGGCCTACCCAGGTTGGCACCCTTCCAAAGTGATTCTTGCCTTGCCACACTTGGTGGGCAGCCCCAGGAGGCACCAGCACATAGCAGTGTGTCTGAAATAGTTTAGACTGGGCTCCACAGCCATATACACTGAAGTCCTGCCCTCTGAACCAGTGTGCCCGTGATGGTTGCAGCCAGGTCTCACAGACAACTGGACCAAGGACCAGTCTTGCTTGCCAGTGTGTCCATAGAAGTTGTGGCCCAAACACAACAGCAGGCCATACCTAGTCCACAAAGGAAACACCTCTGGAACACTTGGCTCAAGAGACAAGGGGGGAATTTCACCACTGCCCACATGATCCCTCTAAGTAAAGCCACTTTTTTAAGACTAGAAGACATAGTTAACCTACCTGGTACATAGAAACAAACAGGTAAAATAAGGAAAGAAAACAATGTGTTCTAAAGAACAAAAGACAAAACCCCAGAAAAAGAACTAAATGAATGGAAAGTAAGCTGTCTGCTAGATAAAGAGTTAAAAGTAGTAATAAAGATGCTTATCAAACTCTGCAAACTAGTGGATAAACTCAGCGAGAACTTCAACAAAGAGACAAAAATTTAAAAAAAAGAACCCATGAGAACTGAAGAATATAACTGAAATGAAAAATACACAGTGGGGGGCGGGAATCAACAGCAGATCAAGTGATACAAAAGAATGGATAAGCAGGGAGACAGGATAGTGAAGATCATCCACTAGGAAGATTAAAAAGAGTGTGATAGCATAAGGGAACTCTGTGACAATATCAAGTGTACTAACATTCAAATTATAGGGGTCTTAGAGGGAGAGGAGAGAAAAAAGGAGACAGAAAACGTAGTTAAAGAAATAATGGCTGAAAACTTTCCTGACCTGGTGAAGGAAACAGACATCAAGTCCAGGAAGCAGAGAGAGTTCCAAACAAGATGAACCCAAAGAGACCCACACCAAGACACATTATAATTAAATCATTAAAAGTTAAAGATAAAGAGAGAATTTTAAAAGCAGAAAGATAAAAACAACTAGTTACGTACAAGGGAATGCCCATAAGACTGTCAGCTGACTTTTTCACAGAAACTTTGCAGGCTAAAAGGGACTGGCGCTATATATATGCAACATGATGAAAGGGGGAAGCCTACAACCAAGAATAATCTACCCAGCAAGGTTATCATTTAGAATTGAAGGAGAGATCAAGATTTTTCCAGACATGGAGAAGCTAAAGTTCTTCACCACTCAACCAGCATTACAAGAAATGTTAAAGGGAATTCGTTAAGTGGAAAACAAAAGGTCAAAACTAGAACTAAGAAAACACATGAAAGCAAAAATCTCACTAACAAAGGCAAGCATATAGTAAAGACAGTAGACCAACCACTTATAAATATAGTATAAAAACAATGAAAATTGCACTAAATACATACCTATCAATAATTACTTTAAATGAAAATGGACTAAGTGCTCCATCCAAAAGACGTAGGGTGACTGAATGGATAAAACAAAACAAGATCTTTGCCTATGCCGCCTTCATGAAACTCACTTCAGATTGAAAAACATACACAGACTGGAAGTAAAAGGATAGAAAAAGATATTTCATGAAAATGGAACCAAACAAACAAAAAAGCTGGAACAGCAATACTTAGAGAAAATAAACTTTAAAACAAAGGCTATAACAGCTTTTTTTATAAGAGGCAAAGAAGGACTCAGGAATTCCACTTCTGGGTACTTATCTGAAGAAAATGAAAACTAATTTGAGAACACGTACACACCCCTGTGTTCATTGCAGCACTATTTACAATAGCCATAATATATGGAAACAACCTAGATGTCCACTGATAGATCAATGGATAAAGAAGAAGTATGTGTGTATATATATATATACACACACACACATACTTTTTCATGGCTGATTAATATTCCATTATATATATATATATATATATATATATATATATATATATATATATATGAATGAAATCTTACCATTTGTGACAATATGGATACACATGGAGGGTATCATGCTAAGTGAATGAGTCAGAGAAAGACAAATATTCTATCATTTCACTTATATTTGGAAAATAAAAATCTAAACAGGACTTCCATTCAAGATGGCAGCGTAGGTAAAGATGCTCACCTACTTGTACAACCACATCAAAATTACAACTAAACTACAGAACAACCATTATGCAGAGCTGCCAGAAATAGAGCTGAATGGAAGCCCTACAGCTACAAAATTAAAGGAGAAATCACATCAAGACTGGTGGAGACACGAATAGGCTGATTTCTTACCCACATGTGACAGATGATAATCCAGAGAGATATCTCAGGAGAAAGGGTTCCAGCCCCACAACCAGACCCTCAGCCCAGAGTTCCAGTGCTAGGAAGAGAAATCCTCATAAATTCTGGCTATACAAACCAGTGGGGATTGAGGCTGTGGAAGATAAACTGCTAGAGTCCCAGGCAGTTCCTAAAAGGCACATGCACAGACTTACTGAGACTCACTTTCTAGGAGTTCCAGTATAGAGGCAGCAGATTGAAAGGCACCAGAGACATATGGAGAGGTACTGAAGTATCTGGCATCAGGGTGAGACTGGGGGGCAGTTTTCTCCCAGACAGAAGTGCTGGCAAAGGCCATTTTTCCATTCTGAGCCATCCCCCAACAGAATGGCCAAGGCAAGCACCATATCTGAGACTCCATCAATCAGGCTCACACTGTATGCCCCACCCTGTTGATTCCCTGAGGTTCTTCTCCACCCATCTTTCAGATCCACCCAAGCTGTTTCCAGTGGCTTTTCCACATGATTGGCTTGTCTTGGATCATGCTTCAGATTTTCCTAAATTCTTTCAAAACAAGCAGTATCAGGCCTCAGCGTGCCCTGTGCCTATTGCTAAGTGACTCCAGGCACAGCATTAGCAGCAGCTGGCCTTGGTTCACAGCCTGCACTTGCTTAGGCACCTCTAAGCCCAGCACAAGTAGCAGCCAATAAAGATTGCTTTGTAGCTTATGCTGGTGGCCCCAAACAGAACATAGGTGGTGGCTGACTCTGGCCTGCACCCACTGGGAGGCCCCAGAGCTGCACACCTAGTGGGCAGCTACAGACCACGTTGGAGCACCACCCATCAGCCATCTCCACAAATGACACCTCAAGGGGTGGACTCAGCAGGCATTAGACCCTGCTGAAGTAAGTCATGCTCTGTGGAGTGGGCCCCTGCAGAGTTGAGGCTCCACAGCGGTTGGAGGTTGGTGGTTAGTGGTCACAGCCAGTCCTTGCAGCTGATTGGTTTGGGTAAATCCCTCCCATTGACTTGACAACAACAATCAAGCCTCAGATACAAGGAGGATGTATATAGCCCACGTGGTGAGTACACTTCAAGTACCCAGCTTGGGTGATAGGGGAGGATGTACCACCAGACCCCACAGGACACTTAACTACATTAGGCCACTCTTCCAAGCCAAGGAGTTGTAACAGCTCTACCTAGTACATAAAAACAAACACAGAGAGTCTGCTTAAATGCGGAGACAAAGAAACATGGACCAAATGAAAGAACAGAACAAAACTCCAGGAAACGAACTAAACAAAATGGGACAAGCAGAGTTCAAAACACTGGTTATAAGGATACTCAGTGAACTCAGTGAGAACTTCAACAGCATAAAAAAGGTCATGGAAACCATAAAAAAGATCCAGTCAGAAATAAAGGATACACTAACTGAGATGAAGAACAATTTACAGGGAATCAACAGTACAGTGGATGACACTGAGAATCAAATCAGTGATTAAGAATAAAGAAAACAGTGCTGGCTGGTGTGGGTCAGTGGATTGAGCACCGGGCTGTGAACCAAAGGGTCACTGGTTCAATTCCCAGTCAGGGCATATACCTGGGTTACAGTCCAGGTACGCAGTAGGGGGTGCACGAGAGGCAATCACACATTTATGTTTCTCTCCCTCTCTTCCTCCCTTCCTTTCTGTTGTCTAAAAATAAATAAATAAAATCTTTAAAAAAGAGAATATAAGGAGGCAAAAAACACCCAATCAGAACATCAAGAAGAAAAAAGAATCAAAAAATAAAATGAGGATAGTGTAAGGAGGCTCTGGGACAACTTCAAGCAAACCAACATTCACATCATGGGGGTGCTGGGAGGTAAAGAGAGAATATAAGAAATTGGAAACTTATCTGAAAAAATAATGACAGAAAACTTCCCTAACTTGGTGAAGAAAATAGATATCCTGGAAAATAGATGTCCAGGAAGCACAGAGAGTCCTAAACAAGATGAACCCAAAGAAGCTCACATAAAGACATATCATAATTAAAATGCTAAAGGTTAATGACAAAGAGAGAATCTCAAAAGCAGCAAGAGAAAAGCAGTTAGTTACCTAAAGGGGAGCACCCATGGGACTGTCAATTGATTTCTCAACAGAAACTTTGCAGGCTAGAAGGGATTGACAAGAAATATTCAAAGTGATGAAGAGCAAGGACCTACAACCAAGATTAACCTACCCAGCAAAGCTATAATTTAGAAGGACATTTAGAAGCTATCATTGAAGGACAGATAAAGAGCTTCCCAGACAAGAAAAAGCTAAAGGAGTTCATGATCACCAAACCAGTATTATATGAAATGTTAAAGGGTCTTCTCTAAGAAGAAGAAGATTGAAAATATGAATAAATGGCAATCAATACATATTTGTCAATGATTGAATCCAAAAAACAAAATAAACAAAGAATCAGAATAGAAACAGTATCATAAATAAAGAGAACATTTTGATGGTTGCCAGATGGAAGTGGTGTCAAGAGGATGGGCAAAAAAAGGTGAAGGGATTAAGAAGTACAAGTTGATTGTTACAGAATAGCCATGGGGATATGAAGTACAGTATAGGAAATAGAGTAGCCAAAGAACATATATGCATAAGCCATGGACATGGACAATGGCGTGGGGATTGCCTGAAAGAGTGGGGAGTCTGGGTGGAGGGGGACACAGGTGGAAAAATTGGGACAACTATAACAGCGTAAACAAGAAAATATAATTTAAATTAAAAAACTAAACAAATGAACAAACAAAACAGACTCATAGATATAGAGAACAAACTGATAGTTGACAGAGGGTTGGTTAGTGAGGGATGGGCAAAATGTTGGTGAGGATTAGGAAGTACAAACTTATAGTTTTAACATAAATACCTTAAGTTTCAGGGATGTAAAGTACAGCATAGAAAATATCACAGTAATTTTGTATGGTAGCAGATGGTTACTAGACTTCTTGTAGTGATCACTTTGTAGGGTATATAAATACCAATTCACTGTGTTGTACACCTGTAACTAATATAATATTGTATGTCATCTATACTTTAATTTTAAAAGTTTTGCATTCCAGAATGAAAATTAAAAAAAAATCTGTTCAGAGATTGTAAATCCAGATGCCTTCAGATATTAGGCCAAAATCATCATTGTGTGAAAGGGCAAGATTTTATGAAGAGATGTTGTAGGGACTTTGACCATTATGTTCTGTACAATTGTTTTCACATATTAAACATTATCAAACAAAGCCAATATTGATTCTGATCAAACACAAACTTGTACAGGTAGACAACTGGTGGCAAACACTGCATCCTCCACTCCTACCTCCTCCATCCAAATGCTATTTCCTGTTTAAAGGGGTGAAGGTGGTGAGAAGTCAAAACCAATGAGAATGCTCTTGGGAGAGATACTACAGAGATGGAAGGAAATAAGCATGCCTTGGAGAGAGAAGGGTTGAGCATAAGCATTGTCAGACAGAGGCTCAACTGGATTGGGAGTGGGGGCAGAGAAGACCAATGTCAGAGAGAGGTAGGCAGGCTAGACTGAGGACAGAGTGGAAGGGCTGTCACCTGCTTCCCTTGTACCCTGTAGCTTTATGAAAGGGAAATCAGGTATGTTAACTACCACCACATCTATGGGGCATTTTACCATTTCATAAAGGACTTCTGAGTGGGAATCATTCCTTTTACAGTTGAGAAAAATTACGTTTGAAAAGTTCAGTAGCAGCAAAGATTTTGACCACAAAATAGCATATCCATTCTATTATTTTAGGTTGCAGATTGAGGAAAGAGAAGCACTAGAATGGTGTGAGTAAAGCAGGGAAAAACAGGTAATAAGAAGTGCTCTCAAACTGTTGTAGTCTCTACTATAAGATTGACAGTGCCTCTGCCTTGCTCTGCAAACCGTGTGTCACTTATGATCGTCTTGAAGCTGATTGCTTGGGACTATTCAAAAGCCCTCAGAAACATTTAGTGAGAGGTACAGGGAAAAGAAGACGATTGATCGGCCTTTGAGTCATGTACTTATTTATGGCCTGACTTGTCCCAGAGAGCATCGAAGGACATAAGACCTGCACTGCTGAGAGAGGCATTGATTGCCAAATGCTCTGTTTATGTCTGTGTCCTCTAGTACTTGAGCCTATAGATCTTGTCTTACTCATTTATGCATTCAACAGATTTTTACTACATGCCTACTAGGTACCAAGCATTGGGCTAAGGGTTTGGAATATCATGATGAGCTGAGCTGAACTGCTTTCCACCTTCATGGCTTTACACTCTAGTTGGGGTGATAAAATTAATTTAAAAAATCACACAAACATATTAAAAGGTTTTAGAGACAGTGAAAGAAAAGACATCTCTTTTCTCTCCTTCCCAGCATAAGGCTGGCACAAGTGTGGTTCTCAGTGAGCATCTGCCAAAGGAATTAGAGGGTGAAGGAGAAGAGGAATGTGCAGGCCACAGAATGGACACCTGGGTGAGGGGAAGCAGTGCTGGGGATCTCTATGCGCCCCCCCCATCAAAGGTGAATGCTTTTCCATCCCTGATTTAGCTTCCTGTCTGTGACAACTGGGGCTCACTCTCTCTGGCTCGGATTCTCTGAGTCAAGCTTTTGGGGGACTCTAGTACAGCCTTGGACATCTGGAATCTTCTCCAGGATTGTAGCCTCTTGCTGGAGACCTGGTTTTAGCAAGCTCCACTGCAATGGCTATGAAAAGGTTTCCTGACACAGCAAATGCCTAGATCTCTCGGGTTTTATACACAAGCGCATCCTCGAATGCTATAGGCACTGGCGCTCCACAGCTGCTTACAGAATGAATGAAGAAACAAGTGAATGAACAGTTAAATGGTGAATGCCCTCAGTGTGTATCAGTGTGTCATACTAAGCCTTGCCCCTCACCAGGCTTTCCCGTGGGTGCTGTGGGCTGGTTGGAGACGAGACTGAATAGGGGGAATTGCCTGACCAGCCTTGTTCAGGAATCAGTCAATTTCATTCAATAAATATTTATATCGGGATTTAAGTGTGCTCTGAGAGCCTGCTGTTAGGTGAGGCTGAGGTCAGCAGGAAGGAAGAGATGCAATTGACTTCCCTATCTCTGGAATGTGCTAAGAATGTGCTAAGCTATGCACATAGGGTCTGTCCAGGCTAAGCAAGACCATGGCAAACCAAGCCACAGAGAGAACGAGGCAATAGGAGAGAGCTGTGGAGTGGGTGGGAGTGGAAAGGAACTAATCATGGAAAGGAGTGGGCTGTTCTGAAGGGAAGAGGGAGGGTCCTATAAGTCTAGGATTGTGAGGATATCCCAAAGAAGTCATAGTTGTGAAGCACCTGCTGTGTGTGTGTGTGCACATGCATGGCAGAGAGAGAGGGAATAAGCTACTGATGGTTGGGTCAGATACTGAAATACAAGCATTGTCAATCACACTTTGTAGACAAAGAAAGAGGGGTTTAAGAAGAAAGTATATTTGACCCCAAGTCCATCTGATTGAAAAACCACTCCCCTCCTGCCCTGGCCAGATAGCTCAATTGGTGAGATCATCATCCCAATATACCAAGGTTTGGAGTTCTATATTCAGTCAGGGCACATACAAGAAGAAACCAATGGTCCTGGCTGGGTAGCTAAGTTGGTTGGAGTGTCATCCCATACATCAGAAGGTTGTGGATTTGATGCCCTATCAGGGCACGTACCTACGACCTACTTAGGTTGTGAATTCAGTCCCCAGTTGGTACCCATATGAGAGGCAACCAATCAATGTTTCTTTCTCACTTCGATATCTCCCTCTTTCTCCCTTCCTCTCTGTCTAAATTCAATAAAAACATATCCTCAGGTGAAGATTAAAAAAATAGAAGCAACCCATGAATGCACAAATAAGTGGAATGCACAAACAAATCCATGTTTCTCTCTCTCTCAAATTAATAATAAAATTTAAAAAATTATAAAAAGAAAACCCACTCCCCTCCTACTATAGATGTTTACATTATTCAAGTCTTTTAGAAATTGAAAGACTTTCATGTGTTTACTAATTATTCATGTAGCAAACTTAGTTTGTTTCTTTAATAGTCATATCAATTAAATATTGCACATTTATTAAGCACTTAGCATGGGCAATCAACTGTGTATTTTGTTTCAGAAGAAACATAGTAAAGAGGGCGTAGTGAAGAGTGTGGAGATTGGGGCTGAGAGTTTGGGTTCCAGTCCTACTTCTGTGGTTTACTAGCTCTGCAAGTCCTACCCTTACCATTCTGCAACTCTGTTATTTCCTTCTTATGGAAAACTGTTTCAAACCAAAGAGCTGACCTTGAAAGTTATTATTTTTTTTCTGAGAGGTTTATTAGTGAGATAATTTAGATTTGGAGACTGAGGTTTTTCTTCTATTTTTGGCTGGATCTTACTTGAGATTTCCTTGAATTGATTTTGTTTTCTTATTAGCAGTTCATTATTACATCTTTAGTAATAGGCATCTTAGACTTATCAACTAAATGTTTATAAAATGATTTTTCTCCAAGTCAGTGACTCCAGTAGATCCATTAGAGTAGTACTGGATGTTGGGATCTTAGAAATTAAATCCCACAGATGTACCTGTAGGACATATTCCAGGCTGAGGTGTGGTCTAGCCTTCCACCCCCAAGATTCTCCTTGCAGGTAGAGCTGGAAAGGCAGAGGCTGAATGCTGCTGTTGAGCCCTGTCAAGACTCTTGGACTCTGGTGCGATGAATTGAACACAAGGGAGAGGTAGGAGATTGTCCATGGGCTCTGGGGAGAGAGGATACTTCTTCAGCTGAAGCTGCATGAGGGTATGTGAGTATGATGGCACCTCCCCCAGCTGGGGGTGGGTTGTATTCTGAGAACTGCCCTTCCAGAAAGTTTTCTAAGGCAGTGGAGAGAAGGCCCAGTAAATCCAGTACCTTCTGGTGGGGTACCACATGGTGCCAGTTTTCCTTCTTCTTGCTATGTTTTCTCCTTTCCTAGACAGAATCTCTAGGGGCTGGGTCCTGAGGCCTAGAGTTCAGATCTCTGTCTCCTGCACCTAACACAGAATAGGCCCTAGATAAGTGTTTGTTGAGATGGGCCGAGCTAGACTTTCAAGCTTCAGAAGCTGTGGACTTAGTCTCTTTCAATACATTCTTTTCCCATCCTAATATTAGACAAGAAGTTATTATCAGTCTGGAAGTTATGATTGACTCACATGGATTTTATGTCAGGGATAGGGAAGTCAGGAACCAGGTGAATCACGCAAATGTAGGAGGTGACCTGGAGGACAGTAGTGTGGAATATTGGGGCCTGTGGTCAAGTGGAGACGACATGTCCAGTCTATAGGAAATCAATTTGAACTTCTAAAAAATTTCTGTTGGTTAAATTGAATACCTCTGATCCAGTATAAGGGCCCTTGGTTTACATTTTATGGCTAAATAAGTGTGTGAAGAGTAAAGCTGGACAAGCCATACAATGAAGCATGACAAAGGGGAATGTAAATAAACAAGCATAGCAGACTGGTAACAGGTAGGAGGAGCTACAGAGGAGCTCTCTGAGGGTGCTACTGCTTTGGCCTCAGCTAGGCTTCTCCTGGAGATAGCCAGAAGAAGCAGGAGTCATCTGTATGTACCCAAGACAGCTCTGGGCGGCAACTTTCCGGAAATGTAGCCCCCAGTAGGCCATGATAATGTCAAGACAATGACGGTTATAATGGAACACTCATAGCTGCTGTTCATGGAGTGGCTGCTATGTGCTGGGCATTGTTTTCAGCACTGATTTCTTTTTTCTTTACTAGACTTGATTTTTAGAGCAGTTTTTAGTGCACAGCAAAATTGAGCAGAAAGTAGGGGGAGTTCCCATGTCCCCCTGCCCCATACAAGCACAGCCTTCTCCACCATCAACATCACCCATCAGAATGGTATGTTTGTTATAATCAATGAGCCTACATTGACACATCATAATCACCCAGAGCCCACAGTTTACATTAAGGTTCATTCTTGGTGTCATGTGGTCTATAGATTTTTACAAAATTATAATGTCATGTATCTATCATTGTAGTATCAAACAATAATTTCACTTCCCTAAACATCCTCTAGCATTGTTTTTAATCCTCCCACCAGCACTTGATGTAGACATTTTTATCCCCGTTTCCAGAGAAAGTCACTGAGGTCCTGAAAGACTAAGTGATCTGCTCAAGCTCACCCAGCTCATGAGGGTGGGAGCATACCTGAATGGAGCGAGGTATGCACAGATTCTGCAGATGATGGGCCTATCTCAGGTGCAATGCTTTCTTATTTTGTGAGGATTAGGTAGCCTTGAACTGAGCTGTGTGATTCCTTTGGAACCACTTTGTCCTATGGCCATTCCCTATGAAGTTATTGGAGGTTGCCTTGCATTTAAGTAGCTGCTTTTGCTTTTTCACATGACAGTAAAGCTAATGAATGATAGGGAATTTCCAAGATAATAAAATTCATGTTTATCCCTGTTGTATATATATATATTTGCTGTTCATAGTCCCCTGTTCATCTGGAATTTCAATTAACTGTTTTTTTTTCAGTTATTAAATCATATTTAGCTAACCCCAGCTTTCTTGGCAATTTCCAAAACTACAACATGACAACAGAATGTGGTGTCCATATTGAGCAGGCATATGCGGCATCTTCTGCTTGGGGAGAGCTGTGTGGCCACTGGGGATTGCACCAGAGAGGCCTTTAAAAAATTTAATAACAAAACAACATTACAAAACACCGGAACCCTTTCAATATACATAATTAGGAAATCATGTGCTTTTTTTCTTACTGAAAATTGAAGTATTTTATCTGCTTTACCCCGTTGTTATGACTTTAGATCATATTTGCTGAAATTGTTTCTGCTAAAGAAAGTTTTTAAAGGGAGGTTGGAAAAAACTCTTCTGAGAACAATTTAAGTGTCATATTCAACATATATGTTCATGCATTTTGGCTCAAAAGATGTTGACAGTGGTGCCTCCAAATGTTTCTTCAGTTTTCCTAAAACAGAACAAGTGGTAAAAAGTGAATACCATGTCTAGTGTTTGAGACATCAACCTGGAGCCTCAAATACCTATATTTTCTAAGGACTTAAGATTCTTTTCAGGAATCAATTTAAAAGAATTCATAAGTCAACTACAAGACAATTTAGGGCTTACAGGTATAGATGTTTCAACTTCCAGCATTTTATTGCTGCTCTCAGTGTTTTTGAGATGGCAGTTTTCTCTTCATAGAGTAAGTTTAAAATTAGAAAAATCAAACACCCATTAGAGAAAGCAGATTTATGCTCCTATTAATTGATATAGAGATGTGAAGCTCCTTTCATCCAGGCAGGAGCCCAGTGCATTCCCTGCAGAAATTTTCAGGGGCCAGAACCTGGGTCAGCAGTAGCCCACTGGCCTCAACCAGAGCTGTCTGCCTTCAAGAGTAGAAGCTTGAATTTTCAGTGTAAGGATGTGCTGCTTTGGGGATGCTGCTTCTACAACACCTGCACATAAATCTTAGGGGGTGTGTGTTACTCTTTTCCTGCTTTTATTTTTTTTTAAAGCGAACAACCTTGAAAGTTGAACTCCCCACTCTGTTTTGGCTTCTCTCTGCTCTGCTGAACAGGATGTAAAGTAGCGCACCTGTTTAGTAACCAGAAAATTATTCTTCTAGGGAATGGAGACTCTGAGTATTAAAATACGGAGAGAAGAAGCAAGAAGCACTGAGGACCAACCACAGAACTGTCTCCTGGAAGCTGGAAGCAACCCAGGTAGGGAGGGAAGGGCCCCTGGGTGACAATTCACTGAAATATGACCCGTGATTTTAACTTGGAGCATTTCAGTTCTAATAGAAACCCCCTCTAATGTCTTCTGTAGCTTTGGTTTTGGAACTCGTCACATTCCTCATTAAAGCAATCACTGTTAAAACATAAAGCAACACAGGATTTATTTCTTCATTAAACTGATGATCCGTATATGAAGTCAATTAACATTATGAGTCTGGTGAACACCAAGTGTAAAGAGGTTAGAGAAAATTAAAAGCAGTCACCTTGGTCTTTAGATAAAGAAAGTACACTTCTAGGTTGTAAATCACCACAGTGTCCACGCAGGACAGATGGGTGAATTTGGTTAATTGGAAAATACATTTTAGCGCACAAGAATTAAGGAAAAATAATCTTTTCGTTACTAACGCCTTCTCCCTGGCTGAGTTGGTACTAGATAATCAGAGAGGGAAAAGAGGTTTCCTGTCATCAAAGTTTGCTGTAGCCTTTCGTTACTAACATTGCTTAGTTGTTTGTTTATTCGCTATTTTGTCAACAGCAACCGGCCCAGCCTCGCGACTCCGGCAGACGGAACTTCGGTTGAGTTCAGGCAGAGGGTCCCGAGCTGGCTCCGAGCCCGCGAGAGGTGGGTGTTTTCCGGCAGCCTCGTCGTCTGGCCAGGGAGGCGGCCAAGCTAGCCTCGGGGACGCGGGAGGGCCCGGACCTGGCGGCGACAGGCCGCGGGACGCTTCCCGGGCGGAGCCACGGAGCAAGAGCCGCGCGCGGAAATGAGGAATCGAGATTTCGGTCCCTGCTGGGAGCGCTGAGCGCGCGTCCGAAGTAACTTTCGCCGGTTTGGACTAGAGAGGATACCAGCGGGTCCCCGAAATCCTGGGATCCAGTGGGGCGGGACCAGCCGCCGCTCAACTCCGGGCCCCAGAAGGACCCTCAGACCCGCCTCGTTCCCCTCCGCAGCCCGGGAGGAACCGGGGCCGCTGTCTAGGGTTCGAACCCGCCCCAGGGGCGCAGAAAGAGAGCTGCCCGCAGACCCAGTACGAACCGGTCAAGCCCTAGGAGATCTCTGGACCTTGTTGCTTCAGCAGATACCGGGGATGGGGAGCTGAGACTGGGGCTTGAACCTTGTTGGTTTCTGCGGCCAACGCGGCGACTGGCGTCCGATGCCGAGGGTTCCCGCACAGACACTCAGGTGCTCCCGGAGCATCTTGGCTAAGCCCGCCCGGATGCTTTCCTCGCTTCGCTTCCCAGGCACCAGGCTGCCGGGGCGCACGGGGCAGAGAGCTGCCGCCTAGGGCAGGCGGGAGGGAACCTGAGGGGGCTTTTGGCAGACTCAGGCGAGCAAGGGGAGTCTCGGGCTCTTAAAGAGGGCTTCAAAGAGCAGTGGTCCTCTGAGGAACACCGGGAGAGAGACAGTGCGCTTAGCTGAGCCTCTTGTCTGGAGCTGAGAGAGGGTCGGCTCCAGCCTTTTCTAGGTTAGCTGAAAACGGCCCTCAGCAGCCCCCCTGGCCCTGCCTGCCACCGCATTTGCCACCCGACCTGCAGGTGTGCTGTCCCCAGCCCCCGAGCCCGCTGCCTGAACTTGCGGAGTCGGAGGTCCTGACAGGGCTGGCTCTCCGCGGACGCTTTCCGCTCTAAACCGAGCCGGAGTTTCCAGCGATTTCTTCTGAGTCGCGGGGCCGACTCCCAGCGCCAGGGCAGGCAATGCCCAGGAGGGTCTGCTGAGGTGCATCTGACTCCGACTTGCTTTGGCAGGTGCCCCGTCTTCCTCCAGGCAGTTTTCGGAGGGGTGGCCACTGGCCGGTCAGGGACCCGCACACGCGCCTCGCCCGGCCGGGTGTCCACGTGTGGGCCCGCCAGGCCTTTTGTTTCCAACACGCCGTGTCGTTAAGGTCCAAGCTAGATCCCAGGCGGTGCATGGACCCTACCCACCGCCTTGCTAGGCTCCTGAACGCAGCGTTAGAATGTTTATAAAATATTCAATTTATGTAGTCTGTCCAAGAAGCCATCGTCCCAAAATAAAATCAGCAGTCTAGACAGAACACAGACACCAGAACTTATCAACAGTTGTCTGACTTGCATCTTCTGATGCATCTTGAGTGGGTCATAATACCAACTTTATTTTCAGTGGTGCATAAATTAATTACACGCATTTAATAACCAAAATATCATTATATTCCCCCTTTAATATCATAAAGGCTTTCCGCCAGGGAAGCACTTAATAGTGCAGGGGGCCGTAACGGGCTATTATCCTGGTGTAATGCTATTACAGAACCAATTATGCGCCATTAGACTTGCTTTTTTTGCAGTTTATGTGATTTGATCCAATCCCGCGCCCCTGACTTGAAAATTTCAGCCCGGTACTTTAGAGTTTAATTTTCACTCAGGCAGAGGGAAGGGCGGTCTCTCTCTGCTGAGTGTCTGCCTCGGATGCATTTTAAAAGTAATTGCGAAGGGTCCCATCGCATATCATTTGCATCGAAAAGCAACCATAAATTCAGGGACCCCTTGCTGAGAACAAAATCAAACTTTCCTTTTGTACGGTCGCTTGGAAAGGGAAGCCGTGTGCAAAGGATCCCCCCAAAACCCATCCGGCGGCGAAAATTAGCAGCGCTTTGTCAATTCGCAGCCCGGGAGCCGCCAGGCCTCTGACAAGGGCGCGCCGAAATCTAAAGTCCAAGAAAAAGAAGATTTTGTGTCAGGGGACTCAAGTGGGATGGGGTAGAGTGGAATGTTGAGAAAATAATGCCTTTTGGGGGGGTGGGAGTGATAGTTGTTACTATCCTCTTTTAAAAGAGGAAAAATATTCCTGGTGTTTACTCAGAAAGGACTTTTTTTTTTTTTTTTTAAACACCACGTGGGCCATTTGTAAGGCCCAATAGACCTATCCAAGTTATTCGCTGTAGACAGCGCTGGAAATAATCAGATTAAGGCCAATTATGCGTGAGTTTATAAAGGCGAGTGCTGAGCGGCGGCGCGCGCTGTAGACAGCAAGACATCTGGCCACTTCCCGAGTCACTTTTCTGGTCTTGTGGGAGCCCGCTGCGCCGAGCCCCGCCCGCCTCCAGTCCAGCCCGGCTTTCCGACCGGAGGCAGTCACGTTCTGGCCTTCCTCGCCCGCCGCCCGCGGAGGTACGCCCGGCTCCCAGCCCTCTCACCGGGCCACGCGCGCCAGGCCTGTGGGCCCCACTGTGCCCTCCTGGCCTGGACTGCCGCTCTCCCAGATGGCCTGGCGCGTTCGCCCGACCAGGCTGCAGTGACCTGGGTGCAGCGCTTGCGCAGGGGATCCCCGAGAGCCGGGATCTGAGCGGGTTTGGTATTGGGGCCAGGGTGGGAGCACAGCTGTCGGGGAGGTGGACCTGAACTGAAGGGCTATCCCGAGGGGGCCCGATTTGAAAAGGCGCTGCCACCTCCTCTCCAGTTCCCACAGTGGGCTGAGGGCATTGGGAGGCGGTTTTCCCGCAGGGAGCTCCTGGTGTGCTTCGGCGCCGGACTAGGTCCCAGGTAGAGGGAGACTTAGACTATCGCTGTTTGCTTTGCAGCCAGGCCGAAGCCAGGCGCGCCTGCCGGTCCCGCGGTCATCTTCCCGAGTCCCGGCCGTCTAGAAGATCCGGCCGTCAGGGATGTTTTATTTCCACTGTCCGCCACAGCTTGAGGGTGAGTAAGCGCCGCTCCCGGGCAGCTCTGAAAAGCCTGAGCCTGCAAGAACGGACCCACGCGACAGCGGGGCTGGTGGATTGTTGGGCACCACTTCGCCAAGGGTGCAGCCGCCGGACGGTGGGAAGGGGCGGCCCTGGCTCCCTCCAAGCACCCGACTCCGGCCTCCCGCCCCGTCGCCACCTGCCTCCCACCTCTCTCTCTGTCTGAGCTGGGCGGCTTCGGGCTATGCCACAGGGACCAGCAGGGTCCTCCCAGCACAGATGCTGGTGTCACGCCTCTAATCGCTGCCCCCCTTCTCCAGCCACCCAGGGGGACGCATCAATCTTTCACGGTGTTTTGCAAACAACCCCAAAAGCCAAGGTGAACTAGGGAGTTGGCTCGAATTGTCCTGGGTCAGACCATGAGCAGGAACGACCCATTGCCGGCTGCTCTCACAGTGGCACAGGGAAATACTTCTAGGGGAGTGGTGGTGGAGGTAGAGGTGACATCTGTTCCCAGCCACCCTGGCCTCTGAGAGCCGAGACCCAGAGCCGAGTGGCCCTGCCCTACACGGGCACACGTGCCCTGACCTGGCTTCATCTCTGTGACTCCTTGGGTTTCTGACCTCAAATGCCAAATACTTTTTGCTCCTAGGGGCAGCCCCATGGCCAGAATTTTGGGTCTTTGAGGGTCTACAGGCTTTAGAAGAAATTCCGCTTCAGGATCCCTGGTGTGGTCTGCACACTGGATTGTTAGGTGGGGGTAGGTGAGAAGGGGACAGCTTGGATCTCTGGTGCCCCCAGGGTGGAGAGGGTCGTAGAAATTCCGAGGAGTGGGTCCTCCGCAAAAGGAGGGATCAACATGCATCAGGCAAAGGAAAAGCAGCACACTCTGGCCGTTTAACAGCACCCTCCTCAGAGCAGTAGTCTCAACCATGGGACAGAAGGACGTCTGTAACTGTGGGAGTAATACCAGTACTTGTCTTTGGCAACCTACTCCTTTGATTTATTTGTGGGTGGAAGAATTTTGGAGGCAAAGAAATCCAGGGAGGTATGGGACAGGATAAAGGTGGGGAAACACTGAGGGACCTAGGACATCAGAGGATGCTTGTTCCCCATGCCCTAGGTTACCCTGAGCAGTGGCTGAGTCTCAGCTGGCCAACCCCACAAAGATTGCAGAAGTTTATGTTTTTAACCAAGGAAGCTTTCAAGAGTTCAGTAGGATTTTCTAGAGGGGACTAATGAGGACAGGTGTTTAAGACTTGCTAGCTTGGTCAGCATTTCTAAGACGGAAAGGCCAGACACTTGCCTGTATTTCACCACCTCTTACCTTCAAGGACCCATGGTGATTGGCTTTATGAAACATCAGAGAGGTGCATCCCCTGACATTGCACCCCAGGCCTGGAGGGAGACCCTCCAGATATGTGGTGGACACAGATTCCTTTCACTTCTGAATCTTGAGTTTGGACTGATTTATACCCAGTGGCCCACCCTTCTAGTCAAATTTGAGGAGGCTGAGGTTTGGGGTATTTAGCAGGTGTTGGACTGTGTGGATGACTTAGGGGGAAAACCTTGTCTGCAGCCCAGGTTGCGGAAGCCACTTAAAGAGAGTTCTAGCCCAGCCTGTTATGAGTTCTAGCCCCAGCACACCGAGCTGCTTACTGCTGTCAGCTCAGCTTAGTGGGCTTACCTCTTCTTCCACACCCTAGGCACATCCTACCTGGATGCTGACTCTGATTGCTATAATCAGAAGAAAAGGAAATAGGCCTTTAAAAACCTTTTTAAAAATTGTTTTGCAGATGTGTTTCTAAGCCAGTTTTGCAAAAAGTGGTGTTTAGTGTTACTGGAGAGGAGGTGATCTGCTGCAGATGGAAAGGCTGAGAACAGACTTTTGGAACATAAACCTATCAGCTTTTTAATTTTTATTTTTTATTAATCTAGAGAGGCATAAAGGAGAAAGCACAGTGTGGTTCATAATCTCACTTCTCAGATAATTTTTCTGATATTAAATTAAAAAGTACTCCATGTATCTGCTTAGGAAATTAAACAAACAGAAACCTATACATTGAAAAGTGGAATTTTCCTTCACTTCTTTTTCTAAAGGCACTCCCTATTGTGGGTTCCTTGTGAGTCTTTCAAGGAAAACAGGTATTTGCCCCCATTTATGTCATTTTCTCAGTATTTGTTATGCTTTATTTGTACTGAGATCATAGTGCCACGTCATTCAGGACTTTGCTTTTATCATGGCATAATATATATTTTAGGATTTTTTCCCATGTTGATGTATACAGATTTAACAACTTCTTTTAAATAGCTGTGTAATATTCCATCAGATGCTGTGTAGAAAGTGTCCACTAATGGGAACTTTGGTTGTTTCCAGTTTTTTTTAATAACCATACTGCCAAGAACATTCTCTTCACTTTACTTTGCCACCCTTTATAAGTATATTCATAGATTAAATGCCTGTATATGCACTGAAATTTTCAATGAAAATTGTCATTACCCTCTAATAAGGCTACACTAAAAGATGGTGCTACAAATAGGTAAATGGCATGCATGTTTGATTACACTCATATCTGTACTAGGTATCATGATGCCTCTGATACTTTTTGCCAAAAAACATGGTGGAAATAGTAGTTAATTGTTCTGTTTTGTTTAATTATCAACAAGGTTTAACATTTTCATAGCATTATTGACCATTCTACTTATTTTTAAGTAAAAACTTCTCATATTTTTGTCTTTTCTGTTAGGTTGTCGATCTTTGTTCTTATTAGTTTGATGGAACATCAGCCTTTTTTAGGGTTCAGTTTGACATGCAGTATTTCACTTAAGGAATTATGTGTATATAAGGGGAACCAATGTGGAGCAGCAGATGTAAATTAGAAGACTGAGGCTGATTGTGATTGGAGACCCTCAGAGATTTCCTCCCATTCTCACCAGTCAAGTTCTTTGTTTCAAAAGGAAACAGTTTTGTATTCTGCAAAATAATGTAAATAAGGCTACTATGAGGTTGCTCTTTTAAGCTTCCAATGATCTGGAGAGAAATATTTTTAACTAGGGTTTTGAAGAAGAATGCAGTTTGGACAAGAAGATGGAGGCTTCTGCAGAGAGTGGAGTATAATACATAGCGGGGGACTCCCTTTAGTAGATGGGATTTTTAAAAGCCTAAAGAATCTTGCTTCTTTGGGACTTAGGTCCTTCTGAGGGATGTGGTCCCAGCACTGTGGCTTACCAGCTCCTAATGCTAAAGGGGCAGTGATTCCGAGACCAGAGCCCATGGCAGGTACAGTGTTTACTGGCTAATGAGAACTTGCTCGTTTGTTTTCCTGAGCAGCCATCTTGGACTGTCAAGTAAATGGTGCATATTTGGAAAATGATCTGAATGCACATTTGGGGCCAAAGTCTGTTCTGGCATTGTAGGAGCTCTGGAGGCTGCTGGGAGGATACTGGAAAGGATGCCTTTCTTTTCAGGGAAGCAGAAGCAGTGGGTTCTTTATGAGCCTGGCAAGAGGGTGGGGTGCCCTTTGAGAATGGCCCTCTGTAAATCTGCTTGGAATTCAGGACAATGACTATTGGAGCAGATTTCTTGTTTATTGACATCTACATAACATATCCACTATGATGCTGATGAGCTGTGACCAACAATAGTTAATATTTATTTATACATTTTTTACCTCCTGGTCTTCTGAAGTTCTAGGAGGGAAGTGCTGTGAAAAGCTCCTGGTGTTTTTTTTTTTTTCTTCTTCTTCTCAACCCCCAGCTTTTAACCCTTGCTGTTTATGGAAACACAGGCAAGTAGACTAACAGGTGAGCAAAAGGAAAATGGCAGCTTCTACGAAAGGGTCTGAGGTAGGGAAATGAGGTACATTGGACAGGGTGCAGCTGGGAGCTGGAAGTCAGATGAAGGCTTCATCTCAAGCCAGTGACCCTTCCCACCTGAGTCCATAATTTCTCAAGAAGAGAACTTGTCTGTCTTGGGAAGTAAGCATAGTTGGACCTGGAGTCATAAATTATTGGAAGAGAGAGAGAGCACAAGAGACTGGAAAAGAAGGGGGTTAATAAGAAGAACAGAGAAAGATGCTTTGGAATGGACAGGGTTCTATCTGGAGGGGATGAGCTGCTGCCTCCAAATGAGCCCGTGTAGTGGGGGATGGTGTATGAAGACTGGGGGGCCATCTGCTCAGGCTGATCCTGTTTGCTCCCAGCAGGCACTGCACCTTTTGGCAACCACCCTGCTGGAGATTTTGATGATGGATTCTTGCGCAGAAAACAGCGCCGGAACCGGACAACATTCACACTTCAGCAGGTAATCATGGTGTTCTCCTTCTGAAAGTTAGCTGTTTCCTGCCTCAAAAAACCAAAACCAAAAACAAACAAACAAACAAAACGAAAAAGAAAAAGAAAGAAAAGAAAGGAAAAAGAAAAAAGAGTTTTAGCTGCTCTTCACCTTTTCAGATAAGGCCACTGATCATGTTAACTAGATCTTTTCTTTTTTCTTAAACAACTTTTGTGTCAAGAAATCTGTTTGGAAAGAGGGCAGAAGATTTTGACCTTATAATCTCGGATAGAAAGTGAAGAGGCAATAATGATTGCTCCCATTTGCTTATAGTTGATAGTTTAGGGAACATTTTAACATCAACGATATCATTTGAACCTTGAAATAACACTTTGAGGAAGGCAAGTAGCATATTCTTCTTCCTAGTAGGTAAAGGAGAAGGCTGGGGCCCAAGAAGATGACAAATTTGTAGAAAATATTGTTGCCCACAAATGGAAGGGCTATGATTGGAACCCTGGTACTGTGTTTCCTGGACCTGGGCCCGTTCTTTAAGATCTCTTCAAATTCTGGAGCAAACTGGCACCAGTCAAGAAGGTGACTCAAACACCCCTATGCAGCTTCTGTGTGGTTGACACACAGAGGGCAGCTTCAAATTGTTTTTCTTCTCCTGGTCCTATGCTGAATGCTGTGTGGATCACTCTAATTCATAAGGCCACTCTTCCATTTTGATTCCTATGAATATATTTAAATGTAAGTCTATGTAAATATTTGCCCCTCTCTTCGTATTTCTACTTCTTGGGGGAACATTGAGGTTGCTAGCAAGATTTAGTTCTTAAGTTATCAGTGGTTGAAATTTTAATTCTGTGGGATCTTTTCAAACAGTTCTTTTCTCCCTCTCCTTTCCTTATTTGATCTGGGAAACAACTTCCTCGCCACTCCTAGCAAATTTGAAATACATGTCTGCTTCTTCTCACCTAGCCACAACCTCTCACCAGTAAATACTTCTTCCTTTTACCAGCTGGAAGCTCTGGAGGCAGTTTTTGCCCAGACGCACTACCCCGATGTATTCACCAGAGAAGAGCTGGCTATGAAAATAAACCTCACAGAAGCCAGAGTGCAGGTGAGCCTTCTGTTCAATTATTTAACTCTCTAATATTAAAACTGGCAAACTTTTTTTTGACATCATGACTGCAGAGTGCACATTTGGCCAAAGAAAGCAAATGAAGACTATCTGTCATTTTCATGATGCACTTTAATAACATCAACATAATGTGGAATATTAGATTAGGTTGATTAATCGGTCATTCATAATTAACTAGTGATAATGTTCTACACTAATTTGTCCGCGTCTCTAAGGTACTAAATTACATCAATGCACATCCATTTCCTTGCTTTGGAAAAAAAAAAAAAAAGAGCTGAGATGCTATTCTCAAAGCAGCTCTGACCACTCTGGGCTAAGGCCGGTCAATTGCAGAGAACTGTATTTTCAGATGGGAACAGGATTAGGATCTGCTTTCCAGAAATTGCATTATGTCCAACTTTTCCCCAGCATGCAGACACTTTTAGAGAAGTGAATCTGAAGAACATGTGCAATTTAAAAATCTTTAAACAGCAGCAGTGAAAGGGCTGCTGCAGAGACGAACATGGCCTTCAGTGACTGTCTCTGAGCAGCACTTCTTTTTAGAAGCTACAGGGTGATTATGTTTAAGTGCACAAACCCATTGAGCCCAGCAGATGTGCCTGAGCACAGGAGGCACAGATCCGCAGCGCTGCCTCTCCAAGCGAGCTATTTTTTGAGTACAATTATATATTCATTTTATTTATGGGGTTTCCTCCATGCTGTTTCTGTTCTTTTTTATGTAGGGGCTTGGGGTTAAGACTATGCAAAGATCTAATTGTAGGAAATATAATAGTTTGCTTTCGGTTCCCCTGGGTCATGTTAGTATCTCTTAAAAACCAATGGCTGAAGAGAGATAATGGAATTCTGAGCAGTAAATTGGGGGTTGTAAACAAATTATTTCCCCTATAATCAGATTATGTGATCCTGATTATTAAATCTGAACATGAATCATTGGTCATATGTGGGCAAATTAAACTGATTATTATTTGGAAATGAAAATCTCCTTTGGCCAGGATGCAGTCTCTCCTTTCTTTTTTTAATGCCAGCTTGCCAATAGCTGCCTAAAGACTGAACTGCAAATTGAGATAAATGACACAATTATTGAGCATTCAGAAGTGGAAGATCATAACTTCTCCCTGAAAGGTGCAAGGGTGAGATAGGGGTGGCGACAATTAAAGCTGGGAATTGTCGTTGAGGCTGTTGTTGGCTATTATGCAAACAGACAATGGCTGCGAAGCAATTTTTTAGAGACTCCATGTGGGGACACTGGCTTCAGGCTTTGGTGGTGGCGGGGAGGGAGATGTGTTTACATTTACACGGTTTGCTCATTCAAATATGATTAATGTTCTATAAAGCAGGGTCTTAATCGAAGCTGATGTTGTCAAACAATAACTAAATAGGGAAATAAACGACTCCATCATGCTCTTTCCTCAGAAGCAGGCGAACTGTCAGTGCAAAGTCATTAAAATATGATAATGAAAAATAGCTCAATTAAATGTTGTCATAGCTGTGACCTTCATTCAATTAAGACGCAAGAAAGTGTCTGCATTTTGCTTTGCATTTAACTGCCCTAAATTTAGAATATAGATAAAATCATTATTCAATGGTTGCTGATATGTGCAATTAAAAGCCAAGTAGATTAAAAAGAGAATGAAAGCCTGATAAAGGAGAATGAAAATTCAGAGGTGCAGTTGCTGTCAGAGGGCTCAGCCTCAGGACCCAGGTGCTCTCCTAGGCCAGTCTGCTGGCAGGAGGAAAGGATGTCCCCAGAATAAGAGGGAGGTCTAACCAAGTATTGTTTTGTAAGCCAGCAATTATCTCCTAGGAGAAGGGGGAAGAGGTTTTACTGGATGGAACAAAGGGCAGCAGGATTTCACTGACCTCTGGGAAAATCCTCAGGCCTGGGCTGCCCAGTTGCCATGAGGCTGTCCTTCTGCAAATACAGTCTTGCTTTCCATGGCTTAAAGAATTCTACACCAGCCTCCAAGAAGGTACTTAGAACAGGTGAATCATAAGCTACGCCCTAACCTGAGGATGGCAGAGATGAAAACATTAACTAATGTTTATCTAGTGATGGATCTCTATGTGCCAGGTTTTTCATTCATCTCTGCATTAATATTCCTAATAATGCTGGGAGTGGCCACTATTATTACCCCCAAACAGTTTGGATCATGATTCCCAGTGAAGCCACTGGGTTTCAACCACTGAATGATCCTGGGCAAGTTAATTGACATCCTGTCCTTAGTTTTCTCATTTGTAAAGTAGAGGAGATAGTAGGACTGCCTACCTCATAGGACTGCACTGGACTCTAAAGAAGATTCACCAGGGTTCAGAATTCTAAACCGGAAATGACTCCAGAATCAGGGTTTCTCATGGGTGTACGGGGCTGCTGGTCACAAACTTATCATGATGTGCAAGAGATGATTTCAGGGTTAATCACAAGTATTAGGTCAGACATGCTCAGGTGCTCAGGACAAACACGATGGAAGTATGAATGAGTATTTGGATAAGAAAACCCCAGGCAGTGTTTATAAATGGCTTGATGATCCCCTCTCCAACCCCAGGAAGTATTTTCATATCAAATAATTATACTCACATGCATTGAGAATTTACACAAAACAATACTTTTACCTTTACTATGGAAATGCATTTGGATACTTTCTATGATTTAACACTCATTAAAAAAATGCCTGTCATGCCTTCTCCAGACCTGTCCATGGGTCTGCAGCTACTTCGGCTGATCTCTTGGCAAAGGGAGGCAGTGCCTTTGCCTGCCTGCTGCAGCAAGGTGAGCCAGGAAGACAGGGCATGGGGTCCAGGCATTTGCACTTGCATTCTGATTCCCTCCTCATGTCTGGTTTTCTCCCTCTGTTGTATGTGTTTTTCCATTGGGGAATTCAGGTTTGGTTCCAGAACCGAAGGGCCAAGTGGAGGAAAACAGAGAGAGGGGCTTCCGACCAGGAGCCAGGAGCCAAGGAGTCCATGGCAGAGGTGACGTCACCACCTGTGAGAAATGTCAATTCCCCACCTCCTGGGGACCAGACCCGGAGTAAGAAGGAGGCCCTGGAGGCCCAGCAGAGGTGAGGCTGGATGGATCCCTGGGCCTGAAGGGCTGGTGGGCACACAGGGTCGGGAACTCATGTGGTTTTCTTTCTCTGCTAGCCTGGGGCGAACAGTGGCTCCCACAGGACCTTTCTTTCCCTCCTGCTTGCCGGGGACCCTCTTGAATACGGCCACATATGCCCAGGCCCTGTCACATGTTGCCTCTCTGAAAGGTAAGTTTGGCTCTGCTGGCTGGAGATCCTGGAGATTGTCTGACTGACCTGCTTTTTCCTCCTTTCATTGCACCTCAGGCTGGTGCAACTTCTTTTCTCCTTCTGTCAGTCACAGCCAGGGTCAGTTTCCACACATGCCATGTTGCTGGTTTTCCATTGGCCTGAGAACTAAGGTGAATGCACCTAGGTCTGAGAGGTGTGGTCATTTCAAAGTGACTGCTTTGTCTTCATGTATTGCTCCTGCTCATAGGTAACACTCACTTGCAGTTTGCAGATGAGGCCAATAAGGGGCAACTTCCCAGCTTTGAAGGCCCCTCTCTATATGTAGAGCTTGCCCATCTGCCCACCCCAGGAATGCCTGATGTTAGAGGTTGTCACTGGTAGGATTTGTGGTTTTCCAAGATTTGCTCTTCTCAGTGGCTGCTGTCTGGAAGATGGAAACCATTTGGAACATTTTTTGTCAAGCCCAGAGGAAAGAATGCTTGTGGGATGTCCCTCGGGGATTTCTGGGCATCCCTGCTGGATGAATGGGCCTATCCAATGTCATCTCTCCGTTTCTGACTCCAAACCTACTCCTCCTGTGATGGGTGAGACTGGTGTGCTGGCCAGGAGCAGGGCTGGGTCCCAGAGAGGGTCTGGGGGAGTCAGTGTTAGTGTTTCCCTGAGGCCTTTCCTATGACAGGTGTCTGGGAGGTAGGGGTGCAGGTGCCACTGTAAGCTTTTTCCTGATAATAAGTGGTGGAACAGGCCCCCCAGGGTGTCCCCTGCTTGTCCTGTGTCAGAGTCTGGGGGATGATTGAGAGCATTCATTCATGATGATGGATGATGGAGTCTCTTGAAGGGTGAGAAAGGCATTGTAGGCATAGTGAACAGCACATGCAAATAATGTGGGGCAGAGGTTGGGGTGTTGAGGGTGGAAAACCAGGCTTTTCTAGAGACTGGTAGGTATGTTGGGTGCCCATGGGAGAGTGCCCATAGATAGGTGGAGGTGCCTCGCAGGGGCCAGAGCTTGAAGGGCTTGAATGTCATGCTTCCGGATTTAGACTTTCCGATGTAGGACATGGAGCTCCAAAGTCTGGAACCACTTCTGGGTGGTCCAGATAGCTGAGCATAAGTGGCTGAGGCTTGGCACCATCCAACTCTGGGTCCTACACCCTCCTAGCATTTCCTTCAGCTACAGTGGCTACGGTACTCCAGAGGCCACATAGATCCCCACTGCCCCCCGCCCCAGAGCGTCCTTAGGACATATCCACAGGACATAATAGGCTTATAGGGAACTATAGAGGTTGAGTCAGCAACTGGAAGGGGCTTCCAGAAGGAGATTACCAGTGGGACTTGGGTATCAGCCAAGGAGCTAGTTGTCCTAGCCAGGGGAGCAGTCCTGTGTCTGCCTGTCAAATCCTCTCCGCTTTGGTGAGGGTTAGTTCTATTCCCGAGAGGAGCAGTCTCTTTTAAAAATGTTCTTCACTTGCCCACTCCAAAATTGGAGGTGATTCCCACATCTCTTTGCTTTGTCAGCCTGTGGGGATCTTTGGCTGACCAAGCTAGCTGAGGTCCTGGCAGAGGCTGTGGTGGCTGAAGAGTGGTCTAGAGAGCCACACTGCCTGGCAGGTAGGGCAAGACAGCATCTGAGGGAGGCTGAGGTCAATGGTGACAGGGAGACAGAGCAGGGACTTGTGTCTCCAACACCCTGACCCAGAACAGAGGCAGGGCCTAGAGGGAGAGGCCAGTAAAACTGTCAGCCTCCCTTCCTTCCCTCATTCCCACACCCCTGGCCCTTCCCTAAGCCTTTCTTATTGACCCCAAGGGGCCTGCACAGTACCTGCCTCACTGGAAACACACTTTCTTTTGATGTTACCCTTGCCATGGGGTGGGGGGTTGGGGTCTGCAGGAGCCTGCAAAGGACAGAAATCACGGTGTGCTTACCAAACTGGGGAACGTCTTTGTGTACTGTGGTGGCATTGCTTGGGCAGCATGCATGTCCTTGGGAGAAGTTCCTCCTAAATACAGTCAGGGGGACAGGCATATTGGGGCAGATGACACATGCAGATGTTTCCAGAGCCAGCAGGCAGTGGGTGAAGTGAGCACGTGTAGGCATTGCCTTTGCTTCCCCAATGCAAATGAGCTCTTGCTCATGTTTCTCCAAAAATGTGGCCCTCTTGGTCTATTTGTCATTTTCCCACTTTTGAGAGAGGCTGGGGGAGAAAGGCACAATGCTCTATTGTCAGAAACAATCCTTTGAGGAACATGATAAAAGGTATCCAGGGATCCAGAGTGGGCAGAGGTGGGGATAGGATGGACTGGGCAGCGTTTACCATCAAGGGTCCACTGTTACTCAAGCCAGCTGACTGTGGCCAGTGGGAACCGGGACACAGCATAGCCAGAATTATTAAATTTTGGTGAAACTGGAAGTCTGGATTTTTATTAGAAATAGTCCCATCTTTCAAATGTTGCCTCCAAGTCTCTAGGTCCAAACTGGAGCATCCTTGGTCTGACCAGTCTGTGGTGTGGCCTGCCATTCTGTAAGAGGGGATTTTCTTCTGCCTGCTCCCATTTCTGCTTTCTGTGTCCTACTGCTTGTGTACATAGCTCTTCCTTGGGCCTCCCCTCAGTGTAGTTCCCCTGCAGTGGCTCATCCTGATCCTGTCACCACCATGACCCATTCCTAGCTGGCCTCTTTGAGCAGCTGGTAAGGTAAGTCACCTTGCAAAAGGAGGAAAACAAGCAGTTATTGAAAACCTCCTCTGTGCTCTTCCAGATGTTCTTGTGTTGTAGTTCTATTTTCTTCTTAAAGCAGGATTATATAGGAAGGGCTGCATGGTTACATAATTGCTCTTAGATAACGGCTGGCATCAGCTGGAGTATCTCTGCATTCTAAAAGTGCCTGACCCCATGTGGTGGCACTTACGGAAGGGAGGTACTCTGAGCTGAAAGTCTCTGGGGCTGCCATTGTGTCCACTGGTCAGCACAGCCCCACTTCAGACCAGATGAGTCCAGCAGTCCCTGGAGAGTTGCTTGGGGAACCCAGCCTCTGCCTTGGACCTGAGGTGAGAAGTGTGTACCTGCAAGTCAGGTTATAATCACCCCTGGGTTTAATGCTCAGTAGTTTTTGTGGCATATTTGTAAAGTGGCTTGGGGCCAGCATAGCTTCTGGCTTTTACAGCCCACATCTTGTCACTCCCCCAAGCAACAGAAATTAAGTACATAGCCCAATTTGGGCTCAATGGAGGACCAACCTCAAGTTTCCAGGATCTGGCTCAGTGCCAGTGATCTCTGAGCTGGGACCTGGCCTCCCTCACTTTAACTGCACCCTCCAAGGTGGCTGGGAAGCCAGATGTTGGAAGAACTGGTGGCTTAATGAATCTCTTCTTCTCTGTGACCCGAACATCCCAGCGGCTGCTGGCCAACTAGGGGACTGCTTTAGCTAGTTGGGAGGAGCTTCATGTAGATGGTGCTGGAAGACACCTTTCTGGGCTTCTAAGCTCATCATTCTTTTTACAACTGAGAAACTGAGCTCAAGGAGGCAGAGTCACTTGTTAACACATCACTTATTCAGCTAGATTTCCCCTTTATGGTCTAGGCTATTCTACACAGGATCCTAATGTGCCCCTTCCTCCCAACACCATTTTTTCATTCATTCCTCTGAATGAGCACTGCTGGTAGGGGCCTTGGACCTTCACTCTGCTTCTCCCCAGCAAGCAAGGACAGCTATGAGTCCACAGCTATGAGACTCACCCAGGACTACCAGGACCAATGTGAACTGACCACCATAACCCCTTCCAAGCCAGAGATTTCAATCCACTGCTCCAGGCATAAGGCAACCTGCAAATACTCAATAAGAGATAAATCAAAGTGATTTTCAGCTCCCAGACCCAAACCAGTGCTTGCGTCTCCTTCCTCAGATTTTGTGGTCCTAGAGGGACCACATATCCCTGGACTGAGGACAGTAAGTGTTCTGGGAGGGTCACCAAGGTTCTGGCCTCACCATAGACCTCACTCTAGGTGCTGCTCCCCTGAGGCTGCAGACCTGTCTTTAATCCAGACTTGAAGGACCAAGTTGAGTCTGCCACCTGTACCAGCACCCAGCCAGGGTGTGAGAACAATGCAGAACTCCCAGGGTGGGATCAGTTTTCCCAGGGGCATTGGAGCACCCCAGCTAGTGGTCCCAGAACTCAGGGTTTGGGCAGCATTACATCTAGTTACAAGTTGAAGGGCTTAGTGTTAGAGTTCTGGTTTTTTGGTTCTAGGCATTGTTGTGACAAATGTGAAGTCCTTGTCTGGGAAATACTGAGAGAGTCTCCAGGAGTGTTTGTGGGGTAACCTGAGGTTCACTGAGTTACAGTTTTGTGAATTTTTTAAGTAATGATCCTTGAAGTCCTTAGGTCATTTAATGTAGTTTTATGGGAACTCAAGTTCAGTCCCTAGAAATTATTTGGGTTTGAATGGGCTCTGACACTGGTAGTATTTTTGGAATACTGGCTGTCAGCTCCTGAGCAGGCAGCCCCATGGGGAGGAAAAGAACAGGCAGGGGCACATCGGGGGCACACATACATGCTCCGGGGGACTCTAGAGCATAGAGTTGCTTGCATGGTGATGTCAAGCCCTGCCTCCCAGATGAGTGGGGTGGGCAGGCTGGGCCCTGTCAGCTCTGTGACTGTGGTCCAGAACATGCCAGTGGATCCAGGCTCTGCTTTAAAGTCTTCAGATCATGAGGGAAAGTAACCTAGAAAATGTGAGGGGGAGCAGCCACTTTGCTGAGTTTTAGCACACAGACTGAGAAGTCAGCAACAGGAAACTCTGGATTATGGTTTTCTTAGGAAATTAGATAGAATAACTTTGATTCCTTGAAAATACCTGTTGCAATCAGGGGCCTGAGGCAAAGAAGCATCTGGAGAGTGGGAGAAACAAAGATCAAACTGGAAATTACCCTGTATTTGGACAATCCGCCCAACTTAGAATTGCCACAGCACATGCCACAGACTCAACTTGGTGTTTCTGCCTACAGCCAGGGGGTGAAGGCAGAGATGTGGAACTTTGCCCTTGGCCACAGCACAGTTATTCTGTGCTGGGGGGTGTGCTCTGCTTCCAGGGCCTCCAGCTTGGTCATTGTCTGAGAAGCAGTGCTGAGACTGCTTGTGCAGCAGTCTCAGTGTTGGGGTATGCAGCTGCCTGTGCTTTGAGGGAAGTGTCTGGAGAGGTCAGCAGGGCTGCTCAGGCACAGAGAAGGGTTGGAGGTGGGGGCAGCACCCTTCTGGGGTGGCTGGTCAAGCAGAGTGTTCCCACATGGAGGTGTGGCAGACTAGCCTCCAGGCTCTTGATGCACAGGCCCCCAGATGGGCATCAGGCTGCCCCATCAGGAAGTGTGGCAGCTGGTTACCTCAGGCCAGGAATCTGCCTACTGGGAACAGAGCAAGGTAATTGAAACTTGTGGGGTTTTCTCCTTTAATTATCCTTTAATTATCAAGCAGCCGACTAGCACAGTGGCTTCAAGCAAGGACTCTGGGTGGCCTGCCTGCGTGAATCCTCATTCTTCATTCTCTAGCCATGTAAGTGTTGAGAAGTACTGGAATTTTCTATCTATGCTTCCTCTTCTATAAAATGGAGATCTGATCACCCTAGGACTGGATTCATAGAAGTGAATGAGAGCACATGAGTTAGAACATCTGAGGCCCTTAGTGTGTGCACATGAGAAGTACTCAAGAAACACTATTAGTTATATTAACCAGATTCCTCCATTCTTATTTCGAAGTTACTGGGTCCCACTCACCTGTAAAGAACTCAATGAAATGTCTGCTTCTCCCAGACTTCTCCCATTTCTCTGAACTTTATTGCAGCTGACATTCCCCTGTTCCTTATATTTCCCACTGTTCCAATTTTTAGCGGTAATGGGGGCTCCTCTCTTTCCCTGGTGGGATTTCCTCGTAAGGCACCCAGTCCTTCCCTGGGGCTTTGCAGGTTGCCATGTGCTTTGCACTCTGAGCTGGTCAGAGAGGACTCGTCCCAGCCAGGCATGAAGTTAGTATGTTTCATGATTGGCCATGCCATGGAAACTCTCAAATAAAAAGGCAGCAGGATCCTACCCCATACAGGGAGAGTTTGTATAACAATAGTGGGTGTCCAGACGAAAAGCAACACAAAGAATTTCCCTGTGCTGTCTTAATGGCCAGCCTTGTGTTCACAATTCATTAATACAGAGGAGGTTATTAATGGCCAAGGGAGGTGTTTGGGTTTATTCAGGGGAAGTGCTGGCCACAGGGAGGCCAATGTGTCGGGGGCAGGAGAGCCACAGTGAGCAGAGGCCTGCTCCCTGGTGCACGTAGCCCGGCTGCCTCTAACCTGTGATTCCGAGAGCTGGGTGTGATGTGGAGACTAAATATAGCTGCCAGGAAAGAGCTTTCATTGCTCAGTCCACACTCAAACCCTGAGTCACAGACCCTCTCTGGAGCTGGGCAGAGGTATCATGGTTGACTTTCCCTAAACAGAGCAGGCAGGAGGAAGGGTGGGGCAGCCTGCTGGGCAAAGGGGGCCCGTGGGGGCACTCAGTCCCTGGTGTGGCTCCCTAGAGTTAGGCCAGAGGTAAGAGAACAGCAGCAGAACAACGGAATGAGGTCTGACCCCTTCTTATCCTCCCCTCTCCATCCCCTTCTTGGGGAGGTGAGGCAGCTCCAGATGTCCCAAATAAGGCTTGGGCTGGGTGGAGCCTTGAGGCAGACAGACCGCACCTGGAATTCTGGCCTTACCTGTCCTCCATGGCTGAGCTGGGTCAATCCAGGCCTTGGAGGCTGTGAGAACTGAGGCAGAGGCTGTGTGAGGCACCTCCCTTGGTACTGGCACTCAATTGTGCTCAGTGGTTGCTAGCAATCGGAGAGGCAGTCTTGGGCCTGCATTGCATGTGTGAGAGGGGAGGAGAGGGACAGGTTGTGTACTTCTAAGACAGGGACTAACCATGTCCTTCCTGAGAGCAAGGCCCCATAGGTAGCCAAGAACATGCCCTCTGTGTTTCATGTTCCCTTGGCCTTTGGGCTTCCAGGCCAGGGTAAACTGTCCGCATTCTGAGACTGCAAGGGCTTTATTGGCCAATAAACATTAACCCACCAAGGTGAAACTCAGAGCCAGAGACCTCTTCCTCCTCTGAGCCCTCTGAAAGCATTCCACACGCCCCTGTTCCTCTTTCATCACGTTTCCCTTAGTGTTGTGATTTAAAAAAACCCCACAATTTTAAAAAATAAAAATTGCTTTATTTTGAAATATAATAATCATTAGAAATATTTCATAGAACACACATTAATGATTAATGAATGAATGAATGATTTTAAGCACCTATATAGACCTCTGTCAAGGACTTTGCCTGTACCCCCCAAATCCCTGAATCCCTGTGCCCCTTTCTACTCCCATCACTTTCTTCCCCCTAAATGAAATCCTTTGCTGACTTTTATGGAAATATAAGTATACCTTTGGCAACCTCCTAAGCAGGCTTTCTGAAATACCAATGTTTAGTCTTGACCTTTTCAAGCATTATATGTATACACATATGTTTATAATATAAATATAACTGGAATCATACAATATATATTTTTCATGTCTGTCCTCTTTGGCTCAGCATATGTTTGCAAGATTGATCTATATAATGAGGTTTAATTGTAGATTCTTTATGACGGTTTACTTACAAGATCAGATCACCTCTAAATAACTACAGTTTGTCTCTCCTTTCCGATCCATTTTTTAAATTCTTGTCCTACTATGCCAGCCAGAAGCTCCAGTACAGTATTGAATGGAAGTGGTGGTAACAGTCTATTTGCTTTATTCTATTTTTTATAAAAGCTTTATTGAGATATAATTCACATAATATACAATTCACCCATTATAGTGTACAACTCAATGATTTTTAGTATATTTAATAAGTTGTACAATGAGCACGGTGATCAAATTCAGAACACTTTCATTACCCCATACCTATTAGCAGTCACTCTTCATTTCCCCCAACTCCCCTGACCCCGGCAACCACTAATTTTTATGTCTCTATAGATTGTGGACATCTTGCAGTTGCTATTGTGGACATTTCATATGAATGGAATCATACAATATATGCTCTTTGTGACCAATCCTTGCTTTAGTCTTGATCTCATGGGAAAATTCTCAGGGTCTCACAGTTGTGTTTGCTATCTTTTTTTCTAGATACCTAGTATCAACTAAAAATATTTTCTTTTTGCCCTAGTTTTTAAAGTTTTTGTTTAATTATTTTGTTTAAATTTTATTTAATTATTATGTTAAAAAATCATGCATATGAGTGGATGTTGAATTTCATCAAATACTTTTCTGCTGCTATTGAGATGATCACATGATTTTTCTATCTCAATGTATTAATACAGTAAATTACAGTGATTACTTTTTTAATGTAAAACCAGCTGTGCATTCTGGCAATAAACCCAAATTAGATGTGACAAGTTATCTCTTTTATAGATAGTTGCACTTGGTTTGCTAATATTTTCTTTAGGGTTTTGGCATCTTTGATCATGAGGAGATTGCCTTGTGATTTTTTTTTTCTAAAATATCTCCATTCCAGCTTTGGTATTATTTTAATTTACCCTAAAACTTGGTATAATAAGAGCAGTAGCAGAGCTGTCCAGCTGTTTTATTATCTGTCCTCATATGAGGACTGGCTGGGCTCAGCTGGGCGGTGCTGTTGCTGCTTTGCCTGGGTCTTCTGAGGTTGAGTCAGATAGCAGCTGGGGCTGGTCCATATAAGAAGGGATCACCTCTGTGTCTGGTGCCTGTACAGGGATGCTAGGAGTCTGGGAGCTCTCTCTCCACATGCAAGCCTGTAGGAAGGGGTTGGATGGTGGCTGGGCTCCAAGGGTGTAAGAGCAGAGATGCTAGGCCTTCTTAAGGCTTAACCTCAGAACAGTGGGTGCTTCACTGCATTCTAGTGATTAAAGCAAGTCACATAGCCAGCCCAGACTCAAGTGAAGGGGACTGCGCCTGGGTGTGAATACTGGGAGGGTGGTTCATTGAAGGCTCTCTTTGGAGACTAACTGGCACAGATATCAAGGATATTCTGGCTTCATGACATGAATTGGTGTACTTGTGTTTGAACCTACCCTGCTTCCCAGTCTTAACTTATAAGCACTTTCAGGGAACTGGCAATGTCTGAGTCATTTCTAGATCCTTCTAAGTCATGTACTTCTGCCTCTAACACATAGTTTGGTGCAGAATAAAAGCTGGTGGAGTTTGGGTAAAGAAGGAAGGAAGGTCATAGTGGTATAGGCCTAGAACACAGGCCTCACTTGGGAGACTCCAGCCTATGGCTCTGTGCCACTGGCCACCTGCTGGACCCCAGAAACTTCTCGGACCTTCTGTTCTCCACAGCACCCACTAAGAACCCCACTTTGTGTGACTCTGAGCCAGAGGCTGAGTATCTGGTGGTAAATTAGACCCATCCTACCTAAGGATCTTGCGGTTGGGGATGAGCTTAGACAAATAGGGCAACAAAAATTTCCATCTCATGTGACATAGTCATCTGCTCTCATAGAGGCCAACAAGGACATGCAAACTCTGGGGAATGAGAAAGGCTTTCCAGAGGAGATGCCTGAGTTGGGCTTGAAGAAAGTGTAGGACTTGTCCAGTGGGCACAAGCACTCCAGGCAGAGAGGACAGCATGGGCAAAGGCACTGAGACAGGCAGGGCTGGTATGCTAAAGAAAGGTTCATGGAACCATGGTCCTGGGAGAGGAGGATAGTGTGGCCTCGAGGTGAGCCCAGGCTCTGGAGTCAGACCAGCCATGGCCAATAAATGTCTTCCTCTTGTTACTGGTTCAATTTAAGGTGGACCCTGGTCTCCATATCTTTGAAATGAGGATCAGTATGACCATCCCTAATAGTGCCTGTGGTTGATAGGGTGTGTATCTGTGCCTGGCACATCCAAGTGTCTCATAGGTGCTGGTGATTGTTGTTAGGATTATGATGGTAATTAGGTTTAGGTTTACAAGAAAAGTGGTTGGGTCAGCCCTAAACCCCTCTATTCCTAGCTGATGTCAGGAAGAGCTATAAGGCATCTCTTTTAAATATTTTACCACTGCTCTTCTAGGATTTGGTGGGGGAAACTGAGGCCCAGAGAAAGGAACAGGACTGCCCAAAGTCACACAGTGCATCTGTCAGAGGTAGGACAAGTCAGGGACCCAGGTGTCCTGCCCTCTAACCCCTATTGACTCTGTTCCTTTTACAGGCACCTGCTGTCATTCTGGCTTTAAAAACAGCAACTCACTTTCCAGAAGCCATTTCCTATGGGTGCTGATGGGTTTGCTCTTCCTGCTAATCAATGGGGCCCTGGAGTGCAGGGAGCTGAGCAGAGGTTTCTGGCCTGGGCCCAGAGGCAGCAAGAGGAGCCACCTGCCCATCTGAGTTATGGCTGCTGCTGGCAGAAGTGGGCAGTGGTGACTGGCATTGGACTGCCCAGGACTCATGTCCCTGCTGCTCCTCTGGTTGCACCAGGTCCTTGGATCTGGGTGCTGTCATTATTTGTTTGCCCCTTCAGAGACATCCAGGCTGAAATGGGAGCCTGGTGCTGGCCCTCAGACTATATCACAGCAAAAGGAATGATTGGTGAGCCCACTCCCACCAAGGAGCATTTGCTGAGAGAATGAGTAGGTGTCGGGACACTAGATGTACAGTTACACCTGGAGTAAAGACAGAGGTAGGATTTAACATCAGTTCCACAAGAATAATCTGCCAAATTAACCTGAGGAGTTTGGCATTAAGCAGATTGGGTAACTTTGTCAGCACTACAATTTTCCTTATCATGGGGTATTAAGAAACTTGGAACCTGGGAAACGGCAACTTTGGGAAACTAAAATATGCCAACTTGGTCAGGAAAGTTAGCCCCGCCCTCCCTTTCTCCCTTCCCCAAATTTTCAAGTATTACTTTGTACCAAATGGGACATTTTAGTTTTGGGATCAAGAGTGTGGGGTGAAGATGGGCAAAGAGCACTTATGGCAAGTTTGGGAGGCAAGTTGGGCACAAAAATAAACAACTCATGGTGAAAGTGCAGTAAGAATCATCAAACAGAGACAGGAAAAGTACTTTAGGAGTTTCATGGTAGAAGATGTCTGGACGTGAATTTGACCTTGTTGTGAGTTTGATTATTGGTAAGCACACCTAGCCACAGCATCTAAAAATCTATGCTTAAATATTGTAGGCATGGTACCAATATTCCCATTGAAATGCTCCTTGTGAGTCAAAACATATTTTATGATTCACAAAATATGCTTATTTTTTATTTGTTTTACTATAAAGCAAAAACAATGAGCTACAGAATCTGTGTTAAACATTTCATAAACCCGCACACCCATTTCCTTGTTCAATTTTGTATGCTTTGTCTGAACATTCAACCAGAAATCCATATGCGAGAGCTCTACCTTAACCAAAGTTGCAGCTCACTTGCCTCCAGGGCGAAAATGTGCCATCGCAGAGACGAGACAGAACTAACTTAATTTTTTTCTGTCAGTCTCTGTAGTAGATCAATTAAACTTCCAAGGAGATCAAATATTTCAGACTGTATTTATTACATTAAGTATTTATGTTCAGGCCAAGCCTTTCAAACATGATGTCATATAGGAATGTAGGCTGATTAGATCAATTCAGCAGAATTTGCTGTAACTTAATGGAAATCTGATTGTGTGTTTTAATTTAGTGTCCAGGAGGTATTACATTCTCAAAATAACACAATTTTCAGGCTGCATTTAGTGGCCAGATGGGTCTGTCACAGACTTTGGTGATGGCATGTTGGTAGGGTAGATGGAAGAAGTTGTGGCCTTTTGGGGTACCCCATACAAACAGGCTCACTGACTTCGAACTCCACAGAATGGAAAATGGACCAAATGTTCCTGGTGGAATTTTCATGGAGCTCTCATCAATAACCCTACTGTAGACTGAAGCTATTAGCAGTCATGGAGTCTCAGCAGGGTGCTGAGAATGTCTTCATTCTTTAGCGATTTCAGTGGCACTCCGTTCTATTCCCACCATCTGAATGAAAGGAGATGGGGAATCACGAGTCACAAAAAGGAGTTTGAAGTCAGTGAGTTCCCTTTTAAAGAAATGTTTAGAGAGAGTGGAAAAGTCAATGAAACACAAGAAAAATAGAAATGTCATTCATAACTTAGTACTCAGAACCAAACACTGTGAATATTTGGTATTGGTACATTTGTTTTCTTCCCATTTATAAGTATACATCTCTAATAAATTTGTATATTTCATAACTTACTTGGAAATTTTAAAATTTTAAGTTAAAAAGTTTAAATTTATAAGTATTTTCTATTTCTAAATAGATTTATGCACCTATGATCCCGTGGCTATACTTATACATATATACACATATATATTGGATCCACATTGTATATACACATACACATATTCATGGATATGTAGGTATCTACACATATGTATCATACCAAAGGTGATCATATTTACTTACTGTTACTGTTTATTTTATTTTATTTTATTTTTAAAAATATATTTCATTGATTAAGCTATTATATTTGTACAATTCCCCCCCTTTATTCCCCTCTGCCCTGCACACCCCCTTCCACCCTCATTTCCTCCCCTGTTAGTTCATGTCCATGTTACCCTGCTTTTTAAACTTAATTTTTTATTATTATATTTTTTCATAGCACTAAGTATATAATATAGTTTTGTCATAGCCTCAGTATGTCCTGTTTGGGTGAATATAACTTGGCTGTTAGGTTACTCAGAATTTTTTGTTGCTGTGTGCCAGTCTGGGGTGACTTTCTTTGTAGCTAATTTAATTTTTAGCCCATTCACTATTATAGCTTTTTGATTCCTTAAAAAAGCCCCTACAACCCCAAATCTAGAAACCTAGTAATTAAAACATGAAGCTTTTAAAGTTTGTTTGGCTTATCCCTGAAAATTCTATTGGCAGAATAAACTATTCTACTTTTTTGTCAGACAGGAAAGCCTTCACCAAGGAACCAGTATAGCCATGGGAACATGGGAACTGTGCGTAACGCAGGGGGGAGGAGCAAGACTGGTGAGGACACACACGGCACAGTCACTGTCAGTTTCAGATCTCACTGCTTATCCTGGGTGGCCTCTGGGGGTGGTGCTCAAACCAAGTCGAGTTCTTCAGCTGATCATTGAAACAAGTTGGTAATTGGAACAAGCTTTGAATTGTGATTTAGAATTGCCCTGTAATTTGTATGGGGTTAATGGAAGTAATAATTGTTTGAGGACTTAGTACCTGGTGCTTTATAGAATTTCTCCTGAAGGCACCTCTCTCAGGTGGGAAAGACAGACTTGGAAAAGTGGATAGAAGCCCCATGACTGTAATGGTGGAGCCAGCAGCCAAAGTTCAAAGCCCATTTCCTCCCACCTCAGCAGGCTGCACCAGCTTTCCTACCCCAAAGACATCATTCTCATTTGATAGGATTTCTATTATGATGACTTGGTTTTGGAGCTGATGTTTTCTAAAGTGTCTGTGCTACCTCCATGATGTAATAAAAAAGGAGTGCTGAGCCTCTCTTTTGGCTGACTCAGCGTTGCCCCATCACTAACAGTTGCAGATGTGGTGTGCTTTTCAAGGCCATTTCAAACATTGTCACTTGTGACAGTTCCTGCCTTTGCCAGTGTTGATGTCAGGCCATCCTGAGTTGTATTGCTTTGCTAGCCCTATATACCAAATGGCCCCAGGATATTGTGCAGTCTGAGTTTTTGCTGCCTTATAAATTCTTGTCTCTTTTCTCAATATTACCCACCAATATGACTGCCATTGGCAGCCACATTGTTTTCTAGTTTGTGTCAGTCTTGTAAATCAAACAATTTATGTTAGAAGTGCACTTGGAAGAATCTTTAAGCACTTGATGAGGTCCTCGAGTGTGCTCTTCACAGGCAAAGTGCATGTGTTTTCACTTGGTAACTATTTGTTCCTCTGCTGGCCTGAGTATCACAGAGGATGCAACTCCATTTTGTTAATTCTGGTTTTCAGTAGTGTCCAGAAGTTGTTTGGGTAGAAGACATGTGGAGAAATCTGGTGATGCTATTGGTACTGTGAAATTATGGAGCAAAAAAAGAGTTAGTTTTATAAAGATCCTATTTTTGGAAATATTTTTTTCTTTGTTAAAAATGGTTTAGGAGTTAGAGAGATGCTGGTTATTGATCAATTTATATTTAATTGCAATCATTGAAATTCTGAAAACATATGTTAAAGTTGGAAGAAAAACTCAGTTTTATAATTCACATATTCTAAAACTACTCCTTTTGTGTTGAAAGGAATTTAAATACTTGTCCACTATAGTCCATACTATGCACAAAGTTTCTCTACAACATCATGTCAAGGGGTCTTCAGGGTATTATGACCACAAACACATCACTCCCAGAGAAAGCCCACTGCATATGAATAGCATGCTGGTACAAAAAAGAAAACCCCTCTTACTCTTACTTCCATCCATTGCTTCTATCCTACCCTCTATGCTTAGCAAGATAGTCAGAAACTGTTACTTCATATCCATTGTGTCTTGGAGTAAAATCAGCTAAATTGTCCCAGTTCTTTCTCTTTTCACACCTCCCTCCTTTCTCCCTTCCTTCTTCCGTCTGCCCTCCCTTCTTCTCTCTTCCTTCTCTCCTTTTACTCCCATGATCTGACCATTACAGAAGGGAAAAGAACTTTATCCTCCTTTTTTGCTACAGGTTCTGTCTCTGTTAAGGCAACCCACAACCAAATAGTGTCACAGTGAGCTTATTGTGAAGTCCTATTGACCATATGCTCTATTGCTGAGCCACGTCCCCCTCTGTACAATTTGATTCCTGGGCACAGATCACAGACTTTGCAGTTTTCCTTGATAACTATCATTGCATTAGATTTGTCTTCTTGTTTGCCTTAATCTTGTCTATTGTATAGATCTCCTCTCTCAGTCTTGCCCCTATCAATATTCTAGGTCTGAAAATCTGTGTTCTTATTCAGGTGAGGGCAGGACAAATAGAAGGTGACTCTCACTGGTTCATTTTCAGCATTCTTCCATGTGACTGTTTAGGTGTTTAGCAGTCCATCTATAAACATCAGCCTCTGTGATGGACACTTGGTCTACTATTCAGACTTGGGGTGTAGATGAGGAAAAAGGGTGACACCTGTGATGGGCTATATCCAAAAGAATTTTGTTGGCCTGGGTGCAGCTCTCAGGGTCTGCTGCCCTGCTGTAGAAATACCCACCCAATAGGCCCTGTGCAGAGTTTTGGGACAAAGGCTGGTTCCATGGATATGTATAAATCATGCGATGCTCCCTTAGCCAAAGACATGACAGGTGGAGTGGGTTGAGGGTGTCAACCAATGGAAGTGAGGCAGTGTGTTGCTGGGGTGAAGGACCTTAAAGGTCTTCACCTGCTGGAGGAGCCATAAAGGAGTCTTGACAGCCTTGGGTATTCCTCACTTTTCTAATAAACTTGATGTGAAGTCTTTTTTAAATAATTGGCTCAACTTTATTTTTAAGAATTTATTTTTTATTTTAGTTTAGTTTTATTTGTGGTAAAACCCATGTAAGATAAAGTTTAGCATCTTAACCATTCAAAGTACAAAAGTGTTAAATACATTCCTATTGTGCAACCATCACCACTTCCATCTCCAGAACTCTGTCATCTTCCCAAACTGAAATTCTGACTGCATTAAACCTTAGCTTCCATTTCCCCTGTTCTCCCACTCCCTGGCAACCATCATTCTACTTCTGTCTCTGTGAAGTTGCCTACTCTAGGCACTACCAATAAGTGAAATCATACAGAATTTGTCTTTTTCAGACTGGCTTAGTTCATTTAACCAAATGTTCTTGAGGCTCATCCATGTCGTAGCATGTGGTAAGACTTCCTTTTTTTTTAGTCCTAGTAATACTCCATCATATGTATAGCCCTTACAGTCTTTAACCACAGTCTCCCAGAGTCATTGTATTCCTCTGGTCCTCCGTTTCCCATCTGTCTAGTGTGGGGGTTTTTGGTGCACAGACTGTACTCTCTCCCACAACCTCAGCTCTGTGAGTTAATTTATTTCTTTTACCTCTAAATCTGGGTTTTGCACGCCAATGGTGTACTTAGTAGTGGCTTTTGTGTGTGTGACCTAGCAGGTGTAGGCTTTGTATCCAGGGGAAGGAGTCTCTGTCTTAGTCAAGTGGTACTTCTTCATCCTGCAGGTGACACATCTATTATTGAGTAACAAACCATTTAACACCCATTTGATGCTTACTTACCCTAGAACAAGGCCTTCCTGGGGGCAAGAATCAGCTGTAGACATGTTGAGCTAGCCACTTTGAGGTCCCTGACATCCCATAGCCACAGTCAAGTTCCCTATGACTCTCAGCACCTACACAGCTCAGGCTCCCACCCCTCACTGACTCTCCTCATATTTGCTGATAGGGTCTAATTCCAGTCTTCCTTCTTTTTAACATTCATTTTTTAAACACCTAGTGTCAGTGTGTGGCTGTGTCTGTGTGAGAGCCACTAGGAGAAGTGGAACAGTCAAGAATGGGGATCTGACCCAGTGTAATTCTTTGTTTCCTGCTCTCGGTGTAAATGTCATCAGCCTTGAGGCCTGCCAGGGGTGCGGGATTATGGACTGGACTCTCAGAATTTGCTTTGTGAACTTTGCATTTGTGATTTGTCTTACACTCATCTTCTGTATCAGTTCATTGGTCAAAACTGAGGCAGGAAGTGACGGCTGCCTTCCAACCTCCTGTTACACTGCTGGAGAACAGAAAGGCCACCAGGAGGTTCTTGTCCCACCTTTGCACTAAACTGTGCAAACTTGGGCAGCTACTCCTGGAGCCTCAGTTGCCTTACCTAGAGTGGTGCTGACTGATGCCCACCCCTTAGGGCAGCCAAAATGGTCATGAGAGGCAGCAGTGGGTGCTGGTGAAGATGAGCCTCCTTTTGCCCGAGCAGCCTTGGAAAGGAAGAGAAAGATGCTCAAATGTGCTTGAGAAGAGTGTGGGAATGACCCAGCTGCTCCCATAATCATTGCTGCTGAGGCTGCCTTCTGAAGGCTGATTCCACAAGCAGCCCTCCCTGCCTACCTCCCTCCTTCCACAAATACTTCCCAAGGACCTGGCCTGTTGTAGGCACTGTGCTAGGTGTTGGGGACAGAGCAGTGAATAGACAGAAAGGTATTTTCCCCCTTGGGAGCCTACAGTTTTGGGGTATGTGTGGGTGGATACAGACAACAAATAAGTGAAGAAACCATGAAAAATCCATTTACTCTTTGTACCAGTGTGGGGAAGATGTGAGTAGAGGGCTCTAAAGGAGCCTCACCAGGGAGCCCTGAGGAGATGGTCCTCAAATGGAGCCCTGAAAAGACAGATGTGAGAAAGATTCCAAGGTGGAGGGAGGGTCTCTTCACTCACAGGCAGCACCCAGAGAAGGGTGCAAGGTGGGGAGAAATGTGTCCTCTTTTGAGACAGAGGGACTCAGTGGTTAAGGAGTAAGCCCTCTGCCTGGTGTGAGGTCCAGCTCTGCTACTTATTATTAACCTTAGTCTCCCCTTGGAGCCTACTTCTGAGAACTGTTCTGAAGCCCTGGTCCACACAGCTCCTCAGCAGGGTTCTGCTGTGCCTGGCATGTGGGCCTCTACAAGGAGGCCTGGCTGGTGACATCCCAGAGGGAGGAGCAGAGGGTGGTGGCACCCATCACACAAAGGTTTGAAGGACACAGGGAGGGATTTGGATGCATTCAACAAGTATGGATTTTGGTCTAAAACACTCTCTATTTGAAAAACTGCATTTTCCAAAGTCAGTGAGTACTTTCAGAAAGAGCCAAGGGGCTACCAGAGCACAAATGGAGGGGCTGGGTTTGCTGCTCTTTCCCAGTTGTCAGGCCTCAGGTACAGGCACTGAATTCCAATTGTCCTTGGCAGGACCACAGTAGACCATCTCCACCCTCTCAGTGGGATCTGGCTCTGCAGCCAGTCTGGGTGGCAGGCAGAGGCTGCTTCAATTTGCTTCTCTTGCAGGGACCACACATGGGGGCCTACAATTTGACCTATCCACGGGGCTCATAAAATCTTTCAAATTATGTCATGTTGGTAGCGGAGGACCCACCCTGTCTGGGTGCAAGTCTGTGTGATTCCAGCCTCCCCACCGGCTCATGGTGGGCCCTTGGAGACCATGGGTATCCTTCAAGGACAGGAGTGGTACCAACACTGCCGAACATGGTTCAGTTCTCCCCTCAGAACTCAGATGGCAGATAGAACCACAGGATTACATGATCAGACTCTCCATATTCCTCCCCCGGCCCCCACCAACCCCCCCCCCCAAAAAAAAACAAAACACCCCAAAACAAAACTTTTTCTCTAATTGTCCTTATCTCAGAAATGGCACTTCCATTCATTCAGATGCTTGGCTCAAACCTAGGCATCATCCGTGACTCTGTCTTTCCCATTCCCCTCCTTACAGTCCATGAGCAATCTGTACAGGCTTAGACCTTCAGCAAAATCCCAGAATCTGGCCACTTCTCACCACCTCCCCTCTAGACTTCCTTGGGCCAAGGCACTGACAGGTGGGACTGCATTATTATAGTAGCCTCCCCCAACCCCCAATTGCAGATAAGCTCAAGACTTTCTTTATTCAAACCCACTGAGGCTTTTTCTCCCTGTGCCCTGCATGGTCCATAAGGCAGTCTGGACTTGGTTGCTCCTGACCACCCATCTGCCACCTTCCCTTGCTACAATCTCTGGCTTTAGTCCATCTGAACACCCTGTTGCTTCCTGAGCAGGTGACTTCTGTCCCCATATCTATGCTATTGTACTGCTCTTCTCTCTAACTGTCCTGCTCTTCTGGGCAGTCACATAGCTGTCTCTGATCATCATACTCAGGTCTGCCAAGCACTGTGCTTCATTCATGCATCCATAGCACTTACCATGGCCTGGTTTTTCCTCTCTATTAGAATTGTGCTCCATGAGGCTGTGGTCTAGCTGCTTTATTTCTTGCTGCTTTATTTCTGCTCATTAGTCACTAGGGCCAAGAACAGTGCCAGAAGATCATGGGATAGTTGCTAAATAAATTCATGACTGAAGATGACCAGTGAAGAGGGTGACTTCTCAAACTTAGGATGGCAGAGTGTTGTCCTGGCCCTGTTCCTGGAGTGGGCCATGCAGGGCTGGCTGGCATGCTGGGCCAGGCTATTGTTCTGAAGCCCCCTTCCACACATGGGGACTATGCTAAGTGCTTGCCAAAGCATCTCCTTCAGAGCTTTTCAACCCTCAGTCCATAGCACCTTTAGGTTCTTACTTAATTTTTCAGGACAGTCTTGGGCTATAAGAAATACCCAATGGTTCTGTTCATAAAATGGTTAGGCCCAAGCAACTCAATAAGCACTTACATCCCAATAACTTACTAGTTATTAGAAGAATAATATTTATAAATTAAAAGAAAAAATAATAAATAGTTACCATGACTT